>NC_134190.1:3117200-3737200 GCF_964188355.1 Buteo buteo | reverse complement strand
GTTTTGGTGTTTCATTCACTAGGAGTATTTAGAAGTAAAGTCTTAATTTGCACATGTGGTGAAACTTAACTTCCATGTGGATGACTGAAAAAGGTGTATTTTGTTTTACTTTTTGTTGAAATTTTTGGGAGCACTTTCATAAATGCAGCTACCCATGTTTGTCTAATAACATGTCAGGGTTATTGTGACTATTGTTGAAAGCCTTACACTAGTCTTAAGAAGCATGAGCAAACTGTAATTGTTTCTTTTCTTTCTTTTGTTTTTTTTTGGGGGGGAGGGGGTTGTATTACAATTTTGTGTATCAGGTACAGTTGTTTTTGCAGATTCTTTTCATATGTCATAGATGTTTCCTATTACTGTAGCTGATAAAAAGGATTGTATAAATAATGTGTAAGATGCAAGTATTGAATCAGGATTGCCGGAATGTTTATTTCCATGTCTTTACAAGTTGATTCTTTTTCCTCGCCCATTTTTCCTAAACCTCCTCCTCTGGTTCCTGATTGTTGCAAGATAGGAAAATCCATGCTTTTCTGCTGAGAATCTTTTCTTCTCTGCTTGCTGAGAAGGATTAAGGGGGGGAACACACAAATTTTTCCACCCATCTATCTTTCCCTCACCAAGCATGATTTGGAGTTGGACTGATTTAATGGTGTCAGAAGAAATAATCTTTCCATATAATAATCATAGGGCTAATTTTGTTTCCTGCTCAGTTTTCCCAAGCAGCAATTACAGAACTAGTGGGAAGTGGGTTTGACAGTTGCCTGCTGTCTCAAGTTTTGAGCAGCATTTAGTTTCACAACTCCTAGGGAGTGTTTATTTTAATTCAAAGTCTTGGCAGAGCTAAGGGCAGTGAGATGATATTAGCGTGCCTGGAAAGTAAGGAAGGTGATGCAGATTTACTTGGAAATTTCTTGCAATAAACATTATTGAACAATTTGGGTGGGGGTTGTTTTTGGTTTGGATTTTTTTAGAAATGGAGATTTTAGTCTCTCATGTTTGTTAGTGGAAACTTTCGTGTTTCTCGTGCAAACTGGAGATTGGATTTTTCTAGTCTATAATTAAACTATTTAATCAACAAATTTAACAAAAGGTCTCAATAAAAGTACAGCTTCTAAAGGCAGAAGAAGTAATTTCTCATGGGTTTATATGATTAGTGTAACAACAAAATAATCTTCTTATCCCCTGTATAAAAGTAACCAAAAATTTCTGACTTGCTAATTCTAGAGATCAGGAACTTTGTCTTCTTGGGCTGGTTTCCAACACTTGGGAATATTCTACTTCTCATGTGAATTTTTGATAATGTTATGCATATTTTGTGGAGACTTTATGCATTTCACATAAACCTTATTTTTAATATTTTTTTAAATTCAAATCATGTGACTTTAGGAAAAAAAAATCCTCAACAACATGTAAGGAAAAGTGAATGGGAAGTGTCCTTTTTAAAGGTAGAGGGGGAATTTGGAATGATCATCCAATGCTGGTAATACAGGAAGACGTGGTTTGATAGTGCAGTGTGATGGTACAACAGTTGAGATGACGTGTCACTGTACAGATATTGCCAGGGAGTAGGAGTGGTAGACTTCTCAAGTGTTACTGAGAAAGATGCGAGACTTTTACAGCCCTACCGAACCTGTGAAGATCACTAATGATTCTAGCCCTATTAGATGCATAAATTGGATGCTAACTGTCCAAACAGTTCTGTTTTCCAGATAGTAATTATAGCATATGTCATGCTTTTAGTCTTCTCTCTTCCTGTGGCTTACTGTGTATTCTGGCATACTGGGACAAAGACATGATATAAAAATAGTCGAGGTAAATAAAATTACTATGAAATATTTTATTTGGCAATTTTTATTTATAGAGAATTATCATACCCTCCATATTAAAAATGTTGTAGAAGCTTCAAGAATGTCACTTTTGGCACCATGTTGTGTCTATCTTTATCATCAGATTTATGTATTTTAATGACCCAAAACTATGTGGTTAAATACAAGAATAGATTTATGCTATTAACTTCACCTTGGCTGAGTAACCATAGAAAAAAGTTTTAGGAAGGGCCATTATCAAAATAATCTTTTGTGAGCTGACCATGGGAAGCTAGGCAGTAGTGACCTTTTTTTGCGTGACATGCCCCGTCATGGAAGGCTGAAGCCCCCACTCCTCAGTTAGAGCTTTTCCAAACTGGAGGATGTGACTAGTTGGCAGAGGTGGACGCAAAGTGTCGGTCTGTGACTGACACCCTGTAGTTTCTTACAAATGTGAAGTGAGCTCTGAAAACACTGATTTCCTTCCTTCTGGCTTATTCCGGTTGGAGGCTAAATCTGTCAGATTTGGAAGTGATGTTAGGTCTTAATGACTTGCTCTGGATAACACTGAATGTGCCCGTTTGCCAGAACGTCTGCCTTTGTACTTGAAGTGTGGGATATCTGTATGAATTTTAGGGGTTTGGGTTTTTTTCTTTAGATTTTCTGCTACGTGGCTTTTGAGAGTTAGTTCCATCCAGATACTGCATTTTCTCCCTTTCATATGAAGAGAAAATTTTTTGTCTTTTTTTGAGCTTGTATATTTAGTTGTGTTGGCAGAGTTAGCTTGAAGGTGGAACCAGTGATTTCTTCCAGTATGACTAACCCTAACCTTTCTCCACAAACATTCCTTTAATTAACTAAACTGATGCTAACTCATGATTCATTCCTTCTTTCCAAAAGAAAGATTGGGGGGGAGCGGGGGGGGCTTCTCACAGTATTTTTTGCTGCTTTGTGATATACTTCTTCTTTATTACAGGAACACTTACACAGAATGAGATGATATTTAAGCGCCTCCACCTAGGTACTGTGTCCTATGGAACAGACACAATGGATGAAATTCAGAGTCATATTATAAACTCTTATTCACAGGTATCTCATTTCATAAATTATTTACCTTTAATATTGAGATTTTTTTTTAACAGCATTGAAGCATTGTTGTTACTGATTATGCTTAGAAATTTAAGATGCTATGAAAGTTCTTTCATTTGTAGGTATCTCTTAACATTTATGATGAAAGGGAAAAATGTGAGACAGTACATAGTTCTCTCCTGACTCTGAAGTTCCTCATAATACCCACTTAAAGGAGTTTACTTTTCTGTTCCCTACTAGCAGAAATCTGTGTTAACCTGTCTGTGCAGTGTAGTCTTCCTCCTGCCAAATCATCTAAGAGTAAGCTATTAATTACTGAGACTACAAATTACGAGTAAGTGTCCAGAAAAAAGACGAACAGTAATTATATCTTTGAAGATATTCATCAAGAATAGACATCGAAAGCCATGTTAATTGGTATAACCAAAAAGTAAAAAAATAGTTGTCAAAATAAAATTTATAAAGGCCTACCTAAAAAGTGTTTTTAAAAAAATTAAGATGATTGCAAACAGCAAAGAACTGTAGGGGGGAGAAAATGAAAAACTCCATGTTGCTTGAGAGCAAAGTGTTCCTGTGATAGAGAAAAGTGCTTGGTCTGAAAAGGATGCGACAGGATTGTGGCTCCCTGTCTGTCTGTGGGTCAGTTGTGGGATGAAGGAGGAAGATGGAATTCTGCAAGCATCACTTGCATCTCCCATGTATGTGAACTGTTTGGGTGCTTTCTGCAAAGCTTTCTAAGCACCTTATTCCACTCTGAGATTAGGAAGGATTTTTTTATTTATTTCTATTCTTTGAAACAAATAAGAAAAAATGAGGGAATAAGTGATAGGTTAACTAATGTTTCCATATGTTGCATACATTATGATAGTAAAACTATGTAAAAGTTCTTTTCCACAGTTAACTTGGATACACAAACATTGACTGGCTGACCCAGTTAAGTTTGTAGGCTGACCTCCTTGTCTGTGTCCTTGTTTTCTCTTGTAAAAGGATTGTAGGATCAACAATTAATTTGAATCTTTAGTTGTGCTGTGTTTTGAACTATGGCTACCTACTCATTTGCTTAAAATAAAAATTAAAAAGTAGCTGTTTGACACCACGCTGAACTCAGTTAATATTATGTAGCTTTTAGGAAGAGAGGCAGAAGGGAAGGCAGTGAATAAGCAACGTATGTTTGAGGTTGCAGCGTAAAAACTTATGTTTCTCTATTATTTCCTATCTAAACAGATCAACAAATCCACTTCTTGCATTCCTTTTCCTTGGATAAATCTATTTCAGCTTAATTCTTAGTGAGTATAGCCATGAATAGTAACTGAGATGCAATAATATGCCTTGGAAATGAGATATGGAGATCTTTTACCTAAAGATCAACAGTCCAAATTTGGTTCAGAATGGGTTACTGAAAGTAATTGCTACCTGACTATGTTTATAAAAATCACCCAAACACAGTTTTGTTATAATGGGTTGTTTGGGTATCCGCAGTAACAACTGTACCAATAACTAATGTTAACTGACAGTCTTGAGCTGGCACACCTAGCTCTGGCTGAGTTTGACGACTAAGCACGAGTCTTCTAGAGAAGGCATATTCATTAACACTGGGTTTGTGTTTGCGGTTAAATATGCTATCTGAAAAGATTTGCATGATTCCTGGAATTCTTACTTGCTTAAAGCTTTTACTATTTTGCTGTAAAATTTAATAAGTGGTAACCATGGTTAATTAAGTTTTTAATAACTCTGACATTTTTGGCACTGAAATTTTTAGAAGAAGTGAGAAATGTGAGGGACGCTTTTTTTCTCAATTGTGGGAAAAGATTTCCCAAACCTAGGTTTGCTGTTAGTAGATGATGAAAAGATCTTTCTTGGAACTTCATTTTTTTTCAGCTTTATATAATACTACTTGATGTTTAAATAATGCTTTAATTATGCATGTGTTGGTAGCAACTCTTTAAAACAGAAAAATGAAGGAGTCTTGGTAACAAAACAAGCATCTATTAAACAATTGTTTCAATCTGAAAAAGTATGGTGAGGTTTTTATTTAATCTATGATAATAGAAGCTGCCAGTTAGTTAGGCAGTGGTTCTTGTGTGACATTGATTTTATCCCTTGTTTGTGTTCTGTTTTATTATTACAGTGGACCTACTAGACTATTGTCATCTTAATGTAACACACAAATCTATTATAACCTGATTATATTTCCCCACTGGAAGCATTTTGTGATAGAGGGCATAATCTTTAATGGAATTTGTGTGAAATTAAATTATACAAGCATCAATAAACATAACATAATTCAGAAGGAGTAAATCAGCTTAATTTATTTGCGGCTGTAATGGCATCAGCGTTAGCAGAATGCAAATGCAGAGGTTTAAAGCAGTAGCTGAAAAGCAGTGCCAGATGAGCAGAAAGTTAAACCCTTTATTAGACAACACTGTAATTTGATGGGCAGAATGTTCACGGTTCAGCAGATTGCAGTCAGGAGGAAAAAAGCGTGGTTTCTGAAGAGGTTTTCTGAGTTACCCTGGAGTGAACAGAAGAGCCTTTGGTAATACTGCTGATATATTTAATGTGCTGACTTAAAAAGAAAAAGAAAAAAAAACAAACAAAAAAACCAACAACAACAACCACAAAAAAAACAAACAAACAAAAAAAAAAAACAAAAACCCCACAGAAAACAAAACCAAACCCAAACAAAAAACAATAAAACCCAAACCAAAAAACCCAAACCCACTTATTTTCAACTAATTATAAACATATAGTATTTTCTCTTAAAAGATGATAGTATTTTCTCTTAAAAGATGAATTCAGTAATGTGCTCAAGCATTTCTGAAGGATAACTTAAAATAGTGCTAGTTTAGTGGTTATGCAACAGTAATGTGATCTTCAAATATGTGTCAAACTATTATTTTGCATGATTATTTTATTAGATTATTGCATTCTTGTAAGGACAATCAAATTTCAGCCTGCAGCAAAAGTATACAACTGCATTAGTTCACAAATAATACAGAAATTGTGTAGGTTTTAAATTAAATCAGCAATATTGATATTTTAATGACTCCTAATAGTTATACTTAACAATGATACTTGTTTTTATTCTTTTGTTCTGTACCAATGTGTGGTGATCTTTAAAATACAGAGATTTAGGTGAAGATTTAAAAGAAAAGAGGTTTTTTGATTTAATGTCATTGGAGTTTCCAACCTCTGAATGTACACAGGTGACAAAGAGACTAAAGAACAACAATAAACTCACCACCCTTGCAGTTTTGTTTCGGTGTTTCTGAACTCATACAACTGGTTGATGGCTTAAATACTTGTTAAAAAATAATTCATAGAATGTAAGGAACATTAAAGGACTACTGTGAATTCTGAAGTGAGGAAGGAGGGTTTTCTGCAGAATCCAGTGAGCCTATTCACCCCTTTTACTGCATATTTGTTTTCATTTCACATTTTTCAATTGTCTGCAGGCTCTGTTACTGAAATCTGACTACAAATACAAGGTGTTGAAACCACAGTTATGTATCAGTTCTGCAGAAAAGTAAATGAGGGGTTTTATGAATCACAAACTGAATGAGTTAAAAGTAGGTTATATAAAATAAACGGTTACTATCCTTATAATTTATCAACCTTTGTAAAGGGAACAATCATATATATATATTACTATTCATGTTTTGTTTCCGTTATTGAACGTTGGTTTACTATTCATTGTGTTGGGTCTTAAAGGTGCACTCTCAGAATAGTGGAAACAGCACGAGTTCAACACCATCTAGGAAACCTCAGCCGTCTGCGCCCAAAGTCCGCAAGAGCGTCAGCAGTCGGATACACGAAGCAGTGAAGGCCATTGCGCTGTGCCACAACGTGACCCCGGTATACGAATCCCGAGCTGGTGTGTCTGGAGAAACAGAATATGCAGAGGTGGATCAGGACTTCAGCGATGAAAATCGAACTTACCAGGCTTCCAGCCCTGATGAGGTTAGTATGTAAGGGTGAAAAAATTAGTATCTCATAAAGAACAAGATAAGCTAAGCTAAAAAGAGCAGAACTGTGAAAGAAGAGTGTTTTGGGCTGGGGTTTCTTTAAAATTAGCAGTAATCGGTTTTTATTTCCTCTGCAGCTGTAGGAAAGTTCTGGTGTTTCTTTGTTACATAAGTGTTTTCAATTATTTGACTAAAACGTCTGTGAAGTCAGTGCTTTGGGATCAATACTTTGTTGAGTATTGCAATTAAAGTTATTAGGTGTATTCTCAAAACATGAATCCATGTATGAATCATGGCATATACATGCAAAAGGGAATATGAAACTGCTTTGAGTGATGAACAACTGGGTACATTAGCTAGAGACACTACCAGTTAGTGGAATGTAGAGATTCTTCACAGGAAAAAAAAACCCCAAACCTCAAATACACCTGTAGAAAAGCTTTTGAGCTTCAAACCCTAGGCAGCTTCATAATCTTCAGGGTTCAGTCAAAATTGCATCAATTGTAGCACAAATTTAAAACCTCATTCAATAAAAACATGCATTTGACTTGAAACATTGAAATCCAAATTGTAAATAAATCCCACTGCTTTCAGTGGATTTGAGCAACTGTTCCAAATAATCCTGTTTTGGTGCCTAAATTGATTGCCTAAAATTCAATCTAAAAATACGTTAGAAGAGAGAGGCAAAGTTTAAGTTTCAAGATACTGCAAAGTAAGCATAAAAAAATAAATTATAGCCCCTTCACTTTATAAAAAGATGTATGTACTTGATACAGTAAAATAGAGAAACAGAGTATTTCTAGGTCAGTTTGCCTCTGAAAGCGAGCAGGTTGAGGGGTATGTTTGTTTTGAAGAAATTCTAGCAGTGTCTGAAGCTTGGACGTACCGTTGGTGGTGTAGCCATGGTAGCTTAGTCATAACCAAAACAATGTTGTTCTAAGATGTGAAGAAGGGAGCGTGTATCTGAAAGCCTGTATATTTTTCTAGCTATACAAGTTGACCAAGTACAAGATAGTATTTCTTCTGCAAACCTCATCTTGCCACAGCATAGCCTGTTATTCTTGGTATACATTTGGTTTACCTGTCTAATATATCACCATATGTAATACTAACAAAACTTCAGCAATTCAAACTGCAAGCTGTAATTGCTAAAAGTAACAAGTCTTTAACAAGTATTTAAGTCTGTCTTCATGTCGTACAGAACTAGCAGGCATTACATGCATTTCAGGTGCTATAAACACAGTTCACAGTGTCAAAGGATTGTAGAATATAAAGAAGTGGCTGGTTCTCAGTGATTAAAAAGTGGCGGTCAGAACATTTTTAAAAATAAACTCTAGGCAGGACTTGAGATGCTGCTCTTCGGCTAAAATCAATAATCCATAATACTATATGTGGTGTTATATAGTGCGGGTTGATCTGCATTATGAATTGAGAATGCTGCAAGTGCATTTGTTTATGCCAGAGATACACTGTAAACATACTTTGTTAGTGTAGTTGTACAATGTTTGACTCGTATTATGCACGTGTACAATTTTCATATGCACATAAATTCATATTCACTAAATCAATCAGTATAATGATGTGGTATTAATATAATGAAAGACTGCATGGGCAAGTATCTACCTGTGAAGGTATGATGACAACTATGAATTAAGTAAACATTCTGCTTTAACAGCCAAAGGTATTACTAAATGAGGTGAAGAGATGGGCAATTGAGAGAGACTGTAAGGTTTTTTACCCACTTGCTCTTCTCTTCCTGTGGGCTTTTGTATATTCATTCAGTTGTTTGGAACCTGAAAACATTACCATAAAGAGCAGTTCTCCTCCCGTATTTGCTAAAGGAAACAGCTGTAAGACTTGAGAATTATGCAAGTGGTGCCCTGGGAAGACAGTAGGGAATTTGACCTTGGAAAGAGGAAAGTTGATAAAGTGCTAATATGACAGATCTGGGACTTGGGGTGGAAAGGGAAGTGGAAGAGGGAAATCAGCAACAAAGAAACTTAGTGCTTCAAGGAAGAGAAAGCACAGGTATCCTTCTAATAATGATTATTTTTTTTTTATCGTCTCGACTCATACGTTCAAACTATATGACAGTGAAGTGAAAAACTTACATTTTAGAACAGACAGCATTAAATTTCCTTTTTGTTTCTCAAAGATAATGCTTGAAACACTAGCAAAATTATCATATTGAACAAATATGCTTTAATATAATGAGAAATAGATGCTAAATGGAGTCTTATAAAAAGATGAAGCTACAAAAAACATTTAAACAGCATAAAAATTGCAGCATGACAGCAAAAAGCCTAAGAGTTGAAAGACTAGCAGGTCTTTATCATAATTTTTTAAAGAGTTCTATTGATGCAATGTTTGCAAATCACTGGAGCCTAAGGAAAATAATGTAAATGGTTCATTATTTAGCTTATTGAACTTTCCTGCAGTTAGGTTGACGGATGATGCCAATGTTTCCCAATCACCAAAGTACCATTTTAAAAGCATTTTTTATTGAATAAAGTGCTTTGAATATTGCACCCTGGAGCTTTATTTAGGGAAATGGTTCAATTGATGTTTTCTGTTTAACCTCAGCACTGACCTATCACAACATATTTGGTTAATAAGCAACATTATCATTTAATAGACTTAACCAGTTTTATGCATTGTACTTTCTCAACATTACAACTCTGTTCTCTTAGATTTTGTTTATGGATCTGGCTTGATTGGAGTCTTTTGAAAGAGGATGTTATTTGCACAGTTGTCTGTTGCATTATATAATATTGCATGATATCACCATAGCGTATAAAGAGCAGAGGACAATGTGTAAGTATAAGCTATTCTTCCACATAGGAAAGTATAAGAAGCAGTTTAGTAATATGTTGACACACTATACACTTAATGAATTGACTTGAGGAATTCATTTGAAATTCTTCACATCTGTGCGTGTATGTGTGCATCCATATACAGATAAAATATAACCGTAACAAAGTATGCACATTTAGAAGTGGGTACATTCATCATAAAAGATGTATTTATCTATTGTTAGAGTAACCTGAGATAAGTAACTGATTTTGTATTCATAATGTGAACCCTGCTTATGCCAGGCTCTTTGTTTCTTATGATAAGTGATCAATATTTCATTTTCTCTGAAAGAGTGGAAAGTTTCATTTGTCTGTCACTTGTCCTCTACAGCTGTAGCATAGCAAACAATAAACATTCACTGAGAACTCACTGAAAAAAATGAAAATGGCTCCTACTTGGCTCTTATAGGTGTGGGTTCAGCTCATCTGTAGAAAGGCAGCTACCTTAATGTAATGAACAATCATAAAAGGATATAAGCTAAGTAGGTAAAGCAATGGAGTTCAAAGGTCACAGACCCAAGCAATTCAGGGGCATGCTATGAACAGAAGCCTTTGAAGACCTTTGCTCCCCTTGGTCAGAAAAGATTGATCAGTCGTGATTTTTAATGACTGCTTACTCTCATAAACCAGCTATTTATTGGTTATGCTTTGTCCTGCACTGTTATATTCCTAAGCATTTCTAATTCCAGGATTTTGAATATTTAAATACTACCTTAAAGTGTGGTCAGTTATTTAATTCCAACGTTTCTGTCCAGAGACAACAGAGTTGCTAAAATTAATTACAAGGATACAAAGCCAATCATTTAAAAACAGACAGGGAAATGATATGCCCTTAGTGAAGCAGCTTTTGTGTTTACAAAAGTGAAGCTGTAATGTATGAGACATGTTGTATTGTTTAATTCATTTTATTGTGTGTGCTTATTGAAGCAAGACTAATTGTGTTGTTTTGTCAATGTATTGTGAAAAGCAAATCACTCAGTAGCATAAAACCATCACTTTCATGACCTTCGAGACCCACAAAGAATAACTACTCCATAGCTTGTCTTGAATATTGATCGGCGTTTTTTTCACATGATCAAGCTGTATTTTTAAGTTAATAATTTTATTTTAATTACGAAGTTTCTCCATGAAAAGTGATGGACTGCAAATGTTAGTTATCAAATCATTGTTTATAAACATAAACAAACCAGTGCTGATTGGAAACATGTGTGAGTAGTTGTTGAACAATCCAAACAGAAACTGTTGGGAACACTCAGGCAGTGGGGGAAAAAACCCCATCTCACTGCCTCTTCCCCATCTCCAAACCAATAGCCTTAACTTCAAAATACCACATATATAACCTCTGTATACTGTACATGGCAACTTGATTTTAGAAGTAGATCATATTGTCTGAAGCGCAGGTGCTCTTAAATACTGAGAAATAAATGAAGGTTGGTTACATGAGAATTCTTCTAAGCAGCAAAACTAGCTTATGGAATTTCCATCCCTAGTCCTTCTTTCTCACCCTACAAATTGCTCCCTCATATATGCCAAAAGCTTTGAAGCCTTTATTTATATGGGTCATCTTTCAGTTTAAGTGGTCAGGTTCATAGCATGACTCCAGAAAAGCTGTCGGCACGACTAGGGGGGGAACTCCCAAACTGCTCGATAGGGTGGAGAAGAACTTCCAACACCAGCCACGAGGTGGTGGATCTTCTTCTTAAACTGATGTTAGCTCAGGAGGGAATATTGAATGTCGAAAGTGACAATTGGTTGGTCATAAACTGTTTTGAGCAACACTTTGTAAATATTGAGCAGTTAGATATTTCCGCTAGGGAGCGGCAACGGCAGGCTGGCCCACAAGGAAAGGGAGGCCAGGAGCTGAGCGTGATAGCCAGGCTGCTAGAGGCAGTGGCCTCCGTGTTGAGGTGTACAAGGCCTACAATAGCCAAGCAAGGCGAAAAGACCATGTCCCATGACGGAAACCAGAGACAGTCAAGAGTATAGGTCGTTGTACAGGTCTGTGGTGATGGGGCACGTCTGAATTCAAGCCAAGAAGCCACATCATTAAGTCAGGACCAGGTCCCGAGACGGTAACCAGCATCAGCCACAGTCTGGTGATTGCAAGGAGAGTTCATGGCAGCGAGGCAGGTCCAACGGCGGGAGCCATGTCTGCCTGTCAGAGCCAGGTCAGCGGGGTACGTGGGCATAGCCGCAACGTGAGTGCAATGTAGCTCTCACGGGACCGAGCGTGAGAGCCAAGCAGAAGGGGAGGGCAGCCTCCGTGGAGGCTTCTTCGAGCTCTTTCTTCATCACGCTCTCGACAGTGAGCTGGCCTTGAACACAGCTGGTTAAACGCCTAGGAAGGAGAGTGTACAGTCAGGGCCTTTGACTGTTTCAGTCTAAATAAGGGTTTAAATATTGTTTTCACAGAAATACATTGCTGTTCCATCTTGGTTGATAAAAGGTTTTGTTTGAGTCAAGTGAGTATCCAATTTCTGTTTCAATTTACCCAAGCGAAGAGTGGGGTAGGTTGTTGGTTTGGGTTTGGGTTTTTTCCACTTCTGCTTTCTCTCTTAAAATATTCTATTGTAAAAAAGAAAATTAATGGGTTAGGTTCCTAAGACCAGCTAAGTTCCAAACAGTCCAGAATTCAAAGGGAGCAGGAATAGTGTGATGGTTTGTATGTTCCAGTCCTGATTGATGTAGTATCTAAAGCAAACAAGAACAGCCTTAGGGCATTTTTTTGGTCTTCTGCCAAGCAGTAACAGCCTTTCAGGATTGATCCAGGAACTGAAGGTCTTCAGGATTCAGCAGGGTGCTTCGAATACCTCACTCTGTGGATTTATAACCCTATGTGCCCAAAGGCAAGGCAAGTTTCATTTTTTCAAGTGACTGTATCGGGTTATCTTTAACTGGGACTTCATCCCATCATGCTCCCAATATGACAAGTAACTAGAGGTAGTTACATTTTCCACAGAGCAAAGGGACTTAATGTCACAATTCCCCAAACTGAACATTGGTAAGACAGCTGGGTGATAAGTGATATTTCCTGTTGATCCAGAGGAAGCTAAGGAAGATGTTACTCTGAGAGGGAAGGAGAGTGTCCTTCCTTGGGGAAGTTATTCACCCTCACAGGGAAAGGTCAGGAGAATTCAGAGATGGGCTTTGAGTTGGGCTGTGTAAGGAACTGTCCTGTACATACTGTTTGAATGGCCTAAAGCCATCTAACACCACTCGAGAGAAGCAAACTCGTGTTATATGATAGGGCAGGGAGGTGCTTAACTCTTTCATCCTCAGAGTTGAAAGTAAATAAAGATATGGCTGTTCCTTTAAATGCTTTTTATGGACAATCTATTTCATCTTACATGTCAGCATTAATTGTGACTATTGACTTGTGTGCTTAGGTATTTGTAACATTTTCTGCCACATAATTATTTTCATTGGGGTTATTAAATGGGAGTCATAGTCTAATAGAACTTATTGTAGAAGAGATTTTTTTCCTTAAAAAAAAAAAGTTGGCACCATAGTTTAAAAAAAAAAATCACTTAGAAGGTAACTGGTTTACAATAAAATTAAATATACCAAGGTTTTTGTGGCCTATCAGTTTACATGTTTTCTAAAGTTTTTTAAAATTGTTGATTAGTATTTATTTTAGGTTAAAATCAGTCTAATGTTCTAATTAAATATGCAGTTCTGAATCCACAGCAGGAATAAGGGGTTTGGGATTGGCTTTTTCTGTGCTTGATATGGGTTTATGAAGTCCTTAAGTATTTTCCTGACTCTAGTAGGCTTAGGTTCTGTGACTGATAAAATAGGTAGCTGCATCATTGTCACTTAACGACCTTGTGTACTTCATGGAACTTTCCAGAAACTACCTAAGATATTTATAAGCTGCTTGTTTTCATTTAGTTCTGTAAATGAACATTTCTAAACAAATGGGATAATTGTGTCCCCAAAACATGGAATTAGTATACAGGGCTGCCGTGCTCTGTAACAACAATGATTCTGAGGTTTCGCCTCTTCATGCCACTGTTGAGACACGTGTGTTCCTCGGGCAACTGAGCTGGACACACCGTCCTGCTTGGAGAAGCTACTTCCACCTCCTGAGCTGGTACTGCTGGAGGTTACGTTGTGGGTCACACCGTTGCTGCTTGAGTTGAGAGAGTTTCCTTGTGAAAACTCTGAATTTGACTTTGAATGGAAATCTGTGCTGCGGTCGTTGAAGAGTTTGATATTTGGGGCTGTGAACTGCGGAAGCTCGGAGTGTCACGTGGCCTCTCGTGGAGAGACGCTGCTGAGAGAGGCAACCAGAGCCCAACAATGGGCATGTGGTGCATAGAAACATCTGAAAGATTTGGGGTAAGAAACACCAAACAAGGTGTTCCGCAGTACCTTTTGTCAGATCTGTTGCATTTCCATGTCATAATGCAAGTATTTGCTGCCTTCATTCCTAATTTGGAAGTCCCTACTTTGACCTTGTCACGAGAGAGGTGGGTAGTTGTCTATAGCCTTTGGATTGCTGCTGAGGAGGAAGGCAACTAGCGAGTTAGAAACCACAGCAGCTCTCTTTGGTCCACCTACATTACCTGTCTTGGGGAATGGGTAAAGCCAGTTAGTGGGTTCAGGTGCACGCCTGTGTCTCAGTAGTGGGAGGACCCCACATCTACCAATGTGCTTCTGGCCCCCAGGCAGCCAGTTTCCATAGAAGGGAAGCTTGGTGGTAAGCCAGACGAGATCCACAAAATACTCAAATAAGTCCCCAACCTGGATTCGGGAAACTTGACACGCTTCATCTGTGCATGTTAGGAAATTAATGGTTATCGGCAAATAAATACTCTAATCAGAATGGACTTTTTTAAAGCAAAATGGTAGTGTCACCAGCAAAGACTTTTGTGCTTGTCCAAACTTTGATTGCTTTATCTGACTCCATCCAATATGTCAAGTTCTGTAGAAGCCATAGCTGGTGTGTTTACCTGGCATTCTAGGGGTTCTTGTTGTATGCACACTAGATTGCAAGACCATTTTACTGTGAGGTTTCAGAAACATATTGAAGAGAAAAGAATATACTCGTAGAGGGGAAACCTCAAGAAGAGAGTCTTACCTAAGAATCCTTTTTCTGAACTCTGTATAGCCAGCCGTTCAGTACATACTTATTTGTTAAGATTTCTAATGTGGATTTTCATGCCATTTGTGAAATACTTTTTTTTTTTTTTTTTTAATTGTATATTCTAAAAGCTTCCAATATTTAATGGTAAGGTCTGGCTATGTTGTTCTGGGTGCAGAGCTGGGTCTAGCTGCTCTGATTCATTCTGAATGACGAGAGTCAAACTTAATGTCTTGCTTTCAAGTTTGTTCAGTTGCCTTTTAGGCATCTATTTGACTCTTGAGCTTTATTGACTATTTTTGCTATGGTATTTGTGCTGATCAATTTAAAAGAAAAAAAAAATACATGCAGTTGTGTGTAGGCCAGGTATAAGAATCCAAAATGACTGCTGCAAAATGCTAATTCAAATGGTAGGTGAAGCCAAGCATAAAGGAAATAATAAACAGATGTGAGTCACCAAATATAGAACACTTAAGTCCTAGCTGCAAAGGGACACAAATGAGATGATAGGGTATTAGTAGAAAGATGCAATTTACAGGTCAGAATGTAATAGTAACCTTTCACTGTGAAAATTGAAAATTAACCTTGGGAGTATTGGATCCTTTACAGCTTATATGGTACTTTTATTCAAGAAGAAAAACCCCTGAAAAGACTTCCTGTGATTTTCGAGATTTTAAAATGGTGCTTTTCAAAGTGTGTTCTCTTCTCTTCTGTAACTGCATCTTGCTGTGTTTTCATTTGGTGATGCCTACACAGATGGCACTACTAGGGTTGCTTAGGGGTTCACGCAAATTTTTTTTTCAAATTTTAAATTTTCAAAGAAGCT
Source organism: Buteo buteo (assembly GCF_964188355.1). Lineage (NCBI taxonomy): Eukaryota > Metazoa > Chordata > Aves > Accipitriformes > Accipitridae > Buteo > Buteo buteo. Next base: position 3,721,577 of record NC_134190.1, on the reverse strand, counting down.
ACGGTGGTTTACTTGCTTTGCGTGAAATTCTTAGTGAGCATTAGTCATGTCTGTTGAACTTACCTAGGGATTTTACTACTTGCAAGTCTTTTATCACACTGCTTGATTTTTATTTTTTTCATCTTACCTGAGATTAATGGCAGAGGCAGGTTCCATAAAAATCACGTGAACTTCATTATAATTACCTTTCTAGTAATTTAAAAATCTGGTTTCCAGTAATGATTAGCATTTGGAAAACTAAAAACAGAATGGAGGAGAATTTTTTTTTTATCAGAAACTTCCCATTCAGATATAAAATATGACTTATATAAACTAACATTAAAGCAGTTTTCCTAAAGTATTAATTTTTTAAAGGAATAAACCACACAGTGGTGATAGAAGAATACCTAGCGTATTATTTAAAGCATAACATAGAAGAAAGTAGAAGCTAGATGTCATGCACTTTGAAGCAGCAAAATTAAAAAAAAAAAAAAAGCGAAATCTCTAATGCATGCGTTTAAGATGCCATGTAGTGGTAGCTGACAGTGATTCTTGTATAATGCAGCATTTCTGGGTTTGTAAAAGGGACTTTCACGAGTGTGTTTGTGGGATGCAGTATCATAAGCTTGGTTTTCATCTCATTTGATGTGGTAAGGACTCAATTATATTAATGTTGAAACAAAGTAATAAAATGATGCAAATGAAGAAAGTAAGCTAAAATAAGATCCTGATCCTTTGCTTATCTATTTACTACATATTACAGTGTCTCAACTTGCATGTAATTGTAGATCTAATAAAATGTTTTATATAGAAATACTCCCAAAATCTTTTACTTGAAACGATGTTGTTGGTACAGAAATTGTATTCTGTATTTGCATAATTTCTACTGGATGTCCTTTAAGTAATGTTGACTATGTATCTGGGGTTTTTTATTAGAACTGTTATTTCTGAACAATATATTCTAAATACCTTATTTGCAGGGATACTTTCAAATAAGTTTTCTTATTATTCATTAGAATTTTTATAGGCTTTCTGAAGGAAAATACTCGTTTGATGTATCAAGATTTTGTACTCAGTCTACTGCTATTCACATTTCTATTCCTAGATTCTTGGAAGAGTTTAGACTTTTACCCTAGCAACAGTTGTTTGGCTTTAGCCTAATTTATATAACAGAATAATAGACCTTTCACACTTAAATATGTCTCTTTTTTCCCTTTTTTTCTTTCTTTAGGTAGCTCTGGTGCAGTGGACAGAGAGTGTCGGTCTCACTCTGGTTAACAGGGATTTGACCTCAATGCAGCTGAAGACCCCTGATGGACACATTCTGACCTACTACATTCTGCAGATCTTTCCCTTCACTTCTGAGAGCAAGCGCATGGGGATCATAGTTAGGGTAGTTTTGGGGGTGTTCTGGGTGTTTGGGTTTTTATTTCTCAAAAAATGTTTTTGCTGACTGTTTATTTTTATAAAATTTAATAGAAACTTGATCCTTCAGGGAATGCATTTCACAAGATTTTCAAATGGAAAGTATACCTTTGACACAGGTACACGTGAAATACCGGGCAAGCAATTGTAGAAAAATCAGGCTAACCTGATGTTGCAGAGAGCCATGTAAAAGACATACTGTTCTCTTACTGGGAACGTGTTATTTTCACTACTTCATGCTTAGCCTCTGATGCTGCAGGTTGCCTGTAAGCCTTTGGTTTTAATTTTCCATTTGTTTCTTTCCTACAAAATATGTTGCCTCTTCAAGGGATAAATTAATGGCTGAAACGTCTTACAATAGTAGTTGGCATCTTTCTCTACTACTAGTGCCGCTGCTTTTCCAGACCCAGTATTGATATGTGAACTGGTGCGCATACACAGCACAACCCACAGATTTACGAGATACGTGCTTAGTTGTCTCCTAGACACCCAGCTGGGAGCACAGTAATGATCATTAAAACCTCCGGTGAAAGGAAGCCACAACACCACGCTAAAAGGAACATTTAAACCTCTGCGAATGTTAAGCCATCCACGCTACGTGCTTCTACCTTCTCCCTACCTAAAATCAGACACTGTAGCAGAACAGCTTCAGACAACATTATTAGATGGCTAGATCAGTGCCAAGTCCCACTTAAATAGGTGCCAAACTCATCCCATTTTTTATTGGCCCGTGATGACAAGGCAGGCATGCCATCAGCCTTAGGCAAGGGTACTTCAGGCAGAATATGTGCATGCTCAGGTCTGGAGAGACCTTGGCAGTCTGTATTTCATTAGGTGAGGTTGGCACTAAAAGCCTGTTTAACAGTGACACATTCAGAGATATTCCAGGAAGCCTGCAAGTCAGACTAATCCATTCCTTCTGCGACAGGCCATGCCTCAGAAACTCCTGATTTGGACTATATTTGCCTGCATGTGAATTCTCTGAATGTGCAATTAATGTTTCATCATTAGAACATCTGTAAAAGCATTTACACTGTTATTTGTAAATTTTTAATTTCTTAGGTATTTCAAAGACACAGGGCAAACTTTCTGTTGTGGGCTAGACTGTATATGCCACCAAAGAAACAAAACAGTAGTTAGAGGGGCCGTAACAGTGGTATTTTAACATTTAGACAGGCAGTCTAGGGATGCTGAGAATCTGTTACTCATGTTGACTTCAGTTAGAACTGATCCTCTTATATGAGAAAGTAGGGAATACGTATCTCAATGGAATCAGAGATGTCATTGGTGGTAGTAGTAACATCAGGTAATAAAACTTACCCACCTCTTGGCAAGGTAGTTCATCTTTTATAAATGATAATCCATTGACTACTTCAAAATACAGTTAGGTTATTGCTAGGTAATTGTTTCGACTGTATAAATTAATTCCCCACACACACACACATTTCTTTTGTAAAATTTTAGGATGAATCTTCGGGAGAAATTACATTTTACATGAAGGGTGCGGATGTTGCAATGTCCACTATTGTACAGTACAATGATTGGTTGGAAGAAGAGGTAAGAAACAAAATCAAAATTTATAAAAATTAAAATTTTGTAAAAACTAAAAATTTTAAATCAAAATATCAGGTATTATTGAATAGACTTAAAGGAGAACCTGAGCCAATGCAGGAATGGGTTTTGAAGCCCAGTTACATATATCCTGAATGCGTTTGAAGGGATTAGAATTATTTTCAATTCTTGAATAACACACAGGGAAAGCAAAGCTAGTAGTCATAGCAGAACACGTTCCTACTTAAAACAAGGAAATTTGTTTTTCATTGACTGACCTTTCACATAAAACCTAATTACTTCTGAGAAGTACTCTGCTATAAACCTATTTATCCCAAAATGCCCTTATTTTATCAAATTCTACAGTGAGGTATGAGTTACGAAGTTTAATAAGGGTTGTAGCCAAATTGAAATAGTTTTTTGCCACATTTATTAAACTTAATATAAAACAGCTAGTGACTGAATTTCAAAACTGATTAATATTTTTCACTGTGTGGCTCTAGTAGGTACCAGCAATCATCTTATTTTGACCCTACATACAGACAATATGTTAATACAATGATTACACCATGTATGTTCATAATGGTATTGGCAATATGAATCAATATCTGCTGCAGGGCAGTTTGATTTATTTGGGGACATGAATAAATTAAACTCCCTCAAGACCTAGGAAAATGTCATAAAAATTACTTTTGGCGATAATGATGCACAATTAATTGTAAAATACTTGTTTAATTTATTTAGCTTTATCAGGTCAAATCAATAAGTGTTCTGCACTGGCCAGCCTTGTTTTTCATTAAGACATGCTGTTCCATGGCTATTTTTAATGTGTAGATATTTTTCTGATAAGAAGTACGTTCAGTGGAAAAAGAAAATGTAGCTCTGTTACATGCCTCAAAAATAGTTTTAATTTATTTTAAAGCTTCAACCTAAGAGAGATTTCCTTTAAGCTAGGAGAGGAAATCTAATTGGCTCACTAATAGCATACCACTTCATTTGGGGGGCTTGAAGTATAATTGCTTTTTATTCTGTTTGTGGCTTCTCCAAAATAATCTAAGTCTAAAGAAACACCAAAAGTACACATATCCCCAGTTAGCATATAATATAAAACGTGTACATATGGTTGAATATTTGCATAACTATTCTGTGGTTTGGTCCATTCAGTGTGGTAATATGGCACGAGAAGGACTGCGTACGCTGGTGGTTGCGAAAAAATCACTGACTGAAGAACAGTATCAAGATTTTGAGGTATGAAGGGACAGAGTGATCTTGTACTTCACCATATTTAGTTACTTCAAGGGGAACATTCCTCTTTTTTATTCTGTTAAGGTGGCAAAAAAGATGATTCATATTTAAGAGTATCGATAGTTGAGGTATGGCACACAATCTGTTAGAGATTTTGTCATTTGTTAGTGGTTGTTCTGCAGTCATACAGAGGATACAGTTTTGATTTATTATGTGACTGGACAGTGTTTTCCCAGAAGCTAGTGCAATGTTAATTGTGCAGCTTCAGCGTGACCTGAAAAATCTACTTGTTCTGAAAGGTAAGGGCAGTTCCTGCTTAGATGCTGCGATGCCCAATTCTTAATAGTTCTTCAGAAGGCATTCTCTTGAGGTGGTTTGTCAGGAAAAAAATGTATATACAACAGTGAGCGTAAAGTAAAATTTTCTCTTTTAATCCTGTTCTTCATTAAAGATATTTAAAGACAAACACTTAACCTAATGAATCCATGTTATAACTGATCAGTAGACTGAATGTATACTTTATGAGTTGTAACGAATTCTAAGCGGTTTTGTGTTTGTGCAGAATCGATATAACCAAGCAAAGTTAAGCATACATGATAGAAACCTGAAGGTTGCTGCTGTTGTAGAGAGTTTGGAACGAGAAATGGAATTGCTGTGTCTCACCGGAGTAGAAGATCAGCTGCAAGCAGATGTTAGACCAACTCTAGAGATGCTAAGAAATGCTGGAATAAAGGTACTAAATGCATACTGCTGACATAACAGGTTATCATTTACCAACTGGTTTTTTTAACAAGACATGGATTATATTTGTCTATATTCAGGTTCATTCAAAGTAAGAAATATGCCAAGTCCTAAGCATGTTCTGGGCATGAGCTAGCAGAAACGAACAAGACATTGTGTGCAAAGTTCCCTTCTCCACCACAGGTTTCATTGATCTTAAGCTTACTTCTGTAGGAAAACTACCAATGGATAAATGTGTATGACTCCCAGTCACTGTCTACAGTAAACTGTCCTAGCTGACACTAAATTTTGGTGCAAGATTTATATGATAACAAAGTTTTCAGGCCTGGCACTCAGGAAAAGTCTCCACAAAGATCAAAAGGTGAATAGTTTGAACTAGAATTCAGAACTGCCATTGGAGTTTGTTCAAGTCATGGTAAAGAGAGTGTCAAAAGCTTCACACACAGGCATGTGCTGTGTTTTGTTCATAGGTAGGCAATGCTACACAGCTGTCAGTTGCACATTTAGAAGTAATTGCACATTTAGAAGTAATTGCACATTTGTCTGAGAAAGGGTTTGAAGTAAAGATATGAGCAGTATCTGAGGGGAGTGGGCGAGATCATTTTGCTTGAAGCAGTGTCAAACTGCACAGAAAAGGTGACTTTGCACTGGTTAAACTGAATCAGGTATAATGGGGTTTTTTAGCCTGAGAAGGCAGGTAAGTAATTTTGCTTTGCAGCAAGCATGGGAAATCTCCCATTACATGAGAGAGGAGCGGGAATGCATGGAGCTCTGCCTTGGGACAAATGATGAGCCAGTTGAGAATTTATGGGTTAGAATTAGCGAGCAGACCAACGTGGACAACATTATGGTGACTGTCTGCTACAGACCGCCTGATCAAGAGGTAGTAGGAGAGGTCTCCTTCAGACAACTGGAAGAAGCCTCACATTTGCACGTGCTGGTCCTTGTGCTGGACTTTAACCACCCCAAGATCTGCTGGAAGGGCAATACAGGAGGGTACAAGCAAACCAGGAGAATTTTGGGAGTGCAATTTCCTGACACAGGTGATTGAGAAGTGAATGAAGAGAGAAGCTCTACTAGCCCTCATACTAACAGACAAGGAGGAATTGGTCAGGGCTGTGAAAGCTGGTTGAGGGCATGGCCTTGGCTACCCACAGTAGTTACGAGAGGGTGAAGTTCAGCCGGCTCAGGAGGATCTTGTTAATGTCTACAAATACCTTAGGGGAGGGTGCAAAGAGGACAGAGCCGGGCTCTTTTCGGTGGTGCACAAAGTGCGAGACAGTGGATGCAAACTGAAATAAAGGAAGTTTCACTTGAATAGAAGAAGAAAATGTTTCACTGTGAGTGTGTTCAAACACTGGAGCAGGTCTCCCAGAGAGTTAGTGGAGTCTCCATCCTTGGAGATGCTCAAAACTGTGGTCCTGAGCAGCCTGCTGTAGTTGACCCTGCTTTGAGCAGCAGAGTTGGACTAGATAATCTCCAGAGGCCCCTTCCCATGTCTGCTGTTTTGTTACTCTGTTTTTAATGAATCCCTGTTCTGCAAAGGCTTTCAGGTGAATTAGCTGGTAATGCAGTGGTGTGCACAATTAGAAAAATGTATGTATGGACTAAAGCCTTATGATTACATCAAATTTCTTTTTAGTACAGTGTGAGTAGTGCAAAGTACTTATCTATTACTACTTCAGGTACAGTATTTTCTCATTTGCTGTTGATATTTCTTCTATATGTGGTCAATTCTGCCTTAGGTATATCCTGCTATAAATAGGTATAGAAGAGTGTGACAGTTTTTAGGGTTGGGGTGTTTTTTTAAATGATTAGTGCTAGGATTTCAGAGCATTAAAATTGTTCTGGCTTTAGTTACTACCTTACTTATAGTAGGCTGGAAACACAAGAATAGCGGTAGATAGGTCATAAGATTATAGATTATTTGGTTACTGATGAGAAGGAGTCTTTTTTTCTATTCATTGACCCTCAGGGACACTAATGAAAAGGATCTTACCCGAGATATACAGGAAAAGAGGGAGATAGAGGCTTACAGTTTAATAAAGTTGCAACTGTTAACTTCGGAACTACCCGGTAGTCACTCCTGCAGCTTAAGTCATTCTTCCTGTGTTGGCTGTTCTGTTTGGTCTGGGGCTAATGGTATTTCATCCAGATGTCCTTCAACTTTCTTCGTGTTAAGGGGCTGAGGGAGAGCGAGCTGTCTCACTTTAAGAACAGATGGATCCTCAACCTTATTCCCTAAACTTTAATGCCTTCGTCCCAGTTCTGCGTGGTCAGTGGGCAGGATCTCTGTGGAGCATTGGGGCTGTAGCTCTTCCTCCAGGATATGCTGCCCTGCTGCTTTCTGAGAGAGTCTCACCAGGGTCACAGACTTGTGACCTGTGTCACATCGTTTTGCTGACAAATGTTATCTCTCTCCTAGTTGTCTGCATCCTCGCTCTTTTGATCAAGGTAGTGTCAGGGCCATAGGGAAAGGCTTTTATGTTTTCCCTGCTGTTCAGTTATGCCAGTGGGTTTCCCCAGAGTTTCCCGTTGTCTTCGTGTAAATTGAGACATTGGCCCTTGTGAGAAGGGAAGGGGAGTGGAGCTGCCTGAAGTAAAGACAGTTCTTTTCTGCTTTGTGTGTTATTGCAGTAAAAACTGCTCATTAATTTTAGTTTAAAATGTACATATCAGTATATTTCTCTGGTAATCTAATCCCAAAAGGTATGAGAAAAAGGTTGGAGAGGGATGCCATTTAGATTTGGAGAACAGACACATAACTGTCCAATGGAGTAAACTTTTCCGTTATTTTGCAGATATGGATGTTAACAGGAGATAAACTGGAGACAGCAACTTGCATTGCGAAAAGTTCTCACTTAGTGTCTAGGACTCAAGATATTCACATTTTCAGACCTGTAAGTATAGTTCCAACTTTTTTGGTGGTTCATCAAAGGACAGCTAATAACAGTGTTGCTTTATTTGATTAGTAGTTGGCTGCTTGTTGAAAATTGATGGGTTATTGTACTGAGTGTCATAATAATGGTCAAGAGAGGAGTACTTAGGTTGTTACTCAAGGATGTAGAATTACAAAGCACTGCTTCTGTTTAAAGGTGCTTGTTTCTAGATTTGTTGATATGCTACAGAAATGTTTGTAGCCATGGGTTGTAGACTGGGTGACCCAGGTTCAACATGCATTTTACACTCTTCACTTACACAATGGACATAGTAAGGTACCTCTGAGTGATGATGGAGAGGGGTCTCTGTGAGGTGCTGAGCCAGGAGGAAAGAGTATCCAGGAATTTAGGCTATCTGAATGTGGTTCTTGCTGCTTCTAGCATTTTCATTAATAGAACCTTTTAGACTCAAGCAGAATTAATCCTGAATTAAACTGTGATGCCAATGTCCTCTGTATTGACATAGTTCAAATCAGTATGAGAAAATTTGAATTTTTTTTTCTATCATGATATATATTTGCATTTTATTAACAGACTGTTTAAGATAATTGTTAGAAAGGTAAACTGAGTATATTTTTCTATACGTTTTGATTATATTTGCATAGCATCAACTCTGCTGAAGCCAAACAAAAATAGATTTTCCAGCCGTTGATTGATGCTGTGTGATCAGACATAATATGTCTGTGTTTGTTCTAAATGAACCGCTTGCACCTACAGAAATAATTATATGAATATAATTTACATGTAAATGTAGTTTCTTCTGAAACATCAGAATGGCAAATTAGGCCCTGCAGACTACTATTTGCAATTAAATTATTAATGCTTCTGATAAAACTTCAGATCAATTTTTGTTGACCTTTCCATGTTGTAACACCACAAATTAAGTCTTCCTGAACAAAATCTATTTAGTTGAGTCAGATTTTTATTTTCATTACCTCGACTGGTAATAAGACATCAGCATAAAAGTGTGTTAACTTAAAGTACACAAAGTTTTAAATTAGTTAGAAAATAGATTTATACAGAATTATTTCTGTGGCTGTATTTGTTGCAAAGAAATAACTACTGGATTAATGTAAGAAAATACCAAGCACTCTAACACTTCTATTTTAGTTATAAATTAGTAAATAAAAAATTATTTACTACTTTGGCTTCCCAAAAATATCATTTTGTTTTTGACACTCCTTTTTTTTATTCTTAGAAGTCTCAGCTTCTTCGTTTTGTAATGAAATTAACTGATAGATTGTTCTAGAGGTATTTACAAATTAAAGAAAAAAAAACCTCTATTAGGTGAAAGGTAGAACAGAGAGGGCAATTACTGCTCATCAGCGTGCACCAAGCGCTGACATCTCTTAATCTCCGTAATGCAGAAAGATTGTAGTGGGCCAGTGCAATCCAGGGTTCCTAAGAGTTGGCAGACAAGGAGCTTTCTCTTTATGTAATTAAGGGAAAGGAGGAAAAAAAATTCTGTATTGGGTCATGTGTATGAGTTTTTCTGTTTACAGGTGCTTTTTAATATAACTCAAATTTTATGTGTAGTAGAGCCCATCTGGAGGGACAAAGGTCTTTGGGACTGCATCTGATTCTGCATAGTAGTGGGCCAAAGACAAAACTTCATGTTCAGTGTAATTAAGGCTCATATATTTTAAAAGTTATTTAATCAAAGTGCTGACAGAGCCAAAATTAGAAGTGTAATCAGAGTTTGTGTTTTATCTGTCCTTGGAACTTTGTCTTGCATGATAGCTTTAAAATACATTGATCCTTTATTGGAAAAAAAAACCCCAAAACTGCCAATCTCTTCCAAATGTGGTTATAATTTAATTTTTTCGTGTTCTGTGTTCTAGCTCCAAATGTTCCAAAATCCATTTGGTAACCTTTGACCATTTTTGCATTTCACAGCTGGGCCTTTCTGAAACAATAATTATGTAAATTAAAAAATCTATCATGTCATTCTTTTGTTATGCCACTTGATCCTCCTTGCATACTCATGCAAGATCCAAAAGGATTAGCACTAGTGAGCATTTTTATGTGCCTTTTGAGATCTGTGTCTACTTACCCAAACTGAAGGAACTATTAATATGAACATCTTGCATTATTCTAAGAACATATTTTACTAGTTAATAAATAAAAGTTTTGGGGTTTGCTTGAGTTTTTGTCCTTTTTTTTTTTTTTTTCCTCCCTCTAGGCCTGCCAAGATGGAAAGACTCAAGTCAGCTTGAACTTAAGATGTTTTAATGTCATTAATTCATTAATTTTTTAGCCCTGGTCTACTTGGTGAGGAACCAGTTAAGCTGACTACGTAGATTTTCCTTGTTTGAGGATTACTTTTTCACTCCATAAGATTTGAGGCTTGTAGTCACATCCCATGGGTATTGGGCTTGCACTGGGATAAAACACTTGTTGAAGAACCAACAAGTATGGGTATGAGTTCTCAAAACCTGATTTATTTAGGCAGGATTGGTTTTTTTAAGTATATAACAAAATCTTTTAAGTGAGTGGTTTTTATTGAAGGTTACAACTCGAGGAGAGGCTCACCTAGAACTAAATGCCTTTAGGAGGAAGCATGATTGTGCCTTGGTGATATCTGGGGACTCACTTGAGGTAAGAACATGGGTTTTTGTCAAATTACATTTATCTATATGCTTGTGTTCAAAAAGTAAAGTATCGGTGTCTTTATGCTCTTAAACTTTTTTCCAATGTTTGCCCGTACTTTAAGTTGTCCGTAGAGATACTTTTGTTTTTCACTGAGTGCTAGTTAGAGGGTGTATGTTCTAGATGGGCAAATGTAACTGGTTCTGTGGTCTCCTGTATGGTAGCAGAATGGAATTTGTATGCAGCATGCTTTAGTATTGTCTCTTCTCTTAACCCGAAAGTGTGTTGGCTCTCTAAAGGAAAAAGAATGTCAGTTTAAAATAATAAAACCACAGTCAGGAGAATGTGGCTTTTTTTTCCTCCCACATGGGTGTCGTGCAAGCAAAACTTCATAAAAGAATTCTTTATACTGTGTTTGTGTTATACTACCTGTAGTAGTATTAAATCGTAAGTAAATGAATGCAAGTGTATTTTTTTCCTTAGGTTTGTCTGAAGTATTATGAGCATGAATTTGTAGAGCTGGCTTGTCAGTGTCCTGCTGTAGTGTGCTGCCGATGTTCTCCCACCCAAAAAGCTCATATTGTGAAACTGTTACAGCACCACACTGGAAAACGCACGTGTGCAATAGGTAACTGTTGGCATGGTCTTCATTTGCAGTAGCTAAAATCTGTAATAAATTTAAGCAGTAGGTGGCACCATTGAGAAACAGTTAAAACCAGACACTTCTTTATCAACTGCCAGGTATTATGTAGCTGTAGCAGAAAATGCCATTGCATGAGAAAGGTGCGGTTATCTTCTTTATTCCACAGAAAAGAAGTCTTGACTGCTGAAGTAATTAATCATAATCCATAGATTAATTGTAGGAATTTAAAGGTATATAAGAGGTTTCTAAAATACTGTAAGGCCAGGAGAGTAAAACCTCTGAAGAGCTGAATATTGCAGTGACATTTTCCAGGTGATGGAGGAAATGATGTCAGCATGATCCAAGCAGCAGACTGTGGAATTGGAATTGAAGGCAAGGTAATGTTAACAGTTTCATTGTCAAAGATGTGCCACATAGTAGTATAGTAACATGGGATTAGAAGCTTTATTCTTAAACAGTAGTGAATTGATCATTTCTAAAGTATGCTGTAAAATGATAAAAATGCTTAGTCTTTGAACTAATATTTTCTTTGCTTCTATGTCCTCTGCTTTATCTTTTTAAATACAAAAAGCAAGAAAAGCAGAAAAAACTATAGTTATTGCTGCGTAGCATTTACTGGAAAGAAGCAGGATAGGCGATTAAACTTACTTGTTACAGCCACTGCATCTTAGAATATGCACAAAAAAAAAAAGAGTCCTTTGTGTCTCGTTGCAGGGTTGATGTCTGAAGCAGGAACAAACTTGACTTTTAAAATTAATTATCACTTAGAATTTTGAAAGTTGAAACACATCTTTTACACTGGGTTTCATATTTGGAATATTTTTGTTTTGTCCTAGGAGGGAAAACAAGCTTCCCTAGCAGCTGACTTTTCTATCACCCAGTTTAAACACATAGGTAGGCTGCTGATGGTACATGGTCGAAACAGTTACAAAAGATCAGCAGCACTAGGTCAATTTGTCATGCACCGGGGCCTTATTATTTCAACTATGCAGGTATTTAAAACTTTGTTTTCTGAATAGTTAAAAACACTATGTCTGTCTTTGAGATGTCACAAAATATTAATCAACCAGTGTTGTTACTTTTTTCTTTATTGTAATGTTTTGTAAATAGAATTATATTAAATATATGTAATTATCTGCTTTTTGTAGGCTGTATTTTCATCAGTCTTCTATTTTGCATCTGTTCCCTTGTACCAAGGATTCCTAATGGTAGGGTAAGTCAAAACCAACACTTAAGATACCTGGTAATAAATATAGCAAACTAACTTGTTAATTAGCATCATGTAGTTGGTGTCTGCCACATTTTTTGATACATTTATCATTGGTACACTACCAAAACCTGGAATGAGTCTACGACGAAAAGTCAAACTAGGTTGAATACGTACTGTATGAGGGGCGAAGCCTCATTATCAGCTCTCTGAAGAGAGGGATCTGCATAGCCTTAGAAGATGATAGCGTATAACCTTTTTCACATATGGGGTGGAAACAATAGAGGAAGTCTCCCAGGCCAGTTTCAGCTGTTACACAGATTGCCATACAAGCCTCAGTGAGAATCACAGATTTTTCTGTTAAAAATAGATGAAGCTACTGACTACGAAATATCCTCTGAGAGTGCACTACCCAAGTCTGCCACACAGATCTCCGTTCAGGTCAACATATGCAGGATTAGGAGCACCCTGGTCTTGTTGCAGAAGCTGCTTTAGTAACGTGGTTGCCCAAGTCATACAGCTGAGGGGTGTGAATATATTTGTGTTCGTCCCTGCTCTCTGCTCCTTCTGTCCTAAGAGCTTCTTTTTATACTCCTTGTAAACAATAACAACTTAAATCAATAGTAACTTAAATCATAGTCAAATGAAAGTCTGCTTCCACCAGACTCTACAGAGGCAAGCAGTAGACCTCTCCAAAATGTCTGTAAATAGTTGTGCCAAGTTCTAGTAAAGTACATGCTAAAGTATACATCTGGCATGTGCATACTAAATTCCAAAGCCCCTTACAGAGCTGTTAGGACTCTTGTTCATCCGCCTACCTATACCATGATGTCCAGAATATAGTCCTTTTTTTTTTCTTCAGTTTTCATGCCATTGTCTGTGGATGAATTTAAATGTCAGGTCTTTGAACTGGTTGTCCAAAGTGCAAGTGCACAGGGAGTATGGTAACAGGCGATAAGCTTGGGTGATATATATAGAAGAAAGAAATGCATTTACTGGTTTTGAACGTATAAAAGCTCTGTAACTTCTCATGACTGGCAGCTCTCAGAAGCAGAAGACCAGGTTGCATGCATAAAGCTGTATTAGTAAGCTGCCTCAGTGCTGGGTAGAAGAACCAGTTTAATTCCACTTACATAAAAAGACTTGAACTCAGTAGATAGTTTAAAATCCTATCATACAAAAGTGTCAATTTATGTGCTTTCCTTTCACATAGGTATGCAACTATATATACTATGTTTCCAGTCTTCTCTCTAGTATTGGATCAGGATGTGAAGCCAGAAATGGCACTGCTATATCCAGAACTTTATAAAGATCTCACAAAGGTAGGAATGTCCTCAGTGCTCAGATATGAACAAATGCTGAAATCACCGGTGTACAAAACTGGGAATTCTTACAATCATTTTCTTAAGGTATTCCATGCAAGACAGATGCACAACTAATGTAATGCAGACTTTTGTACTATGAAAATAATCCACAGTACCAAATCTTCTATTGAGTTTTATTAATACATTTGTTAAGTCACCAATGGTTGGACTGAAATAATTCAAACATGAAGGTATGTTAACATAAAACTTGCTTTTAGTCTGGTCCCAGGATCTCTGATCTGGAGTTATTTATGCTTACTTTTTCACAGCTCCTTTTTCCTTTTTAACTGGTAGATTAATGTATAGATTTTTTTTTCCCCCCCCAACCCCCAGATATTACTACTGACCTCTCCAAAAGCTGACTTTCTTTAAATAACAGATACTGATAACTGATACATCTTAACCGAATCATACTGCTTTCTGTGTGTTTGCACATACCTGCAAACAATGAAAGTATGTAATTTCTTTACCTGCAAAAGTGAAACAAATCTCAAGAACTTCTGCTCCTTCTTAAACCGTCAGCTAGAAAAGTTAGGATCCAAGGCAGAAGCAGATACTCTTTTTAGGGATAGCAGATACTTTGAAGTTGTGTCTAAAAGTTCAAAAGCAGACTGTAGTCAAAGAAGATCCAAACTTTTCAGAGCCTTTGACTTTTTAATTGTACTAAATTAGCTATTAGCTATGTTAGTCTGGGAGAATTTTTTCTCATCTCCTGGAGATCTTGATTCTCTCTTTCTACTCTTCAGAATCTTTAAAGTTTCTTTGTGAGATTTCAGCCTATGATTAATCTTAAAAAAGCGTGGCCTTATACCTGGTAAAGGCAGCTGTAAGCTTGCAAGTGGAAACCTGTTGAGGGAACTTGGAAGCATCTTATTTCCCAAGCTAGAAGTTAACCTGTACTTAGAAACTGCCCAGAATGGGTAGATGAATACAGGCTAAGTTTTTCGTTTAGGCTTAAATGACAGTTCTTGGACGTGCTGAATCATTGGCTTTCCCAGTTTATGTTGCACCTCTATGAATATTAAATAAGTAGAACCCAAATAATTCTCTTCAGAATTAAAAACAAAGAGAATGTGGAAAAACTGGAGAGTACAGTTCAGTGCATTGTGTAGGGCAGATGACGATCAGTGAATGATTATGGATGAGTAGTACAAAAAGTTATTTATGTGCTACATTTGACTTCACTATTACAAGGCAATCTTATTGTGAGTGTCTATTACCACAATTTATGATCATGATGCCTTAGTCATGACACTATGAGGCCTACGTTTTTCTGCACATCATTTTTCAAATTATGGACTCTAAATGCAAATCTTCACCAATGCTATTCAGCTAGTGTTATTCAGACACATGTTGACGTGGACTATAATTGTATTCCTAGGAATTGGTTTCTTTTCCGGGATACGCTAGTGACGAAAATGCTTTTTAGATTTTTAAAAGAATAAGATATATTGCACAAGTCATCGACAGGCTCTTGCTCCAGTGCAAGAAGAGAAAATTAGCAAGGTTCAGAGAGACAGGTGTGGCCACGTGCCCCGGAGGACACACTGATTCAGTATTACTGTTACCGTGGTTCCTACGGAGTTACAGCTAGAAAAGCTGAGGAAAATTTGAAAGGAAGTACAAGCAGGAGGGCTCCCAGCTTTCATCTGGAAATGATTCACAGCCTGTTGTGCAGCATTCCCTAGAGGCTCAGGAGTGACTTACCCCTTCTTGTTCCATAAAGGTGAACTAAAACTCAAGTTCATTCTTATTTCCCAAATCTTGCTAATTGGGGAGCTATGGTCGAAGGTGGAAGCATTGTGCAGTACTCAAATGAAAATGAGTAGGCACTTATAGGAGAAAAAAAAAAAAATTTAATGTTTCTTGGTGCTTGTACAAGATTTTTTTCCCCATATGTTCAAGTCTGTCACCAACATTCTAGACTGTATACAGAATTACGAAAATGTCTTTAGCACCTTGCCGTGAACTCTCTCTATCCAAAAATATGTTTTAGCCTTTACTGAAGTAATAGAAAGAGTTAACTCATCACTTTCTACAGCAATGAAGCACATTTCTTCACAAAGTGCTGATTCTTGCCTGTTTAGAGCGATCACTTCTTTTGTGGCAAAATGGCTGCTTTGTTTGCCATTTTATCCTTTGCAGTTCTAACATATTTCATCAGTGCCCTCACAGAATGCAGAAGTGATATGCAGATGTACAGGATTTATCCGTTGATTTATGCATATGTTTCAATCTATAACGTTCACAATCACAAGAAGATTTCAAATGTATTTGGTAATAGTTACTTACAGAAAACTTACAGTAGTCATATGTTTATTCTGTGAATGCAAATAGACAGTTTATCCAACATTTAGAAGTGACTAGTAACTACAGTTTTGCTTGAGGTTTAGGTCAGTAGGTACACAATGCTATTTTTCTTGAAGACTACAATTTACAAAACAGACAAATATCTGTCTAGTGATTAACTATTAAAAATACATGAACTGAGTAGATTTTTTTTTTTAAAACTTGTGTTTAACTGTCCTCTTACTTGTTTCCCCTAGGGAAGATCTTTGTCATTTAAGACCTTCCTCATCTGGGTTTTAATCAGTATTTACCAAGGTAGGAGAGTCCTAATTTTACTGAACTGAGAATTTTTTGTCTGCTATTAGCAATATTGTTTTTCAGCTGCAGGTTGAATTCCCAAAGCTTAACATTTCATCAGCAGTTACATATATTGCATTCTGTTTATCTCGTAAATCGATATTCCTGTAGTGTGTGCCAGGCCTCTTCAAAACACGGCTTGGATTGGTATTTTTATTGATGCATATCACCTAAAAAAGGACGTGTTTTTAATTGAATGCTAATCCAGAAAAATTTTAATGAGTGCTTATCACATTGCTTATATTTACACAGTAGTTTTCTTTCATGGAATGACAGAAGCACTGTTGAAGAAATCTGAATTATATAATCAGTTAAAAGTAATTACACTTTCAACAATGTCTCATTTATTTGAGGCACTTGACAAAATGAGGTTAATTAACGGTTCATCATATATTGCACTAAAAGGTGTTTAATTTTCTAATAGTTTTATTTCTTTACAGCTTTGGTTGTTTTATTTCACATGCACAAAGTACAGTAAATATCACTTCTGTTCTTTTAGAAAGATCAATGTTGTTATGTTATAAAAAAAATTACTGGGCAAGTTTTCATAATAAGCAATCAAATGTTCAGTGTGCAGTGGTAAAAACTGGTACGCTGAAATTTCATCACACAGTGTATTTGTTAACTTTGTGTGCCTTTCCTAGGTGGTATTCTGATGTATGGAGCCCTGCTGCTTTTTGAATCTGAATTTGTACATGTCGTTGCCATTTCCTTCACTGCCCTAATCTTGACTGAGCTCTTGATGGTTGCACTGACCATACGAACATGGCACTGGTTAATGGTGGTGGCTGAATTCCTCAGTCTTGGCTGCTATGTGGCCTCTCTTGCATTTCTAAATGAATACTTTGGTGAGTAATAGTAAAAGTATTTTAGCAAAGAACTATGCTTTTTAATATTTTTTGTCTACTTTTTTTTTTTGTTAAGAATAGGTGATGTTATGCTTTGTGAAATACAGCTCTCTCCATAAGAAATATGAGTGAGTTGAAATTAGGCTTAATTAATGTTGGATTAAAATCTTCTCTTATCCTTGTCTCCTAGAGTCTGACAATCTTTATTCCTGTTAGTATGATTTATCTAGATGATAAACTTTACTCAAACCATGCATGCTGTTTACATCCTTGATCTGATCTTGACAGTCCAAACTGCATACCTTAAATTGGCTTTGAGATTTGCACTATTGAAATGGATATGATTTTTAAAAAATCAGGATCTTTCACTGCGTTGGTGAATTGTTTTGTATGCCAGACCAAGCGGACCTCATTAGATCTAACCCACAAGCTTAAAAGCGCTGAAGTATTGCTGCAGAGTGAGGCAGAAGGCTATTAGGATAGATACTTTATATGAGAGTCATTGTTTCATAAGTATATTAAGCTTATATTAAGCTTGCTTTGCTTTAAATTGCAGTATGCCATACTGTGTCTTAAGGTTCTGCTTGTTTGTAGTTCACAAGATGAAAGAACACATTTTAACTGCAATTCTTAACAGTCAAGGATCTGAGCATCAAAATAATACATATTTCTTTTTATATCAAATTATTCTTGAATAAAAAGAGCTATCTCGGTGTGATTTTACAAATGTAACTTTTACAGAAATATATATAACAATTTTGATTATACCTCACAAGGAACAGAATCCAGCTCCTTCCCTCTCTGTTTTCCAGGAGCTGATGAGTAAGGAGTTGCCCTTCTTCAACTGTCATTTCTCATAGCAGAATTAAATGTTACATGGTGGTTTCTAGGAGTCTCATAGTTCTGCTTTTGCTCTCTCATGTCCCAAGTATTCAACACTAGGCTAGTGTATTTACATTATATAATTATTTTTTTAATCAGTAAATGCTTCACTGCCTGTCCCAGGTGTTCTGTTACTTCCCAGATTTCTCAGGACTCAAATTTTAATGAAGAACAAACCCTGCTGGGCTTGGTACTTGTATTGTACATTATTTCAGGTTTGCCAGAGTACCTTTTTCTTTTCTCTGACGCTGATGCACAGACTCTCTGATAGACATTATTGGCTTGATTCCTGAATCTCCACAGCCATATTACAAATGAAAGGAACAAGCAAGAACAGATACAGGTACTGGCTCTTTAGTCCAAACTTCCAGGAATTTCATAAAGCAGAACTTGCTGCTTCACCTTTCTAAGTCTTTAGCATTGGTGACAGCCAGTCCTTCCATCATTTCTAGGTGTTGTTCAGGGAGAAGCACCTTTAGGTGGTGTTCACAGATGTGTAAAAGCTACAGGGACTTTGTTTCTTGCAAACCTTTCCGTAGAGGGGAGTGCTTTACTATCCGCCTGTATTTGCTGGACAAGTCCAAGCAACTGAGTACATAAATGGTTGCATGGCTTCTTGCAGCCTGGGGACTTGACTTCTGTATTTTTCATCATTAAGGGTACTGAAAAGGCTACAATTTCACAGGCTTTTGTAGAGATGTATTTTACTGTGTGTTATTCATCAGTTAATCTGCGAAAATGCATTTCAGTTAGTCTCTCTTCTGCTTAATGCTTTACTCTTACTTAATCTGTCACATTATAACTGGGGGGAGGGAGCCTTTTTATGTGCATGGAACGTAGTATAAACCTAAGGGACGGTTTACAGTTGAAGGTATAGAACCACTTCCATGTAACAGGGAAAACAATCAAGTCCAATAGCGCTTGATTTCATCGGCAAATAAACTGTTTCTTTCCATGATATTTACTTACAAGCATAATCTCCTCCCAAAGAAATGGTATCCTAACTATGACAGGGCACTCAAATTAGAAAGACAAAAATATTTGACACTGCTCTACGGCTCTGACTCATGGAGGTAAATAAGTTTTTAGGTTTCTGAGTTAATTGCACACAATGGCCTTATTAGGCATGTCTCTATGATATGTTACACAGGCTTTTAGTATGTCTGAGCAGGCTTAGGCTAAAACTGTATAACAAATTTATATGTTGAGATCTAATATACGAAGTATATTTAATGAGTGAAGTTGGAGCAGCAAAGCATTTCTTTACTGCATTTTCTGAAGTGAATTTTCATTCACATTAAAACAGTTCTGACCAAGTTGTTTATACAGTAAATTATACCTTGAAGTCAAATGTAAGAAAACTGCCTACCTATTTACAACCTTAAAACATGACCAAATATGAAATCTCTATATTTTCAAAATGTTTTGGTTTAATTGCTGTTTAAAATATTCTGAATGTCATGTGAAAGGCAATAATATTCCAGTTAATGCTACTAACATCTTTTTCATTTCCTTTTTGTGTAGCTAACCTGTTTGGTTTTTTTTTCTTTTTTCCTATAACTTTCATATTTTCTGTAAATCTATCCTTTCATTTTCACTCTCCCTCTTTGTGAAACAGGTATAGGCAGAGTGTCTTTTGGAGCTTTCTTAGGTAGGTGAAGTTTAACTTTTCTTGAAGCTTTTTTTAAGTCTGTAAAAATTCATGAAAGAGTAGTAGATTATTTAATATACTCATTTGTAAATAATGGAAAAAAGCAAAAAAACCCAGTTCTTCAGATTACCTGGGTTCTGAGATCTTTCCATGATAATTAAGTATGACCTGACCATCACAAATATGGTAAAAAATTTTCAGTAGCAAGTGTAGAGTGTCACCATTCTTGTTAATGTTTGTCACAAAAAAATAGCTTTTCAGTGTGGCTTGTAGTAATATCACTACATGGTTTTCCCTTTAAATTTTCAGGCTCTAATTTAATCTCTAAGGTTTTAAGAATCATTCAGTCTAGTTGTTGTGACTGTTTCAGAGAAAAGTAATCTGAATATGGAACAAAGGATCCAAAATGGTAGCAGAATTTCTGGTTTTCTGGGAACTTGTACTGTAGTGGGTAAAAACCATTCTTACTAGCAGAAAAATAAGCTGGTTTATTCTTATTATGAGAAAGTTTTGCTTTTAAACTGAGAGTCTGTTTCCCCTAGAATTATTTTGTGCTGCAAAACAGTATAAGGACCATAAAGGAACTGTGAAGTTCCTGTCTAAAGAAAATAGTTGGCAAAAACAAAACGTTGAGGTTAACTTTAACTTTATCCTTCTGTTGTTTTGTGGCGCTCTTTTTTTTTTTTTTTTTTTGCATGCTCTTGAACAATAGCATAAGCAAACAATTAAGAGAGTTTTATTGACTTTGTACTATGGAAGTTCCAGTTTCCATGTTACCAGCTCCCATTACTTATTTTCCCTTTTTGTTTCTGCAGATGTTGCCTTTATCACAACTGTGACCTTCCTGTGGAAAGTGTCAGCAATCACTGTTGTAAGCTGTCTTCCACTTTACATTATCAAGTACTTGAAGCGCAAATTTTCTCCTCCAAGTTACTCCAAGCTTACCTCGTAAAAGTAATTATATTCCTGTGGTTTTTCACTCACACCAGTCTGCAAATTGCACACTCACTGTGCTTTAGTGTCTATGGATTTATGCTGGACTAAAGAAATGTAAAAAAAAAAAAAGAATCGAAATCAAAAGTGATAGAGTGAATAGAGCACAAAAAGAGGAGGAAACACCTGACAGGTACAATAACACAGAAGTACACTAACAAGACTATCAGAGATAAACTAAATTTTCTTCACGTTGATTTTTTTTTTTTTTTACTTTCAGTTGCTATGATTATAAAATTAAACCGAATTACCTTTGATTTGACAATGCTTCTGAATGGCTTCATTGCTACTGTAAAGGATTTTTTGCTACTGTAAAGGATTTTTTCCTACTGTACTAATCTTCTGCAAGTTGAATTGAAAGTTTTGTTATTTATTACATAACTTCACTTCTTTAATTGTTACATAACTTCCTAATTGAAGTCCTTTCCTTTAATGTTTATATATGGAAAAGTTCATTCATCCATACTTGCTATAACAAACCTAATACCTGTAAATGCCCGTGTCTGTATTAGCAGCTAACTATTATTCCTCATCAGACATTGAGTGATATGCACTATTTGAATTATGTACAGATGTCTGCATAGCACAGTATTATTTTTAGGAGCTGTTGTCCTATTCTGTACTCTCCATTTCTGGCACCAGTAAATTACAGATCTGTGATGTCGACAGCAGTTCTTTAAATGCACATTATAGCCAGGTTGCACAAAAGCTGTTTAAAAATTAAATGATAAATTCTGTACATAATTCCACTGCACCTATTGATCTGTACAGATAGCAAAGACATGGCTGCTCAGTAAATATGTTTTAAAATTCTTATTCATTTTGTATTTGTAAAACTGCAAATAGTGTCAAAGTACATTTCTATATATGAGAAGTCCAGTAAACCTTGTATTAGCTAATATGTTTAAATTGCCTTGTAATCTGTTTACTTAGGTTACTCAGGTAAAAGAAAATAAGACGAACACATGAACATTATGGTAGGAAAATCTATCATCTTCCAAGTTGTAAATGTTATGTTTTTATAACTTAGTTTGGGTGCAAACTTGTTTAAAAAAAAAAAAAAATCAAAACATTTTTGTTTGTTGTAAACTGTCAGAGTTGGGTATCTTGGCCGAGTTATGACACTTCACAGCGGTGGAAGATTTGTTCCAGAAACTCTCATACTCTGATACAATCTGAAGGGTCCAAATCTTGCATACTGTACTGGAAAGTAGGATATATTGGTTTAGTTTTCCATTATGATATAACTTTGCTTTCTCAAGAAGTACATATAACGAATTTGGCATAGTCTGTTACTCAGTGGAAAGATAAGCATAATTATCCATGCTTTATTTATTAAATATTTATGTGTGTGTTTTTAAAAAACACTTAATATGGATGTCATTTTTATGTTTGACTGTATGCCTTTACAACATAACTCCTTGTTTAGTCTCTTATAAGTTTGTCCTTATGCCATTATTATATTGGATGAGTAATATTTAAGTGATAAATATAACTACTTCCTGGGAGAGCAGAGGAAACTGCTGCAGAGCTATTTGGACTCCACTCCATTAATTTTTGTTTTGAAAGTTTTTCTTACTAGCTATTTATCTGCGCTTTTTTTTATTTTTATTTTCATTCCTCATTATGAAAGCAATAAAGCCTAATTTCTACCAAATATTATTAATGGTATATGTATTAAATAAACTACTGAAGTAGCGTTTCTTTTAATTACACAACATTGCAGACTAGTTTGCTCTGTCCCTCTGTAAACTCACTTCTGTACAACCCCCACAAGATGTCACTGTTCCTGCACACTTGCAGAAGCCTTTTCTTCATTTTATGTGGTTTTGGCAAGATGCTCTTGGCTTATATTTTTGGTTTAGTCCTGTGATATTTTTGTTGCTGATTTGCTTTAATTTTCTGTTTTTCCCCAATAAGTGGTAATCACTTTGAAGCAATTAAGAAAAGTCACCAGCGTGCAGTTGTTCTGAGATGTTGATGATGTTTTCTTCAGACTTTCTTGTCTTATACGTTGTGAGCTTGCAACCACATGCATAAGATTCAGCGGATAAGCAAAAGCTTAGAGTTGGTCATCCTTCATCTATACATCACATCTTTGACATTAGGCAGAAAATGAGAAAAAATCAGAAATTAAACTAGCAGTAGGAAAGTGATAGTGTTACCGTAATACAATCGTATCCATGTGTACAGAATTTATAGTGTACGTTATATTAATCGTCAGCATTACAACTGTGAGGTTAGCGTGGTAGCAGATGTATAAATCCTACACGCAGATAAAAGCCTTTCAAAAGTGGAGTCAGTTCTCTAGAGTGCCTGCTTCCTTAGAGTATTTTCAATATATAGCAAAGGTCTAGTTTCCGCTAGCACTTTATTTTGAAGACTCCAGAAGTCCGATTCAGGTGACTTTCTTTGCTTTTGAGGTTCAGTCACTGCAAAACTGTGTATAGCAGGAAAGTCTGCTTTCTATTCATTCATGTCACTACAGCCCTGTAAAGGGGCAGTGCTACCATATCACAGTGGTTTACAGGGAACGATATCAATACAGAATTTAAGTATCGTGACACCTTTCAGTAGAAATCTTTAATGTATTGTGGATTTCAGTACAAAGTAAGCTAAGTACCATCACAATCCCTGGCTCTTGAAACAGATTAAAATGGTAACGTGTCTGGTGTGCAGGTGAATAAATTATTTCATAAGAATCTCATTCCGTTGTCCTTTCACATCAGTATATGTCAGGAATAAGTCTGGAGCACCAGATCAACTTACATAAACACATATTTAGGCCTTGGATCTACAAGTTATACCCAGAAGGACCTTAAGTTTTATTTGCTATTAAATGTTTACTTTTGTGAGATGCCAGATACGTATTTCTGAAAAGGTAATCATGTCTCTTTGAAAACATATTTGGAAAACAAGTTCAGAATTGGAATAGGATGGAGGAGCAAGATGTGAACAGGAAATATGTCTTCACCAAAGTAACATACGTAGCAATACTGACCTATTTGGACCATGTTTAATAAGCACATGAGTGAAACATCTGCTAGATTTCCTATGTGGTTTGATGGAAGAACACAGGGAAAAGGAGAGGTCCTGCAAAAAGAAGTACTGGTAATTATTCTATTGGTTTCTTCTGATGCTATTCTAAACTTATGTGTTCATGTAACTGCTGGAAAACATTTTACTACACAAGGTATTAGTTTGCAAATGGAAGCTAAAATTAAATCCTTGCATACTTAACATTAAATCTGTAGCACTCTTCCATGAATGTTAGTGTTTACAACAGTGTTTTTATGTTCAAACCGAGCTTGCTGACACATACCATCAGAATCCATCTGTATGGTATCTCCTGTTTTCTTCCTAAAATTTCTGAGTGGTTGTCCAAAAACATGCCGTTGCTTTTGTACGTACGTAGGAAGTGTGTATTATCTTGATGAGCAGCATCCACTTGAGCCAACCTGTATTATAAATGTCCTCCTACCCAGCATCCACAAGAGGGTGCCAGCCTAAACATTTTTCAATCTCCTTTTAAAACCCGTCTGCAAGAGGGAACTCTGTGGTCGGGAACCTTTTCAGACTGGACACCAGTTCTGCAGGTATTTAAGCAAGAATTTTACTATTCACGTATGTAGTTAAACAGCTGTTACTCATGGGGGTCAGCTTCTGCAGACGAAGAGGAGATGATTTCCCTATATATTGCTCTTTCTTACGCCCGTTTGTGCATGTTAGAGTAGGCCTAAGCAGTATAGTCTCCATACTCCTCTGCAACCTTCTTGCTGTCTCCAGGCATTAGCATTACTTTGGGCAAGAACCAGCCTCAGATCTTCTGCCAGTGAGCCAGGCAGCACGTTCCTGGGATCATCCTCCATCCCTACGCTGATGTGTACCTCTGCCTTGCTCACACAGGGTACGCTGCGGGGTTCCTTCATCGCTGGAGGTTGGGGCTGCTCGTGCCTGATCCATCTTCGTTTGCATATTTACCACGTGAAGGATGTCGAGTCAGGCCTGGGGAAGGGCTTCCCGTATAAATGACAGTATAGACTTCCTTAGAGGCTTTGGAGATGCACTGTTAACAAAGATCCTCTGATGTGACCTCTTTTCCTACTTTTGCAGAGCTTTGTATTCCTGGGTTTTATATTGGGAAGATAACTTGAAAGAGGCTTGCATCCCTTCACGTGTCTGGAGGTATTAGCGTGGCTCCAAGAGCCTCTGTAGGGCAAAGGAATTTAGTGCGGAGTACGTGGAGTCTGGCTGGACAGTGTTCCCCAAAAAGCGACAGCCACAGGAGGACAGGGGCTGTTCTGCTCTCCTGCTGCTGCCGAAGCTGTTCTTGTAGGTCCTGCTTACTCTGACATCCCTTTGAATTTTAGCTTCCGTGGAGTTTCTCCTTATTTTTGCCGGTTGGAAAGGAAAGAATGGGGCCAGCAGTCTCTCATAGCACTTCATTTAATAACCTTTCTGTATCTAGGCTGTTATTATTATAACTCAATTGAAACTTGAAGGCAATCAAAAAAGCCCTTCGATACGTTAGCCCCCTGTAGGGAGGAAAATCAGTACGAGTGAACAAAGACAACACGGATCGAACATTATATGTAAACAAACAGGAGGCACAATATCTTTAACACTGTGTTAAAAAGCGTAGGAATTCCTTTTGTAAACAAAACACACTCAAAGCGAGATACTTCCCAACAAGTATTAACTACCCAACAGATGCCCTCAGCAGGGTTCACAGCTGTTATTGTGAGTGGGAATTTGCTCAGCCAATTGCTAACAAAATCCTTCTCAAATAGGGAATTGCACTGAAAGACCTATTCCCTACTGCATCGACCAAAACCATAGTTTCGATCAAAATGTTTTACAGCAGAGGTTGTGAAAACCGGATGCCTTGAACAAAATAATGAGAGCGTGCTCCACAGTTGAGTTGACAAATTCTACTTTATTCTCCCATTCCTGACCGGGCATTAGCAAAACTGCAGCCAAGGTTTCTCCTTATTGTAGTCTCCTCCTGTCCTCCAGCATGCCATCAACTTGAGGTCGTAATCGGCAACGGTAAACCTCTAAATTGCTCAGAAAAAAAGCAGGTTTGAGGAATGCTCAGCCTTTTTGCATTACTGAGCTGGTAGAAAGATCATCATCTGCTTTAAGAAGAAGCGATACTGTTTTCTATAACTATGCTGCGTGATGAGCATTTATGGCCCTGCCTTTATTCTTCTAGCAGTAAACTATGTTTATTTCCTCTTGACAAAAGTAGTAAGAATAAAAAGAGCTTTGCTTATAATGTTCATGTAGCTTTAAGCAAGCAGTACACAAAATCGACCGTTGTCATTCTTACTTGCAGAACTGCTTTCCCTTGTTTCTCTATAACGTACACATCTAGTTTTTTCCGTGGGCCCGCTGTGTTTTGCTCCGAGTTCTAAGCATGAATTTGATCTTGCAAAGTAAATGTGCGTTGTGTGGAAGCAAATTATAGGTAACTACTTCAGAAGCCTGTTGAAAATGAATTCCTGGCCATTCGGGCTGGAAGGCTGGGGATGTTAATGGATGAGCAGACCTGTAAGAGGTAAGTGCATGTACAGGTGTTTTGTATTTATTGCAATCATCTATTGCCTGCTCGAAGGAGAGAGCTGGGAATTCTCAGTCAAGATGCTCCCTTGGGGAAAACCTCTATGCTGCATGTGCTCAGCAGAGGAAGATGAGCTGTTGTCTCCCCTGCATGTAATCGCTGTTGCTGCCTTCTCTTGCCGTTGAATTCCAAATTCGTCTGCAGGAACACAGCTACGTATCCGCTTCCTCCCACAGCTTCTAGTTCCCAGAGTACCTTCTCCCTTTATCAGAACACTGACTCTTCCATGACAGTCCTTTGAATGTAAATCTGTTGCTTATCTTGATCCCTGCTGAACAGAGTTTATCCTAGCTGTAGGAGGTAATTTTTCCGTCTGAGTATCATGAGCAAGATAGATGTCACAGAGGTAGTCTAGTACATATTTATCCCCATCCAAATGCAACTAAAGCAATTGTAGGCAATTTGTGATTAAAAAAAAAAAAAACAACAACTAACCAGGCAAACATGTACCATTCTATCAAATTCTAGAAAGGAGCTGAAGGGAAACAAGATTTAATGGCTTTGAGGCTTTTACCCTGTGGCTGTAGTGGTTTTGCCTTGCTTATAGGTGCTGTTCAATTTTTGGCATAAACATCTTCATGTGAGAAAACAGTAAAATATCTCAAATTATTTAAAAAAAACCCTGATTTTTAAAAATATCCTAGCTGGAGGCCTTCATATTACCTTTCTACCTGTGTGTGGCTAGTTAAAATTACACTAGGTCCTTTTACCTTATTTTTGGTATGAGAATAGATGGAGGGTTGAGAGTTGAAAGCGACGTATGAGGACATCTGTGCATTTGTTAGGAATTGGATGTTACAGGGAAGGATGTCAAGAAATAAGTATCTTGAAGTGTTTTAAGCTTACGTATATTGTAAGAGCTTAGAAATAAGGGGGGGAAGAAATCTGCTCCTCACAGTAACTTAGGTTTGTGATGCCCTTAACTTGTGCAGACTTCAGAGCAAAAAACCCAACATGGCAGTCTTGAGGGGGGGGGGGGGGGGAAACAAACAAAAACAACCTGCTCAATAACAATTTCAGAAAGTAAGCCTTCTAAGACAACTCACACCTCAACGCCTGGGACTACTGTGGAAAACCTCATTTTTAACAACCCATCTCAGGGACACAAGCCTGAAAGAAACGGAGTCAAAATGCCACGCATTTTTGCTCACAAGTCTGGCCCTGCTTGCGTTAGAAGGGATTTTTCCTGACCAGGAATGACCGGGATGGGCTCTGCCAGTAACATCGAGCAGGACGATCCCTGCGTGTTTCCCCGTTGTCACGTTGCACGCGCGCTGTCGCGTTTCCCCAAGAACAGCAACCGTACGAAGGTGCCTCCGTGCTTTGGTCCAGCCTTGAACGTCAAGAGACGTGGTTGTAAGCCGTCCCCGTTGTTGAAGCGATCGGCTTCTGCGTAAACTGGTTTGTAGTGCTGGAAGGGAAGCAGGGCAGAGAAAAATAAGCTATCTCTGTGTAACCTGAAGCAGATTTCTTTTGGGGGGAGAGGGAAGGAAGCCAAGCTGCTAGTCACATAACCACGCTACTAGCTTACCATCTGTCCAAAAGCAATTACTTGGGAATGGCAGGTGAGGTGGGAGAAGGAGGTTATAGCTCAGCTGTAATGCAGAGCCAGCCGGAGTCACTGATCTGGTACTCGGTGGTGCAAAAGTCTCTCTTCTTGACGTGCAGGTAACTCACTCTGCCAGTTCAGACGTACCAGCGCGGTGAGTGATGGGGTTCGCTGCTGGAGAATCGGGGAAAGGCTGCTTAAAGCAAACCCTGCCCTAGAGGCAGCTACCTCCGGGAACGGGGATGTCCAAAACTGCCAAATTTCACGCATTCTGGTCAGCCGCGGGAAACGCCTTCGGAGGCAGAAGGCTGGGGGAGAAAATGAAAACATGTGGGGAAACTTAATTTTGCCTGAGACCCAAGAGAAGCATCCCCTCTACCCTCGCATCCCCCGCTCCCCATGCCGCGTTGCCCACCCTGGTGGAACACCCCGGCTGGGCCGTGCTGTGGGACGAGGGCAGCTCTCCGCGGCTTCCGCCTGCGGCTCGCCAGCGTGGCAGGAAAGGGTGTACAGTTAGGAGGTCTTAAATTCCGGCTCTTTTGGTTTCACCCTCTCTACCCAGCTCCTTTGCCACCTGCTGAGGGTTACTCCCAGTCCGTTGGGGAGAAATCAGGAGGCTGCTTGTGGTTATCCCAAAGGAGCCCTAAGGCGAGTCTGGGGGGGATCGTCCGCGTGGTCCTGCGCTACCCAGCGCTTGGCACGGACGGACATCCCCTACGTGCTGCTTCGACGCAGGTCGGAGGCAGACCCTGCGCTCGTAGCGAGCCGCTTGGAGCCACCCCAGGGTCATCAGGAGGTCTCCCGCATGAGCTGGTCTTCCCGCAAGCCATCTTGTAGATGATTTCGTTGTCCTCAGCGCCTCCCAACCATTCCTGCTTGTGTTCTCCTCCTCGGAGTAACCTGGGTGTCTAGGGCCTCTCTGAAACCTGCTGATCTTTGTAGTTGTTGACTCAAGCGTAGTCGCATCGGTGCGGGGGTGGTGACTATAGTCAAGACTTCGTTTGTTCGTGTTGTATTTATTTTTAAAGATGGGACACAAATTCCATGAGAGAGAGAGGGACAGACTCATCCGGGGATCATGTGAAGAGGGTGACCAAGGAGCTGCTCATGGCTGAGCTGGTTTGGGGCGAGCTGAATTCAGCACATGCGCCGCCAGTTCAGCTAAGGGAGAAGTTTTGGAGAGAAGACACCAGATAAAGAGCCCTCCAGCAACTCAAGGAAAACATGAAAAACAAAGGCCTCTCTATAGTCTTTCTTGTTACCTGCCAGTCCTGTTTGAGTCCCAGGCATCTCCCAGCTCTTCTACTTTGCATCCCTCTTTTTCTGATTTGGTACTTTTCCAAGGCATGAAAAATGTGGGAACTGCATTTCTTCTTAAGAAAAAACAAAAACGGGAGCTGCTTGCGAGTCTGGAATACAGCAGAGTTAAGCAGCTTCATAGTACACAAATTTCAATCAGAATATCAAAACTCGAGGCAGAAACTAGGAACTTAAGAGACTTAGGCAGATGAAGGGAGAAGACTAATAATTTCCATGTTTTCACCCATAAACCAGTTTCTCTTCCCAGCTGGAGGGGGTCTCCAGCAGAAGTGACCAATGATTTTAAATGCTACTATTTTTAAGATGTTTGCTTTGTGAGTAGGAGCCTGATTTCCAAAAAATGCTAAGTACTCGCTGTTCAAACCTTCAGTCTCTTGACAGATCTCAAGCTGGTCAGCCAAAATGATCAGTCAGAAAGGAATAAAAAGAAGAGTATGGGAGCAACAAAGTGATAATGGTTGTTGGTATTGTATTACAGGCCCTGAGCAGGGTGCTAGAGAAGATGATACAGATTATTCAGAGAGAGGGAAAGAGCCCCTTTACCCATTAATTAAGAGATGACAAAGGAGTAGGGTTTGCCATCGCCGAGAACGGATGGAAGTGAGGAAAGATGTCAAGAGTAGTGAGGTGGGGGTGGAGACAGTGTATGAGGAGAAAGGTCCTAGGACCTCGCCTAAGTGACTCGGTACCTTTTTCGTACATGGAGGTAGACGTTTCATCAGTGTGGTAAACCTGCTGACTTAAAATCTTGGGGGTGTGAGGGCTCGATGGTGTCATTTACACAAAGCGTGAAGGAAGGACTTCCCTTTCAACCTGAGACTTGATCATCCCACTTTTGTTTGAGCGGCACTTCACCTTAAGGATTGCTTCACTTATGTTTTAATTTTTTTCATGAAAATACAGCGTGATTTTTGTTTATATTCAGGAGTGGTCGCTCTAGAAGTTAGCTGGTTAACTTCAGTGCAATTCCATACCTGTCACTCAATTTTCTTCTCATCCTCCTGATCGCTGCAATCTTACGCAAATATGTGAGCTTGCGAGTATAGGAAATATATCTACAAGGGCTTCTGTCCTGCTCGGAGCTCTGACTGGGTACTCTGGCTTGGTACTGCTTTGGATGGGTCCCACCTCCTGCTCTGGCCCCTTACATTGCCCCGCGAGTTGCCCTGCCGGAGCTTTCCTATCTGTTTTTTTGCTTTGCCTGTCTTCCAGCGCACAAACTGCTTGAACGCCGCGTGTTAATCCTGTCGGTGGAAACCACTGTCACACTGTTGGAGGCGATTAGCGTGGAACTTAATCGATAGAACTGAAGTTTCCTAGCACAGCATTATGAGCGAAATAGCTCTAAACTAGTGCTAGGGAGTCAAAGGCGGAGAGAACGACTGTACAACTCTCCACGCCAACGTGGTTTCCGCAGGCCACCTGCCCTTTTAACCCAGCCAGAAGCAGCACCCACATCCTTGCCCCTCTGGTTCAGCATCCGCGCTTTCCAAAAGTGGACTCGGGTTCTCTTTGAATGACTGATGCGTCTAAGTAGGTCAGAGTCAGCGCCAATAAATATGGGGGGGTTGCTTTACTATTTTATTTCTAAGGGAATTTGCAGGGAGGTTTTTGTGCACGCTGGTATTTTTATACAAGCCAGAAGGGGGCGGTGGAAGCCAATAAATAAGTGAAATCCCACATCCCCTGTCATAACCACCAGCAAAAAAAAATCCCCTTCTTTCAAGGTACGCAGTGCCCGTTGTCTAACATTGCGTTTCAGTAGTACAGAAAAGAAAAGTTTCCTTAACGGCTTAGTCTTAAATCTTCCAGACGAGACAGAAATCACTGTCATGGAAAGGATTTATTTCCAGCGCAGTCATCGTCAAACACCATCATCCCACCGTCTGCTGCTGGGGATGCAGTCTGCACCCGACAGGCTAATTTATCGGCGTGGGTGTTGGAAGGTGGAGGGGTTTCTGACAGCAGTCCGTCTGGGCTGGCTTCACACAACAGTCTTGGGCATTCAGAACCTTCACCCTCTGAAGCCAGTTTGTGGTTCTACCGAACTTTGGGTGAAGGGAGGAGAAAAAGCCCTTAAAAGAAAAATACCCCAGGCAGCATTGACTACCATAACCTATGGATGGCATTTCAGTAGCCATGGAGACAGCCGGGTCAGGACAGGCTTCATGTCAAGGCCCACATTAACCACTTTTTGCCAGATTTGCTGGCCAGTAGTGGCCACCATCAGAAGCAGCATGTTCCCATGCTCCTACCAGGGCAGGATGTTTCATTTTGGCAAGATGTTTCCCTCCTCGCCACTTCTAATCATCAAAGTCCACAGGACTGCTGTGCCAGACCCAGCGTGGTGGTTGGGTCCATGAACCAACCTCCCGGCAGCCCTTCCCCTGCCTGCTCCTGCCCCACTCCGGACCCTCACACTGATGCTCCCAAAAGACCCTCATCACTGAA
This sequence comes from Buteo buteo, assembly GCF_964188355.1. Taxonomy (NCBI): domain Eukaryota; kingdom Metazoa; phylum Chordata; class Aves; order Accipitriformes; family Accipitridae; genus Buteo; species Buteo buteo. Next base: position 3,689,931 of record NC_134190.1, on the reverse strand, counting down.
CTGGGAGCTCACGCTTTGTCCCACACCATACTTATCCCAAGCTGATCTCTTACTACCCTGCCTTTATCCTCCCCTGATCTATCGCTGACACCAGCCTTAGACCCGAATTTGGCTGTTCATCCAAGCCAATCCCGGGATACGAGAGGTGTCTTTTACTGGGCTTCGTACCCAGGCAGCAGTCACCCTGAACCACCTTCAGATCCCTCCTCAAGACAAATTTTTACCCTGAGGTCACCAAGTCTAGCCAACCGTGAACTCCAAATGGAGGAGATGATAGTTATGTGTGTTTCTGTGCCCCTGCACGCACAATTTCTGGGCTCCCTTTCTGTCTAATCCATTGGGTTGCTCTATACCTGTTGGCATTCAGAGAGCAGTGACCGGAGAGAGGAGCCTCCAGACAAGGTGCTCCAGAGCTCCATGCAGCCCTGGACCTCTGCAGCCCAGAGAGAAGCAGAGGCGCTTCCCAGGGGTGGGAGCAGAAGCGATGTGTAGGTGGGAATGACCTTTCTTTGTCCTGCTGGAGGTTGCTAGCCACTCTGTAAAATCGGTCTGCATGTTGGAGTGCAGCCAGCAAAACTTGGAGCCAAATCCCGGACTTGACAGCTTTGACTGGTGTAACTTGAGAAACACGGAGAAAAGTATTTCATTGTGGCACAGCTCTGCAAGAGCTGCTCGATGCATCAGTGCTGGGCAGCAAGCAGGCAGCAGCCCTTCAGCAGTAAATGTAAGTGGCTTTAATCTCAAAGACTCACGTCTAGCGATGGACTCTTCAGCAGAAGTCCGAAAGTGTCCTGTGAACCAATTTTCAGCTCTAGTCTTTGGTCTGTCTTTTCACTCCTGCCTTCCCCAGAATAAGCTCGGTGGATAGATCTGCATCGGTAGGTCAGGGAGGTTGTTCTGCCGTTGTTCTACCTCTTCGCTTCACAGAGGCATTACTTCGCAGTTTGTTTTCCCTCGCGCCACACACCCATCTGCCGGGAGCCTCCTTCTCACATGCCACAGTTGAGAGGTTTCGTCAATTCTGTAATTTACTTAGTGTGCTTAAAAAGCAACCTGAAAATAAATTTAATTGGACTCTTGGGAGGAAGGGAGTAGGGAGGGGAAAGTCCTGGAAGCAAAGAAGAGGAAGAGTTTCATTTGTATCATCTTTATGGCTTTTATTTAACTCTTCCAGGCTTGCATTTGATCCACCTGCATTAACCTGAGGTGGAATAGGCTGCTGACAAAACCCTCAGCCCCAGAGCAGATCCCGTGCCTGGCGTCAGGAGGTTCTGTGGTTTCGTAACGCTGGTACCTTTGCTGTTGCGCTGGAACACGGTTTAGAGCAGAGGAATCGTGAGGTGCTTTCTGGTATTTTTCTTGATGATGAGGAAAACGATTCTCTGGCTTTGCAGAGCTGAGAGCCTTGTGTTTGAACTGCTGGGGCTGAGGAGTTCATCCTGAAACCCTTTTGTATGACCTTTGAAAGGTCCTGCTCTGCAACGCGTGCCAAGCAACTGCAATGATTTAACGCGTTTGGTTTTCAGAGACTTGACTGAGGGATCCTAGATAGAGGTTTGACCCTGCTAATGTTTGCAGCGTGCCTTGTTCTAGTTGCCAGTGAATTTGCACTCTCACATACAGCAACAGATGCAAGAGAAGAGATGGGGTTCTTCCTGAGACTTTCTGGTTCTGCATACTCGTTTGGAAATCAATTTAATGCATTTTAATTGCCTATTTTTCTCCTTGGTTTTCTCTTTACAGCTACACACCAGCAAAAAATAATAAGGTAGCGTCTAGCCAGGCAGGCTGCTAATGAGGAAGCTTGACTCAAGAAGATTTTAATTTTCAGCATTTGTTCTTCAAGATAGCTATTTCAGCATGCCGGGATGTCACAAAGCAGGAATGCTGCCATTAGCTAATGGAACAAAGGCATTGGGCTCACACGTCATTTTGCTACCTGAAGAACCAAACACTCACATCTTGACCAAACTATAGGAGTCTGGCAATCCGTTTCAGGATGCTGGTCCCCTCAGCCAAATCATCGCTATAAAGAAAACACCCATTGTACATGAAACATGGTGGGAAAAGAACGAGGGAGATAAAATCTAAGGTGTTAAAAGTCCAGTCTCTTGCCAGCCTTTCAAGAACTGCTTCAGGCTCTGCCGAGCTGATGGAAGGCTTTCTCAGAAACCCCTCATCCATGGGGCATTCCTGTGAGAAACAGGATTTCGCCGAGGTCCGTGGCATCCCTGGACAGCCGGAGCAGGCAGGGTCGCACGAAGTTGGACTGGGAGTCAGGACGAAAGCCAGCCCGCCTCGGAGGTGGCCCCGGCTCTGCAGCTGGTGCCGTTCAGCCGCGGCCGAGGTACCTCTGAATACTCTGAGCCCTGCCATTGCTGTTGAAGTAGTGCACCGCAGGCAGCTGGAGACGTCCGCGCTCAGCATCTCCATCGTAACCCTTCCTTTCCATTAGCATGCAGTTTCCTACCATTTCATCTTTTAGGCTGCAAAGCTCCAAGTTTCATCCCTGTCCAAGGCCACTCTCTTTGGAAAGACTGGGCAGCTCAACGTTCGGTGAAAACAAGAGGGGAGGAGAGTATATTGCTTTACACCGTTGAGCCGTAGTTCATTACCTACTTTACATGAAATCTAAAGGATGCTCCTGAATAGTGCTTAGCTCCAAGTGAGTGAAGAAAACCTTGGCACCTCCTTTCATCACCTGGAAAATATTTCCTTTCTCCCTCAATACCTCTCATCTCCTGGGTTGCCCTATCAGCCTGACAGTACTGGGGAAAGGGGGAGCGAGGACTGGTGTTTGCAAGCATCTGGCACGAGGGGCCATAGTCGAAATTGCTGCTGGAGTAGTCCAAATCCTGTTCATAAAGTTTGTGAAGGTGAGCCCAGAAACGTTTAAAGCAGTAATTCTGTGTTTTCTGCAGTTTAACATGGTTACTGACTCCGCATCAGAAAATGAGGTCAGTAAAAAGTACACAAGTATTGGAGTATCGATATTAGAAGGATAAACTTGGGTTAGAGAAGAGAGAAGTGCAATAAATAAGATGGTGCACATGAAGGGAGCTAGCAGGCCGGATCTCCCGGGGCTCGGTGCCGGGACTCGTTCTGTTTAAGGGTTTTGTACAAATGAGCCCGAGGTTGGCGCGAGCTGCTGGGTGTCCAGATGCGGATGACATCATGATAGGAGGGGAGGCTGCTGATAAATTTCAGGAATGCACCAGACTACAGGAGGATTTGGAGGCGCTGAGGGAACAGGCTAATACAAAGGAATTCAATATTACACAATGGAAGGTTATTCGTTTAGGGAGAACCAATAGCACAGTTAAATGCAAGTTTAATGAACTAGAGCAGGAGGAAACTAATGAAGAAACAGACTTGGGCTGGTGCTGAAGACCGGTAGGGATAGCAGCAGCCTGACAAGTAACTAACAGCGCAGCTGAGATTTTGGAAAAGAGGGCTCATGCTGCAGCTGAGGAGCCCAGGACTCCATGTCGGGTCGCTCATTTCATGTGGCAACCAGGATGCTCTCAGCATTGAACTCGGAGTCCAAAACAGGCCAGCGCTTGATTACAGGGAAGGAAGGTTACAAAGCGTATTTAACCACTGCCAGAGCTGAGCTGTGCATCGGGATGTGGAGCCTCAGATCCCGAAGGAGATGCTACTGTAGCACACATCTTTGGTGGAGACGACTTAGGGCATGTTTGGGCCCCCAGGGCATTTGGCTGTGACCACAGCTCAACAACACATGATGCCTTTGGTGTAAATCAGATCGGTCTAGGTCTCCTCTGGTGGTAGGAGACGCGCTCGGGGACCAGCTACCAGCAGAGGGGAGAGGACGAGAAGGAGTTACAGGGACCTGTCGCTAAAAGCAGACTTTCCAGGGGATTTAGGGCTTATGGGGGCTCGTCGAGAGGCAAAGGAGCCCCTTTTGCCATGGAAAAGCCACACGTGGCCTTTCCTAGCTCCTGCCCATCACAGGCTCAGCCGCTGCCTCCCCAGTCTCGCATCCGTCCTCCTGGGTCACCGCTTCCACAAAGCCTCCCGCAGCAACCCCGCTCCTACAGATGAAACGCAGACATCTGGAAAAAAAACTGCTTTGCACCGCCTGAAAACAAAGGTGTGATCCTGTGCCTCGGAGGATGGATGAGGTGAAAGCCGCCATCCCCGCGGTGCATAGGAACCGATACCCACCACGGGTCCCAGTCTCCCACAGACATCGTAAATCTGATGTTTCCCTTCTCCTTCCCCCGGAGAAGGGTCCGCTCCGCTGCCAGCTTGAGTCCCTGTGTACCCAAGCAGCCTTTCCTTCATTAAGAACTTGTGAGTGAGGCAAAAAACTTGTTACCACCCTCTGTACCAGCAACTGGGGAAGTCTGAAACTCGTGAAATATTTCCGGAGCTAAAATACATTGTCTGGTAGAAAACTTTGTCACTGCTCCTTTGCAAGTCTGTCCACGCTGCACAAGTATAAAAATTTGCCAATCGTTTAGAACTATTTTACAAACAGAGCATTAGACGCACTCTTTTTTTTAACCACCCGCCGTATTGCACATTTTGTCGGTAGTGTCCACAAGAAAAGCAGAGTATCGGTATATTTTCACTCTTGACAGTTCTTTTGGCGTGGGAAGGGAGTACCTGAATTGAGGTGGGGGGACCCCGGGGTCACGCAACAGAGCCGGGATCGGGCCCACTGCCGGCACCCACCGCAGCCCGGAGCAGCCGCGAGGAGGAGATGCTGCACATTGACCCCAGGCAGCGGCGAGGGGGCTGCCCGGAGCAGAAGGCACGGACCTGCCCAGGATTTGGGTTTGTAGAAGGGGCAAAACCCCGACAAAACAAAGCTGCAGCGACGCAGCGTGCATCATTATGAAATTATTTCTCTGAACTAACGTCTCGGTTTAATTCAGTCGCAGCTTTCTGTATATGGGTCTGGTGTGGCTGTCTGATGTCTGTCTTGATTTTCAAGAGTCGGTGTCTGAACGGGTGACTGGAGCTCCAAAGAGGTTTAAGGTCCTTCGCCTGCAGTCCCTGGCTGCGTTCCTAAATAGTCGTTTAAAAAGAGTCCACTAAATCAAAAGCCAGGTAAATCAACAGAGCGCTCAACGTCGTAATGAGACCGCTTAGAAGGTAAATTACAACATTATTCAAGCACACTAAATTCCTCCTCTGGCATTTGTCCTGCTGAATGCAATGCACCTTAAAAGTGGTGAAATGATTTCTGGCAGCCCGTGAAAGAGGCTGTGTCGGGGGGTGGGAGGCTGAGCCCAGCCCCTGCCTTTGCACCCACTTCTACCTTTGGGGGACTTGGGGCAGGCTCTGTGCCTTGCTTGAAAGGTTCGTGGACGAGTTTTCAAAACAGTGTGGTAGCGGCCACAAACACTGGCCATGTGCTCTCTCACTTTCCAGCAAATCTTGTTAGAATTTTCAAAGCAGGGGATTAGAAAGACTCTAATTAGGAGCTCGATTGGGGAGGCTTGAGACTTATAAATCTTTTGTTACAATGAGCGAAATTCTGAACAGATGCTGATGCTTTTGAAGCTGCCAAGACCCAAAAGATGGGAGCCCAGACCCTAAGGAGATGGCCCTTATTGTATGTGTTGGTTATAAAAGGTTACAAGGATATAAGGCCAACAAGCCCAAAACAGAACAAAATTTCTGTGCAGAGCACGGGTGGCTTTTTCTGATCTGTACCTTGGATTATGGGATTCTGTGCGTTCATCGTAGGAAAATATTTGATATTGGTAAACCTTGGAGAGAGAGGTGTCCCCCCCGCCCTGCTTTTGTGCAGACGAAGCTGAAAGAGTCTCCTTTTACAGGACACGGCGCGGAGAAACAATTTGTCCCAAGTCTTGCAAGCAGGTCAGGGTGCAAGTCAGGAACAGCAGCCCTGCCTGTCTGTTGTGCCGTGCTACTAAACGATGTCCTCTGGCCAGGCGATAACGAAGGCATTTTGGTTGAATTAGAGGTTCCCTGAGAAATACTGTAGGTACTGTGTACAAAGCTCCATGCAAACCATCCCTCCCCGTCTGCTGAGGCCCAAAGAAAAGGAGAGAAAAGGAAAATGCAGGAGGGAATACACACACTCATACGACTTAATGTAACGTGGAACTAGTCTAGTGAGCATGAATCAGACTCTTTGGTGATTAAAACATCCTGTATAAGTACTCTGCAGGTTTGGGGGTGGTTTTTTAAAGGACAGCACTACATTTACATGCAAGAGCTGAGGACAGAGGGCAGATTTATAGCTTTGCTTGCAAAGATGAACGGAAGGTGTAAAAAGTGATCAGAAAACGCCCGTTCGAGCCTGCGGCATTCGGCTGCTTCCCGAGCAGAGGAGCGGTGTGGGTGGTTCGGAGGGAGCTCGTGTCGGACGGCCGAGATGCGCGGGGAAAGCCAACACGGGCTCCAGCGTTGGAGGGGTACGGGCTGGGAATCACCCGCGATGCCGAGCGGTGGGAAATACTGCGGTGCCGTGGCAGCGTTCCTCACCCACCCCGCGGCTGGGTGGGAAGAAGGACGGAAGGCTCCTTTCCTACTCCTGCCCTCCTTCCTTCTATGATAGATTATTTTTCTTCTTGTGATTTCTCCAGTACAAATTGATTGCCGTCAGGGCAGTGGAAAATCAGTGGGAACCCAAAACGGCCATGCCCTAAGACAGAGGCTCTGCGGCCTGCTCCGTTCCCCGCTGTGCTACATCCCCTTCTTCCCAAACTCTTGCCCCAGTCCGGCCGCTTCCCCCGAAGGAAAGCCATGCCGCGTCTCCTCGGCACGCAGCCGCACGGACAAGTTTCTCGGCCTGACCTGGGCCACGCGAACCACCACGTGCTCAGTCCCAGCCAGGGCTGAAAGGTAGAGCGGGGCAGCCGAACTCTCCCTCCAATTAACCTAATTACTGGCTAAAAGCAGCAAAGCGCTTTGTTTTCAAGCGCAGCTGCCTCTGCTGCGGCACGAGGGAAGGTGAACACCAGCTCGCCCACTTCTCCTTGCTGTGGGACGCGTGGACGGCGGGGGACTGCCCGGGGAGCCCGTACCACTCTCTGCGGCAGAGATGGACCGTGATAAAAGAGGGGCCAGCGGAGACAAGCTGGAGAAGGCTGGTGAAGGGGGCTGAGACACGGCCTGGCACGGCACCGGTGACAAGGGAGGGTTTCTTGCCGGGGTACGCGTCTGCTCGGCCCCGTGCGTCCAGCGGAGCTGAGCTTGCCGAGGTCCTGCCAGCTCTGCTGTGATTTCCCCACAAGGGACGAGGGCTGGTCGGTGAGGGGACCGGCCTCGGAGGACACGGGGAGCCTCGTGTCTGGCGATTCCCACGTGGGGAGAAGCAGGGTGATGGGGAGCGAGGCAGCGGGAGCAGCCGCATCTCCCCACGGCCCAGGGGACCGCTGGAGAGGACGCTCAACGCAGAGACCTCCTGCATCTCGCACCTGGGAGGCGAAGAAGTCCTAGAGAAGAGGACGGGGCAGGGGGGATCCCCTTGCAGGTCGCTGCCGACCCAGCGCCGGAGGTCACCGCCAATTCCTCCGAATACTCCCAAGCCTTTTTTTGTCGTTGTTTCTGCGGAAAGAGTTGTAGGTTTGTGCGTCGGAAAGTCCGAATTAATTAAGACCTGTCGTAGCCATAGCAATTACGGGTAGGGTTTAGCCAGCAGATGTGGGCAAGCGAAGCAAACACCGCAGAGGCCGGCCGGGCGTGCGTGCCTCGGCGGCAGCGCGGAAGAAAAGCACTTGGCATCTGGGAAAGCGGCTTTTAAAAAACGGCCGGGGCGCATTTGCTACAATAATCCGCCGCAACGCCAGCCGTCTAAAAATAAGGTTGTTTTCTGTACTAAGCTCCTTTTAACTCCGTTAGTCATCGCCAGCTTCCCAAAATAAGCCCCGTGTAACAGTCTCTCCTAGTAGCGGCTGTAAACAAACTCGGGGAGGGGAAAAGGGAAAGAGCAGCGGAGGCGGGGCGGCCCCGGGACCGGGAACCGGAGCGGCGGAGCCGGGGAGCGGAGCGGCGGGGACCGGGGAGCCGGGGGCGGGGGGGGGGGATTTGGGGGGGGGAGCGGCGGGCTCCGCGTTGAGCCGCCGGCCTGCCTGCGCCGGGCCTTGGAGCGGAGCCACGGTGGTCCGGGCAACGGCATTAAACAGGAGGAAACAGACGGGGGATTCCGTCATTTCAGCGGGGAGCGGGGCGGGGAACCGGGCAGGAAAAGAGAGTCCCGCCGAGGGGAACGCGGCTCCCGCCCCCCCCCCCCCCCCGCACTTCACCCCCGCTCCGGCCTCCCGGGAAAGGCGCCGGGATCTCTCCCAGCTCCCGGCCCCCCACCCCCGTCGGGCAGCTCCGGCAGCCGCCCAAGCGCAGGCGGGACCCGGGGGGGGGGGGGGGGGGGAGGCGGGAAACGGCGCCCCCCCCTCACCCCCTCACCCCTCGCCTCCAGCTCCGCTCCCCGGTAGCTGCGCCGCGCCGTCGGTAGGGGGCGCCATAGCACCGCCCCGCCTCCGCAGCGCCCCCTAGCGGGCGCGCCAGGACCCGGCCCGGCCCATCCCGCTCCGCGCCCTCTGCGCGGGTGGCGGGCGGGGAGTTCCGCGGGTGTCCCGGCCCGGCGACCCACGCCGGGTGCCGGAGGGGAGGGCTGAAGTTCGGGGGCGATGCCGCGGGAGGGGAGTGGGGGGGTGTCTGAGGGGTTTTCTTTCCTTGTTCCCATTTTTTTTTCCTTGAAAGAAAAGCGTCGCCCTTTTGGGTTTGGGTTCCCCCCGCCCGTGGGGACGGCCGGGTCCGGGGGGGACGCGCTGTGCTACTCTCCGGGCGCGCTCTTTGGTGGGGACCCTCTTCCCCCGTGATTTAGTGGAGGAGCTCGCCCCCAAGGATCAGCCGCGGCCTCCAGTTCCCCAGGAGCAGACAGGATTTCGTTTCTGTTGGGTTTCTTTTCAACCGCGTACGGGTGTCAGGCATTAGATTTACGATTTTTTTTTATTTTTATTTTTTTTTCTTTCTTTCTTCATACACCAGATCTGCTCAAAACCACCCCAACTCTCCGCCGTCCAATTCCAACAGGAAAGTATGGTCCCCTCTTGCCAGCTGCGGGGGCAGAGGGAGGACGAAGCCGCGGGGGGGGCTCCTGCCTCTGCCGGGGTGTCACGGCCCCGTCGGGGGCCGGGACGGGGCATCCCGGAGGTGGGAGGAGGAGCGGCTGCGGGTTGGAAACCTCTGCTTCCCCCCGCTACGAAGCGCCGAGATACAACTGTGTTGCTGAGATATTTACAGAATAATAATAAATAAAATAATAATAATAAATCTGGAGCGCCTGAAACCGAGTCCACCGGGTCTGTTAGTAATTTAGCAGAATGGGATTTTCCTTTCTCTCGCCTGCCAGTGGATGCTCTTTTCCAAATTTCCACAGCGGGGGAAGCCTGCGATTTTGTACATAATGATTCCAGCATGCGAGGCCGCCTCGCTCCCCCCCCACCCCCGCCGCCGCCTGCCTCCCTCTCTCCCCCCCGTCTCCTCTCCCTTCCCTCGTCCCTTCGAGGGCACCCGGTTCCCGCAGCCTGCCGGGACCGGGGTTGCGGGGGGGGCCGGTCAAGCCGTCGTGCCCCGCGGAGGGGCGGCCGGGGCCCGTCGGTGCCCGCCGGTACCCGCCTCCCGCTGGCCGCTCGCCGGGGCCCGGCTGACATCACGGGGCCGGGGCGGGGAGAGGGGCCGGGAGGGGAAAGGGAGGTGGTTTGGGGGGGGGTTGGGGGTGGAGGGGGGGTGTTTTCCAGCTTTAAAAAGGCGGCGCCGGGCGCGCAGCCCTGCGTCAGAGCGAGACTTCCCCGCTCCGCACATTCAGTCGCCCCCGTTCTTCTTCTCCCCCCCCCCGCGCCTCGCCTGCGGCACGCCGGCGGGCGGCCAGCGCCCGCCGCCCCGTCCCGGGTAGTGCCTCCGAAGTCCCCACGCACACCCGCCCTCCCCTCCATGCCCCGGCCCCGGGGGGGCACGGGCGGCGGCGGCGAGCTCCCGTACCTCCGCGGGCGCGGCTAACCCCGCCGGGGGGGGGCGGCGCGGCTCCGGCCCCCGGGGCGAGGGGGTGGGTGGGTGGGTGTGGGTGTGGGGGGGGGGGGCAGGCGGGCGAAGGGCCGGGGTTCCGCCGCCCCCGCCGGGTGAATGCCAAGCGCTGCCCCGCCGGCCGCCGCCGCCGCTCCGCCGTCGCGGGACCCAACCGGAGGGAGAGAGAAGCCGGCGGCGGCCCCGCAGCGCGGCGCCCGCCCGTTCGGCAGCACCATGAAGGCGGCGGAGGAAGGTAACGGCAGGGGAGGGGATGGAACGGGCGGGAGGGGAGGGGAGGGCGGCGGTGTGTCCCCGTCCCCCCCCCCTCCCCGTGTCCCCCCCTCCCCGGTGTTTCCCCGCGGCGGCCCGGAGGTTTTGCCGGCGGCCGCTTGCCAATAGGTGTCTCCTTCGGCTCTCGCACGGCCGGCTCCCGGCCGGGCCCGGTGCCGCTCCCGGTGCCGGTGGGGGCTGCGAGAGTGCCCGGGCTCCGGTCGAGGCGGGGGTGGGGGGGGGGGGGAAGCGGCCGGGGGATTCCCTCCGCGGACGCGGGGTTGGGTTGGTGGTGGGGGGGGTACAATACACGCTGTGATTGCAGCCGTTCCTCGCTCTTGGGGTGTTGGGGGGAAAGAGGGAGAAAAAAAAGAAAAGCGGGTCCCGGGCAGTGCCAGCGGCCGGCCCTCCCCGGCGCAACCGGGCTCCGCCGTCCCGGTTCCCCCCCGCGGCCCCGGGGTGGTGGGGGGGGTGCGGGTAGCCCGCTGTTACCGCCGGCTCGGCTGCGGGGGAGCCCTTGCGTCGCGATCCCGGCTCTCTGTCGCGACTTTTCTCCATGCCCGGTAATAACCTTGCTGCGAAAAGTGCGCCGAAAACCCAGCGGTAAAAGTTTCTCGAGAGAAAAATCGTGGGCTCGGGGCTCGGGAAATGCCGGGCCGGTAGCTTTTGGGCCGGGCTGAGCTCGGTCCTGCCAGGGGCAGCGTTTGGCTGGAGCCGGGACCGGCTTCACCCTCTCCTGTCCCAGTCGGGACATTTCTCCCCCCCCCCCCCCCCCCCCCGATGCCGACCCGGAGCATCGTTACCGGGCACCGCTCTGCCCACCGCCGCTCGCACCTCGCCCCGGGAACGGGACCCCGCTAGCCGGGAGCCGGGCATCCCCTCCGCACCGCAGCAGGTGCGGGGCAGCTCCCGGTTCCCCGCTGGGGGTCCGGGGACAGTCGCCTGCCGTGTGTCCCGTGTGTGTCGTTCCCCCCCCCCCCCGGGCTGCTCCCGGGCTCCCAAGTTTCCTTCCGATCTGCTGGTGCCGCCGTTTTGCTGGGGCTAAACTGGTCTGCGGGGCTGGGACGGGGCACAGCCAGCCCGCACATCGCGGGAAGAGAAAGTTGGGGGGGTGGGGGGGGTCTCCACATCCCCGAAAAGCTGGACGGGAGCTCAGGACCCATCTTTTGTTTTCCTTTTTTTTTTTTTTTTTTAACACAGCTGTTTTCACTCCAGGGATTCATTTCAGTTGACAGGATCCTGCCAATCCAAAAGCTGCAGGCGCGGCTGTGACTGCGGCTCCGCTTTTGAAGCGTGCGAGCGCTTTTTTGGATGAAAGTTAATTACGTTTTATTTAATAGCGTTGGCTTGCGTGCCTTTCGCACGCTCGGACCTCCGAGGGCTGCACGCACGGCGTTTCCAGCGCTCTGGGGCTTCGAGGGCACTGAATGCACTAACTTGTAAAAATTACACCCGGAGGCAGCTGACACAAAAAGCATAGTGGAGCCTCTGGTCAAAAAAAAAAAAAAAAAAAAATCCCCCCCTCTTTGGCATTTCTGATGCCTGTGTTAAAATGTCGCCAGCCTTCGTCCATAGTTCTCTTCCCTGTTGATGCATTTGGTAAGGGACTAAGAAAATGAGGCCAGCCAGAAAGTGTGACCCAATCCAGGAAACACGTCGGGGAGCCCTGCACGGCAGGATTGCTGCCTGCAGTTTCAGGTGCCCCTTGATTGCCAAACGATGGCGATCAAAGAAAATCCCCCTAGCTCTTGCTTAGCCTGGGAAGAAACTCTCGCAAAGTGGCCCGGTGAGGGGGGGGCCCTCGCTTTTTTCTTTGGGTCCTAGGAGAATTTACAAGTTAAATTCTCCTTCAAGCTGCGGGGCTGCAGCCAGAGCAGCCCGGCTGCGGGGTCCCTCGTCGGAGCGGGGCTGCGACCCTGGGGGACAACTCGGGTTAACTGCAGGGAGAGGGTCGGTCGTCGGTCGGTGGGTAGCCTGGCGACACGGGGATGGCCTCGCCGGGGCACATCGTGTGTGTTGTTCCCCCCTCCCGGCTCGTTTCGGTCTCCCCAGTTTAATGGCACTGTTTTAAACTGGATTCCTAACTGGCGCGACGCCGTTATTCCGTCCCCACATGTGGCATCGCTTCGGTGTTGCCGTTCCGTAGTACATCTTTCCTCTTTCTCCGAGGGTGCCAATCGAAATATTTCCTTGCCGGCGCTGATATTTACGGCACTGGCAAATCAGGCCGTCCGTAAATCGTTTGGGGCCGACTGCCCCCATCCCGCAGGTACCAGATGCGGGAGAGGCAAAGGAGCGGGAGCAGCGGGGTCCCCCGGCAGGAGATGGGGAGCAGACAACGGCCGGGCGGGGAGGGGCGGCAGGGAGGTGAGCCCGGCGTAAACCGGGGGGGGGGGGGAGATGCTGGGGGCCGGGGCTGTCCCGCCTGTAGGCCCCGGGCTGGAGGAGCGGCAGTCCGCGCCGTCGGGGCAGAGGTTGCGGGACGGTGCGGGGGTTAAAACGGGACCCCTCGTCCCGGTTCCTCTCCCGGGCTGGGTCGGGCAGCCCCCCCCCGGCCTGCTCCGGCATCCCCGGGACCGGGCTCGGTCCCAAGGCGGAGGGGGGGTCCGCTGCTGCCAAAGGGCCTTTGGCACACTGGGGGGACTCAGCCCCGGCACTTCGGGGGAAGCGAGCGGGGAACGGGGGGGGACACACCAGGGGCAGCCCCGATGCGGCTCTGCTTCACCTCCGCCCCAAAACGGCCCCCGGCCCCCTCCGGGGTAAAGCCCAGCCCCGAGGCTGGCAGCACCCCGGGGCTGAGGGGGGTCGGTCCTGCGTGTCCGGGGCTGCCCCCCGCCGGTTCGTGCGAGGGACGGGACGGGGCGGCGGTGCGGCACGTCCCGGCGAGGAGGGGACGGGGGGGGGGGGGGGAGCGTAACGAGCTCTGATGGAAAAAAAAACGTGTTTTCCTGGCGCTTTCTAACGGAGATTTCAGCCATTAGCCTGGAAAATGGTATTCCCTGAGTTTCTAAGGGAATACCGTTTCCATAACCGCTTTAAAAAAAAACCAAAACAAAACAGGATTCCTTGTGAAATCCGGCCTGAAGCTCGGGGAGCTCCCGAGCCGAGCCGAGCCGGGAGCTCCTTTGCCCGGCGGAGACTTTGAAACGGGACGCTGGCATCCTGACCGAACCGCTTTTCTGAACAGAAAAAGAGTTTTTCTTTACTTTTCCCTAACTGGTTTTTAACCCCTACAAGCGGGAAAAGCGGCAGCCCGGGGGGGGGGCCCTGCCCGCCCCGTCCCCGGGGAACTTTTCCCTCCCCGGTGCACGGAGGCGGCCGGTAACGTTCCGAAGGCGGCTTTCGTGCGCTTTTTATAGCAGTTGGCACTAGTGGGTGCTGCAACTAAGTGAAATAAATAATAAATAAACGAAAGCGAAGCCTCCTGCCTCGCAGGCGCGGCACGGTGGGGGGGACCTTCGTGGGAAACCTGAAGCAGCTTTTCACCGAAAATGGGGGGGGGGGACACGACACGCCGGTGGCCCGGGCAGACACCGCCCGTGTCCGTGTGTCGTCCCCCCACCCCCGGCCGAAAGCGCTCCGTTTAGCGGGCGGCCGGCACCCACGGCAGTTCGTTCCCCCCCCCCCGGGGCGGGAGCAGGCTGAAGTTCCCCCGCGGAACCGTGGGGGTCTAGGGGGGGGGTACCAGCCTGCAGGCTCGGAGGGGCTGCGGGGGTAGAGCCTGGGCCGGGGTTGGGGGGGGGGGGGGGAAGAGGCCGGGCCCCGCGGTTGTTTGCATCGACCCGGAAACATCCAGCAAAGCGGCGGGGAGGGCGGATCGGAGGCGGCGGCGGGGAGATAGGCCGCCCGTCGGGGCCGGGGCTCACGTTACCGCCCGTCCTGCTCCTTTAGCCGGGGTTTTGAGCTCAGGGAAAGGGGGGGAGCCCGGCTCGGCTCGGCTCGGAGGCGGCAGGTGGCCGCTCTTACGACGGGGCGGGCCCGACGGGGCGGGCCGGGGGGGGCTGCGCCGCCGCTGTGGTGGTGGCGGCGGCGGCGGCGGGGAGCCATGACGGGCGTGGAGGCCGAGCAGGAGTTTGACTTCGATTTCCTCTTCGAGTTCAAGCACAGCGATGAGGGAGGAGGAGGTGGGTGGTGGTGTGGGGCGGCGGGGGGGGACCAGGGCACCTCCGGGGGGGCTGGCGGAGGGGAGATGCTGAGGGGAGCCCTCCCTTGCGCAGACGGGGGAAAAGGGGGGGCTGGGGGGAAACAGACGGCTCGGGAGGCGGCCGGTGCCTCCTTTGTGAAATTTGGGGCTCGTTTGAGCTCTTTATCAGCCCCCCTTCCCCGTCTGCCAGCAGTGACCGGCCTCGCAGGCTTGCCCGGTGCTGGGAGGGGGGGGGGCGACCCCCCCCCAAGCCCCTGGTGGGGTTGGAAATGGGGATGTGGGTCTCGCCCATTGCAGAGATGGGCCGGTTCCAAAACCGCTTCTGGCCCCCTCTCCTTCCCCCTCCGTGAGCTGGAGCAAGTTAGACTCAGGGTTTAGCGTTGAAGGTCATCCATAAATAAAAATAACGGGCCTGAATTTCCCACGGGTCACGCCGTTCCCGACTCTGGTGTCTCGGTCTGGCCGTCTTTTTTTATGACTTTTAACAATACTTGGAGGTGGAAATGAGGCGCGCGAGTCTGGAATTGACACAGAGAGAAAGTTGTCGTTTCCTGGTATGAGGTTGACTGCTACGGCGTCGGTGGTAGCTGGTCACCGTAAAAAGCTCTCGTACAAGTAAGTGATTTAACGCAGCCTCGGCGTAAGGCTGCCTCTGGGTCTGTGCTTTATCTTTTGCCTTTAAATTGAAGCGGGTTCCCACGTCCTTGCCTGCGTATCGCAGCCTGCCAGGATGCAGGTGATGGCGTAGCGCTCCCTTTCCTAATGCTCCTCAATTGCCCAGCTCTCCGGCACATTGTCGGTCTCCAAATAGTTATTAGGACCTTCTCAGTTTTTACGAAAATGTGGTTTTAAGAGTTTCACACCACGCTTTTCAGATGAGTGTCCTAGTCATCAGACACCTGGAAGGTGGAGGGGCCTAAGCAAATTAAGTGTCAAAGTCCCAGTGAGAAAAGTACCCAGCTCCATTAGGCAATTTTGAAAGCGCAAATTTAAGCACAGACCTAGACGCGGCTTCATCTTTAGAAATGTAAAACAGCCCTTGCCTTCTCTGAAGCCCCTCTGAGCTGCAGGTGTTCAGCATTCCTATTTAAAGAATGTAAATAAAAACTGATGGTGCCCAGTGCCTTGCAGGATCAGCCCATTAACGATAGAAAGGAATAAAACCTTTGCTCTGTGAAATTAACTAGAGAAAAAAAAAAATCTGAATTTTTTTTACGTTGTCACAAAGCGCAGTGTAAGATGTGGAGATGTGCTCATAAACCAAGGGGTCCAGTTTCTTGTCCTAGTTACGCTTAATGTAAGTCTGGATTTGTTGGAACAGAACTGTTGCAGACCGGCAGTGGTCTATCTGATACTGGGCTTTGGCTCAAGATACTAAAATACGCTATTGAATGTGTCTTGGTAGTAAGGGCACTGGTCCTGGGGGCCTTCATGGATGACGGTCGAGACACCGGCTCCAGTTTAAAGCGTTACCTTCCTTTCGTCCCTACTAGCGCGGGCAAAATACCCTGCAGAGCTGCGTTGCAGGATGCGGTTTCATGCCTTTGTAGCCACCTCCATCGTCCATCCCTCAAGGCTGGCATTTTATTTCTACATGCCTAATTCACCCTGGTGAGGAATACATCAGCATGTGACGAGTGCTGACTCCGTATGTGCATTTGATGAATTTTGTAAATACGGAAGTTGTGGAGAAGAATGGGCTTTTTCAGAAATTGTAGCTGGTGGTTTTTAGCTCACAAACCAAGGACTCGGTCCTGTTCCTAGTTGTGGCTTTGGGGCTTTTATATTTGATGGGCACACTTTCTACACGCTGCCTGAAAATTTAAGATACCTAGATATATTTGGAAGGCTTTGGATCTTGCTTCTTTCAGTTTTGAGTACTATTGTGTGAGAAGTTGTATGACATGTTGTTTTCCTTGGCCCTTTAAAAGTTGACTTTTTAAAAATATGCATAGTAGCTCTAAAAGAGGCTATTCCTTTCCACGTGCATTAGGGGAACTTGTTGCTTGGAGCACGTGAGGCTGTCTTTTAACGTTTTGGTTTTTTTTAAAAAAACCTTCGGCTTCCAAAGGCTGGTCTGAGCCTTTATATTGCCTGTTCGTCCAGGGCTGCAGCTCTCCAGCAGACTTCAGCGTTTGAATTTCACCCTAGTCACGCATTAGATTTTAAGAGAACTGCTGGGTTCACAGTACTTTTCACGCAGGTAATAATTATCCCTGCCGTTTTGTTCGTTTAGCTGTTTATTTTTAATAAAAGACCTAAGGGTGCTGACTCCGCAGTCAGCGGATGCTGGTGTTGCACCCCGTCTGTAAAGCCCACCCGGTGGGTGCAGAGCCGGGGCAGCCAGCGGTCCCCTGCCCGGCGCGTCCGGCTGCGCGGTGGGGACCGGCTGGAGACGGCGCCCGGCTGTGCCGTGTCACCAGTGCCGACCGCCGACACGCCAGGCCAGGAGGCAGTGGAAGGGTCCGTGGGGCGTACGTGGAAGACGAGCCCAGCCGGTGTCCCGGCGGTGGGGACATCACCTTCCTCTGGAGCTGGAGGAGGCGGTGACGGGGTTGGAGCTGCCTCGAAGGCGCTGCTGAGACCCCTTCTCCGAGCTAATATCTGAAACAGAGAAGGTCTTACCACTGTTGGACCACTCTGCGTTGTTTTTTTGTTTTTTTCCGGGAAGAATGAGAGGGAAGCGGTGGCAGTTGTGGTGACACTGAGCAGCCCGGCCGTGTGGCCGGGCAGCAACACAAGGGGACTAATTTTGGAAGGAGGGGACTCTGATCCCCCAGGCAGATCTGTGCCTCGCCAGGACCACTGCAGTCGGATTATCCTTGTCAAAGTATCACCTCTTTCTCCGTAATTCCTGCCTGCCTTGTTGTTTGAAGAGAGTGTGAAGCTGCAGCGTGTTTTGAATAATCCAGTTTTATTTGTGTCACGCTCCGGTGTAATTTAATGACCCTTACTCAGTAAATGGCCGGTCTCTGAAGGCAGACTAGAGAGCGAGTTCAAAAGGTGTTGCTGCTCATCGTTCCCGACTGTTACCTGACGTGACATCCATCAGTTGGAACATCGCAGAGTTGCTGTGAAACTGCCACAGCACATTAATTTTTCCTAAGTACCGTTCGCCTTGGAGCCATTGCCAGCGAGAAAGGCGAGCGCGGGATCGCCGGAGGACGACACCAGAGAGGGCTGAGCTGATAAACAAAAGAAAGAGGAGACCCGGCCGCGCTGGCTGGCGTTACGGCTCGGAGGCTCCTTTGCATCTGCAGCACTCCCAGGCGGCGTTGGGAATAACAGCTGCAGTAATTAACGCAGCTTTTCCGTATCTCCCTAGGGAAAGTAGGCAAGGGTGACCGCCAAGGGTGCTGGCCTCCTGGGAGGGCAGGGGACAAGGTCCTGGTGTGGACCGGCTGCGGCTGGGGGTGGGGGAACGCAGAGTTTCCCTCCGTCCTGCGGGAAAGTGCCGCTGCCGTAATAAACCTCAGGGAAGGCTGATGCGCTGCAAGCGCAGCTTGGGCTGGAGCTGGAGCTGGGTGCATTCCCAGCCTGCTGAGAGGAACCTGCGGAACGGCGTTACCAGACTCAAAGTTGAGCGGCCGTTGTCCCTGATAGAACGGTTTTGCTGTCTTTTCCCAGTGAGGCAAGAGGTACTGGTATTAGGGGCTCTGGTCCATGTGTGCTGGTGATGCGGAGCTCCCTGTATCAGACAGCACGGGGTGGATGATTCCCCATCCCACCGCTGCTCAGAGCACCAGGGGCACGTTGCCCTCGGCTGAGGGCTGCCCGTCTCCCCACCGGTGTCTTGGGGGTGCTAAGAGAGACATGTATGCAGCCCCGGGATGGGGGAGCAGAGCTGAAGGAGTCCCTTCAGCAGGCAGGGATGGTCTCCTGCGGACCAGCTGCGGGATGCTGGTCCCCGTAGCGTAGCAGGGATGGAGGCACACGAAGGGCGGGTTGTTCCCCTGCGCTGGGTGAGGGACCCGGTCGGTGTAAGTCTGTGATGCGATCCATCACCTTCCAGGTTTTCCACGCCGACTGCGCGACTCCGCTCTTGCTTTTGTACACCCGGAGCTGTTGAACGGTTAGACCGTCGGCCAAGAGCGCGCTGCTGGCAGCGCTCGACGTGGCGTGCACAATAACCAGCAATTTCAGTGGAATTTCAGCTGTCGCAGAGTAGTGAGACATCCATGTTTATCCTTCACCTGGCCTCTGCCAGTTGGGCTGGAGGATAAGTGGTCCCAGAAACCAGAGCAGGTCAATAGATCCCTCTTGTTCCAAAATCCTAGTTAACTGGAACCAGTTGGAAACTTGCTGTAATGGAAATTTCAGTTGTGTATAATTTTTTTAACAGAATGCAGTTGATCGTGTTCTTCCCTTTAGTCTGCCTCCACTTGTGTTTTTTGTCCTGTGTTTTTTGTGTGTTCTGACTTTCCAGGGAGGGAATCAGGCTTGCTTACATAAAAGCACATCTCTTGAGCAGCACTGCAATCTCTGAATGCTGAAGCAACGTTGTTTGA
Organism: Buteo buteo; assembly: GCF_964188355.1. Classification (NCBI taxonomy): domain Eukaryota; kingdom Metazoa; phylum Chordata; class Aves; order Accipitriformes; family Accipitridae; genus Buteo; species Buteo buteo. The sequence goes on along the minus strand of NC_134190.1, from coordinate 3,671,001 downwards.
AGACTGGGTTTTTTGCTCTGAAGGTTCACATAAGAAGAGTGTCCTCGAGACAAACTCAGTCCGTGTACATCCCCCTCCCAAGACAGCTTGTCTTGTGCTGTTCAATTAGCGGCATTTTCAAGGATGCCAGTCCGCAGCTTCTTCCCTGGCGTGGCACGCCTGTGGGCTGGGTTGTTAAGGAGAGCTGTGCTTTTGTGTGTTGTGCCATGTCCCTCCACTCCGGCTGGGTATGTTACGAAGTGAGTATATCTGTGCGGCACCTCATATCATTCTTGTTTGTTTGTTTGTTTTTTCCAGAACACTATAATTACACATCTTCAAACGTAAATGCTGGCTTGCCTCTAAATGTGGCGCATTCCTCATTGTCAACTCCATGTCATGGCCTTCAGACATCAAATCCCGTCATTTCAGTTGTCCCATCGACAAACCATCCTTCTGGATACGGAGGACACATCGATGGTGGGGCCTCCGAGTATTACCTGCCGCCAAACATCAGACCTAATGGAGCTCCAGCGCTGGAGAGCCCTAGAATTGAGATCACCTCTTACATGGGACTTCATCATAACAACAACCAGTTTTTCCACGATGAGGTTGAGGAGGCCATCCCAAACGCCAAGCGCTCGCCTTCCACTGCCACTTTGAACTTACCGAACATCGAGGCGTACAGAGACCCGTCCTGCCTGAGCCCAGCGAGTAGCTTGTCTTCCAGAAGCTGCAACTCGGAAGCGTCTTCCTACGAGTCCAACTACTCGTATCCGTACACTTCCCCCCAGACCTCTCCGTGGCAGTCCCCGTGCGTCTCTCCGAAGACCACCGACACTGAGGAGGGCTACCAGCGCAGCATGGTGGCCTGCACCTTGCTCAGTTCCCCGAGGCACTCTCCGTCGACGTCTCCCCGGACGAGCATCACGGAGGAGAACTGGCTGGGGGCTCGCAACTCCAGGCCTCCGTCTCCCTGCAACAAGAGAAAGTACAGCCTCAACGGCCGGCAGACCTCCTACTCCCCGCACCACTCCCCCACGCCTTCTCCGCAAAACTCGCCGCGGGTGAGCGTCACGGATGAGACGTGGCTGGGGAACACCAACCAGTACACCAGCTCCGCCATCGTCGCCGCCATCAACGCCCTCACCACCGACAGCACCATAGATATGAACGACGGGATTCCCATCAAGTCGAGGAAGACCGCCATCGACCACACCCCGTCCATGACTCTCAAAACGGAACCGGCTGGCGAGGATCACGGGACCATATCGCCCACTGCCGATTTGTCACCAGAAGACTTCTCCAGCTTTCAGCACATCAGGAAAGGAAACTTCTGCGAGCAGTACCTGTCCGTGCCACAGCATCCCTACCAGTGGGCCAAACCAAAGTCTCTGTCTCCGACATCCTACATGAGGTAAGGGACCCTGACTTAGAGGGCCATCCCCATAATATCTTTACTGCGTGGTTTTTGTTTTTTTTTTTTTCCTCCTTCCCCTTCCTGTCTCTGCTTCCTGCTGAATCTGCCCATCCACTCATTCCACTTAGCTGTATCTCTTGATGCACTGCCTCTGTTGTTGGCGTGGCGTGACCGCGAGCAAAGCCTTGAAGGGTTAAAGAGGCTGTTGGAGGAGCTGGCCATGGGTGGGTTGTAACTGGTTATCTGGTTCCTGCGGGACGAGCCCCAGCCCGGGCTGTCTGGAAGTGGGGTATTCAGAAGCTCGTCAAGCAGCAGGACAATTTGGTGCCATCAGACCTGTGGCTTTACTTAAATGGTTCATCATGTCTCAGTATGTTTTTATTGCAGGACAATGAGATGGTCTCATTATTGTGGCTGTTACAGGGCCTTTTACATTTACGCTTCATAGACAGTGAATACAAACAGAATAGGAATAGCGTTCTTTTGCGCATCATTTCAGCTTTTACTTCACTTCATCTGAAAGCTGCTTAACGATCTTCTTTTTCTGTCTGTGTTGGACAGTGATTATTTCCCCCTTCCTCACCATTTTTAGGTTTCAGGAAGAAAACCTTATTTGTCAGCTGATAATATACTGGTCATGTTTATTTATCACAAGGGGATTCCGGGTAGGAAGCACCACAGAATAGCCAGAATTTGAGTTACATCCATTGCTTTCTCTTTCGGTCTGTTACGGTCTTCGTTTTGCTTCTGAAGGCTGTATACACAGAAGCACGTGGTGCGGGCAAAGAGTTTGGCTTTCCAAAAGTTTGCAGGCTGTTCCCAGTCCCTGGCTGCGACGGCCAACCCCCCTCCTCTTCCTCCCCAAGCGCACCTGGCTTCTTGCTTTTGACAGCAAAGCCGTCTTTCTCAAAAAGGAAAGAAGCAGGCACGTAGCTGAAACGTTTTAATTAGCGATACTTTCCCCGGCTCTCAACCTTGCCGGTCTCGCTTTTCTCCAGCCAGCACCTCTCTGCCACGCGCTGTCTCCCAAAACTGAGACTGAGCGGTCCGTGGCCCTTTGTGTAACAGCATGTAGTGCCGTGGTCCCCTTCCACATCGTTCTCCTCCTCCTCCTTCTCCTCCTCTCTGCGTTGCCCGGGCTCCTTTCAGGACCCTGCCTCAATTCAGTGCTGGGAAATGCAGCAACCCCTTTGGGTCTGGCCGAGCCATCCAGAGGTAGGGACTCGCTGCCTTTTGGAGCCGGGATAGAGACTTTTTAACACCAAGCAAAGCCTTCAGAACCTTCCCGCGCTCTTAAAAAAAGCATTTTACGTTCTCCCACTGACGTGCCAAGTAGCCCGCGGTCGTCAGAGAGCCCGGCTGTTGGCTTCTGTGTCGGGGGGCTGCTTCTTGCCGAAGGCTTCAAGGGCAATAATGGGACAGTTTGACCAAACAGGCTTTTATCTTTCTGTTTTGCTGCTTTGCTGCAGCCCGTCAGGAGGCACCCGGCATGCCTGTGCGCTAACGCAAACAAGAAAGGTGAAGCGTACAAAACGGAGCCCCGCTATGTTGTGTATTTAACATTTTTTTCCACTGTTTTGGTCTTCGGTAAAATATGTTTCCTGGTTCGCAATATGTTTCCATGTGATCTCATTAACTCGTGCTCTAGGGCAGTTGGAAGTTACTGTCGAAATGTGATTTTAAGTTATTTTACCAATCAGATACACTGACCGTGCTTCCTTCCACCAAAAATACCTCTCGTTTTATGTATATGAAAGCGCTGGGCAACTGAGCACGGACGTCAACAGGATCACAGCCTACGCAACAGAAACTATGTTATTTTAAATCTTTCCAAAAAAATTGGTTAAGAATTTGTCACAACAGAGCTGGATTTTTTTCCTGTTATGTTACACATCTGTTCTATTTCAAACGCGAGGGCTGGAGGGGTGGGTTCCAACAAACAACTCGGGCTCCAAAATCTACCCGGTCATAATGATTTCGAGATAACCAGATTTGATTACCTCCTCTGTCTCTTCCTGAATACGCGGTACAGTTTTCATCAAAAGCCTTGGAAAATCACTGACGCCTTTCCCTCCCTCTCCTGCATTCCCGTCGCTTTTGGGGGCAGGAGGGAGCGGGCTCCGGCAGACCATCGGCCGGGTGCTGTCTGCTTTCCCGGGGTTTTATAGCGGGCATCAGCCTAAAAGGGAAGCTGCTTTTTTGTGTCCTTTCCAAAATTGATGATGGTTTTCATTCGTTGTCACTAAAGCTCAATCTGCTTTACGCTTTCTGAGTCCTGGAGCAAGGGAATAATGAGAGTATATTATAAGAGTAATAACAATGCCTGCCTTAGCAGAAGCACGGTCTTTCTGCACCCCGTGCTGATGAGGACCGTGAGCTCGGAGGCTCAGCCCGGTCCCCGGGCTGTGGGCTCTTTGGAATGGGTTTGGGCTGACGTGTCCCGCTCAAGGGCTGTGAACGTTCCTTTGGACGTAGGAAATATTTAGAGACCGAGCAGAGGGTTTTTTCCAGGGGAAGCTTTGGCACAAACCCTAAGGTAGCGATGGGAGTCGTTACCTTTTGCAGACCAAAATGGGTAACCTGAATGTACCGACCTGCCTCAAAACCCACTGGAGGTAAATCGTTTCGTGGAGAGTCAAGAGATGGTCTTTGTGAAATTCTGCTTCAGGCTTTAGCTCTGAGGTCTTTTTTTATGTCAGTATTTATGCATTGCGCTGTCTCGCTCAAATGCAAGAAGTTTCTGTCTGTAGTCCCTCTTCTACAGTTAATATAGCAAATAGCTTAAAGAGAAGCACTCTACCAGGCAGTTGCTGTATGAGCAGGTGATGCTCTGTGTTTCTCAAGCCCTTGCTGTTGCAGTTGTGTTCCTTTCTGGGACATTTCTCCATCGCTCCTCAGTGCTGTGTAGTGCAGAACCTCCCACGGGGAAAAATGTCAAAGCCAAAATGGAAATACAGGACTGGACTTCTGCCCTCGGGTATTGGGGCAATGTTAGTGACCATTTCCAAAACTAAAATCCCATTTGTATTTTTTACCCGCTCATTGACATGTCCCAAATCATCCTGCGTTACAACAAAAAGTACAGGCGCTCATGAAAGTGCCGGATTTCTGAGTATCTTACACATTTTTAATGACTTCCTCTTCAGCTGCTGTATTTGACTAAACACAACCTGAAATTTCCTAGAGACAGTTTCTTACTCATCAAGAAGTAATGCATTGTAGTTATTTCAAGCGTCATCAGTTTAATCCAAGAAGTGTGTTGGCCTGTAACACTTGAGTTTTCATTAAATGTAGTGTTTTTTGGGGGAAGGGGGAAGAGAAATGGTTGGGTTTGTTGGTTGGGCGTATGGCGCGTATGAGGTCTACCACACCAAAAGGAGCTTCCAGGAATAGACACCCATTTCCAGGTGGCTTATAAAAGCTCCCTACTGTATTTTCTTGCACAGTTTATTTTTTTTAACCGTTGAAAGCCACATTTTTCTTCAGCTGCAGTCTCTTTTTTCAGCCTCAAAAATATCCATGTACGTTCTTGACCTCACAGACACGGGGTCATGTAGTTGTACATGTGGAGGCTGTAGTTTGCACCCAGAGAATGTATGGCTGGGTACCTGTCTACCAGTTGCAAAAGCAAATTTGGCTTTTATCTCCATCAGTGGGCTTGTTTATTTTTTGTGGATTTCTTGGATTTGACTTTTGTGACTGTGGCAGTATTAAACTCAAGCACGCAAAAATCATTCATTGAGGCCCCAAACCATATGATTTCCTTAAAAATCATGATTTTAAAATGTTGCGTATTTTTTCCTCCCTTCTTTTGATTTGTGGACCTTTCAGATGCTCTTGATGGGCTTTTTTTGTTTGTTTTTTTGTGTGTTTTTTTAAATATATCTTTTGGTCCAGATCGTGAGGTAGAGGGCAACCTTACTTGGCAGAAGTTGAGTTTCTCAAGAAACTGGGGTTTTCTGAAGGTGGAAAAGGGCACGAGCTATCTTAAGATGAGCTAGTCACTGGCGCAGCAGCTCCGGATTTGCTCACCGGCACGTTCGTGGCAAACTTGTGCGTTCATGGCAAACTTGTGCTTTTATGGCAAACTTGTGTGTTTATGGCAAACTTGTGCTTTTATGGCAAACGAGAGGAAGTTCCTCAGACAAAGCAAAGGCAGGGCTGTCTGGGCAAGACCCAGGGAAATGGGGACTTGTGGCCGTGACCATCTCCTGGGACTCGTTAGTGTTAATTGAGGGGCGGGGGGAGCGGACAGGGAAGAGCCCGCAATGTCTCTAACCTTTCTCTCTTTCCTGCTGTATTCATGCTGGATGGGGATGTTCAGATGCTTCAACAAGTTCGGTTTGCCACCGCATAGCAGCGGCTTTTGACTACGTTAGGTCGCTGTACCATAAAGCCGAAGACCGCTTGCAAGCCTGTCTCAGTAAACTGATTTTTTTTTGTTGTTTGTATGTTTGATTTAATCCTCCCCACGCTTTCTCCTGACTGTTTTTCAGTTCATTCAAACGCCCCTGTGAGCGTCTTATTCACGGCCTTCCCTCACCAGCTCATTTTAGCACGGCGTGATTCTAAATTCAGAACGAGCAGAGATGCGATGCCAGCCACTCATTATCTCCCTTCCCACAGCAATAGTTTCTTGTTCTTTCTCTAAGCCACCAAATGCAACATTTCCCATGCAAATCAATCTCTGAATGTGAAGTTTGAGGACAGTAGCATTAAGCGTTATCTGGGAGGATGACGACGACTCGCGTTTTCAGACTTCAGCGTGAGGAATTCCAGCGCGCTGCATGCACTCCACGGAGGAGCTCCTTGCTCCGCGTGCCAGCAAAACACAGCCAAGTCTGGGGTGGGACGCAGCATCTATTTTAACAGCTCACAGCCAGATTGCTCAATTGTCAGACAGGAAATTAAAAAAAAAAAAAAAGAAAAGAAAAAAGAAAGCAAAATCTACCCACGTTAACTCAGGTGAAATATACAGCAGGTATATTTTTCTGACCACAGTCCAGTTGGTGGACATACAGGCATCACCGTTGTTTTCTTAGTCCTCCAAAAAATAACACAAGAATCTTTAACAGGCATCCGCTTCGATGTGCGACATGGGTAATAAATAATAAATTGTAACCATATTTGCATTTGGTGCACAGTTGGAGCAGGGGCAAGCTAGCAGCCTGGTAAAAGTTTCAGCAGCCCTGTGGTTTCTCTAGTTTATGGTTTTGTTTCTAAAGGAGCACTCGCTGTTAGGAAAAAATCAGTGTAGTGCAGGGCACCCCGTCTCAGCCACGCTCCTTCTAAGTGAGTTGCTTGGGCAGCTCTCTGGGGCAGATGACTCCATCCTGTGGTATTTGACCAACGCGCAGGGTTAGTCCCCCTGTGAGACTGACAGTTATTCTGACACCTTTTGCACAGCAGCCTAGTTAAGGACAAAAAGGTTTGCAAATCTCTTTTTTGAGGGGCCTTGGGCATCTAGTAGCTCAGAAAGTGTAATGGTAGTTTAATTCCCAAATGCGTAGCCGTTGTGAAGATCAGGCTTAAACACCTTTGCGAAGTTGAGTCGAAGTTTTTGGCTTTGTTTCCCCCCCGTCTATATTCCAGTGTGCTGCTTAGTATCTTTTTTTTTTTTTGGTAACTTGATAAATCTTTCTGCTAAAGGCAGAAGTCAGCCAGGCTGGATAATCTGTTTTTGATTTAATCATATTGTGTATCTGGTGTATGCAAAATAAATCACTATTCATCTGTTTTGTAATCTGATTTATGTAGGACGGAGTTACATTGATCGAGTTTTCTACAGCCTAACACCAGGTTTTGTGAACCCGCCTTGAGACAACCATCCCTCATTACAGCATTTAGGACGACTACAGTTAGATTTATTATGGCGTAGAAAGGAATGGGACAGGTTTTCAGTGGGTGGAAAATTCAATCTTGAGGGAAATACACTGATGTAGAAGGAAGACTGCGTGAAGATCTTTTATTTCTCTTCTTGACCCCCGTGGAGGGGCTGTTCTCCCCTCCGCGTGATGCTGGCTAGATGAGGTAGTTTGGGCCTTTTCAAATTGATAAGGTTTCTTTGCAGCAACCAGATTTGATTTTACCACTAGACCATTTGCCTGGTGACTTTTTCCTTTAACCACGTTTAGCCAGAGGAAATTAAGTGCATGATGAAGATAACCTAACATAGGAAATAGCTCTGACAGCCCCAGCCTGTGACACTGTTAAATGCATCACTCTGCTTCCTTTATCAGGAAAACTGCCATTAATTGTCAATTTATAATTGGGCAGGTGGTATTTTGGAATTTTGATGATAGATTGTGGGCTAACAGCAAACTGTATTTTTATTTTCAGGCTTTATTTAAGAACATGAATTTTACAACTTAATTATACTGACATTTTCAGGTGCTGATTTGAAAGGGGGTTTGGTGGGTTTTTTCTCTGTTTTTTAAAGAGATGTAATTAGCTATGGAACTATTACTTACTTCCACGTATCTTAAAAAAAAAATAAATCCCTCTTCACTTGAGGGCTACGTGCTGCTGGTCAGAGTTGTCCTTTTTAATTGTTAAAAATTTCTAATCTGATAGATGTTGTGTCCTCAGAAAAAAAAAAGATGGATCAAGTGAGAATTTACTTAAAACCAGAAACATCTGTTTAAAAATGTGTGCTGATCATCACCAGGAGAGAGACAGCTGTTTTGCTCTGCTCTTTGTCATCTATCATTAGTCAAATATGGTTCATCCAGATTTTTTTTTTTTTTTGAGACTTTTTCACACTGAAGGATGTGTACCTAACATGCTAGGCCAAGAATAGTGGCTATATACAATGGCCTGTAATTTTTTGCCATCTCTTCGCTCTTTGTACGAGTGTCTAGTAGCAGAAGAGCTTCTTCTCGCCCCCAAGGTGGGCCCTGGCCATTTTGGGGGAAAGGCTTGCACGGGAGCTCAGAAGACGTAGCATCCTGCCTCTAGCCAAGGCTGGGGCTCCCGTGCTTGGGGGGGAGGTAGCCAAATTCAGGATTTGTCCCTGTCTTGCCTCTGCGGAGAGTGCCCCGCTGGCTTCTGCTGGATCCAGATGTTCTCGGGAGCTGGGAGCCCTCACTCACAGAGGCAACATCTTTATTTTGGCTGAGCTCCCATTTGGGCTCAGCTGGGAGCTGTGTGGCTACTTTCTTCTCTTCCCCCTCTGTTAGTTTTGAGGATGCTCCACGTCCCGAGGGCTGGAGAGCGGAGCAGCTGGAAGTTTGGAGCCTGCGACTCGCCAGCAAGCCGTGCTGGGGTAGCAGGGGGTGCCCGGGGCGGTCAGGATGGTCCTGGTCCTCACCCAGGGCTGGGACTTGGTGGCTCCAGCTGACCCCTGTAACGCGTGTCTGTAGGCATTCCAATCACGCGGCTCAAATTCATAAGCAGTGAAGAAAGATAACGCAGGGGAAACTTGGCACCATCTGAAGTCCCATCGGTGTATATGCACACGTGCACTAGCAGATAAGAGTTAAATATGCTGGCGATGAAGGGCTGGATAAGCTCTTTAAATTAAAAAAAGAAAAGGCAAAACAAACCAAAAAAAGCCGGTGCAAGTGGTTAAGGTCTCTGTCCTGCAGTGGGAGACAGCAGGGATGCTTTGGGGGATGTGAGAGCTGCAATGCCTGAGGAGCCACAAGCGCGCTGGGTTAGTGTGTGGATCGCTGGGACGGTAAAACGGAGTATTCAGTCTCCGGCTGGATACGTGCTTGTAATATCCCGTGTGGAAGCTCTTCTGTATCCTTTCCCCCCCCAAGCCAGCTCATCTCAGCCGTGGTTCAGGCTGCTCAGACTCTTCCTTGCACCAGGGCTCTAGCAGCGAGGTGGGCAACCAGTAAATCCAAAGCGGCCACCTCCTCGCCGGCCGGGACGAGGGCTCACTAGCCCTTCAGCTTCCTCGCCTGCGTGCCACGGCGGGACGAGCCCTCTCACCGTGGCAGGTAGCCCCGGTCCGTGGTGACAACAAAGAGTCGAGGACCGTGATTTTCTTCTTGCTGGTCGTCTTGTCGAGGGTGATGGGAGAGATAATAAAGTTTGATGTATGAGGGCAGGGTAGCGTGTTGCGGTTGTGCCATTTAACTGCTTGTAAAGGGAAGGACACCCGGCGAGGAGAATTCACCCAAGGAAGGAATATACGCTAGACATAAAATTAGTGTTTTCATCGTGAAGCTTTTTGCTTCGATTTTAAGATCCATACGTTTGTCTCAGGCCTACTGTTTCTACAGTGCTTGTTTGTTTCTTTTTCATTCTTTTCAACCCAAAGCATCAACTTGGCATTTCTTACAGCCAAGCTCTCTTGACTATTTTCAGTGTGGTTTTACACTGGAAGTGGGTTTCTAAGAATGACGTTTCCCCACCATCGCATGCTGTCGGGCCTGTTTGCTTGCGTGATGGTAATGAGTCCTTAATATTTTAGTTAATTGCAGAGTCAATACAGGGCCGGAAGAATGAGCTGGATTTTCTTTGGGCTTGCGCGTCATCGTTAGTAGGATTTGTAAGCGAGTTCTGACTTCAGAGCTTGCTCCCTTGCAGTGCATGAACCAGAAAGGGATCGGCTTCACTTTGAGGCTCTCTGACGTGTTTTGTGTTGGGAAGGAAGCCGGGAAAGGGCTTTTTTTCTTCTTCCCACTCCCTGTAAACTGAGTAGATTTGTTGAAATCCATTAGATCCATTAAATGCAGAACTCCTCCGGAGCTGGTTTGGCATTCACTTTCACAGCAGAAATCCTTTTCCTTCAATTCCTCTGCGTCTTTCTGCCTACCTTTCCCCTTTTGGTTCAAGAATCAATATATTAAGATATTTGTAAGCTGTGTCTTAACATTTTTCCATTTTGTTTACAAATCGGATAGCATCTGGGCCATCAGATATGCTCGACCCATAAATCTTCATAAAATAACCATTACCTTTTGAATTACTTATGTCACAGCATTATCCATATTGATGAAATTTTAAATGTAAGATGGTGAAGGATGAACTGCGAAACATGGTCTCTAAAGTAACAGTGCTGGATGCTTGTGGTTTGTGATAGTGTACTTGATGTTAATTTTTAATACGTTTTCCTTTCCATTATAGCCCATCCCTGCCAGCCCTTGATTGGCAGCTGCCATCTCACTCAGGACCTTATGAACTGCGTATTGAAGTGCAGCCGAAATCCCACCACCGAGCTCATTACGAGACGGAAGGCAGTCGAGGGGCTGTGAAGGCATCTGCGGGGGGCCACCCTATTGTGCAGGTACCAAAACGTGTAACGAGCAGCACAGGTTGTTTATCTGGGCGCTCTGTGGTGAGCACCCTTTCCTCTCCAAAACCAAAAAGTGACGGGAGATTCTCCCTGTCCTCAAGGATTACTGTGGGTCAGCGCGCCTTTGAGCGTATTTTAAACCGGACGGACCGAGCCTTTGTTAAAAACAAGGCAAGAGCATCCACTTGCTCTTAGCAACGTGAATATGGCACAAGTGGTTGCTACTCTGTCCGTGTCCGACTTAGCAAGTGTTCAGCTGGCAGGCGGTGACCGTGGACCTATCTGTGCAGTCAGATTCCAGACATGCAGTTTATACTGAAATCAGCTGGGGACGTGCCTCAGTACATTTAGTCCTTAACTTGCGGTTGGATCTAATCAGAGCTGTGAACACATGTTGGAGGGCAGAGCTGTAGCAGTAATGTGGAAGTATGTTGCTGGTTTGGATGCTGCAGTGAATGCTGAGCAAAGCGAGGCTTTTTTGAGTTTCTTCTGTTTAGTTCCTTAAACCCTTCCAGCCGCTCTGGAAAGCATCTGAGGTCTGAATCTAGTTTAATGAATTCTACCAAACTCTTCAGTTACTGTACATAAAGCATTTAATTCAATAACACTGTAAACTGACCCTTAATTCATTTATATGACTAGCCTCATTCATTTTTAAAGGACTTTTCTCAGGAGTGGGAAGAACCAGATTTAGCAGTTTAAAACGAAAAAAAGAAAAAGTAGCGGGAGAGAGCCAGCTGTGCCTGTCCCTCCTCAGCTGCTTCTTTCTCACCCAGAAGTTAAACTTCCAGCGCCTTCTATTGGGGTTGTGACCCCCTGTGCGGCAGAGCCCAGGTTTTATCACCACCGGGGTGCCGTGGGACCCACGGGTGTCAGGGCACCGGCTGCGGGAGGGAGGCAGGCAGGCACCGCTGCCGCGCTCGCGCGGTTTGGGTTTACGCCACAGCTTTTTGTGTAGGAGCAGCGGCTTGTCGAGAGACGGGGCGGCTCAAGATGATGTACGGACCACACGTGCAGGGCTCGCGCGCGTTTTGTTTATTTGCCATAAAGCCCTGTTAGCAAACACGTCGTTCGAAGGAACGACGCAAGCCCGAGACGACGCTGGGCAGGGAATGCCGCTGCGGAATTAGCATGCTGCTGTGGCAGCTGAAAAAGGAAAGTGAGGGGAGTTGTCAGCAGCAAACACAGTTCGCTCTTTAGCTCTGCCAAAACTCATCAGTGACATGGGATTATGGAAGTCATCTGCTGAAAGACGAAAGGTTTTAGCAGAATGTTTGTGAGTGATACTAAAGAGGGCTTTGTGGCAGACACGCTTGATGACAATTAATACCTACTCTGTTTGTGGCCCGGTGCAAGGAAATGTAAATGGCGAGGCACTGATTCGCAGCGGCCAGCCTGGCGTTTAAAGTTTCCTACGTGCTTTTTGGAAAGACTGAATGTGATGCCAACATTTAATTGGACTAAATGCGTCCAGACATTTCCCCTCTCATCCCCTGTCCCGGTCTGTTGGGAGTGAGCGTGCTGCTTCCAAACACAAACAAGTGTCAGAAAAGAGGAGAGGAGAGGAAACTGCGGAAGGGCATGAAGGGAGAGGGGAGGAAGCAGCCAGTCCTAACCCTGTCAATTGGCTCTACCGGTTTAATAAGGATTAATGTATTTTTCAGTCCTTTTATTACAACCCGAACATCTTTTCTCCAAAAAGAACAGAAACATAAAGAGGGCCAGAGAAAGCTTCTCCATGCTGACATTGCCATCCCGGCCAGAGTTACCTGTTGGAGGAAAGACTTAAAGTCTTCTGACTTAGACCAGGGTTGGATGGATGGATGAAAAGTACTTCCAAAAAGAAAGAAAGTACTTATAAATACATTTTATAAGAGAAATAGTAAGTACTTACAAATAAAGAAGTATTTAAAAAACAAAAGTACTTATAAATAAATGAAAGGAGGAGGAGGAAATCTATGAAGTAACTTCTGATAATTCAGTGACTGACAAAAGCTGTAAAACGCATCTCTGAATCAGCATATTTCCAGATACTGCAGGTGTTTTGAGTTAGGTTTGATTCAGTCCACTGTGTTATACAGAAAGGAGCCCAAGCTTCAAAGTTCACACCCAGGTGTAAGCTCAAACAGTATCTGAGTGTCTTCAGGTGAGAGATTTTGAATCAAACTTTTCCCTCTAATATTTCCCAGAGTTTTCAGTTGTGTTGACTCAGGGAAACTCCTCATAAAACTGCTCTGACCTCTTGCACTACCCTTTTGTGGGCATCCTGCTTCCCAATCCAGGAGATTTTCTCATGCTAATACCTCCACATATCTGCAGGGCACACTAAGGCAGAGGAGAAGTAAATCCAAAAAGCATCCGCTGCTCATGGCACGGTTCCTCAGCAAAATTGCCGAGAGGTTGCTTTCTCTGCAGCCGGAGCGTGTTTATCTTTTTTTTCCAGGCAACATTAGCTTCCTCGCTGATGCTCCATCTCTTCTTGTAGGAGGTGGAAGGTCTGAGAATCAAAGGTTTCTGAGACGAGCGTGCTGGATGAGGAGGGCGGTGGTGTAGGAGGGCAGGAGTCTCTCGTGGGTGTGATATGAAGTCCAGGGTTGGAAACCAAATTTTTCCTCAGCTCTAGTGGCTCCTCCAGGCTGGTGACTTTTCTCCGCAACTGGAGAGGACCACATGTAAAGCTGAAGAGCTTTGCGCGGGGACCGGCCAGCGTGCTGAGTGCCTGCCGGCGTATGAGATTCCTCTCCTCTCCCAAACCTGAGCCTGGGAAAAGGCAGGCAGTGCTGAGCGTGGCAGGCTGCCGGCAGGGTTTATGCTGACCTGTGGAAGGGGCGACCCTGGTGGGTGCTGGCGGCTGCCCGCAGCGGCAGGGTCTTGCCCCGACCCGGTGCTGGAAGGTGCCACTCGCTCCTTATCATGTCTCCATCACCTGCGTGGGGCTTGCTCACTGGAGGCTCCTGCGGGCTGTCTCCCAGGCGTATTTCGTGCCAGCAGGATTTCCTATGGATTTCCTTCTGTGGGATGGCTGCACCCTCCCTTCTGCACTTAGGAACAATACGGTTTTGAGTGCTTCAAGTTGCACCAGGCTAACGAGCCCGGTAACGCAATATTCCTCTCTCTCACATTTCGCCTTTGCCTGTTCGGGTGTTTGGCTGCCGTGGCAGCCCCGAGCTATCGCTGTTCTCAATTGCTAAACGTTTTGAGAGTGGGATGAGCCGGCGCACCTAAGCAAGCTAAAAATGCTGCAGAAGATTGGCAAGCGAGGGGTGCCGGGGAGTGGTGCCGGTGAGCTCACGGCTGGCACCGGCTTTTCCCCCTTGGCTCAGGGAAGTATTTTGCAAGTTGTCGTCGCCTTCGGTGATTTCAGAGCGGGGTACTCCCCCCTCTGAGTCAGAACGGGGCCGGTGCCGCAGCTGGCATCGTGTGTTAGGGAGCCGCACGCCGTGCCAGGTGAGGGTGAAACCTGGGACCACTTTGGGGAGCGAAATCACGCCCGTGAGCATCCTGCTGGCACCTCCGCTTTTGCAGGAGTTCACGACTCGGGTGAGGATTTCTCTGAATGAAGCAAGATGAAGTGAATGGGGACTTTAGGAAACCCACAGAGTTAGCTAGCTGCAGCCATATTTTAAGTGAGGTGAACTTAATTCAAGGGGTTTACATCCAGAACATCTTAAAAATGTCCTCCATTTGGACCTGTCTCCCTTTCTTCATTTTGAGAGTGGTGGTGAGGAGTTGCACAAGATGGGGGTTACATTCCAGCCAGCGATGGCTCTGTTTCAGCTGCAGGTAAGTAATCTGGCAGATAAAAGTTTGGGCGCCCTGGGGAGGGATGGCACCAGATTATATATATATAGGGTCTATAGATATTCTAATTAATAACTCATCTTTGGAATAAGTCAAGCACTTTGGCTGCCTGCGATGGAATTTTTACAAGCAGGGTGCGGTGTATCTGTGAGATAAAATCCAAATACTCAAGAATGTTTAATTAAAGTGTGTGATGTACTCCCATAGAAGACTGGACCAAATGGTGAAAGAAAATATTCACATGCACAGAATAGCCTAGTAAGCACTTTCAAAAGTCATGACTATTATTCAGTTTTTTGACACAAAATATGCCAGGAATTTTCTTCAACATCACTCTTGACGTGAGGTAGATAAATCGGTTAGGAAAAGGGAAGAAAAGGAGTTGGAGGGGTTTTCCTTTTTTATCTAGGTAACCGGTACTAGCCAGAATTTGTTTTCCACTTGGAAAATTAAGTTAATATTGACAATACAGTGAATGCTGCCTTGCTTTTCACTGTATCGCTTTGCAGTGAGATGATGGAGGTTGTGTATGGCTTGGGCGCTCCAATACAGAATTTCACCTGAGCCTGTGAACAGATGAATAGTCTGAACTCCCTCATTTTACAGGCAAAACACAATGATTTGTCTGCTGATTTACATAGTCACAATGTTGTCTGTGCCAGGAGACTTGCTCACAGGAGCTGGCTGTGTCGCTTCCCAACAAGATCTCAAGTAGGCACTTTGGGTCTGATTTTCAAAGGCCTTGAGGCATATGTTGGGATTTTTAAATCCCCTTATGACTAACAAGTGTCAAACTCTTCTCTAAAGCAGTTGCTGCCTCGGTATTTTTGTACGTCACCATAATTAGGCACCAAGACACCTCTGAGCTATTTGTGCACCCTAGTAACACACGGAGCATGTTAGCGTTTGCTTCGCATGGATCAGTTGGTTTTGTTGCTTTTGGATAACGAGCTCAAGTAGTCCGGGTCCAGGTGCTGGCCACCACAGGTATCTGTCGGAGTCCTTTCATCTTCCCCATCCAAGAGCTATGAATACCTTTTGCAACCCCCTCGGGGAAGAGGAAGCCTTGTCGATCAAACCGCTGTAACTTCAGGGGGCAGCAGGCAGTCCAGGGAGCTGCAAATGCATTTCAGGTTGGGGCTTGGTGTTTTAACATCACAGTCTTGGACAGCACTTCTCATGCACCCGGCTTCACAAATAGTTAATGGCGTGAGGTGATAGGGTTGTGCAGTTACACAGAAGGCGAGATGGGAAGAAAAGAGGCATGAAGAGCTAAAGGAAAAGACTGGAAAGAGGTGTTCACCATTGGTGACAGGAGGGAGATGAAGGGATAAGGAAGCTGAGAGGAGGGCTCTTCCAGACAGAACGGGGCAGGTCCTTCGCAGCAACGCTCTGATGCTGCACGGCAAGCGTGAGCCCACGGTTAATTTTTAAGCACATAGTATGGGACTTCTCACACACACACCTGCAGCGCGTACGTAAGTGCTTTTCTTGGTGGGGGTCCCCCAGTGCTGCGAGTTTGTTTTAAACAACACGGCTGCCACCATTGCTGGGTGAGTCAAGGGAATTGGAAGGAAAACAGTCCCTGGTGGGTCCAGCTCATGGCCATCTGACACCTGACCAAGAGGAGTGGATGTGGAAAAAATGGTGTTAGCTGCTTTCCCCTTCCCTCTCTGGGTCTGTCAGGGAAGAGAAGAGGGCATATTCTCGTTAGCAAGCAGTGATTCAACTTGTCATGCGACGGTGGACTTCCTCTCTGTGCTGCTCTTAAATTCTTTTTAGAAGACAGCGTCACCCTTTTATCCAGATGGAAATATAATCCTTTCTTATGGTGAAGATATAAAGACATTGGCAAGCACCTGTTAGCCAGGTTGCAATTAATAGCACGAAGCCACGCAACCATACAACAAACCAGACAGGGAGCCTACACTTTATAGCCTTGTTTTAGACAGCCGGTACTTCTTAAGAATAAATCTAAGCTGAATGGCTTTCTCACTTCTTGCATCTGTATAGTTAAAGCTAACCTCAAACTAGCAGACAGATAATCAAAACTGAAAAGTAGAATGATTTGGCAGGTGTTTTAAGGCTGCTATTGCTTCTATAAATCCAACAAATGGAAGAAAGCCCATTGAAAGCTTTTTATCGCAGTTTTTCATCATTAGAAGATCATATTTTGGGAATGGGGGAGTTTCTCTTTTTTTGGTATTTCAGATGAAGTTGGTCCCACAGGGTAGGTCCACAACCGCAGCCGTATAAGTAGCTTACGGCCTCCCTGAGAAGGGCCAAGTCCAGAAGGGAGCCGTTCTGGAAAGTGTGCTGCTGTCAGCCGGTGAAGATTTCATGACCCTGAGAATGTAACTTCAGCTCTGATTTACGAGCAGTCCTGGGGACAGGCCTCTGCTGTTCGGTGCAACAGCACTTTCCAAAAGAAAAACGAAATTTCCACCAGCCAGCGCTCGGGGGATGCGCTCTGCTCTCCTTTAAAAATGATACCTCGCCCACGCTCGGCCTGACGGACGCCGCTGTACACATCCCGGCTGTTAGGATGCCGAGATATTCAATCTGGCTTTCCAGCCCGGAGGATTTAGCCCAACATCCTAGGTTTGTTGTCAGTTTGGACTCGCTGGCTGCCGGCAGAGCAGAAGTTAGTGGTGGCCTTGAGGGAGGAGGGGATGGAAAGTGTTCCCGCTCCTCCGCCGTTGCTGTCTCCATTCCCTCGGGAAACGGGATGATGATATCAGCTCCCGGCTTTCCTCTTCCTTGGCCTTTCCCTGTTTCTCTTCTGCCTCGTCCTTTGTGACAAGGGAGTTGGTGGCATTGCTCTCACTGCATTGGGTATCTTCTAGCTGTCTGCTGGTGGTGACTGATAAGGCAAAGACCTTCTAGATTAGACCTGGGAAGGAAGCAGAGGAATCATCGTTATCTCCACCGCTGCTCACGGAGCCGTCCTTTCTGCGTCCCTTGTTGGGCTGGTTTTGCTGACCAGCAGCGCGCGCACCCCGAGTGTCTAGAAGCAACGGGACCGAAGTCTCTGCAAGACCGAGAAAGACAGAACATAAATGTAGTAGGCTTTCTTTTACTCTTTATTTACTTTGTCCTCAGGTCTCGCGCTGCATCCTTTCAGTCAGTGAATTGTTTGCAGTGTGGACAGAGTTTTCTCTGCACATCGCCTGAAAGGGCGATTCATCATTATTTTGGAAGCGTACCTCAAAAACGTGTATTACGGCTCTCCAGGGAGGAATCAGGACTCATCCTTGACTGTTTGAGTGCTATGCTTTTTTTTGTCCTTTCCACCCCTTTTGCCCCCTGCTTAATACTGCATCACTCCTGCTAAAAGTCGCAGACGCCACGTCTCTTGCTCTGTCTCCAAATTTTCTTTCTAGAAGTTGTCATTCCCCTTTACTGCAAGCGGTCAAGTCTCAAGCAAGATAAGAAAAATCCCCCTTGCTTTGTTTTTTCTACATAACTAAATAAAGTGCAAGTGTGTCTGTGGGTCTGGGGAGTATCTGTCAGTGGGTGGTGTTCAGTGAAGATGGAAACAAAAAAATTAATATAATCAGGAGTTGAAATAGGTGATTTCTTTGCAGCGGTGTGTTAGGAAAATACCTGCACGAGCTGCAGCAACCCCGCAAAGACGTTTGTGGTGCTGCTAGTGAGGCTGCTGCAAATGTGCTTACAAAGCTAAATGTTCCCAGTTCCTTCCTTTTTACTCTCTGTAAAGATCTGCTAGAGCTCAGGAGCCCGTAGTGTGATCTGTTTGCTCTTGTATTTCTTTTTTTAAAAAGTATTAGAAAGAAATGGTTCAGCTTAAGTGATACAAGAAGCGAAAAACAACAGCCAGTGAGATTCCTGAGGGTTTTGGCACATTTGAAAGCTTAAAAAATGGTCATAATGTAAAAACAAAAATTGGCAATTGCTTAATTCATGCTCTAATAGATCTTTGTCTTTTGGGAACATTATTCGAATGCCTGAACTATTCATGTTAAAAAATGGCCCCTGCATCTGCATAGTGGTTGCTCTCTCACAAGGACAATTGGTGGCGGTGGCAGTGGGGTTTTTTCCCAGTAAATTTGTGGGGAACTCCTAGAAGTGAGGAGAGGCACAGAATCAGAAGGCTGCAGTTTTGCAGACCTCTCTGAGCTTCAGCAGCTCTTCTTCTGCCCTTCCAGCATCCGAGAAGGAGCTGCAGATGCTTTTGGTTAGCCAAAAGAGGCTACCAGTGTTGCTACAAATGGGTATCTGCTTTTCTAAAGAAAAATACAACATGGGTAGACCTTTTGCTTGCCTCAAATTACCAGACCACATTCAAAGCAGCTCCTGAAGTCAATCAGCTTAGTCTGTTTAATTCAAGCGCGTGGTTAGGAGTTTGCTGACCCTTAGTTTAGCTGTTTTTGAGAAAATAAGAGGTAAGATGCTGAGGACTGGGCTTAAAATGGCTTTACAGGGAGGTTCAGATGATATGTGAGGCTGTGGTCTGGGCGTGAACCACAGTTGTTACTTGACTTAGTTTTGGTTGCAGTTGAGAAGACCTACACCAAAGTTACCAATCAGCAAATCTGCTCCAGACTTGTCAGATTATTGCACATTGACATGTGCCCAAAAGCTGAAATGAAACACGGTTGAAATTAAAATGCAGCTTTACCAAAAGCCAGATGCTTCATTATGAGCTGAGCTAACCTACCTGCCAAATACTGCTAACCTGCATGAGGCAGGTGATTAATTTTTTACAAGTCTGCTTTGGCAACTAGACATCTGTCCTCTATTCCTAAAAGTAATATCTCAGGGCAAACGAATTTTTTTTTCTCTTGGTACTCCAAATTACATAAAACATACATATCATGAAAATTATATTGTGTGCATTCTGTATGAAGATACACTGGGGGCCAGTATTTCAGATCACTTTCACACCAGTGTAACTCCATTGGAATAATTTCTGGTTTTATACTTTCTAATTTTTATGTGTAAGAAGAGTAAAAAAATCACATCCGTAACATACCTTGTAATCTGGAATGTCAGTATATGTGGTTATAATATAGATTTTCCATTTTAATCAGTCATCGTTCCAACTAACAGGCTGAATCAGTGGAAAATATGGTGTCAAATTACTCAGTTGCTCTCTCGAAGTACGTTGCAGCTTTCATTATGAGCAGGGGTTTATCATTTCTTTCCTTGTGTAGAATAGCTCGAGATCTTCTTTGATGCGTGCCGTGAAAGGGAGATGATCCATTTCAGCATCTGCTATATACATACACATAAGTAAAATACGTTGCATGCTGTCAGTGCAGGGAAATCAAATAAACTTTCTCCTCCCTCCACATGTTTAAGAAATAATTTAGCAGGAGTTGCATATTTTCACTGAAACAGTTGAAACACGCTAGTGATCAATTTACTTGCACATGGTAAAAATAATACAGGTTGCAGACAGATTTGTAATACAGTTTTTAAACACCTGTTTTTAATGTTTCAGTACCCAATAAAGCGGAGGAACTCCTGCTTTTGGTTTGCATGCAGACATTATGTACATTAGGATTGAAAAGTCTACTGCCTAGGTTTCAGATGCAGCCCTGTTCAGAGCAGTAAACAACACTTGCAGGCACAGGGTGGGTACGTTTTGGGGAGTTCCTCGGCACTTCAGTTACAGACGCTGAAGTCCCCCTCGATGAGTTTGGCTCTTCGGGGCACTGATGACACGGTGTTACTACCAAACGTGAATCCTGGCGAAAACCCATCGTCCTCACCAGGAAGGGAGCTCCTCCCTTGCCACTCGCAATCCTATTCCTGTAAAAACATTGCTGGTCCAGTTCTGTGCAACGTAAGGGAAAAAATGTAAAAGAGATCGAGCAAAGTGATCTTTCTATTACAGCGCAACAGAGCACTTAAGTACATCCTTAAATTTTCATAAAGTGGGTGTAAATGTTGAACAAGTGCTTAAGTCTTCTTAAGCAAGGATACATTGATCAACTGGTAATTAATTGTGTCACTTATTGCCGCTCAGGTTACTCAGCTGCAAAATCTGGATTAAGACACTTTCACTGCCTTGCACGGGTGGGTGTTACAAGAGATTGGGTGTCACGTGTGAGCATGTGGGGCTGCCAACTGCCCGAAAATAGCATGAGAAAGGGGAGCAAGTTGCAGCATCTCTGCTCAGTTCTTGCAGACCTCTTTGCTGCTTCTCAGGAGATCCATTAAGTTTTCTCTCTTAAAAATCTGGTGCACTTTGGGCATCGGTTGCAGGTTCCCCCTGTGTTGCTGCTTCCTTCTGATGGTCTTCAAGTGAATGCTATTAACTGGAACCTCCTTTTCCTCTGCCTTCAGTCGCTTTGGTTTTGGGATCCTTTAGGATGATTGCATCTTCTTCTTGTTCTGCCACCGTTATGCCTGCCCACATCTAATGGGGGTGAAGTCCCTGTGTTTCTGAAGCTTTTACTGGGTGTCTTGGCAGCAAGTCAGGCATAATGATGCTAGAGCCAAGCTTCCCATCACCGTCCAAAATCTTCTCATTACTTTCCTTTGTCTTTGGGCAAACTGCACCTTTCTTCATGTCATTTCAGTCTGTAATTTAGACCGGTCACCGAAGTCTGCTATATTTAGCTGATTCCTGTGCCTGCATCAAAATAGCAGTATCGGCGTACCATGCGTGTTCCGCGCAGGACACGGATGCCCATACTCGCCGTACGTAGTAAGCCGCGCGTTCCCATCCCCTCGGCTCTCTGCCCGTGAAAGGACAGCGGCTAGCGTTCGGGAAGCCCGCAGCGTATCGTGGCTGTGCAAATAGATAAATAGCGTGAAGGGAGCGGGTCGGACGGGAGATCACGTTTCGTCGCTGGAGAGCTGCTCGGAGCCGAGCCATGCGTGAAGCCCGGGCGCAGCTCCGGCGCAAAGGGTCAGCCCCGAGTTTTCATCCCCCTCTTCGGTCTTCTTCACCCGAGGCCGGCGCTTGGTTTAGCGCCGCAAGGAGAGAGACCCCCGAGACGGTCGCGACGTGTCGGGATCAAGAAGCTCGAGCGGGGCGGAGGAGGGAACGCGAAGAGCCCGTTTCAGAGGAGAGACCGACCGTTGCCGAAAGCCAGCGCCGGCGAGCGGGTTGGCGCGCGCCGGCGGGGCGCTGGATGCGACCGCGGGGCGAGGGGAACGGGCGCTGCGTGGGTGCTGCCGGCGGCGCCCCTGGCACGGCGGGCAGCACCGGGGCCGGCGGCGGGGGGCCGAGCTCCTGCTGCCATCCCTCCCCTTCGTTCCCTGCAGATCTTGGCCCGGCGCGTTGTTGTTATGATCGCTATGGAAATAATTTCAATGTGTTTTGTAGTTCTGAGATGCTGCGTCTTGCGTTGTTTGGCCGGAAAGCTGCTTGACTGGTTTTAGAGGGTGGCTGTACATGCATAAACACTGGCTGATTTTTTTCGGGGTGGAAAGTAGGAGATTCGCAGCATGGTTTTAATTAGAATCGCTCATTTAGTCTTTCACTGCAGTGTGTTCTGTAGTTGAAAGATAATTTAATTTTCTTTGTTTTGGAAGATTTTCGTGCTTGTCTGTGTGAAATGTCTTTATTTACTGTGCCTCATTGTGCTTTGTGCATAGCTTTGATTGTGAGGAGAGTCAAAACCAAAAACTTCCCTGGGCTGTATTATTTTCCACCTGCTGTGGCTTTTAATACGGTCTCACTGCTATATGTGTACTAAGTGCCTGCATTTCTAGGAGAAAAACACCAGAGAAAATTGGCAAAGCATGCAGGGTTAGATTTAGCCATAAAACTCTCATTGACTTGAAGAGGAATAGCACGTCTGAAAGTTGGGAAGTGCTGAAGAAGTGTAACTGGTATGGGTCAGTTTGGTTTTTCGTCTTGGAGAAGTCCACAGAAGGTAACACTTCTTGAAAAAAAGGGGAAAATAAAAAAAATCCTGCTGCACTTTGCAGAACTCTGCATTAAGGTTTTTTTAACACCTCCTGTGCTACGGAGAGTATTTGGTCTGGTGGAAACACAATGCAGCAGACGTATTTAGTGCTTGTCATCTCAGAATAAAAAAAAGCTACATAAAATATGTAAACCTCTCCCCATATATGCAGGAATTCATAAAATGGCTTGGCATGTGCAGCTTTTAAAAAAAAATAGAGGTGGCATTTATTCATCAATAATCCTTAATAATCCTGCAATGATTTTCCAAATGGCTTTCAAATTAATTTTCAACGACTTCTCTTGCAATGATGTTGTTTTCATTATGTGGGCCTTATGTGTCGTAGCTCTTATTCTGCAGTAATACAATATTCCTCAATATAGACTCAAATATTGTTACTGAATATAGGTTATAGAGTATTATTGACTACAAAATGGCAGACAGTTACAGAATTTACATGAACTCCACCCATAGCTGCAAACATGAGCTGCCAGGGACAAACAAATTTAGACCGCAACTTGCAGACACATGTGCTAGCATCTAGGTACACAAGTAATCTCAAGCACATGTCCTGAACACATCAAAGCCTCATTTTCTAATCCCTCCCGGTTGTGAGGAAAACCTTAAAATATGTGAACTGACATAGCCCCACTGCTGGCTGCAAGAGCCCTAGTTGAAATGGAGGCAGGTCGGAGAGGTTTTGCAAAGAGCAAGACGATGCAGGGGCAATGCTAGCGCTGGGCTATGGCTCTGCAGTTTTCCTAGTGTAAACGAAGCCCCTGAAACTCTCAGCCCAAATAGATTTTGCACAAGTAGTTGCTCTAATCGCAGGCCAGCGTTAACCTAGAAGCCTGGCCGTAATAGCAGATGTTTTTAGGAAAATTGTCTGATGAGTAAAAGTTCTGTTGCTCCAGTCTAGAGGAAAATAACGTAAATAAAGAAAAATATGATGAAATTTGGCCTTTAGCCTCCTGTATCTCCGATTATTAGTGAATTCTCTTTTCCCTTTTTGTATTAGAAAGGTATGTAATACATGTTTGAATTCAAGATATAAATGAACATCACCGGGAATAGCGCTCGGGACTGTTTTATTACGATTTTAACACGCACTCCAGTTTTGAAACAACAGCAACAGCAAGGCCACCCAAAATGTACCTGATGCTGCTCCAGAATTTCCCGTGTGCCCCAGAGCTGAGGTCGGGAGCACTGCTGGGACCGGGGAGTGGAGGGTTGCTGCGGTCTTTGCAGGCGAATGTGTTGCTCCTCGCTGCGTCTCTCCGCTGAGGGAGGGAGGGCTTATTAGTCCGCGACCACCCGCTGCCCGCCCTGCGTTACGGCTGACTCTTAGGTCTGGGGTACATCACCCCCCCAAAAATCAGGGTGGAGAAGCCGAAGTTAAGCTGTGGTGGAGCTGACTTTGACCTTTCCTTCTGGGATTGCAAAGGGCTGCACAGTCCCACCGTTCGGGTCGATGGGCTCGTACCCCTGCCGTGAAAAGCTGCGGGCGACCGCCCGAAACGCGGGACGGTGAGGGGCGAAGCCTCGTGCCCGCAGTGGGCCCCGCCGCTGCTGCGGGGGTCTTCTCATGGCAGCCCTGCTCCACGTCTCGTGGGGCGAAGCGCGGTGCGCCTTACTTGCGGCGCTGCCCTGGGTTCGCGGGACACGCGTGCTTTGAAGCACGTCCCGGGCGGGTTGCAGGGGCGACTCTACGCTTTGGGTTTATTTGGCTAACCGTAGATGTCTGCAGCTGAGCTAATTGCCTTAGTTTCCCTCTGTAATCAGGGGAAGGCTTGTCGGTGTAGAGCTTAGGGAGCTATTAATTTTACTCTGGTGTGAACGTCTGAAGCAGCTCAGGTAAGTCACACCTTCAGAGTGCGTGTCTCGTTTTGCTGGCTGTGAAGGCGGCCAAGGTGACTAGACCCTGTTGTTTTCCAGCCCGTGTGTGTTAAAGGTAGGTGACGTGAATCACCCGGCTTTTCCCTGTTTCTTTTTGACTTGATGCGTCGTGTATAATTATATGTAACCGGGCCCAGCAGGCTTTAAGCTCTTACCAGTTCGCCAGGACCGTGGTTTGTTTCTTGGGTTGGATACCCAAGTAAGGCTTGAGCGTGCCTTTTAAGATTTCGGCGTTCCTATCTCTGGCTTGGGTCTTGGCCCATGCCAGAGCCTGGTGTTTGAAATCAACAGGTCGGTATAGATGCTGTCTTGCTTTGGGTGTAAAAAACACAGATCCTGGTCACCAGTACACATCGTACCTCCCTTCAAAGGAGAAAGCGTTACCCTCAGTGTCCTCCTCACATCCCAGTCGTGCACTGACACCCTGCTACACCGACTGCAGCAAGGTGTCGTCCATTTGCAGCAGCAGATAAGCAACTCTGTAAAGCTTTTATTGGCAAGTTCTGCCATTAATATTTGCAACATCTCATTTGGCTGTCTTACTAGCTTTAAACGGGGTTGTGGTATTAGCTTGTCGGTATTTGGATGAAATTCTAGTGCAACAGCTGTTGCTAAATAATGTTACTCAACATGACAATATTTAGAACCATCGATTGAAAATAGTCCATATATGTTGAGAAAGCTTATTTAAGAGTCTTTCATGCTGATTTTATATACTTGCTGTTGGAGATCACAGGCCTTTCAGTTCATTTTAGCCTTTGTGGCCTGTTGGGCAGAGCTGCTCATGTTATGCTTGTTGGTCAGAGTCTGGTCTGTTGCATCCGTTATTTTTTTTTGGTAAAACAAGTGATAGCAACCAACGGCATCATCGTTGCTCTCAAACAACTCACAGTGTGGAATCCAGTCTCTCTGGATTTTTCACAGTTTAATCAGACTGTCTTGGAGGTCAAAACCTTGAAGCCGAGCTATAAGATAGACCTGACCTATTTTTATTCCTGCATTAAGATGCTTTCCGTGGAAGGCATGCTCTCAGATAAAACTGCAGCGTAATCGGAGCTGTAGGACCAGGTGGATCAAAGGTGGCTTGTGGAAGGAGAGTAGGACCAGAAGTGTGTAGTGACCTGGCAAAACACACTGCCCTTTTCTGCTCTGAGACAGGAGTCACAAATAGCATGCTTATGAATCTCGTGCAAGTGATGACAGCACTTTTTGGGGGTTGAAACAACGGAAGCGGAACCTGTCTTGAGGAACGTACACGTGCAGACAGCACTTTTCTGACTCCGAAAAGCAAGGGGGTTGCATTAATCTGCTTTATTCCCTGAGGAATGTGGGTGTAAATCGCACGAGGATTTGAAACAGAGGGCTGGGAAGCGCTGCATTTTCTGTAGTGAAGAAGGGGTTACCCGGCCACATGGCAGAGTTACTGGCTTTTATTTTATAAGAAGGCTGAAGCACAAATTGATTAAACATAGAGCAGGCTGGAAATATGTAAAAACTTGTTATGAAATTTTCTCTGCTCTAATCGAGTCATGTATCTGTGATGAAGCAAAAACTATCTGGCAGAGCTAGAGACAGGAACTCGATCACCCTATGCCCAGCTCGCTGCTCCTTCAGCCACAAAGCCATCCTTGCTCTGTGCTTTTATAAAATGCCTTGAAATGCTTTCCTTCTTTTAATTCACTTCTACATTAAAAAAAAAAAAAATGGACAGAGGTACTGGGAAATTTGGAAGCTATCGGTATTCATGTGACTTGCAGAAGAAGCGAGGAGGTTTATTTCAGACCTTCAGACAGGCTCCCTTCCCACTCCCTCCTTTCCCCAAACACAGAAAGCAGTCAGGGCTTGACTCATGGACTGTCTGATTATAATAAGTCCCACTTGGGACATACAGCTATATAGCGTGCTAGTGCACTACGTGCTTTGTCTGCCTCTATCATTGAGTTTTCAGTTCCTGCTCTGCGCTGTGGCCTTTGACTCCGATGGCTAATTAAATAGAAAGATGTCTTACATAAGAATTTTTTTGTCTTTTTAAAGGAGTTCTTGGCAAATCAGAGAAATTAAGAATTGGAAGCGTATTTATAGTAATTTTCATGGCAACAGAACAGTAAGTCCAGTATTCATATTATGAATATGGCTCAGTATTTATAGCTCTCCAAATATTTACAGAGATAAAGCCTTTAAACATAGCCCCAGCTTTCTGTCTTCAGCAGCAGTTTAAATAAATGTCATTTGGATAGGAGTTAAAATTTAGGGGGAAAGCAACCATTTCTGGTCTAATACTGTCTCACTGGTGTCTGTGAACCCTAGAGCTATTTTGCCTGGAACTGTGTTGCCCCTGTCCCGTGGGAGCCAGTGTTCATCTTGATGTGCAGGAAAAGCACCTCAGAAGCATGGACCCTTAAGCAGAGAACCCCTGGGGGTAGCTGGGCCCCCCATGAATTTGCAGGGGTGGGAATTCATAGAACAGAATCATAGAGTCATTTAGGTTGGAAAAGACCTTCGAGATCATCGAGTCCAACCATCAACCATGCCCACTGAACCATGTCCTGAAGTACCCCGTCCACTCGCTTTTTGAATACCTCCAGGGATGGTGACTCAACCACTTCCCTGGGCAGCCCATTCCAATGTTTGACAACCCTCTCAGTAAAAAAATTTTTCCAAATATCTAACCTAAATCTCCCTTGCCTCAACTTGAGGCCGTTTCCTCTTGTCCTATTCAAAGGCACGCAGTTACTGCCAGCGAGCCACCGAGCGATAACGCGGCATTCGGAGCGCGGGGGGGGCGGTTGTCCCAGGTTGGGAGAAGTCGCCGATGGATATCGGCAGTGGCACGGTGCCGTGGCTGGGATGGGCATCGTGCCCGTCCCGCTTGTGCCGACGGCACCTGACGCGCACCGCGGGACGCCGGGCCAGCCTGCGCTCTCGCCCGCGAACGGGAGCTCGCTGGATGCGAGCGATGCTTCAGCGGCATGACAAAAGGCAGCTTGGCGAGTATGAGCTTGCCCGGGGTATCTGCCTAAGAATATGTAATAAATTCCTGTCACGGTGATTTTGGGTTTTTTTTGTTTTATTTTTTAACTCTTACATGGCCACGGGTGCGACTGTCCAAATGGAGAGCCGTGAAGGAAGCCGGGGGCCAATGTTTGAGTGGGAACCGCGCAGACTGAGCGGTTGGGGAGGTTCAGGGAGGGCACTGCTGCCTTGGACTTCCCCGCCCCAGACCTGGATTTTTAATCCGCGGTTTCCAGAGCCCTTCGCTCTTGTTGTCAGCGTGCATTTGCTTAATTGCGATTGGAAAGCGGCCCGCGCTTCGGCTTCGTGGTGCTGAGGATCCCACTCAGACGCAACCTCCCGCAGGCCGCGAGGGCGGCGAGCCCCCGAAGGCCGCACGTGGCGGCCATGCTGCAGGACAAGCTGGCTGAGGGGAAGGTTGTCCTCCCGCCTGAGGGCCGGCGGCAGAGCCCCTCGGGGAAGCACGGGGCTGTTTACGAAGAGGAAATTTCCTCCTCGAAGCGGACTGCCTGGCGTGGGGGCCACCTCCGTCCCTCCACGGGGGGAACGACTCTCCCCGGCCCAGTCCTACGAGGAGGTTTTGGAAGCTCCCGTGGGCGCCCTCGTAGAGACGGGCCGGGGCGCGGAGAGGGCTGGCTGCCTCCGGTCGCCTGGAAGCGGGGCTGGGGAGTGTGATGAGGGGACAAGGATTTGGGGGAGGACATCTCTGTGGTCTCCTGGTAGAAGATGGCGTGACAGCAGTAACGATTGCCCGGTGTCCCAGTGAATAAGGTGCCCAGGACCTACAAATTTTGTTCTGTTAGTAACTCCATTCCTGATGGGCATCCCTCTTGTGAGTCTAACAGTTGTAGGAGGCGTGTGACTTGGGTTGGTTTCTAGGTACGTGTATTTTTGAGGAGTAAAATCCTTCCTAGAAATAGGGAGCAGCGTCTTGCGGCTGTTTAGACAAGGAGGTTTCATGGCTGTGCTGAGAGCCAGCAGCCACGAAGGCTGTTTTTCCCTGGATAGAGACCGAAATTACTTGTGAGCCAGTGACTGAGTGTGCAGCATCTCTATTGCATTAAGATTAATAATTCCTCACAGCGTATTTGCAGCTGGAAGTTTTATATAGATCTTTATTCATCATGATGTGAACAGCTGCTCTTTTGCTGCACTGTTGAATTAAAGTCCAAGTGGCAGCGCTAGAAAGTGCCACATAAAACACACTCCTGCTGTTTTCCATTCACTCCTTCTCCTGTCCAGCTCTCACCCGCTGCCCAGGCTTAGCCCTTTGCGGGAGCAAGCCATCTTATTTTTATTTGTGGACCAGCTCTGACTGTATTTGGATCTTAAAACAGAGTCTGAGTGAATCGAAGGAAAATTAGTTTTAGAAAGGAAAAATAAATCTTGAAAGTAGCAGAAAAAACTGTAGGAATTCCTGTTACATTTTTATTTGAAGTGAGGGGCTAAGGGGTAGTGGCATGTATGTTAAGTCACACAGGGCATAAATGATACACTTTGTTTGGTTAACTGTGTCAGATAAAATTCAGCAGAAGCTATCACAGCCAGAGGGTCACCTCAGCTCCTAAGGAGGTGTTTTATTTTCTTTTTTTTCTTTATTCTGAAGTCTGTCTGCTCTGCTGTTTTGAATGAGACGTTCCTCTTTTTTTGGCTCGTGCTCTCGCCAGAGAACAGAGTATACAGGAGCATCCGAGTGGCCCAAGTTTAGCACCTCTATTTTGAATCCACACTGACAAGTGGTCTGGAGCTGAGCTTTGCACCTCATCCAAAAACTGGCACCCGCTATTGAGTGCCTGGTTGCTGGCAAAGGGAAGAGGTACCTGGTCAGCATGATGTGCCTGTCTGCGTCCTAGGCACGCTGTGGGCTGCAGCAGCCCACGTCCTTCTGGGCCAGAGACCTAAAAAACACGAAGGGCACACGGGTGGTACGGCAGTGCCTGAAACACGTACGCCTGCAGAGCGTGATGCTGAAGGCGGAGAGAAACAGCCGGAAAGAGGCAGGGATGCCGCGAGAGCCCGCAGTGAGTCGAGCGCCGCGGTGGTTTATTGGTGCCGAATCGGCACTGCCAGGGCTGGTCCTCACCCCGCGGGGTCCTGCGTCTCGCAGCTGGGGGCTGCCAGCCCTTGCCCAGAGCCCGCTTTCGAGCACAGAGTACAGCTGCCTGCTGGTTCCCTGCCGCTGCCTTGGGGTGCCCGGTGCACCCCCTGATCTACAGGAGGGATGCCTGGCTTCCTTCTTGAGCAGAGAAGTCTGGGGTGGTTTGAGTCCTGCTTAGTCAATAAGCCATCTCCCATGGGTGGGTTTAGATTAGATGGAAGGAAGAAGTCCTTCCCTGTGAGGGTGGTGAGGTGCTGGAGCAGGTTGCCCAGAGAGGTTGTGGCTGCCCCATCCCTGGCAGTGTTCAAGGCCAGGTTGGATGGGGCTTGGAGCAACCTGGTCTAGTGGAAGGTGTCCCTGCTCATGGCAGGGGGGTTGGAACTAGGTGATCTTTCAGGTCCCTTCCAACCCAAACCATTCTATGATTCTTTGGCACTTGGTGTTAAGCCCTTTGGTTTTGGAGACAAGGCCGAGTGGAGAGTCTCTACAGTCCCCTGCCTCAGGGCACCTGAGGTGTGTTTTTTCTTCAAGCCTCCCCTAGCAAAGGAATTCGGAGCCAAAACGGGGCGAAATAGGTGGGGGGTATTTTGTGATGAGGAGGGCAGTCTTTTCAGGTCTTTTTTTTTTTCCCCAGAGCCGTAGGTTGCTGGCTCCCTGAGCCTTCAGCAGCAGGTCCGCAGGCATTTTCAGCCCAGGGGCACGGAGGCAGGGCGGTTCGGCGGCTGCCCAGGCAAAGGTCGGGCAGGATCTCTGCAGTGCACACAAGAATAGATGCCCCGGTCTCCTGACCTTGCCCTCAGTGCCTTTGCTTCACATGACAGTCATTGCCTGCAAGACCAACATTTCCCTCTTCCTGTTGAAACCCATGATGCAACAGCTTACGTCTTCCAGTGCTTCTACAGGGTAGCTAAAAGTAAATTCTTTTTCTTAAAAATCAAATTGATGACCCTCTTTTTATGCATGCTTGGTGCTCACAGCTAAAATCAATACCCAAAATATTTGCGCACTTTCTTTGTCGTTTAAACAGTCTGACCTTCAATTTGGTTTTAAAAAATCGGGACACTGGGGGCTCCCTGATGTTATTTTTTTGAGGCTGTATATTAGGTACACTTTTAAAACATGGCAATTTGTTTCATTTTTTCATTCATCATGTGCAGTTACTGTAACAAAAAAAAGGCCTACTGCTTGAGAAAGTTAGTAATAAAACTATTTGGTGTGCAGCTCCCAAAGCTCTGGCTTAAAGAGACAAGCAGCAATTACTCTAAAAATGTCACTATTTTATAGATTTTATCCTGTTTGACCTTTTTGAAAGCATTGGAATGATGTTCCAAAACATTGATTAGAAAAAAAGGGGAAGATGCCCCCTTTCCCCAGACTGGCTGTTTAGTCTCACTAATGATTCTCTACAGACTGACTCAGGGTATTCCTTGAACAGTTCTGGGAATGGAAGTGGGACAGATGGACGTGTAAGACATTGCTGGTAAGCTCTGCAGTTCCTGCTGCAAGCAGCGTGGCCATCGGTTACATGGTCAGATAAGAAAATGTAGATATTGTTCTTACTATTTTTACAGGCACAAATGGGTGTATTTACTTGTTGTCTTTGTTATGTACCAAACGTACAAAGGACAGGCACACACATCTGTAGACCCATCATTGATATGGGCGTTACCTATGGATTGCTTTGGCACATCATTATAATTAAGGATGCAGCCCCTATTAGCCTGGAGAGTCTCAGGCAGAAGCTGCTGACTAGTTTGGAGAGTGAATACTAAGTCCCTGGTTGTGCCCCACTTTGTTATTAGAGTGGGAGCTCTGCCCTGAATGCATTGGGGCTGGCTAAGCCCTAAATCTGCCACTATGGTCATTTAACATATTTACAGAGTCAGAGTCTGGAGGAATGCACCGCTGTAGGGTTTTTGCAGTCTTTTCCCAGAACTTCCAATAAGTACACTTAAAAGCTATTGTGTAGTGTAGCTCCCTTTTTTCCTGGCAGCGTGGGTGGGTGCAGAGGGTGTACCTGGCTGGTGTGTCCCCTCGGAACGGGACCTTCTTTTGGTGGCCTCCAGGAGCCTCTCCAGGCACAGAGGACTCTTTGTTATGACAGGTAGCTTTCTGAGCATTTCAACAGATGCTTTGGCATGCCAAAAGCATAAAGCACTTGGAAGGGAGCACGCAGAATATTTCAACCGCGTTTCTTAAAATAAATGTCGTGGCTTAAGTAATAGAAGTTTTCCTCACAGACTCTAGAATAACCACCGATGCTGAAATAGCGTTTGAGTTGTTGGACGTGATGTTTGCAAAAATTCCTCAAAATCCAGTAACTATAGCGAGGTTCGGGGAGATTTTGCTTTTTTTTTCTAATGCTCCTATTAAAAGCACCTCACCTCCTCCTGCTCATTGTTTTTCAAGTCTGTTTAATTCTGATCACCAGATTTCATAGATAGGCACCAGGCGTGCGGTTGGAATCCAGGCAGGCTGGATATGCTCACGTCTGTGATAAACCTGAGGTTATCATTGCTGTAGGACTGAATCAGCTAGTACCTTGCAGTCAGATGTTGGCTGCAAGGGGTGAAAGAGAACTGTTTCCCTCCTGCTTTTCTGGCCGCCGGAGGAAGACGCCTGGTGTTCAGCACTGCAGTGCCTGGACGCGTGGAAAACATTCAGCCCTGATGCACGGTGCAGAGCACGTCTCCCCAGGGAAAGGCTGGGATTTGCTTTGGCACCCTGCACCGAGATGAGCAGCAATCCACTGGTGAGAATCAAGACGTGTTGGTGGGAAGAGGGCATTGCGAAAGCGATGACGGAGAGGTGTAGGAATCCCAAGGGAAAGCTTGGTGCGGTGGAGCAGTCGCCCAACCGGTGCAGCCTTTCCCTCGCTCTTGCGTAAGATGATGTAAGGTGACAAAGAGCTTAACTGTGATCGGTCCTGTTCTGGTGTTAATTACCAGTGACTGCATCGCTTTTGATAGAATTAGAGGAGTGTGAAACAGGCCCACAATTAAGTCTGATTCTGATCTTAGCAACTTCAGACAATATAAATGCAAATATCATTTGAGACCAGTTCAAATATTTTTAACAGTGTTGCTCAAAAAAAAAAAAAGAGCAGAGTAGTCAGTGGTCTGTCAGAACAAGAGAACATGACCCACTTTCCTTTCAAAACCAAAACCACTGACCACAGAGGTCTTATCTGCCTACTTAAGTTTTGCCTGCATCTTGCCTTTGTACTAAACCAGGAGACTGCTGTATCGTCACCTTTATTTGGGAAGGAAAACTCATTGAAAAACATTGTGCACCTGATCCTTATTTGCAGCTAAGTCCTTTTACACTTTCACAGCAGGGGAAAGTACAGCTCTTTCCACTTGGATCTACGTATTGCCAAGTAAAGCATGCTCGGTAGGAAAGGCACGTCCTTTATTATGAATGCCATAGCCGAGAGCAGCCTTTGTCACCCATACTCAGCCGCTGAGTTATTAAGAGAAGAGCTTCGGACTGTGTTACACAGAGAAAAAGATAAAAATAGGGTGTCTGACGCATGCATCCCATGTCGCACGCCAGGAAACAGAATCATTATACCACCGAGTACAGTATTCCAGAGCATGCGTGGAAAATATGCATGGATGTGAACACGCGAGATCTTTCTTCACCAAGAAAAATACTCATTCCCCCTTTTCCCCCGTCCCATTTTAGATCTGTCTTGTTTGATATTCCCTTTACCTGTTGACAAATCTAACACCCTAGAGTACCGCAGCTCTGCCTTCGCTGCCACTACTCCCTTCATCGCCTTGCTGAACGATGGGACGGTAATACCACTCTTCTATATCTTGAGGAAGCCACAGAATAGTCTCGCTGCGCCCAGCTGAGAGTAAGCAAAATCTTGCCCGTTCTCCAGACATCTGCAGCGTGGTGAAAACTCCCAAAGCTCAACGCTGTCCGTCACAGAAATCGTGTGCTGGGTGCATAATCTAAAATGAGTCATCCACAGTATGTGCCCCTTTAAATGTTA
The DNA here is from genome assembly GCF_964188355.1 of Buteo buteo. Taxonomy (NCBI): domain Eukaryota; kingdom Metazoa; phylum Chordata; class Aves; order Accipitriformes; family Accipitridae; genus Buteo; species Buteo buteo. Next base: position 3,637,656 of record NC_134190.1, on the reverse strand, counting down.
ATCCTTGCATCGTTCTTTTATTGCTTCTGTTGGCATACACAATTATGTGACATAATATAAAAGTAAATAATGTGATGCAATGGGTAAAACTGAAAGGGAAATACGTATTGGAGATCAGATGCCTTCTACCGCAGAATATGACATAAAACTTACAGTGACGTGAGTGCGGATTTTGCCTGTTTTGAGGGCGGCAAAATCAACTGTGTAGTGATTACATTAGTCTTTCTGGATGTTTTTGACACTTCCCAGCTGTTGAAAACTCGTGTTCGTTCAGTGCTGTAACCACTACTTGTCTTCAGGTGCAGCAGTCAGGGAGTAAGTAACTGTGGGTAATGGATCCAAAGCAAAGCCCAGCATGGCTGTACAACAGGGCCTTTAAAAAAAACAAACATAAATCTAGTTTAAAGGTCACAGACCTTAAAAAACAATGCAGAACGTGCATCTGAGATCTTATTTATTTTCCAGCACGTGAATGCTTTTTGGGGAAGGGCAGGTGCGCAAAGCTGAGAACTTTGGGTGTTTGATTGCCTCCTAGTAGGAAGCCTGTGGGAAAAGCACAAGCTGAGACTCAGGAGTAGGTTACGAGATATGGCAGCAGCCGAGTTCAGATTTAAAGATAAAGTCTGAAATAGCAGAACCCAATGCAAGACCAACGTTTTTTCACCCTTTTGCCCGGATTCAGTAAAACATATGGGTACCTCGGTGTGCGATTTTGCTTTTGCTGAATTGAGGTTTGAGTTACTCGCTAGTCTATTTTTACGTTTTAAGCAGCCTTGTAATTCTATATGTGTTTGTTTTAATTTTACACTCCCCATAAAAAGCACCGTCCATGACGAGTTGGAGAAGTGACCGCTGGTAACGCTTAGAAATTTAATCGGCCGGTGTGTCACACTGTCTTACTTTCCCCCCCCTGCAAACTTGCGTGCCGCTCTCCATCAAAAATACCCCGCGATACCTTGCGTCTCCTCTGTCACCTCGGCTTTGCCGCTGAGGCTCTGGAGATGCCGAAGCAGGGTGAGATCAGCCCGGGCCGAATCCAGGTCACTCCACCAGCCCCGCTCGTGCGTGCCGGTGCCGGTAGTGACCGTCCCGGGCTGCGAGGCGGGGGGGGACGGGGTGGTGACGAGGAGGACGGTGGCTTCCCCGTGGCTGCCGGCTGTGCCAGGGAGCCAGGCAGCTCGGGCTACGCGTCCACCTGAGGGGGTTAAAGCCAGAAAGCCCTCTTTTTGCAGCATAGCACTAACGTCGGTGTCACGGGTTGCGGGTGTTCTGCGTGGGGCTGAACCGAGACGCGCGGCCCGCGGCACCCTGCTGAAGGCAACGTGCAGGCTTGGCTCTGCTTTCCTCTCTCTGTCGTTTCGCCGATACCGCAGGTTTTCAAACTGCCGCTAATGTGTTTTCAAATTGACAACGCGGATAGCGAACCCCCCCCCCCCCATATCATATCACAACCCCCTTGGCTCTGAGCTGCCTTCGCGTGGTGTCTCAGCCATGTGGAGCTGATAAAATACCGTAGCACTGGGAATGAGCCTCCTCGTCCTGTCCCTGCATCCTCCCAGTATCCATGCACTTTAGGTAAGGATGTAAAAATCACTATGCTCCATCAAACAAATTAAAGCGCTTCTGTTTTCCTCTTGGCTCTTCTGACCAGAGTGTGGGGTGAAAAATCTGTAGTACACCCAATTAGTGATGGAAGATGTGTCTAGGCACAAGGTCCTTCCTTGCTCATGCATTGGTCACCGTGGTACCTGAAACGTTGCCGTTTTGCATTCCTGTTGCCATCAGCGTGTTTGATAGCAGTGGGAAGGCTTCGTGCCTGTGTTTGCACTCACCAGAATTTTGCAGTGCTCAGGGAGCAAAAGTGACTCAAGATCTTTGTTCTTAATAGCATTCCTGCTGTCAGAAGGTAAAATACCCTGGAGAGATAGGTCTTATATTATTATGAAGCCACAAATTACTTTTTAAGATTTAAGGAGAGTGAAAGCAAGCAAGCGAAACACAAATATCGACAACATTTGATACAGGTTTCACCGCTTGCTTTCAGCTTTATTTAGCTTCGAGCTCGCAAGCGCCATAAATTAAATTCTTGCTCCTCTCAAAATCACAATCAGTGGTCTAATTTTGATCTATCGCATTTAGTGACGATGGATAACTCGTGCCCAAACCCACCTGAACCATTCGCAGAGGAAACCAAACCTACAACAAAGTGAGCAGGTTTGCTCTGTGACAGTGCATCTCGTGGGACAGCCCACTTTGCCCACGCTCCTCTCTCTTATAGTTGCTGCATCCTCCCTTCCCGTGGGACGAGGCTTCACAGCTGACTACTGCAAAAGAACTACTTCTGTGAGACCCATTTCCCAGGGTTGGATGGCAGCGTAAAGCGGAGATTGGAGCTCCTCTGGGGCCAGCACCCGTGGTCTCCTTCACACCAGCATGTACCCAGAGGAGCTTCTTCAGGAGATGGTGGGGATGAGGTCAGGCTCTGCTCCTGCTCCGTCCCCAGCCAGTGGCAGAAATAACTTGTGTTGTCATCAGAGCGGTCACTGTAACATGGATGAGGTTCAAGTCAGGCCCAGTAGCTTCAATGAGATTTTTGTGCGATTATAACAAGAATTTGACACACATGGTGAGCTCCTAGTTGTGTATATGTGATCTGTCTCCACGCTGGCCCAGGAGGTATTTACCAGCATAAAAATCAGTTAATGAGGGGATGTGTCACGAGCAGCAGCCTGCTGCTGCACGAGGGATGACCCAGGAAGCTGGGGGATGGATGAGCTGTGTCCTTTCCACTCACAAACCCCGTCGGTTTTGCCACGCTCAGTACTGGGAGGGAACGTTGACTTCATTGTGGTTTTTGCCAAACACCACGGCAGAATTTATGCAAAGTTTTCTGTGGACGTAGCAGGAGCCCTCAAAAGCTCGCCCCGTCTAAAGTGCCTCGGGTCCTTTAGGATAATGAGACATTTTCTGAGTGCACCTTTTTATTGTACCAATATTACATTACAGGAAAAATGGAAGGGGGGAACTTAACACATAGCACCTGTCACAAGTTCTCTCCTTGAATTAGGCTCTCCTGCTTATAAAAATTTAATTGATTCCTAGCAGTTTATGTGCATGGTGCTCAGTGGGCGTTTTCTGTTCTCTTGCCAGCTACATGGTTACTTAGAAAGCGAGCCGCTCACGCTACAGCTGTTCATTGGGACTGCAGACGACCGCCTGCTGCGACCCCATGCTTTCTACCAGGTTCATCGAATCACCGGGAAGACCGTTTCCACCACCAGCCACGAAACAATACTTTCCAACACCAAAGTCCTGGAAATTCCACTTCTTCCAGAGAACAACATGAGAGCAATGTAAGACCCAGGCACCGTATCTGACTCCTAGCAGTTTCCTCTTGGTTGCCTCATTTCGTTTCTTCTGCATTGGGTTTTGGTTTTATTTTTGTACACACTTTTCCTTCTCCTATCTTTTGGGGTTTTTAAGTATTCTCTGTAATAGTAGGTTTTCACAACTTTGCCAGGACAAATTGCCCCTAATCAGCTTAACAACAAAATGAACTTCACAAATATTTATGACAACCGATTGCTTTCATTCTAGAGTTTCAGCCAATGTGCTTATTTGCCATTTAAAATAAGTATCTCGGTTACCAAGCTGTAAATATCTCCTACCTCAGCTCCTGCATTTAGTTTCTAAATATGACACCTCTTGCTCCTATACGCACTAGCACAAGGAACAGGGCCTATTAAAATTTATCTTTGGATGTCAAAGGAAACTCGTAGAGAGCATTTCCAAGTACCCTAGTAGTTTTCTGAGATGAATAAAACCACTCTTATTTCTTACGTAATAAAAATCAGCATTTTTCATGGCATTTGTTTAGAAGCAAAGCTTGTAGAACTAAGAAGTAAAGGTGATAGCTTACAGATTGGAGTTATTAAACTGGGGTAAGTTTAGTCCTACACAGAAAAGCAGGCATGGATGTCTTAGGATCTTTGAATTAATAGGAGTCTGAGTGATAATTAAGTGCCCCATAGGTCCATTACACACAGTTAAATTTCATTATAGGATTGTATATAAAGGTTCAAATATCCCTCTGTGTATGTGACATACATGAGACCCTCCACATTATTTAATCCCATCCGCTCTGCCCACCTCGTTCAAATGATCCTAGCCCTTGCAGGAGGCATCTGCCTTGGGAGGAATTTGTGTGTGCTTGTGTGCATGTACAGCTCTTGGTGTGTGTATAAATGTGAATGTATTCATGTTTATATATAGATGCGTGCACCTTCGTGTGTATGTATGGGGAGACAGAAAGATAAGTAAGTAGATAGACAGAAAGCAAGGAAGAAATCGTGGCCCCACCAAACCAAATACCATGGGAAAATCTCAGGGAGCTCACTAAAATCACAGTTTCACTCCTTGTCATTCAGACAGTTTGCCGTGCCTTAATAAAGTGAAAAATGGTATCAGGCACCTGAAGTCCTTCCACATGTAGTGGTTATTAGAAGCTGGTTTGCAGTGTCATGTACAACATGCCCCGGGGTGCCTCATGTAAATAGAAGAGCTAGAATGTGTTTAGCTGCATTGCCAGCTGGGCTTAGGGTGATCACTCAAGACCTGAGGACTTCTGTCAGTGCATTGTGTTAAAAGTCACGACAAGCCTGCAAAATTATTGGCCCCTTTTGCTGTCGTTGTAAGCTGGCACAACTCCACTGAGGTTATTGAAATTTCACCAATTTGTACCCACGCCATATTTATTTGGCCCTTTATTTATCCAGTTGGAATCACATTTTTGGCCATCTAGGAACATGATTACCATTTCAATCATCTTTCTCCCTAGAATAAAGGTGGTTACAGAGTTTGGGAGCCAAGCTGAATATTTTTGTGACATTCATGCCAGATCGTAGTAGAGCTCTCTCAAGAACCACAAACAATGCTTTGGCATATATAAGCCTTACACGTCAGTAGTCTAAAACCTCATGTAGCGCTAACAATGAATTGAAATTTGGAGCCAAGGACTTTTCTCACACATACTTTGTGTATTCAGGCCTTAATTCAGTGAAACACTGAAGCTCATCTGCGCATTTAAACTTTTGCACATTTAGCTACTCCTATTGACTTCAGATTTTAATGTCCCAGACTTTACAAGCCTGAATTTCAATGCTTTGTCTCCTCTGAACTTTACTGGCTCTGAACTAATTGTCATTAAATAATTTTTATTTATTTTACAAGTGTTGCTATAGGAGAGACAATATTGAGAAGCACGCTGTTTCTTCCGTATGTTACGGATCTTTGCGTAGAATGTTGATGTGGGGACAAATATTTCATAATTCTTATGGCTTCACCTGCTAATGCGTGTTGTTGAGAAGCTTTAATACTTTCATTAGTTTCTTTGATCATACCAGCAAGGGCCTTTTTGTTATTCTGAAATCCATACTTTAGAAAAAATGCAGATCAAAACTGTGCTGCCATAGTTCTTGTTTGCAGTTTGCTTCAGAACAGAGCTTCAAAGGTCTGGAGGGGGAATTAAACTCTTTGAATGCAAAATAAAATTAAACTATGCATATTCAGTGTAATAAAATGCGTGCCAGAGACCAGTACCCAGAAGAAATTGCCATGTAGGCTTTGTAGTTGTGGCCAAAGCGGAGGTATTTTTGCAGTGGGTTTCTGAGTGCATATGTTTATATATCTTTTGTTCTGGGAACTTCCTCTGTTGAAATTTGCTTTGACAAAAATTCTGACTTGTAAACTCATCCAGGAGAAAAGCAAAGTTAAAAAAAGGAGAGAGAGGTCAGAAACAGTAATAGTTCTATCTGATGAAAAGCATGTTTTTCCCTAATGTGGAGGGAGGACTCTGAGTTTAGTTTTTTTCATGCAGAGCTTCAGCTCGACACTCAGTTTGGGAGTATTTCCAACTCATTCAAATACAAACACCTTGACAGTAGAACTGACCCCAGGGAGAGCTGTAGTCATTAATAAGCATTTTCAGGACTTTGCCCTAGAATAAAAATCATGTCAGATTTTTCTCCAAATTAGCTGTAACAAGTGAAATTGTAAGTAACGCTGCATTCTAGGTTAGTAACACTTTGTGCATTACCATCTCATCCCATTGACTTTCCTGGTCTCGCTATTTTGGGGGGGCTTTGGTTAATCTGTAACCACCATCCTTTTAGAAAGTCTTTTAGACTTTCTTCCTCTGGGAACTGAAGTAACATCCTATACTTGTATGCTCAACAGCAGCTACTGTCTGTTACTACAGATAGCCCCAACTTAGCTACTTGTGGATGCCAGTACTAGGCTTAACAAAGTCTGCTGTGTTCAGCCTGGTCATTGGGTCATGCCTGACTCAGATTTTTAAGAAGGATGTACAGGAAAGAGGAGAGATATCGCATGCTCCTGTCTTCCTGAAGTCTGCTTGAAATGAATTGCATTGCTCTGTGTTCTCTTTTGGATAGCATCGACTGTGCTGGGATATTAAAGCTCCGAAACTCTGACATCGAGCTGCGCAAGGGGGAGACGGACATCGGTCGGAAGAACACGCGTGTGCGGCTGGTGTTCAGGGTTCATATCCCACAGGCCAATGGCAGGACCCTCTCCTTGCAAGTAGCCTCCAACCCCATCGAGTGCTGTAAGTAGGAGCAAACATCCTTCTCTTGCGGGGTATTGTGCCGCCCCACACGCAGTCTTTGTCCACCGTCGTGCTGTACGTTGGTTTTGCTTTACCTGTCCGCTTGGTGAACCTTAATCTGCTTTCTAAAAGCACGTGGTTTATATTGAAGACAAAATACCCGCATCTTAGAAAAAAATGTGTAGCTTTGTGCATTGATTTCAATAGGAAAGAACACACTTAAAACAAGAGTGCACTTAAACTAACAGCTGACCTGGAAGGGACAAGACTTCTTTTTTTGGTGACTCCCTATCATACAGGTAACTGCTGTAGGAGTTTTGGAAAACAGCTACCATGTCCTGTTCACTCTCTGCCTCCCCATCATAAAGCAAAAACCAGCAAACAAAACCCCAACCCCTTTGATGAGGAGCTAGCAGTATACTAGAACTGACACACTGGCACAAGCTGCCTGCGGCTTCAGAAAACCTCCAGAAACCAGGTTTCCGCACTGGGGTCTCTTTGATTGAAGAGACTGCTTTTTATCAGATACACTGGGACACCCTCCAAAGACATCTATATCATCCTTGCTCTGTAAGCCTTGTCATCCTCCCACACACAAAACAAAACCTGCTTGCTTTGCGTAGCTTTAAGACCGCAGCGTAAGTGGTGGAAATTGAATTTCAGTCTAACTCCCAATGCTAATTTGGTCGTCTGGATGGAGTGAAACAGTTTTTTAAGGTTTTGGTGGATTCCACAAAGTGGATCTTTCTGATGCAGACAGGGTAGGGAGTAACTTAACATCTGGCGGGGATGTGGGGGGTGAGCTCTGGGGGTGGGGAGCAGAGGGGATGGGGAGGATGGCTTGACCATTCCTAGCTCCACGCATGCTGGAGGGTCTTGTTTGTGCTTGTGCCTGCATCTTTGCCGGGCTGGAATCCCACACAACATGTCTGGCAGGTCCTGGAGCCTGTCAGCATTTGATCTCTTGGAAGCATGGTGCTTTTTCAGGGACCGTTAACAGAGAGGCTGCAGCAAAGAGCATCCCTGCATTCCTTTTGCAAAAGCAGTGGCGTTGGTGACAGACTTTCAGACCAGTGCCAGCACTCCATCCTTTCGCCTAGGGTAGTACCACTGCCGCTCTGGTAGTCCGAGCCTGCAGGAGAGGCAGAAGTTGTAGGAAAGGGTAGTGCTGTTAGACCGACAGTCATAGCTTCTCTCCTCCACTGTCATTCATTTAAATAAACAAATGAGCGTTGGCAGTGGGAAGGGAGTTACATTAAGATAAGCCTATGTTATTTATGAAGAATAGCAGAGCCTTCTTACCTATAGCAGATAGACTGGCATAAAGCCCTGTCTTCTGTCCAGGATATGTATGAGATGAATAATTTTGCCTTTGTTTCTTATTCAAGGGCAAGTTCTAGGCTAACGCGCAAAGCAAAAAATGTGAGGAGTCGTGGTTTCATCCTGCTTCTCTTGAAGCTGATGAGAGCTTTTCAGTTGCTATATAGCAGGATAAGGCACAATTTGAATACATCCTGAACTGGTCTGAGCAAAAATGCCAGGCTCAGGAAGGCACTAAATATGAAGCCAATTGGATTTGTATCAGTGAACTGCAGTTTTGAGAGTTGTGTAATGAGCAAAAGCATGGTATGTGCCTCCTGAAAGGAGCGGAAAACAGGAGAAAAAATAAGTGCTAGTGTTATTTCCAGTGCAGAATGTGGAATAAGCTGGTGCCAGAAGCTTCCTGCATCTCTTAGTGCATGTGACACCAGGAGGAACCGTGTAACCTGGATAGAATGTCACGTCATCCCTTGAAGCACAGCCATGCTTGCTCCGTGTCCCAGTTGGGGGGAATAAAATATGTGCCACGAGAGTACCGGATTCCATTTGCATGGATCCACGTGTGCTTTGGCACTCAGGTGCTGGTGAAATACGCTCTCTAAACTGTGAGCTTCTGCTGGATTGTGAGGCCTGTGGCTGCTGCTGCAGGACAGTTTGCAGAATTGGCAGTACAGTGTATAGTGACTGAAACACATTTTGGGCATGGATGGTCGTGTCGTCATGTGTGCCTTCTAAACACACGGCATATATGTTATAGATAGCATGAGAGAGAATTATTTAACATAAACGAAATTTCAATAAAAATATACTTTGTGATACAGTACAGATCAAGCTGACTTTTAAAACAGCTTGTTCTCTGTGAACCTTTTGAATCTGTTCTGCAATGTTTGATAACCCTATTGTTTACGATCAAGGCGCTTGAAAACCAGCCGTGTTTCCTGCAAACCTTCTGACCTTTCTTTGTTTCTGTATCAAACTCAGCTTATCTTACGAGGGTAAGCATTAAGTTACTTACTAATGTGGTATTTACTTATTTTTGTGTGTATGTGTGTGTTTGTGGTTGCTTTTTTTTTTTTTTTATCTTTATAACTCTCCAGCTCAGAGATCTGCCCAAGAACTGCCTCTGGTGGAGAAGCAAAGTACTGACAGCTTTCCTGTTATTGGAGGGAAAAAAATGATACTGACTGGCCATAACTTTCTGCAAGACTCCAAAGTCATCTTTGTGGAGAAAGCACCAGGTATGTCTTTTCAATCTAGACTCCGGTCTGCCTTTTTTCCCCTGTTTCAAAATCTCTGCCAAATGATGAAAGCATAAATACGGTAATGACATTTTCTTCTGCACGTAATATGTTTTCCGTGTCACTGCGCAAAGCTGTGAAAGTGATCTGAGCCATGCCTAATGCTGAGGTTTCGCACTGTGGCAGGTGTCGTTACAGGTAGACAATAGATATTGAAGGTCAGCGTTTGGCATTTGTAGCAAACCATGGCTGTACCGGGTCGGACCTGTGAAAGGTGTTCGAAGCCTCCAATGGCATGTCCCTGTAAAACCTGCAAGACGGTGCATCTCGTTAAAACCTTTCTGTAGTTTGTGGAAGAGGGAGCAGTGCTGCTGGTGGTATGTGTGTGCACCTGTGTCTCCTTCTGGGGCAGTCGAGACCGGTGGCACTTACAAGCTGCTGGCTGAGGAGGACTTGCAGCGTTCATTTGAAGGACGTGTTTCTGGTTTACCTTGAGGGCTGGGGGAGAACTGAACACGACTGGCCCCCTCACCTGGTGCTGCTTCTGCAGTGCATTAGTGGTGGGACTGGTCCTCCTGGGGAAGGGTCCTGAGCCAGGCTGAAGCAGGGCAAGCAGCGTGGGGTGGGAGCCGAGGCCGGAGCAGGAGGTGTCTGCGGGAGCGGTGGGTCACAGGGTGACAACGCACAACATGCGTGAATGCCCCCGCGGGAAAAGGCGGAGGGAGCGGAGCTGTGAGTCAAAGTCAGGCTCTGAAACGAGATCGTGAAGGCTAGTTTTGAGCCTTGTTTTGGAAAGGGTTTCCGTGGCGCTGGCACAAGCCTTGGATTCCTCAGCTGCCGGCTGAAAACCCCCCTCCCTGAACTTTAAACAGTCTTGGGCGCTCCTCAGGCTGCCAGCGCCGGTTTTGACACTGCACACGTTTAACCCTCCATGTCCACGGAGTTCCCGCGCCATTCTCCTGCCCGTGGCCCATGCGGGCGGCGTGGGAAGCCAGGCCACGGGAGGGGATGGTGAGGCGAGCAGGGGAGGCTCTGGAGGGAAAGAGCTGAGTCTTTGAGCTCAGCTGACCCAGGGAAAGAGCAGAAGAGTTCCCTGAAGTTCCCTGGCAGAGTTGTGGGTTGGTGAGGTTTAAGTCACCAAAAGCGTGCGTGGGGTGGAGGTAACGCCCCAGCTCCTCGGCGAGAGCCGCTCTGTGCCGTTCCTGTGACCCCCCACGTTGCTGTCGGGCTGTGGCTGTGAGATGAGCAGAACACCCTTTCTGTTTCCTAAGAAAGTGGTATTGCAATTAAAAAAACCTGAACTCTGCTCTTTGTGTAGCATGAGGGGAGGGAAGAACATGACTGTCTACTTTAAACTTCCTTTGCTGCACAGAAGTGGGTTAGTGTGACATGTCAGGAGCAAAGTCCTCGATCTGTCTCATTACAGCAAGGAAACCATGTTAAAGGGTGCTTTCCTTCATACTTATTTTCTCTACTCTTCCTTCACTGAGTTGGACAAATTTTGAAGTATCACATCCCAAGGGATTATGATGGTGACGCTACTCACCAACCAGCAGGTACCACAGTGTGGATTTGGACACTGTCTCCCTTATCATAAAGTACACCAAAAGCAAGATGTTCATTGTATAGCCTTAAATTGCAGAAATGTAAACTGGGGCCAGCCTTGTATTTCTTAACCAGACAGATACCTCCCTCGAGCAAAAGGAATTTGAGGCTGCACAAAGACAGCATATAATAGAAAATAATTTATATGAGCAACATTTTTTCAACCATTGTGGGAGATGAAGGAGTGTACTGCTGCACACTGGATGTGCTGATGAGGAGGAAAATGATCCAAAGGCCTTGCCTGTCACCCTGAAAAGCTCTTGGGGTGACCTCCTTGGGCGCATGGGTTGGCAGGATGGAGCAGTGCAGGGGTGTCTCTTCTACGTGAAAGCACCCCCGGAGATCCCCCTGCACTCTTCCCCCGGGCATGGAGTCAGGGCAACGCTGCAGGAGCCAGTCAGTGAGCTGCTAGCGTTGAAGAGTAATCAAGATCATTAAGTCAGTATTGAAGGACCTGATCTGAAACTGTCCTGCCTGGTTTTAGTAGTCTCACGGTAGATTTGTCGTGCCTGCAGGGCAGTACTGCCTGGTGGAGGTACACTGCAGGGGCCGAGCCTTTAAGGTCGAGAGGGTTCGGCACCTCCGGGAGCTGCAGTCGTGTCACTACGAAAGGCGCCCAAAAAGCAAAGTTGCCGGCTGATCTGGGCTGAGCAATTTCTCGGGCTTCTGTCACAAGTCGTGCGCTACGTTGCCTAACACAGCTCGATGCGTTGGAAACAAACAAGCGCGATGCATCGTTGTCTTAGCGGCAGACTGCTCCGGCTCAATTTTTGAGCAGTCGCTGTATTTAATGTCAAATGAACAAGCGTTACCAGCCTTCACTTTTGTAAATCAGCACGCGGTGTTTCTTTCCCTTTCAGCTCTTGCACGTCTGTGAAAGTAGGTCAAGAGAGGGAACACCAGCATAGTTTCTCTTTCTCTTAGCAAGCTGGTTATGAACTTTTGTGATTAGCTGGAGACATTCATTAGTTTTGCTGCTGTTACCGCTTTTGTTTTTGAATTCGAAATGTTAATCACGTTCCTAGTGGGTAGCAGCCAAACACAGCTATTACAAAGCAATAGATCACAGGAATCATTGCACTTATAAAGAGAACGTATCTTTTATATAAAATTTAAATACTATACTACATGAGTTCATGTCTTCAGTCCTCACTTGGGCAGAGTCCCCAAGCCGGGAGGCAGTCTCCAGGAGCTCATCTAATTCATGCTAGTCTGCATACTTAATTGGTTAATGCAAGGAGTTTGAGAACACTTTTTGTTTGCCCTTTTTTTTTTTTCCCCCTTCTGTCTGAATAATTTCTTTAAGTCTGCCGAGTGCATTGTGGTCCACTGAATGTTTTTCCAAGCATGAGTCCCAAGCTCTCCGTCTTCAGGGCTAGCCCTCAGCTGTTGTAGTCTCTGGAGGAATGGCATTATCCTGGCCTCCTTGCGTGGGGAGTCTGTCTGAGCAGTGACTCATACAAGAGGGAATCCCTGAAGAATGATCAAATCAATCCTTCAGCTGGGGAGGCAGCCGCTTGGTGCTTTGAGCTTAACCCCTTACTGGCTGCTTTTCAGCCGGAGAGCAGACGAAACAGAGCAAAACATACTTTGCAGCCCTGCGACTCTGCATGTCACAGAGGAGGAATGAGGTAGCTGAGGGCTGAAGGAGCGTGGGAGGAGCACTGGGAGGACCTCCTCTGAAAGGAGACCCCCTCACGGTGTGGTCCAGCACTTAGGCAGAAGGCACTCCTTTGGCTAAATAATAAGTCTGTTCAGAAGTGGACTAAAAGTTGCTCAAGCCTTTTACAGTACCATAAAAAAGTTCTCATGTGTTGAAATGAGTCCTTATTTTACAGGATTTTGGTCAATGTTTTATTGCTTGCACATCAGACCATATTTTCCAGTGATGAACGATGGTATAAAACGACCGTCCAAGAAAGCTAGCGGTAGTAAAAATGTGAATGTTGAATGTGCTTTGAGAGGTTCACTCTTTTAAATTCAGAATTTCCTTAGACTGGGGAGTCCCACAATGACTTTGTCTGTTACAAATTACACTAATAATTGTTTTTCTTATCTTCTTTCACTTTCTGTCTTTCTTTGTAGTCATGCTTTTCTCTTCCTGAGTTTCAAAAGGGTCTTGTGAGTCTGCGTGTCATGGTTGTTGGGTGCTACGTTTAGGATGTCCGATAACAGTCTGTTTTTCATCAGAAGAATTAGTACTTTCTAAAATATTAAAAAATCGGCAGCTTCTTACTGGCAAGGGCTCTTGATGTCTGTATGCTGGTATTTGCTGTGGAGGCAAGGTGTGTGTTTTAGTTACAAAAGTAGATTAAATGAAGTTGGTGTCTGTTAGCTGTGGGAGTTGGTGTTTGGCTAGAAGGGTCAAAATGTTTCCTAACACACACATCTGCAAGAGCAGGGATTGTGATCTGGAATTATAATAAAAGGCACTGATTTATTTACTTATCTTTTTAAAACTTTTTATTTCATTTCTAGATTATAAAGGTAGCAGGCAACAAAAATCTTGAAGGAAGTTCAGAAAATGCAGATGTGTTTGGAGAGTATGTTTTGAGGACTATATATCTGTCAGCTACCTTTTTTTGCTAACGGCTTCTGCAAACACTGTGTATTTGTTTTGAAAGCTAGTTTTTTGAAGGTAACGTGAGTTACTGAACACAAAGCAGCACAAAAGCCTCACAGAAATGACCAGACTACTGGCTCCTAGTGTATCAGATTATGATTAGTGATCTATAAAACTGAGTGCAGTGGAAAAATCCAAGTTTCTCTTCACTCAGCTCACAAAATGTTTCCTGTAACCGATGAGTGAAAGCTCACAGATGAGACACAAAGCTGATATTCCAGGCACCAAAGCACAGGAGAGTTGTGGGTATGTCTTCCTGGTAGGCTTTAGGACATTGTAGAGTTGCCCGGGATATTTCAGGATTTAGAAGGAGTCTCGCACTGAGATCTGAAAGAGTTAATCTACCCCAAAAATCACTCCTTGCTCAAAAGTTGCTCCTTGCTCCTGTAGATAGAATCGTTTTGGCACTGGAACTAGCTCAAGTATTTCTGGACTTCATGGATTTGGCCAAGTCTAGACATACCTAAGAGATCAGGTTAAACTGACTGAAATCTTCATTATTAGCAAGTTGTGATCTATGGGAAGAAATGCATATTTGGTGTATTATTATTAATTATCATTCAGTTGAGTTTCCACTAGTTAAGTTAGAGCTCCAAACCCATTTCTTTGGTTTTGTGCTTAGTGACCAGAGCTCAAGGGAAGAGTTTTAAAGAGCAAAAAGGCAGAAATGTAACACCCAACTTCACTACAGGATTAGTTTCTCAAATAACACTGACTTTGAAATTCTGATTCTGGGCTGTTAATGTTGAGGGCCATTTTGTCCTGGTCAAAGGCCCGTGTTTGAGCTTCCTGGTGACAAATGCCCCTCCCTGAAGATGCATCACTCTCTTTGATGGATGTTAATAGACTTCACAATTTGTAACGCTGTATCTCTGAGTAACTGCAGGCTTACTGACTTCAGTGGTTTTGAACATGTTGTTAATTACTCAGCCTTCACATCAACAGTGATCCTAGCACCTACACACTCTGTAACCTAATTGCATAATATCCTCAGCTATTGTATCCAAAGCCTTTGAAACTCAAGTTCCTGAAAGACGGAGAAATAAACAGCACCTAAGCAACATTTCCTGCAGGGATTTTTCTCTTTTTGAATATTTTCAAACAATTTCAGATTTAGTTACTGCTTCAAACTGTTCATTCTGCTGTTGTTTTTATTTTATGAAATGGATTTTTCTGTCAAAACTCTTCCTCTTCCCTGCTGGAACAGGTTTTGCCCTTAGAACATGAAGATGCTGACATGGCATGGTAATAGTTGTACTAGAGCAGATGAAAGATAGCTGGGTGAAATCACCAAATTTATGTTTGGTGTATATGCCAAAGGAAATCACACTTTACTGTAAGTACTTCAGATGGGAAAACTTACAGTATGCCTCCTGTTAGACATGTGGTCAAGGTTGGTCAGCCGAGTGTCTGCATAAAGTAAATGCAATATGGAAAAGAAAGAAGCTGGATGAATTTAAGTGTCCACTCAAGCATTTCACAGGGTTTTTTTTTGTCTCAGATTTCACTATCTCTGGCCAAGATTAGAATCAAATCAGTTGCTGCTTTAAGGTATGTCAGTCTAAGAAATTCAGTTCTGTTTCCCTTATGTTGTGTAAGCAAAAGTTACCTTGTTGTATGGCAGGTAACTCAAGTGCAGTATTTTAGCTTCAGGAGGACTTACTAAAAGTTCTGGAAGATGATATGTTGGGGAAACATTTGAGTGGCATGTGGATGGAACGGATGCATTGGGGAAGCACGTGGGCTTTTTGATTTGACTCAGCTCCACTTTGGAGCTCAGGGTTTGGAGTCTGTTTTGACGTGATGTGATGTGATGATGTGATATGATGTGATGGGGAGACGGGTGACCTGAGTCTTGGCAGAGCTCCATTTGGTAAGAGATCTTACATTCTCAGAGATCTTTCCATTGCTCTTTCCATTGCCAGTAGCAGTCACAGTTTGGGGGGCAACTAGCCAAAAAGGGGTCAAGTTTCACACCGGTAATCATACTGTAGCTCACATAATAAATAAGCAAGTGACAAAACTCCCTTTCCCCCTCTAGTCAGACGGACAGATACTACATAATTTTGTCTTTATCTGTCTGTTTATCCAAGTTCAGGACACACGTTCCAATTGGCAGTGAGTGGTTGCACGCTGACTCATGCGCAGTGAGGTTAAAAATTCTGGAAACTAGATAAACTGGAAACTTCAAAGGCATACAAGTTGGGAGCACAGAGTTCATGTGAAGGTCACTTGAACCTATTTCCTAGAGATGTATTGATAGCTGAAGGGGTTTCTGGCCGCTGCCCAGAAATAAATATCCTTGGGCAAATAGTGTCATCAAATGGCGGAGTCATTTGATGGTGGAACCCTTTCACATGCACGCAGGAGCAGTGATGTAGCTTGTAGGAAATGTCAGCACGTTTCAGTTTTTCCTGGCTGTTTAGTCTAGGGAATGGCAAAGACGGAGTGGGACAGCAGCCATACACATGAGATGGTGTCAGCAGCAAGAAGCCTCATCCAGGGTGTTGCTCTCACAGTGAAGAACGAGTTCAATCAATCACAGATACTTACTGTGGACAACAGAGAAATAAGGAATAACCATATGGTGTCTAGTTAAAAGTCACTTGCCTGAGTAATCCTGTAAATTTTTAATTATAGAAACTGTGACTGCATGCTTGAAGTTTATTCTTTCATGTCTTTGCCAGACTAAGTGGCTTCAAGCAGCTGTATCTGTGCAATCAAGGCTTTGTCTCTGAACTTTTGTAACTAGCACAAGATTTCAGATAGTTTTTACTGTTGCTGTTCCAGTAGGACCCTCTGTCCAAACACACAGAAATTCACAGCCCTTACCAGAAAGCTGAGAGTCTATTGAAGCAATCAGTGCCTAAAGACAGTAGAGGGAAGAAGTGTGGTGGGCTGACCTGGGCTGGCTGCCAGGTACCCACCAAGCCGCTCTCTCACTCCTCCTCCTCAACAGGACAGCGAGGAGAAAATAAGAAGAAAAAGCTCATGGGTCAAGATGAAGACAGGGAGACTGCTTACCAGTTACCATCAGAGGCAAAACAGATTCTGCTTGGGCAAAATAATTTATTACCAGTTAAAAATAGAGTAGGGTAGTGAGAAACAAAGGCAAAACTAAAAACCACGTTTACCCCCTCATCCCTTCCCAAGCTCAACTTCAGTCCTTCATTCCTGACTTCTGCCTCCTCCCCCCGAGTGGCACAGGGGGATGGGGAATGGGGGCTGCAGTCAGTCCATAACTGCCCCATCACTACCAAAACCTTGCCACATAAACCAATACAAGGGGATACCTCCAAAGTACTTGGGTTTTGGTGGGATCATCTACATCTTTTGCAAAAGCACAACTCATCGTCATCTGTTACTTCCCTGACATCATGAAGAGTTGGTTCATGTCTCAGGTGGGCATCACAGGAAAAGTGGGGAGACCTGAGGGAAGAGGAGCATGTTCCTTTCAGGTCTGTTGAGGGAGGAAGATGACACCTTCCAGAGCAATATGGAAGAGAGTACAATGACATTTAAGAGAGGAACAGAGAGAGAAGACATTTTCAAGGTGTACCTTGTTGCAGGGAAGCTGATGTCAAGGCAGATAATCAGAGGCGAGGAAGACAGACCTCTAAGATTGAGCCCGACCTTCTTGGACAAGAGAAACAAGAAAAGGGACATGGCGAGGGACAATGAGATGGAAAAAATAAAAATGCCATTCAAAAGCTTACTGTTTATACTCTGCTAAAAAGTCATGAGGAGTTACCATAATGGGATGTCTCTGGAAGATGAGAAGTTGTGGCCATATAGATAGAATGAAAAGTTTGTGTCTAAAAAAATAATCAAGAAGGAAGAATTGAAAGCATTTGAATCCAACTTACATCTTAAGATGAGAAAGAAGCAGGAGTAGCTCTAGTACAGGTGGTGGTGTTGGCATCAAGCACAGAAGTAGAGGAAAAGAATTATTCATGGAAGGAAAATTTGGAACTTGGTTTAAACAGACTGTGAGGTTTGTTACTCCAATAGTCTCTGAGAAAATATGAGACAGATTAGACTGAAGAAGATGGACCAGGAATATTTTACTCAGTTTCAGCTGCGAAGTCACAGGTTTAGCCTACTAGAGTTTCCCAGAGGAGAGTAAAATTGTGAAGACAAGGAGATGACACGAATGTAACCAAAGACAGAGTGAAGTATTGTCATGACTGTTGGTGGGTGGCTGTGCTGGGTGTGCTTGGTTTGACCCGCCTGCTCTAGAGAGATTTTGCAGGGATGTCAAGCTCCAGCTTTACTTGGAAGTTGAGTGTCTTAGACCTAGAATTACTGAGTTATTAAATAAAACCCTCAGACCAACAGTAATTTGCATAGGGGGAGGTGCCAGAGAGCACAAATTGCATAACCAGCTTCCATTCTGCCGAAAATAGGATCTAGCAGGTCATTCCAATGGTTTTGGCTAAAAATGAACCCTGATCAGTCAGTTGTCAGCACAGTGCCTCCTTTTAATTACCTGGACTAAAATTACAGTTCATTTGCAAACACTTGAACTCAGAATAATTAAGTCTCTTAGACATACTGTGGTAAAAGCAGCTAAAACGGCTCACCGTTTACGCAAAGTGAGTCCCTCAGCTTTTGGCTTGCCCAGCTGAGCAACCAGAGAGGAAGCGCATGTCTGGCACAGATGCCAAAGTACTGTAAGATACAGTTTGTACTGGATTTTATCACCTGGTGGCTGCCTGGCTTTTATATTGTTAATTTAAGGTAAAAAAGAGGGGAAAAGTAACTTGAGAGCATCGTATGCATGACAGACACACCTTAGTCTATGTAATATTCAGCTCAATACTGCAAAAATGTATAGCTGAAGGAATGGACAAAATCCCTATGCTGCAAAAATGCTTATGAGGACACACAAACAAATATAGCAGCTTTGATGTGGAAATACAAGTAGGTCAGTTATGCGTGAACCCTGCTGCGCATGGACTGATGCATGCCAGAAGACATGCCAGGGACGGGGAACAAAGCTATGGGGGAAGTCTCTGTAGTGGGACGGTAGGCTGCGAGGGGGGCAGAAGAACAGCTGGGGGTCTTCCTGGCAAGGAAGAGGGAAATGAAGTAGGTGAAAATCAGACCAGCGGTGTGGTCTCATAGCAAAAGTAGTGGAAGAGCAAAGGGGAGATCAAGGTGGCTGGAGAGGCAGACGGGGCGGTCGAAAGAAAGGTCCTGGCCACTTACGTTGTGGATAGTTATTCTCTGCTCCCTCTGTATTTCTGAATGGTTTCTTGCTGTCCTCCTGCCCCATCTTCCGTGTCCATCCCATGGCAGCCTGCTTGGCTGGTGTTGGTTCATCCTTAGAGCCTGTCTCTTGTAAATGTCTTTAAAACGTACACCGGTGTGCAAACAGAAGGATAGACTCCCACCCACCCACAGGTTACTGAGCTTGCTGGTGTCCAGCTGGGGAGATGCTGTTGACAGCAAGACACCTGCAAGACCAGCCTAGAAAAGTGCCCCGGCTCCTTGTGGCATCCCCAGATCTGCAAGGCTGCTGCCTCTGGAGCAAAATCTGGCACTGGTACACCCATGCCAATGCACATCCAGTGGCAGGTGAGACAGTGCCAGTGGGTCGTGCCCAGGACTGGCGTGGTGAGTGTTCTCCAAGCCACAGAGCCGCCTCGTTGCCAGCCCAGGCACAGACGTGGCCCAGCCTGCCCTTTGCCTGGAAGCTGATAGCATCTCTGCACAAAACTGGGTGACTCTTGAAGTCTGAATGACAAGACTTTGCCTCAGTCTTCATCCTCTTCTCTGGCTGGAAACCCATCCTTTCGTTCCGGATGTGTTCACAGATCAGTCTTCTCAGCACCATGAGTGTACGTCCCGGGGAAAAGGGGTTGGGGTGCAAATTGAAAACTTGCAAATCCTTCACTCCTAAGGGATTTGAATATGCATAAACAGGACTGAATAGGAAGGTAGACGACCTTTGCAGAGCACCTCAAAATTACGCTGTATAATCATTCTGCGTTGCATCTGTGCACTGCCTGTTGTCGACATGTTAAAGTAATCTGGGATGTAATATAGGCATTATTGTTTAGGGTAATCCCACAATACATTAATCAAGTAGTGGATTCCTTTGAGAGGGTAGAGCTAGTCTCACCATCTTACTCGCAATATATGAATGTAAATAGAGATTTACAGCCCAGCCAGTGGAGTCAAACTCTGTTGAGCCGCAGGCTGGAAGAGTGTAAAATGTACACGGTGTACAGGCAGTGAAATCCTAGATAACGTCTATTCTTCTCGTATCTCAAGTGAACACAGGACTACTAAAGAATATAGACTGTTTTAACCTCCTGTAGTAAAGTGAAATCACTTAAATATATCTGAACGCTCCCATTATGCCCGTTTCATAGAGGCAAGGTTTAAGTGGTTGCCAGATGTTATACCCTCCTGAGTTTCCAGGCTTGGGGTTTTTTTGGTACTGTATATTCTTTCCCCTTTCTGCCATCCATTGGTCTGTAATGAAAGTTGCGCTGGTGGTTTGACTGTTGTGAGCTTCCAAATCCCTGGCACTACACTTGCAGTTCCCTGGGGTACGAAGGTAAACCCAGCCCTGGAAACCCTGGGAGATCTGTCCTGACGGGCAGCAAGGTGGGGAAGACGGTAGAAAAATTTCTTTGGAAAGTCTTCACAGCTCTTTGTGTTACTCTTCCACGAAGAAAATCCATATGTCGTGGTCTGCTCGGCTTTATGTGTGAATAAGTAATGCTGCTAGATTTACACAGCTACTTTTTAGCGCTGCTTCTGTGTTAAAACAGGCCTCTACAGTGCCTTTTTATGTGGAAATCTTGTAGCTGGGTGTGGTGGGGAAGCCGTTCAGTGACTCATACTGCAGGGAATTCCCTGATGAATTAGAGTATTTTTACTTCTGGACTTGTGCGCAGTTTCCTTTAACGCTGCAGCGAGCGGCTGATAAGAGCAGACTACAAAGGCCCATTCACCCTTCAGCCGCTGCCTGTTAAAACGGGGTGTTTATGCTTTGCAAAGCTGAAAATCCACCCCGCATCACCCTGGTAGGTTCGCAGTATTTTCATCATTAGCAATCCCAGGTGCTCCAAGTGTCACAGCGCCGAAACAAAACAAAACAAAAACAAAAACAAAAAAAAAGGCTGAAGCGGCTGGTGGCGAAGTCCACCCGAAGCAGGGGTGGTTATAAATAACAGCGACCGGTCTGTAAATGTCAGGCTTCCTGACAAAACCCGGTGTCTTCAGCTGGCGACGGCGCTGATGGCCACCTGTCAGTGCAAGCGCCGAGCCCAGGGAGCCTGCGCCAAACGGGGGGTTTCTCGCTCCCCCGGCACTGCCGGGCTCCCGCGTTGCCTCTTTGGAGGAGGAGGAGGAGGAGGGATTCGAGGGTCCTTCTTCCAGCCCTTGGCATGGGTCCCCAGGTGAAGCCTTGGCTTTGACGGGTCAACTGCTGCTGCTGGCACCGGGGGAGCGGGGCGCTCCGCCAGGGACTCCGCAGGGCTTTTGCCTGCGGTTCCGTGTGCGGATGTTTTGTTTTTATTTCCCTTTTGTTAAAAAAAACCCAAACCAACCAAACGCAAAATAAAACAAACCCAATATAATACCTTGACACAACTTTTTAGCTATATAAAGAGATGTCTTTCTGTTCGAAATATTGCGCTATAAATCTTAAAAACGCCAAAACAAAGCCAGGCATTTGGTTTGGAGAAGACACTTCTTATTACTTGGTAAAAGTAAATAGCGAAATGAAAGGGAATGAAATAAGACCTTTGGAAAAGCCTTTTTCTCCCTTTTCCTCCCTGCCTCCTCCTCTCCTTCCTCTTCTGCCTCTGTCTCCCCCCGTCCCCGTATAACAACTGCCCATTTGGGTACGGTAATTCCAGAGAGTAAACTTTAACGGGAATGCCTGAAATGTGTCTGCTTCAGCTTTGTGTTATGTCTGTAATTTGAATTATTTGCATTTTGGAAAGGTATAAATTGCTCTGGTGTACTTTGGTTGGCCGGCGGCCAGGAGGGAGTTGCCTCGGGCCCCGAACCAGGCGGGCTGCTGCAGATGTGGCAGGCGTACAATGGAAACTTTTGTGGTCGAGCAGCCCTCGCTCCTCCAGCACACGCTGACGGGAGGCGGCATCCCGCCTGCTCGCCAAGGTCCCCGGCGTACGGGCACTGGGGGCAAAACCGTTTTCTCCGGCGTAGGCAGATTGTCTTGATGCTTCGGGCTCCCACAAACTGTTCCGCAGACATTATTCCTTTCTCTCTCTCTCTTTCTCTCTCTCTTTTCTTTTTTTTAGTTTCAGCTGAACTGTATAAACCTGCAAAACATGTTTACTGTAAGAGGTTGACGTAGTGGTCTAAGGTTTCCCTCCTGGAGCTGGTCCCAGTCCGTGGGCGTTGAGATTTCCCTCTTGGTTCACCAGACGTAATATGAGGAATTGTCTTTTTTTTTTTTTTTTTTCAGTCTCTTGCTTCATAACAACTTTTCCTCCCTGTGTTTTTGTTAAACGAAATGTCACTAGCTGTTAATGAGTTGTCTATTCCCTACTTTTTCCCTCTCTTCCCTTTCCCCTCAGTCGCTGAGCAGCAATGGTCTGGACAGTCTCAAGGGAATTTCTTGGAGCGAAACCCGTATTGTTCTTATTAGCTTCCAAAGACGAGCCACGGCTCTGGATTTTTATTTTCCTAATAGTTTAGATTACAGCATTTAAAATATTTCTGAACAAACTCTCTTTGTCATCATAAAAATTTCAAAAGCGCATAAAGGCAGTGCCGCGTGAAGTAATTGAAAGATTAGCTAGAGATGGAGTCGTTTTGAATTTTACTGAAGTATCGGCAGGAAATAAAAAACAGAAACCTGAATCAGATCATTCGTCTTGCAAAGCAGAAATTAAACATAGCAAAAAACCTGAACTTCTGGTAATCCATTTACAAAGGCAAATTGAACACATGTTAACTACTAGTCTGGATGTCTGTAGATTTTAAAAAAAAAAACAAACGCCAACAAACCCCTTACAAAGCAGAAGTTCCTAGACTTTGCAAAATGTGTGATAGTGTCGGTGTTGTATTACTTTAACAACTGATTGAGTTAATTGGGGGGGACACGAAAGGCTACGGGGGCTCTATGGGGAGGGGGTGGGAGATAAAGGAGGCTGATCCCAGACGAGGGATGTGTCCTGGCTTGCTGAATTTTGGTCAGGTTTTTTCTACTGACAGCTCAGGGGAAGCATCTGTTGGATAAATTGTGAAGTGATCGCCAGTCCTCCAGAGAAGTCTGCTTCAATTCTGGCACTCTCAAAAGGCATCGTTAAGGAGACTTGAGCACGGTCTGGCTGCTCCTTCTCTCCCCCCAGCCAAACGTGGCAGTACCAATTAAAGGGATTCCTTTTCCAGCATCACAATTTAAAATGTAGGAAGAAACTGAGGGTAGATCTGCTAATTGTTTCCTACAGAAAGACGTGCCAAATCCACTCTGCTATTTATGCTGCAGCTTTCAGGTTGCACTTCTTCCCATACGTTAAAAAGAAAGGGGTTTTGGACGTTAAAACAATCGCCAGGGCTAGTCCCTCAGCAGCATTCCTTTCACAGTAGGACAGCTGTACACAAAAATATTATTTACAGACATTTGTAATAAATCAGGCCGTTCTAAATGCGTCACCTCCATCCTGGCCATGAAAGCGAAGAGAGAAGAAAAAGTGCATTCACTCTTTTACCTTGCCGAGAGCTGTTTTTCTAAGGCAGGCCCACGTCTATGTGATGAAGTTCAAAATAACTAATATTTGCATTTGCATGTCCCGATGCTGCAATAAATATACAAAAGAGATGACATAAAGTCTCATTTTCCCTTTCACTCCAGTGACATCTGACAATGGTGGGACTCATGAAGCTGCATGCGTCCCCGCTGCCCAGCTTAGACAGCAGTCTGCTTGTGGCCTTCCGTACACATTTGTGTTTTTCTAGGCCTGCAGAATGGAAACCTTACGTTTTGTATTATTTTTCTAATATCTTTGCTGTTGAGTTTTGAAGCCACAAGGAAGAAAAAAAAAAACCCTGTTATTGACCAGTGACTTCTGTATCAGTGAGGCGCAGGAAAAATGACCTGACAAAACCAATTTCTTCCAAAAGACAGGTCCCCAGAAAAAGTGATAGCAGTGGCTTAAATCTATGTTTGCTTGAAAACAGAAATACAGTAAATTAGGAGGACCCAACACACCACTAGAAGCAGCTCCACAAAACTGTAGGTAGGACCACTGTAGCTGAGCTAAACCAACTTTAAAATGGAGTCAAAAGCTGTGTTTCCCAGCCTATGGCCTTGCCTTTTGATCCAAGCAGCAGAATTATGACAAGCCAGACTAGGAGTATACTAAAATGAAATACTGCATGGCTGAAAAGCTTCCTTAATACTGCTTGGTTTGTTTTGTTTAATATTAATGTTGAATATGACTTAACTGCATAGGTAGTGATCAAAAGGCCTCACAGGTAGCAGTATTTTTGTCTGAAAGTTTGGGAAGCTAAGGTGTAGAACAGTTGCATATTTTGTCCAAGCTAGTGGCGGAATAAACTCCCGGTGGCTTTCCCCCATCGCAGTATCATGCGCTCTGGATTGTGGTTCACCCTTCAAAAAAGCTAAGTGGACCCCCGCCACGGGTTACCCGCGTGGCCTCCTGGTTGGGCAACGCTTGGGCAACGCGTTTTGAGAGCTGGTTTTCATATATGCAGTGCCCCTTCAAAGAGATTTTTTTGCAAAAGTCATTCTTTTGTAGGCTTGGGAGAGGAAAAAAGGACGGAACTAGATGTCTTTTTCTTTTGTCTTTTAGATGGTCACCATGTGTGGGAAATGGAAGCCAAAACCGACAAAGAAATGTGCAAGCCAGTAAGTCTGCCTTAAATATTTTAACATCAAGATGAAAAATATATATTGCCTTCTCCAGCACTGTTACTAAAGAGGGATTTCCAAGGCTTTGGCACCGTGTCTCCCCACTGAAACAGAACAAGTACTTAGGCCTCCCCTCCTGGAAATCTTCCTTTAATGGGAGCATGGGGTAAAAAGCCTTCGTTGGAAGCTATCCCGAAAGTAGGAGAGACCATTTGGAAAATATTTTTTCATTGTCCAGGATGGGCCAGCCCTGTCTGCTCATCTTCTGTCTTGCTGGGTCAGTTCTTCCCTCTGCTCCCAAAGCAATTTCTGATCATTTTCCTTGGCTTTCGTCTACCTTCAGCAGAAGAAATGTGAGTCCCCTCACAGGAGATCAGCCCCAGGGTCGGAGAAGCGTGGCTCCCTCAGCCATGACTATAAGCAGCAAATATGGCCACTATTCCACCTCTGCAGGAATATGCAACAGTTTGTTAGCTGCAAACCTGCTGGAGACATGCAGGCAAACAATTTAAAGACCTCAGCTGAATGCAGGCCAAATGCTAAGACGAGCATTCCCTTTTATTCTTTCAAAAAGTGCCAAGGGAGGTTTTGATGGTCATAGCAGATTGCACTGTGCGTTTGTGTAAGCTGATGCCCTAGCAGCTAAGTCGTTCCGTAGCCCCGTGCTGGAGCATTTGGTTTCTGACAGTGGAAGATCATCTACATGCTCTCCAGCCCTTCTTCCTGTAGCACTAGATGTTCTTGCAACATCTCCCATCCACAGAAATTAGCATGCTTAAACCCTCCTGAGTGAAAAACATTTCACTCTGGAAAACTGACGTATTTGAATAATCATATGCCTGTCCTAATTCTCCTTTCAAAGGAAGTTGTGTTAGGGTGAGGTATACCGGGGATGACCTGCCAGCCAGGCGGTTGTGCTTTCTCCTGCTGAGTTAGAGACTACGATTTGATTGTGGTCCCAAGATTCTTGTCAGAGGCAGGAGGGATAGAGCCTTGTGGTATCGTATTTGCTGTCCAAAGGGAAGAGGTGAAGGCTAGTGATTGTGTAAAGACCTGAGCCGTGCTAAAATCTTATTTCCCTACTTCTGGAGTCCTTGGCACGGACACTGGGGGTGGCCAGAGGCCATGCCTGCTCATGAAGCCCACCAGTTCCCCTGCAGAGAACATGTCCCTCCTTGTGAGCCCAGGTGCCTCCTCCTCGGGGTTAACATGTGAATGCCATTGTACAAATCAACTGCCTTTGTCATGCCTTGACTTTCTGATTTGTTGCTTTTGCAGAATTCGTTGGTGGTTGAGATACCACCTTTCCGCAATCAGAGAATTACCAGCCCTGTTCAGGTCAACTTCTATGTCTGCAACGGAAAGAGAAAGAGAAGCCAGTACCAGCTTTTCACCTATCTTCCTGCTAATGGTAACAAAATATATTCCTTATCTCTGCTAGTAAAAATGAGAGATAATGATGATTACTTAGAAGGATACATGGCTCTGATAATTCTTTAGTAACCTGACTAATTTGGAGGTATACCTGGCACTATAAAATGAGAGTGAGAATCAAACCATAAGAGCTGCCTTTCTGCTGCCCACACAAGAGATTTTCTTTGCAGGTTATTTTCTTTTATACTGGTGGCAGAGACTTGTTGGAACAAGGATTTTTTCTGCCTTTGGGAGCACAAACTCACGTGTAGCCACAAATTGTGAACGCTCTGAGCTCTCTGCTAAGTTGCTGTCAACCCTCGGTCTGATTTTGCAGCCCCAGAGGGTACATTGCATTTGAGTAATACTTCTGAATTCGCACCGCAGCATTGCAAGCGTGCTGGGCTCTGAGCTGGAGGTGGTGTGGGGATTCTCCTTCCAGTCATCGTGCACCTTGCCGTCTCACACGGGGTGAAAATAGCGCTCCAGGGTGATGCTGCTCTTGGGTAGCGATGAAAAGCACAATGTGGACGGAGATCAGAGTGCTCCGTAAAAAATGCTTCATGTATAGGAAATGTTCACAAACACGTGTTCCAGCTTTTTTGGAAGCTTATATTGGTGGCTGTGAAGTGACAATAAAGTCACTCATGCTAGATGAATTCCAAGCAGGCTTGTTTGAAGATTTTAATAGCAGGTAAATTTAGATTATTTTTTTATTATTATTATTTGAAATGTCTCTTTTTCGGAGAACACTTTTTTGGGGAAAGTAGGAAAAAAGGGTGGTTGTTTTCTTGTTGTTGTTTTGGAAGGAAGAGGGATTAGAAAAATGATGAGGTTAATGCTTTTGCATAGACTTTCCAAGTGAATATAGTCCTTCTGAGGGAAATTCCCACAAAGCAATACTTGAGTCATGTCACATGACTTGAAGAGACCTGCCAACTTTTTGCAGGTGAAATCCCATAAAATACACATTTGGAATTTCACCCAGTTAGCTTGCATGCACTCCAGACTTCTATCAGGACTTTAATTTAAAGTAAAAGTACAGGAAACCTGACATGGGCAACTGAACGCTTATTGCGTATGTGCTGTGTAGCTATGCTTCACTGAATCAGCCTACTTATGCAAACTTCATCCGTAGTGGGTATGTCTATGTATATTTAAAGACTGTTCATCTCTTTAATTGGAAAGAAAAAGAGTTGTTATTGTCTTGCACAACACTTTTCAGCAACAAAACTCTGTTGTAGAGGCCAACAAGTATTGCCTCGCCACCCAAGTTACCCTCATAAGTATTTCAAATACATGCCTGTTGTTAACTGCTGTTTATTAAGCAGCATCTTTTCTCTCCAGCCTTTACATAGGCCATTTTTTACCATTTTATTCTAAACCATGGGAATAGTATTCACTGCTGCAAAGTAGGTTTATGCTACCACCGTTCTGAGGTTGAAACATTTGATGTTTCATTTGATGTGAAGAGATGGGAATATTCACCTAGTGACAGGCAACAGAGAACCAGCCTAGGCTTTATTCTGCAAAGACATCTTTAATTATGGTAATTGTTGAAAACATTGGGAATCTTGTTTAGTCTGCTGTACTGATTTAAATTCATGTGAAATCTTTTCGTTTCAATGTAGGGAAACCTGAAAGAAAAAATGTAATACCAGAGTAGGGTAAAGGGAAGCAGGTATTCATAGTAAATATGCCTTCCCCCCATTCCTGTTTGGTTCTCCACTCACATTCTCTTAATATATGTATGTGTATGTGCATATAGGTAATTGAAAAACATCTTACCTTCTTTGCAAACTCTCATAACAGTGGTAAGAGTGAATGTGCTTCTGCAATCATCAGAATTAATAGGATAGTATGTTTTTATTATGCCTGTGTTTTAGCTGTAAGGTTTTGCCCTTACGTTGCTGGTGGCTGTTTCCATCGTGCCTTTCAAAGATATACGATCACCTTGACTACGTATTCAGAAACCATGCACAAAGACTGAATCAGTCGTTTATGCTGCTGTATTTCTAGGAGTCATTTTAGGATGTTCTACTTTATTTGATTTCAGTCACAACATTCTTTTAATGTTTCAAGACATGGCAGAAAACCAAAGTATGGCTTATGAAGAAAAAAAATTTGAGTCAACAAGCACTGTGTGATCAGTGTAAAAAAATGTAAAGGAGATAAGCACTATTTTGGTCCAGGTAGCACTTTGTCTCTTGTTTAAACAAATCTCCTGAACATAGAAGGTGTAGGTTTTTGACAAGCAAATGTCAGAGTGTAAGATGTGGTTTTACACAAATCAGATGGTATCCTGTAAGCTTCTTCTCCTGCTGTGCTTTAGGACTAGTCAAAATGCTAACATTTCAGTGCCTACCATAATTTTGCAGGTATTTCTGCATGCGGGATCTTTTAAAAGCTGCATAACGCACATTAGACATATATTTTACAGCCCAAGTGGACTGTGCCAAAGCAAAATACCGTATATGGATTAAAGCCTAAATATTGTGTGATCCCACTGGCCGTGCTCATGGGGTGGGTGTGGGCACGTGCAGACAGTGCAACCAGTGGGAGAGCCATGGGCTTGCTCTGCGGTTCCCACCCTGACCACAGAGCAATAGGGGTTTTTTTTCCTGTAGCTCCTATTTCTCCTCATTCCCTAGGGGAAAACAGCCAGTGGATCCAGGGACACGTGGCCTCACTCATCCCATCTCCCGTGGATGGTCCTATAGCGTCTCCATGGAGTACAGCTCTGTGACATGCAGCCAGCACAAGCTGCCCTCTCCAGCAGAGTGTTACGGTTTCACCGCCGTAAGGCTTCTCCCATGCTGCGGAGATATGGCAGGATTGTACTTTTCCTCTGTGTTAGCTCAAGTGTTTTGCAGAGCAGGGACTTACTTGGTGAAGATGAGTTCCTGCCTCAGCAAGAAAAAAAATGCTGTAAAAATTAAAATCTTACTGCTCTGTAAATGAAAAGTTTAAATAACAAAACAAAACAGAAAGTAGAGGCTTCACAAATGAGAGCCAAGGTCTGGAAAATGGGCTTGCTTAAGTCTTTGGCTTGGGACAGACCATAAACCTAAGTACTCATAATCCACTTTTAATTGAAATTTTGATTTACTGTTCTGCTGAATTTGAGCAATCCCCGAATCCTGTGTTAGCCTATATTGTAAAGAAATGACTGTAATGTCATTTTTTTTTAGTATTGCTTCAATATTACGCATCGCTGAGCAATTGCATATCAGTTTTTTCCCGGAGCCTGCAGTCTGTAGGCTCTTGAGACTCCTCCCCAGACATGCCTGGCGCAGAAATATAAGTAGTTTCCATACCATTCTGGCACAGGTGAATTCCCGCAGCTCATGTGGTAAGTACTAATACATTTTGCATTGCCACATCCCATCAGAATGTGAGGAGGAAGGCGCAGGACCGGACGCTGCGGTCAGGAGTCTGAGCGCAGCACAGTCAGCAGGTGCTTGGATATTTGGCTTTTAAAGTCCCTCCACTGCCGTAGCTCTGTGCAGGCATGCTCTGCGGCTCCGTTATGTGCAGCAGAACATTTCGGAAAACGTTGGTGGACCCCGCATTTGTGAACCCTACCCTCTAGAAAAACGCTTGGTTTTCATTTCTGTTTATGACCGCGTATCATTTTGCTTCGATGAATTTATTATACCATTGGCCCAAATATGCATTTCAAACAGGATGAATAGTCTTCTGAAATCACTAGGTGTAAGCGGTAGCATTTGAGGTGTAAACTAATCTGGAGAGGCTGAAGAAGCACACAAGCAACCAGACATGTATGCTGTGGTTCCAAATCCTGTGCTTTCATCTGCTAAGAAAGCTGAAGGAGTTCTCCAGCTCAGAAGACTTTAAACAACTCACTGAATGATAAGGGTTAGATCTCTGTTTATTCAGATTTCTTTTATGTAGGTACATCAAAATAGAGGAAACGTGTTCAAGAACTTATTTTTCGCAGATAGGAGCGAACGCTCTCTATGATTTCTGTTATCTAATGAATATTGATATCAAGAATGGTGAACAGAAAAGTTTTTCTTTGAACTTTATTTAGACAAGTAGTGATATTTGACTAAGCAAAAGCAGGCTAGTTTGTCTAGGAAATATTTAATAAGATGGAAAAAGGAAAGTTGAGTTGTTTCTTTTACTGGAATGAAAAATACGCTTTTGCAAAGAGTTGATGATGAAGTATTTCCGGTTTCTGTTTCTGTCAGGCTTCTTAATTGTCAAAGCATTATTAAAAAATCGTTTCACTACTTCTAGTATTTATTAAAATGGTGTCGATACGCCGGGCAGCTTTTCTTTTGAGACGCGTTTCACCACCCGTAGGGCCGGATTTCCAAGTGCACAGCCTTCGCTCGCAGAGCCAGCTTTTCTGCAGTCTCTTTGCCTCCCTCCAGGCACCTGCACAAGCCCCCGGGGTGCTGAGCTCCTCTGAAAACCCGGCCACGTAGGCAAGTGACTTGCCGGGGACGGAGGCCCTTTGAATCTGCGGGTACGGAGCTGCGCTGAGAGCGTGCCTGCGGTGACTAGACGTGCCTCAGTATTGTTGTTTTCAGCCCAGCGGCGTGAAAGTGAAGCTCTTGGTGTGCTGCTGAAAAGGGCGAGCGGTGCCCACTGCGCATCGCTTTCAGCGTCCTCCTAACTTCCTGCCTCTGCTCTAAAATTATCTCCTACAGATGAGTACAATCAGCAGTTTTCTAGTGATTGCGTTGAGCAGCCGTGCCTCTCTTTCACCTCGGCTCCTCCGCCCACAGCTCACTTTCTAAGTTAAAAGATGACACCGGCCGCCTTAGCAGAAAGCAGTAAAATGAGGATGCAAAGCGTTGCCGCTCCGATGTGACACAGAGCACGGCTTTTGCCGATCACCTCTCGAGCATTTGTTGAATTTTCACGCTCGAGGCTGGCAAAAACTATTAGCCTAGCCATGCCTGCAAAACAGTGGTAATTTGGGGGCGGTTGGGGGAAGCGGGGCCAAATTCAGTGCCTGGGTTGTGAAAGGATCCTAACCGTGCAACGTGACCGCGGCAGTGCCATGGCAGAGCCTTGCGGCCAGCCTGGGGAGCCGGAGGAAGGGTCATGGAGGTCAGTAGGAATGCCTTAACGCCCAGGCCAGCCTTAGGTCAGTGCCACGTTCCCGGGGCCGTGTGCGAGGGGACCGAGCCTGGCCGAGCCAAGCCTGAAGCCTCGGACCTGCTGGAAGTGTTTCCATCCAGCCCAGGGAGCAGCCGGGCTGCCAAAAAGCCTGCGCAGATCAGGGCAGGGCAACAGGAGGGACGGGGATGGGGGGAAGGTTGGCCCCAAGGTATTTTTTTTTATTTTAGGTGAAAATACGGATCGTGATTGCTCATTTTTACACTATGCGCTGTCACATTTTATATAATTTTGGCTGCTAGGTGGCTGGTTGTTAACTTTCGACATTTAACGGAGTAACAAAAAGCAGGCGAGATTTTGTTGGAGCCCTGTTTCCATTTAAGAGGATCACAAAATTCATCATCGCCGGGCGCATCAGCCCCTCCGCTCCCTTCCAGCAGCCACGTGAGGTCTGCAGAGGAGCCACACATTACACTCATCAGTGTTACACCCTCGGGTGCTTTTGCTCCCAGTTGCTGGGTCCCCACTGGAGCTGCCCACGCTTCGTCCAGGTGACATCCCGTTTCGGCTGTCGGCCGAAACCTGGCCAGCCGCATCGGACCTGCAGATGCAGTCGTTTTGATCTTTAGAGGCAAAACTGCCTCACTGTGCGGTGCTCCATCTTCATCTGGAAGGCCAAGAAGGAACATCACCTGTGGGATGTCCCTGCGACAGGCAGGAGTGGACAAGCGCTATATAGAAGCCCCTGACTGTGTCTGACCAGCAGGCTCCGTCGCAGCAGCAATAATCACCCATAATCGTTAACTTCCAGCACGTAAAGTTGTCTTTTGGCCGTACCTCCCTTTTCAAATATTCCCCTTCGGATGACAAAACCCAGCCTGTGGTTTCGGTCACTGAACCCCTCTGCATGAGCATTTTGAGGACTCCTTTCCTTACTCGCCAGTGATTTCACATGCATATGTTAGCAAGCGTGGGGCTTCAGGATCTTCCAATTAGCTTAAAAGCCAAAAGGTAGAACTTGCATGAGAGAGAACGGGGTTTAGAATTACATGGGCTGGATTACAGGAGATGCTTATTTTTGTTCTCCTCAAGTGGCTGATCACCATAATTAACCTAGCCCAGTGATTGATCCTAAAGGGGATGCGGCGGTGGCTGCTGGAGGTGGAACGCACGGGTGAGGATGTGTTTTGCTGGCTGGGGGAGGGACGGCATCCATCTCTAAAGACGAAAAAACACGTCAGAGCCGAGATGGCCGAGGTCGGCTGGCTCCAAAGCCCTCTCTGGAGATGGCAGATCCGGGCGGTGAGGATGCCCTCCTGCCAGCCCGTGCCCACAGGACTGCCGGGGATGAGGAGCGTGGGGCTGCCCCCCACGCTGCTGCCTTGCGGGACCTCTGCCCGCAGCCCCCGCTTTCCTATTCTCCGCTCGTCGAGAGAGCAGGAGTAAGGTCGGTGCTGGCGGTGTCATGTTATGCCGCATCGTCAGAAAAGACCCTCACCCCAGTGAATTTTACCGTGTCTGACAGAAATGACGTAGAAAGCCTTGGCCGGTGCAGCCCGGGCGTTGGGCGCAGTTATTAACCTCCAGCTCAAGGCAGCGGTGGAGCTGGGTGTCGCGCCGTGGGAGCAGCAGTAGAGCAGCCCGAGCGGGCATACCACAGGTCTTGATTTGTCCTTTTCAACTTTGTAGGATTTAATAAGGTGTTACGATGGAAAATGAATTGTGCCTTCTAAGAATCTTCCCCTTTTCTTTTGAAAGAAAGCTAATGCTTATCTGCTGTACTAACACAACCCAAATGCCCTCCACCTACCTTGCACTCCTCCCCACCTGGTTTAACAGCGTATGCACCAAGCTACCATATATAATCTTCTGTCTCATAAATATGCATTGAATAACCTAATAGTTTAACAGCTGTTGAAAAGCATTTAGTAAATTAGTTAGCTGGAAAGCACTTTCTAATCAGATAATGGCACTGTCCGAGATTACAGGCTGAGATGTATGCGCAAGGCTTCCATCTACCTGGAGGCTATTCTTGTATAAAACTGTACATATGCATCTGATCCCATAAAAATATATACACATAAACCCAAAGAGAGCAGGCAGGCATGTGTTAGAGGTAGCCCTTCGGATGAGCAGTACCAGTAGGAGCGTACTAGCAAGAGTGCGTGAGTGAGTTCAGATACTTGCGTAGATAAAAGCTCCAGTCACACGTGTGCTGCCTACAGCTTCTTGATCGCGTGAGGCTCCCTTTGTTTCTGAGTCACCGTGCTCTGGTTTTATTAACTAAAAAGCAAAGGCTTGATAGTAGCTTGACCTTTACAAAATGTTTTGCTTGAGTTGGTGCCTAGGGAAAAATACCCAGTTCGCAGACGGCATCTGCAAAGACCCCTGTCGTGACTGTCTCACAAGATCCCTGGGTTTGAGTGCCTGTCCCTTGTCACTGGGATTGCCACTGCTGCAGATACGTTGGCAGGACGTTTGAGAAAGTTTTGCTCAGCCACTGCTGCCCTGGTGTTACAAAACAGGGGGATTATAATTCCTGAGGGCAGCCAGCCCGTTGCCTCTCCCCAACACCAGACTGACTCCATGAGCTCCTCGCTCCGCTCAAGCCTGCTGGATGCAGACGATGCTGCCGCGGCGGCCAGGATTTTGTCTTTGCGTGAATCCGGAGTGGCTAAGCTGTACGTGGAGATGCGTCCACATCCCTAACCGTGTCTCCGGTCAGCCAGCGGCAGAGCGGCGGCAGCAGTTGGGATGACCTGCGCCAGCGTCCTCTGAAAGAAGGTCTGCTTTGTGGTGCGGAGGGTGTGCTGCCTGGCTCAAAACTGACTGACAGGCGAGGATTTCGAAGGCACAAACGGCATTTCAGAGCTCAGCTCAGTAATGGGGATTTAGCCACCTAAGTCCTCAACCCTCTTTGAAAGTCTCATCCCGAAGTCTTACCAATTAGGAGATGTTTAGTCCAGAAGTTGAAGAAATGTGTGTGTGCACATGATGAAAAAAAAGTAGTGTTTTGATTTTCATATGCTTACCAAAACCTGCGTGCCGGTGCCAGGGAACTACATCATAGTCTGCACCATGAAAGGTGGCTATTTTGTTTGATAGGTTCAATC
This sequence comes from Buteo buteo, assembly GCF_964188355.1. Classification (NCBI taxonomy): domain Eukaryota; kingdom Metazoa; phylum Chordata; class Aves; order Accipitriformes; family Accipitridae; genus Buteo; species Buteo buteo. The sequence goes on along the minus strand of NC_134190.1, from coordinate 3,603,761 downwards.
AAACTTAAGGGTAAAATAAATATATTATAGTGCCATAAATGTCTGCATTGATAATACTACGTGGAAATGGGAATTTGTTAGTTTAATGTTAATCAGGATAAACATCTGTTTAATTTATATGATTATATTTTCTCAGTTCACATATTTTAATAGCACCCCCCAAAAAAAGTTTAAAAACCCATCTGGATTGCTAAAGTGTAAAAGCAAACAGACTTGTTAGAATTGTCAAAAAATACATGTAATTTATATTTAAGCACTTTCTGACTCCCTTTACTGAATGCGCATGATTTATTATTTTTCTTCAAGGTTTGATATATTAACTTTTTACCTGCTAGAAAGGCCTTTCATTTAAACGTGGGCTTGCAGAACTGGCTGAAATATTTCTCCCAGATTCAGACCCACACAGAAGGACCATTGTCTTTCGCCCAGTGCCTCGGTATGATGTCATAACCCTGCTCTCTCTGAGTAGGAAGCTTTGATTTATAGCCAGGGCTGCTGCCAACGCACAGTTCTCAGAACTTCGTATTAAATTAGATGACATAATGACGTGAGTCCAGAGTCTAAGAAGGCCTCACCAAACCATTGAAAACCAATTAGCACAGATTAAGTTGCTTATCAGACTAATTTAGAACTGTGAGCTCTGTCAAATTTTAATATTAAAAATAGAGGACTATTTAAAAGTGTCTGTTGGCCAACCTAATGCATTGTGAAGTAACAAGCATTTAAAAATTCACCATACGAACTAAACTTGCATTTATTTTTTCCTTTTTATGGCACGGGCCTGATCCTTCAGCAGGGTAGGGTCTCTTAAACACGTAGCATTACTTTTGAGTCTGAGCGCGTGTAAAACTGCATCATCTTTTCTGTTTACAATTTCACAAATTCTGGCTTCGTTGCTGCAATTTATTACTGGCAAATCTCAGTGTATGGCAAATTCAGTCACAATTTTTCATTCTAGCCAGCTAAGAGTCTGCAAGACTGGGTGTTATCTCAGCACCACGGAGCAGCTTTGAGACAGAATGCTTGTTGCCATTTGATATGGCTCTGCTGAATTTAAGAAATAGTCGGGTTTCTGCTAAAATTCTGAACAGCTGTAGGGCTTTCCAGTTAACTGCTGTGTGGCTAGGAGCGTCTCTTTCAGCTGGCAGGTTTTTACCAAGTCATTTAAGATTTGAAATATTTGAGCTACAAGTTAGTCAAGCTAATACTGTTCTCTGTTAAATATTAATCCTGTGAAAATTAACTGTACTCTCTGAATCACGTCTCATCTTCCTGTGTGAACTAGTCACTTGTGCAAGTGAGTGATGGTGGAAATGCCTATGTGTCATGACAGCTAGCTTACCGTGCCTCCACAGGGATGTATTTGAGAATGAAACCCTTTTTTCTAGCTCGGGTCTGTAAAGATTTGCAGTTAATCAAGCATGAGTCACTAGGTAAGCGGTAACTCTAGTCCCCGGCTGGCCGGTGATCAGCCCTGGCTGCTCTGGAGGAACCCACTGGGGTCCTGCCTGGGAGAAGATGGTGAAGGTGGGCACAGAAGGTTTGTGTCCTCGGCTGCTCTAAGAAGTCACCTGGAGCTGCTCGCCCCAGCTGAGGGTCTCAGCTCCCCAAAAGCCAGTAAGGCAGTGGGAAGCGTGTGTTAGGAACTGGTAGCCTTATTGCGTGCAGGTATTTTAACTCATTCGAGTAACGCCGTAGGCACCGTGATGGTAAGTGGGTAGCCAGTGAGGACAGGTAATTGGTTTTGGAAGGTGTGCCTTGAAAGACCCCCAGCTCCTGCCTTGGGCCCTCTGCGGCCTTTTGCAAAGTGGAAGTAAATGGTTGCCCTTTTAAAGAAGGAATATAAGGGGATTTACACCAACTTTTGACACAATCAAAGTATTTTCAGAACGATCAGGTCAGACCCATAGCTCGTTTCAGTTCAGTTTGGAAATACAAACATCAGCAAAGATTTTTGGCCTTTGTTACTCCATTTGGTGAAGTTATGTAGTCTGGGGAGAAGCGGATACAGGATAGAGTGTCATAAACAAACTGTTAACTGATGTAATGTAGCAATTTGTGGTATATCTATAGTCCACAAGTCAAGTAATATTGTTTTTCATGCAAAATACAAAAGTTGAGGTCTAGCCAGAAAGGGAAGTGTTAATGTCTTAAGTTTCTGCTGACATGCTTAGCTTTGCAGGTCTGATTCCAGATCATCTGGGTCATTAGTAATGGTTTCTCCAGGAAAAAAAAAAAATTAAAAAAAAATCCTACAGAGCTTCCTTGTCCAAAGTGGTACCCTGTAAAGACATTTACACTTTTTTAAAGGGGAGAGAGTGGCTGCCATCCCAGCTTGGTAAGATCCTTACGTTCACTCTGCACAGTGTTAAATGTCTATACAAATGGCAAAGCACTGAAAAGTCAGATACAAATCCCTTCATCATTTCAGCATTAGTACTTTTTCTGTCTTTCAGTGTGATATCTATTCTAGTGATGAGATTAGCATACAAACAAAATATACGATACTTAGCAAGGGGAGACTTTTTTACTGTGTTGAAAGAACACATTAAAAAAGGTCATGAGGACAATTCACTTGAACAAGTTCTGACACCCCTAAGCCTAGGCGCAGGTAGTACCTGTGCATTTAAAGACAATTTGTTTCCCATTACATGAAATAACAGATGCTCAGGAGTATCGGTTCAAATCAGCACAAGGGGACAATGTAAACAGATGTCAAATAAAACGGAGGTCCCACTTAATTTCATATCCATCCTTCTTGTTTCCCTGTCTGGCTACCAACCTGCCATCAGCAAACAAGCTACCTTGACTTACCCTGGCTGGTCATGTAATTAACACCAGTCTCTATTTTCCCTCTGAACTCTGAATTTCTGGGCAGCCAGGAGTGTCCTTGGTGACTGTCACCATCTCCAAGAGAGTTTTTGGACTAACAGGTCTGGAATAGAGTCCCTTCCACCCATCAGTCCTTCGCCCAGTGCAGAGTACGACTTTACGGGTTATCCTCTGTTGGTTGCGGCAGGTGTATCTCAGTGTAGCAACATGTGAGAAACCAGATTCCCAATGTTCATAGCTCCTAATCAGACCTGCAAATAGACCCCCAGCATTGCTTTTATAAAGAAAAAATTCAAAGTGAAGTAACAAAAATGTGCCTGGTAAACCAAGTAGCAAAGATGTGCCATAGAAGAGCTACAATTTAAAACCAGCCTGACTTCAGGAACCTGCCGCCTTTAAAGTCTCCAGCCTGCCTGCCACCAGGGCTATAACCTTTCCCTAGGTTGTAACAAGTCAGACAACTCCAAGGTTTATTGGAGTTGAATTGCAAGTGGTTGAGGTTGGAATTATTTAGCACAGGTGTTTCTATAACAGTGATATATTGGGAAAATTCAGTGTTCAACAACCATCATATTTCCAGCTGTGCTGTGGTTAGTGCTAGTACAGTGAACCTAATATAAAACATGTGAGAATATTTGCTAGCTCAGGAACTTGTTAAAGGTATTTTCTTACAATATCTGAGCTGCTATGTTTATCTAGGTGCATTTCTTTGGTCTTGCATTTTCATAAAGGGTGTGATATTGGTTTTATAAAGCTGTCACTGAACCTGGAATCTGCTTCTCTGCAACCAAGTGCATTAGTAGCCCTGCTAGCCAGTGTGCAGCACACGAGCAGGTGAAAATAAGATTATGAGGAATCCAATGACAGTCCATTATCCTTAGCACATTCATCTTGAGCAGCACCTGTGCATCTGTTACATATATAGGCATGTTTTTACTAGGGGTGCTAGAAATCTTGAAACAAGTGTTGCAAGCATCTATATGTAAAAGAACATAAAAGGAGCAAAGTTAACAAGAGGCTAGGGGACTGTAAAACAAGGGTAGTGAAGTGCATTCACCAGCAGCGAAATTTGTGAGTGTTAAAAGAGATTTTATATGTACACATGCACACACGTGCATTTTTAGGGGTTCAAAAGACTCATACACGAACATAGTAAATGGCTGGAGAATGTGTAAGGGTGTTTGTAAAACACATGCAAATAAAAATACAGTCAGAGACACTCACACAACATGCATGTGCTCTGAGCTGAGTTGTGCAAAGATGTTTCATTAATAACTTAGTGCCACAATGGGTCAGTTATTCTAATATTCTGAAAGATACTCTCTGGTGTCACTGTAAATTTCCAACAGCACCTTTAAGCAATGGCTGCTCCTGTGGATTTCTTTTTGGGAAAGAAGATAAATGCCACTCTGCATCCATACTCAATTGTTGTATGCATTAGAGTTGCATCTGGCTAGAAAAAATACATCTGCAGACTAGCTTGGCCCTATTATTTATAATTTTCCTGAAAGAGAAAGTGGGTGTCTTTTACCTATGCACTGCATATGTTGTAGGAGAAGCAGCAAAGGCACCTCTCTCTGATTTGAGAGGGAAAGCCGATGTGAAGAAGACGCTGTGATTTGAGGAAGGATTTCTTCTCTGATTTGAGAAAGCAGCTCTACATTTGTCATGACTGAGTTGATGCTCATAGACAGTCATTCTGTCCACGTGCTGGTGGGATTTGGAGACATGGCTTGACAGCTCAATTAGACCTTCTTTCGGGACAATGGGTAGGGCAAGCAGAGGTCTAGAATGGGAGTCAGTTTTTCTTGGTAGCCAGAGGCTGAGTTAACATTTGTTCGGAGCTGGCTTTAGCAGTTTGGATCCAACTTGGAATCACCGAGAGTTGGATGCAGCTTATTGAATATTTTACACCCATTGGCTGGTTAGTAAGATTAAACGCAATAATGTAAAAACTAAATAAATCAAATCCTACTCTTTCAAAAATACCCTCGTAATTGAAAACTTCTTGTACATAGTAGTTTGTCATGTATCTTCGCAATTTTACTTTCACTGAACTCTGAGAGCCCCATCTCCACCTTATTATGCTCCAGTTTACCGAATGTGCAGACATTTATCAAATGGGCCATCGGTAGCCGTAGAAATGCAGTAGTATATCCAAGTTAAAATTCTTGCTTTGATTACTACAAATCCATGGAGCCCTTGGGTCCAAAGCTTCCACTGAAACACAGCTATTTGCAAATAGATTTTTATAGCACATTAGTGCTGGAGGAGAGTCCAAAGAAAATAGTCCTTTTCAATATTAGAACCAGCTGTGACTTTCTTGTGCTGATGACTCATTCATTTTTTTTTTATAGGGTGGGAGAACTAGGCAAAAGACACACAGAGTCTTATTCAAGCCGTTGTTTGTTTTGCAAAGGGTATCCTAGCCACAAGCCAACTTGATCATACCAATACGCAACTCATGTTTATTTAAAACTTTTTTCTTTTAACAGTTCCAATTATAAAAACAGAACCCACAGATGACTATGAGCCTGCTCAAACCTGTGGACCAATGAACCAAGGCTTAAGCCCTCTCTCTAAACCGTACTACAGCCAGCAGATCATGATGCCCCCTGATCCTGGTTCGTGCCTCGTGGCTGGCTTTGCCTCCTGTCAGCAGAGAAACGCCGTGATGTCACCCTCTCCCAATGCAAGCCCCAAGCTGCACGACCTTTCGTCCTCTCCTTACAAGTGCATCCCCAACCCGGGCCACAGTCACCTCGGACTTCAGCAGCCCGCTGGAGGTGTCCCCACCATACAAGAAGTGCCAAGGTCTATAGTTGTGCACCCAAGCTCCCCCGAGCAATCATCTCACATCATGCTGCAGCCGCAGGTGAGTCAACATCTGAGCAGTAGCTGTCCCCTTGGTTATCAACAAACACTCTATCCCAACAGTCCCTCTTCTCCAGTTCCATCTGTTACCCAAGAGCCAACCTATTTGCAGTCCTGCAGTCCAACTCACTCATCCATAATGGGTCAACAGCAGCAGCAACTGCCGAAGGTTCACAGAAATGAGTCTCCAACAACCCAACCACTGTCATTGCCAGAGTTGCATGAGGAAAGTAATCATAATTTGGCCCCTATTCCTGTAACGATCAAGCGAGAACCTGAGGAATTGGACCAGATGTACCTGGATGATGGTAAGTCTTCCGCAGCGTAGGTTTGCGTTCAACCATGTTGCTATATCAGTGAGTTCCCTTAACCCTCTCCTCCTTTTGAATCCTGGTGGAAAGAAGTTCAATTAACAGCCTGGTGGAATGGTGCGGACTGTTGCTTGGATTGTCTCTATACAGGAAAGGGCTCTTTAATTTCGTTTGCAATAATGAAACCGTATTACCTAAGCGTTAAATGCTGATAGTTACCGTAGAGCTAGCTGCATGACCGATAGCTATGTTGCAATAATCTTAACCGTATGGTCTTGGCTTATGCCCATGCCAGTGACCTGTGGAACTGCAGTGAAAACATATTTAACATTGCCCCATCCATAATGCAGTGAAGCGTCTGATGTGCAAATCTCTTTGCTGGAACTAAATGATAAACTGCTCTACTTCAGTTGAGAAGGTTCAAATTAAAAATGGAGGCACATCTTTCAGCATAACTTTTCAGTCTGGTGGCATCTGACATTAAAACTAATTTTTCTTCCTTTCTTATTGCGGACTTGCTGCCGGTTTGGGTTTGGTTTTTTTTTTTTTTGCTTTTGTAAGATTCTATATGTATATGTATTCTACACGCACCACTGAAAAGTTAAAATGCTGTGATGAACTTGTCAGACTCTAGTTTCCAAAGATTTATTAGTTGAATGTAATAAAAGGGATAATCTGGAATTTGATTATGTGACCTCACTGAACTGTGATTTAGCACTGGCTGCTAAGTATCCCAGTAGTATTCTGGACCCTCACCTTAATGCAGTACGTGAGTTCCTTTCCAATAGCCACATAACTTTATATAACATACCATGCTATTTGAAGAAAAAATGCCTTTGAAATGGCTGCATTGAAACTAATTGGTGCCAAGGAACATCTGAATGTGATTGTCTTTCAGGGAGAATTTAAAGACAATTCACTGCACTGTTTTTAAAAAAAGGACATTTAGTCATTCTATTTTAAACAGCATGATACTCACTGAATTAGGCTTACAAATGAATGTTTTGGAGCTTGAGTAGCAGCCTTTTGCTTTTCAACCCCAGGAAAATGATTTTTCTTAACAGAAGTTATTATTGGTTACATGATAGACAGGTCTAAGGAATTTTTCCTAATTAGTTCAGTTCACTAAAGTTGTGCACAACACATCTTTTGTGACAAGGTTTTCTTCATATAGCGTGCATTTTTACCACATATCTATGCTGTAAGGAGCAAAATTTCAACAAACCAACCCAGAAGCATACACAAACCAAAACAAAAAGCCATGCCCAAATTTGGGTTTTGAGAGAAGCCAGTAGTTATCTACGGAAGGAGGAGAATACAGATAAAATCTAAACCTAGTCTATAGCTGTCTTACTAGAAAAGCATAAGAGACAGGCAATCTTTCTGGCTTACCTCTCTGCCTTACCTCTCCAAAATCCAGCAACGACTTCTCTGACAGCACTTTGAAACCTGCCTTTGGCTGGTCTCTGCTGGAGAGATGGGACTGTGGCTCAGGGGTGAAGGGTGAAGCTCCTCAGCCTTATCTACTTCAGGTTTCTCCTGGAGGAACAGAGGAACCATGTGGTCTGAGAGAGAGATTTTAGGTTTTTCAGCAATGCTCATTCTCCCTGACAAAGCATTAGTGGTTTAGTCTTTACCCCTGTCTCTCTTCCGTCCCCTGTTCTGGACACAGACACACACCAGTCCTCTGACAGATAATCAGAAGTAATTGTAGAAGCCACCATGTACATCTGCGCTGATACTTAAAGTTGACTTTGAAGATCTCCTCAGCCAGCCAGACCCAGATATACTTCCCTTTGGCATCCAGCAGGCTATCAGAATCCTTCTGTGGCTGACCACAAGAACTATAGACCAAGAAAGAATTCATAGACGTAACAGTCATGGTAACAATATATAATAGTAAAAAAATTACCTTACGCAGTTCCAAAAAATTAACCACCACCAGTTCCCTCTAAGGGTGGTAATCAGAAATGGTAACCAGAAGAAGTCCCTTTTCTGTGTCTACACCGATACTTAGGTTTGTCTGAGGGGTCACGCTGATGGAGCGTAGCCCGCGTGAGCTGCCCTTTCCTATCTCTGCCTTAGCTCACTGCCTGAAGAAAAGGTCATCTGCTCTATGTTCTGTGCTGACAAAATGAAGCCCTTGTAGAAATCAGGAGTGGACTACTACTGTCTTCGTATATGTCTCAGTATTTGGGCAGTCGAGAGAGTATGCAGCAGAAGGGCTCAAGAAAGCACGTCTTGTGGGACGGGTGCTGGCCAAGACCCTCTGTTCAAACCGTTCAACCGGCGTGCCTCAAAACACACAGCACAGGAGCACGAAGCTGTGAGTCAGGCTGGAAGCCTCTTTAGGTCTCTGCTATATGCATTTTGTGGAGGCAACCTTACCACCACCGGCGCAGAGACTGGTTTCACATGACATTTAATCTGATGTAGCTGCAGGCTCCCATGGAAAGGGTGGCCTTGATCCGTCTTGCCCTTAGCCACATGCTCTTGCTGCTTCCTTTGAGTCATATCGATTGATTATGGAGCGGCAGAGCAGGCCAATGGAAAAATAACCTGCCAAAAATAGCAAAACCCACGTAGTTTTCCACTGGGACAGCTCACAGAACCACATTCCCCAGGTCCAGTAGCCGAGTCCAGCCCACGCGAGGGGCAGGAATCCTGTTGCTGTGGGTCAGGGAGTGCAGCGGGATCGCTCTGGGTGGCAGCAGCCCACCCATAGGACAGAGTAAGTGGGACTTGAAGCCACATCTGATGTCATCTTATCCTCCCCAGCAACTATCTAATCAACTCGTCCTGTCTCAGTAAAAAAAATCCCCTGCTTGCGCTCACCTATTAGTTACGGAAGGATGACATCTGGGCTGCCTTGCAGTCTCAAAGGGCAGTTTGGCCACTGCGGTGACTGCCTGGAAATCACCAGCAATTGCTCCTGGTGTCCCACTAGGTGCTCTTCACCTAGGCCGGCACCGAAAAGGCAAAGCGCTCCACGTAGGCAATGCCTTTGTGCCTGGTGCCGATTCATTCAGACCTCTGGCCATAACTGTGGAATAAGGGAGAATGGGGTTTGCAGAGTGGCTCCTGCCGAACAGGAGCAACTCATTTTTCACGTGCTTGAATTTTTTTGTGGAATAGGAGCTTTTAAGCCATCGCCGTTGTTTCTTGATAGTATCATATCCATCTTTAAGTGTTTTCCTTGTTGTGGGTGGGAGAGCTGTGCTTTATGACCATATTCTGAAAACCAGAATATCAAATCGCACCTGTGAGTAAGGACAGTTACTCTTTTTTTTAAATAGATTGCTGCTCTACCTCTTTATAATTTGTTGTGTCACTAATTCAGTTCAGATCCCTTCATGCAGCATGATTTATACTTTTTTCAGTATTTTTTCAATCTTTGCGCCTGTGAACAATATGAAAGCCAGAGAGGTCAGATGTACTTGACTGCTTTCCTTGCCTGCTACTCTTCAGTATACCAACTCTTTCCCTCATCCCTGAAGTAATTTAGAAGTAATGAAATATTTTAATGACATTAAAAATTAAAGTCTCAAAGCATCACTCCATTAAAAAAGTGTATCTTCACAGTGTCTTGTAGCTATTTAATACCTCCAGTTTTACCTGAAAGTACTTATGAAGTGTGAGGTGTAGACATCTAACATACTTATGGGGCTACCAGACAAATAAAGTATCTAACTGGTTATGCCAGGTTATATTTCATAAAATTTTGGTTGCTTGTTTACCACTTTGGGGAGGTTTGATTTATGTATCTAATATACGTATAGCAATCTTGGACCAGCTATAAACAGAAATTTTTTGGTTTCAGCTTAAGGGATCAAAGCAATATTCATTCCTTTTGGTCTGGAGTATCTCCAAATATAGACCATCTATACTGCAGAATATAGATGGAAAAAAACAGTCAGTGAGTTTATATAAATATATATCCTGTATATGACATTTTTCTGCTTCGGTAATGGTGGGCAGCTGAAGTGGTATAAAGGGAGCACCCGAAGAGACTTCCATTTTGGCAAATAAGTTTTGGTCTTGGCAATCTTGTTTTAAATCAAAATCTACAGTAGCCACCTGGGCTACTCATTAAACATGCTGTCCATTTCAGTATGTGAATATATGATTCAACATGTAGAACGTATTTAAAACTCGCCCCGTAAAGTGATACCTGATACATTATGGCTATGCTCTTGATATTGAAAGGTATCTGGCTTGTATACCAGCACTCGTTTCAAGTAATTCTGAGTTTAGCCTCCTAACAAAGATTATGGCTGACTCCCTTTGCTGCTTTCACAGCAAGATTTGATGAAAAGCAGTTGAACTGTGACACTTATAGCTGGTTTTGGTCCTCTGCGGGAGCCCGTGGTCCTTGGCAGCGGGAGAAGCGTTGTCTCCTGTCCTCCCCACCAGAAGCTCTTGCAGCAACCTGGAGGGTGCTGGGGCACCCTGGCAGACCACACCAGGGCTAACGCTGCTTCCACCCGCCTGTGTCTGCCCGGGGCAGCCAAGGTGACGTGTCATTCCCCTTCCACATCTAACGTGGGAGCAGTTTGGGGTGCTGGGGTGCTGGAGCTCATGGAACGTCCTTAGACAGGCAGGCTTGAGGGACCTCTTCAGTACGAGTCCATGCAGTAATTGATTTTAAGAGAAAACATTTTATTCTGGGATAGATGAGTCTAATGGGCTGTACAGCCCTTTGAGGCGTGAAGTGGAATTAGCATTGCCTGAAGAAATGGCTGGTTTGGGGAGGCTACAAGCTGATGAGAACTTTTCCTGGTCCCTTGAACCAGTCGTTCTCTCAAGGGGATGTGAAAATGTACCTAATTAGTATCTCACTTTTGAATGTGCTCCTCTCTCCAGCCCTCTAACTAGGACTTGGGTCAAAAGCTGCTAATCCTGCTTCTTTTCTGTTGACCAGGGCAGCTCAGGTAATTTTGCCAAATTGTAACTGCTTTTCTTAGTGGTAGAAGAAACCCCAAGCCAGAGGAGTGTAAGTTCACACAGCTTTCAGGATGTTGAGGCAGCTGGGAACTGGCCAGGCTCACAACAGGAGATGCTAAAGGTGACTTGAAATCACCTTCCTTATCCCCATTTCCCTTTCCTGGACCTAGTGTAGCCTGGGTGGAACACAGAACTGAGCTCCAAATCTTTTATTTCGCCAGGCTGGAGAGAGTTCAATTAGGCATGCTAATGCCAAGAAACATTTTTCAGGTTGTAACTGGCACTCCCACAAGCTATTACATTTTTTACCTGCAGGAGAATGACACTCAGTTGTGAAATTATTTCCTGCTGTTAGAAACATCAAAGAAAGTAGTTTTCATTACAGAAGAAAATGAAGCTATTTCGAAAAAGCAAGGGGGAAACACATTGGTACCAACAGGAAAAAATGTATGACATGGTCTCGGCAGATTTCAAGGTGGATTGTACACGCTGTGATCCCATTTGTTATATTAATGCACAGACCTTTACAAAAGCAGGTTTTAATTGAAAGCAAAGCAGCATCCTGGAGGATTCTTTAAGGCTTGAGTACTGACGCTGAAGAAGATCTTGGCTTCTTTGAGCTTTGCCTGGGTTCTAATCTCAACTTTTGAGATGCAGTCCCAGCCACATTAAAATCGGCGGCATGCACCCATTGCTGGCAGCGGGGCCAGGGTTCCACCCGCTGTTGAAAAAACTGTTTTCCAGAACACCCCGAGTCCTCTGTAGGAGCCAGAACTGAAATAACAGTATCTGAAAGGCAGATCTCTTGTCTGAAGTTTTGTATATTAATTCAGCCTCCTCCTCTCCACACGGACGCTTTCATAAAGGTCTCTATCCTGATCTTGACTTGATCGGGTCTATAAATCTTTGTGTAGTAAGATGAAAATACATTGGCCATAAATGAAGGTATCTGATGTTTAGATATGTGGCTAACAGAAAGTATCAGAACCACATCATCATCTTTTTTAAAACAAGGAGGCTTTTGTTCTTGTGATTGTCTTTGCACAGCTGTGAGTTTTATAGCACCGTGCCAATGAATGCACTCATTGCAACTTTTATTTTACTCTGAAAAGGTAAATTGGGAGCATTAAGCCCCCAATAAGTATGTAAAAGTGGCAAAACCACAGGTAAAGTGTTACTGAAAGCTGCAGCCCTGCCAGCCATTTCATTTTAAACATGGCTCTTTTAAAAATAACTTTTGCAGTAAAAGCTGTAACTCCTGGATGTAATATGAGCTATTGCTAATGTCATTCCCATGAATTGCTTACAGTGTTGAACTGTTAGATGTCTGACAAGTCCATATATCTCCTATACAGTATATATGAAAGTTTTTTGCCTCTAAACCATATGTTCTTTTTTTCACTCCTCCATATTCTTCAAGTGCACGTGGTTTGGTGATATAGTTTATTTGAACAGGAACCATAGCAGACAGAATTATTCTTTTGCTGAAATGTATCCTTTTTCATACATCTCAGCTTCATGATTAAAGCGATTGGCTCTCGAGGCATTAAGTTTAGTCTGCTGCTGCCACAATTATGCCTTTGAAAACTCCTGAGTGCACTCGGTGATTTCCAGTAGTCCAGATGTCATTAGAACAACACGCAGGTAGTCTGCAAAGTCCAGTAACACTGTCTACACTTCGGTCTGGCTTGGGCGAGCTTTTCTCTCCCTCCCTCTTGGCCAAGCCTCGCAGCTCGGGGAGAAAACAAATAGCTTTCCTCATGGAAAGTTTTACTTAATCTGGCGAGGTGCCTGAGCCTAGACCCTCCTCGTCTCTAATGATGATTGAAAGTGTACACGCTACTGTGATAAAACATGCTGAGTCGTTAACATTTGGGGCTCGGGTCGTACGCGATGAGTAAGGGAGGGCTGAAGTAATGCGTTCGAGTCAGACCTTCGGTGGACTCGCACGTCTGGGTTTGAGGGAGATCCTGTTACACGAAACCGCACACCCACGGGATCGGGTTTTGCTGTTTCTAGTGGGTTTGCTGAATCGGGTCTCCCTGGAGGCCCACCAGAGGAAAGCCCCCAGGAGAGCAGCTGACCAGACTAGGTGTCCCTCCTGGTTTTCTCCGGTCCCGGCCATGCGGTCGCCCACGGAGCAGACCTGCCTACCTCTTAGCTGTGAAACCTAGCAGCGAACTGTGCTTTCTTCTCACTCCAGCACTTAGATTTCCAGGGAGCTCCTCGACTCTCGGGCTTTCACGGCAGAGTCCGGTCCCTTCAGAGAAGTCCTGAGTGCCTCCACCCTCGTTGGGTGATGGCAGGAGGGAGCAGGAGGCCGGCCAAGCGATGGGAAAGCTTGCAGAAAGCAGCAGGCAGTGCTTTGCAATGTTTTGATACTCAAGAGTATTTTTAGCGTTGAAAACCCAGCGTTTGCTTAATGTGCATCTGTGCACGCACCTTGGCGTTAAATATTTTGAGTCGTTAAGCGTTCAGCTGAAGCCGCGCTGCTCCCCCTCGTTTCAGCTAAGAGCCAGCTTCGCGCTGCAGCCCTGCTCAGCGGCTGTGCCATTAGCTGGGGAAGAAGTTGCTTCTCGCTCCCATGCCTGATTTGCTCTCCTATTTCCATAGTAATGGCATTGCTGTTTCAAATGGTAAAGGTTTTGTGGGTTATTTTCTCTTAAGTTTTCCTTGGCGATCGGGGGAGAAGAAGTTGCTGTATCTGAGCCTTGGTAACATTTACATCTGCTTTTAAGCCTGGAGGAGCGCCAAGGAAAATATGTGGCTTGCAGAAGCACAAGCTTCATGAGAAAGCTTTGTTCCGATGCAATTCACTTTAGGAATACGCTGTTTATTTGAGACGTTTCTGCCGAGCCGCGCGGCGTTAGCTGGTCAGGTGTGGCCTCGTGGCTCGTGTACGGCCTCTGCGCTCTCGTGTCCTGAACCCGTTCTGGCAAAACGCTACCGGGGAAGTTGTAGAAAACCCCTCTTCTCCCGGGAGCGGAGTATCGCACGCAGACCCCTGCTGCGTCTCGGCAGAGCTGGGCTGAAGCAAGCCGCCGGCTCAGCCCAGCAAACACATACGTGTCAGAGGAAGAGCTCTCATGAGTAAACTCCACGGCTTCACGTACGGTGCTCTCGGCCAAGCGCTAGCGAGCTGTAGTGTTGCGAGATCACAGAGCGGCGAAGGGCCTGCCTCTGCTCCCACTTAAGTCAATAACACCGTTCCCTTTGGGTTCGTTGGGAACGGGACCAAGCGTATGGCTGGTAGTTAAAACGCATAATAGCTGCATTCATTGAAATCTGGTCGCTGATAGACAGGGAGAGAGAAGGAGTCGTTTCTAGCAGATTTCGGCGCAGCTTTAGTTGATCGTTTCGTCTGCGTCTGCCGGACAACCGTGGGGCTCGGTCATGGGTCTGATAGCAGCTTGACCATCGCCGTCGAGAGCGGGCTGCCTGATAACCTGGCTCCTGGTCTTTCCTCCTCTCCGAGGAGCTAACGCTGATTGCAACCAAAGGGGGCACAGGCTTTCCGCAACAGGCTTATCTCCGGGCTGGGAGGAAGCCTGTGAAAAAAAGCAGACCCTCAAAATGTTCCCCTCCTCCTCTGTCACTGAGGAAGCCTGCAAATTCTGGGCGTTGAAAATACCTGGAAACGATCGGCGAGTAAGAAACGCAGTAGGAAAACCGTGGTCCTGTTCCTCGTTGGCCAGCCTGGCTGGGTTTGTCTGCGATCCAGGGAGCTGGACCAGCCCTCTGCCTGCTTTATAGGCTTCGCTTTGTCAGTGGGTCTTCTACATTTTGCACACTTTGAAGCCTGCTGCAAGACAAACACCAGAAAGCGAAGTGAGGTGGTGCTGCAAGGGTGTCAAAATTCCCGAGCTGTACAGTCCCTGAGCACATGAATTGCAATATGAGCACTTGAACAGTCTTGAAAAGCAATGCTACGTGCTATCAAAGTCCATAATTAGTGGATTAAATTCTTCGGTCCTTAGATAGTTATAGCTTATGTTATCCAAGCATCATGTGTGCAGAACATTCCTCACTTGCCTTGTCTTTGCACAACTAAAGCATGATTTTTCTACTTAATTTTGGCCCTTCTGCAGCCATATGAGAGTGCAGAAGACAAGATTTGACTCTTCATGTCTGTGCTGTCCAGATTGCTCTTGATGTTAGATTTCTGCGGGAGCTAGGGCTGAAGATTTGTTCCATTTCATAACTCCTGTGATATCTTTGGGGTTACAGAATACGTATTGCAGTAGATACTGCGAATCAATTTTGATTCCCTGGGAGCAGCAGTCAGTTCTTTTTCTAGTGCTTCAGGGAAAATACGTGTTTCATTGCCAGCTCATAAGCAAAATCTTCTGCAAATTACTTAAGAAGTAGAAAAAAATGCTATTTTGGCTCACAAGCCTCCAAAAATGCAAAACTGAAGAATATTTAACTTTTATTTCTATCCGGTATATGCAAACCCATACACACATAAAGTATGTGCGTGCATATATATGTGTGGGCAAATACACAGACTTAAGTGTAATGAGCTGTAAGACTTGGTATACTAATTCTTTTGCTTCTTTGAAGTTGTGGTGGGCAAGAGTGATGTAAGTCTCTTCTACTCATGACTGACTTCTCTGAAAATCCTGCAAGTGCCTGTTGAGTAAAACCTTTTAGAAAAGTGAGGTCAGGTGGAGAAGTCCATCCTGTGGACCTTCTGTTGTGCACAGTTCGTTTCTGAACTGAAATCCCCGTTGCAGCTCTGAAATCTGTCTCCACACTGCTGCATGCCTCTGAGCTGCAGTTGTCGCTGCTGCTGAATGTTTCTCAGCCATCTGAGCTTTTGCTATCCAGCTATTCTTTTGGAAGACTGAAGCAACTGGTAAAGATGATCCCTTCACTGTTAGTTGGCTTTTTTTCCCCTGTGATAACTCTGCCTTCCACCAAGTTCCAGGCTGCGCTTGGACTCAGCTATTCACTTGAGGGCTTTCACCTCGGAGCATCTGCATGAGCCATTAACAACTTCTCCAGGCATCTTCTCCTTATAGTAATATGTCTCTGGGTCAGTAGTACTGGGAGGTTCAAATGTTCTTCTCGATCTAAAATGCTTATGTGTGAAACTGTCATACAGAAAGAGGTTAGCAGAGAACTGGTTCTGATTTTTTCAATTATGCACACTCTTGTTTGTTTTCTTTTTTCTGAGAATTTTCCCCAATTCATCAACTGTTAACCGTTGTGCAAAATGATACAGAGCTGTCCCTTGGGCCGCAGCAGTCAAAGGCTAGAACTTCCTGAAACTGCTAGAATTGATGCAATGCAAATTCAGGTTTTGCAGAAAGTTATAATGAGTCCAAGCTCTGGCTAGACGGACCTCACCCAGGCACTGCACGAGGTCTCTTTGAAAGGGAGCGATGGAGATGGCTGCTCTACTCCGGTCCACTTTGAAAGAGTTCTCAGGGATTTTTGTTTATTTTTTCTTCCACATAGAGAGTAGGTTGGGATGAGGAAACACCTCATTGCAAAAGAAAAAGAAGCAAAACTGGTTCCAGGGCAGAAAGTGCCATCAACCACAGGGAGACTACGCTTTTTTGCATCAGCGGACAAACACGGCAGCCGTGGCTGCTTCAGAGAACTTTCCAGGAATTTTCCCACTGTTTCCAGAAACCCGGGCTGGACCTTTACAGGCCAGACAAGCACCACTATCGTCTGTTCAAACCAAAGACTCACAATTGGACATACTGTGTTGGATCACCTCTCGGTAGGAACCTGCAAACCTCCATTTTTGCCAGACAAACTGCTGGTTTCTGCCCTATTGGGCATACAGCCAGCATTGTCAAGATAAAGGTGACCATCTCCTTTGCAGAGGGTTTAGACTTACCTTTTTGCAATCCAATATCCCAGATATTTCACACTATTTCAATGGTAAACTAAAGTCGTAAAGAGGAGCCAGCAGTGCTGAAGTCAAGGAAAGGTTTGCCGGAAGGACGTGCTAATGTGAAAGCATCTTCTTGCGCTATTTTAGTAGCTAGTTTACAAGTCCAGAGATAGCTGCTACCCTCAGCTGAGTTGGTGCGTACTTGGTGGCAGGGTCAGATCGGTGTGACAGGACTCCGGACCCCCAGGATCTGCGTGGGGCTGCTCCCCGGCAAGGATTCAGCGCAGTTGGGCGATCAGGGCCCTTCGTGACAAGTACAAGCAAGTGCCTGTGTGTATATGCATTTATTCTATTTGGGAAACATACTGAAAAAAAAAGAATAAAAAAAAAGAAGCTTTCTCATGATGCTGTAGCAGGGTTAGCAAGCATTTTAAAGTTTCAGACTTAGAGTATGGCTGTGAAACTAAGCTGGTGGCGTAATTAGAGTGAAAGAAGGCTTGAGAAAAAGAGAAATGAGAGGAAGGTTAAATATAACATCCGCATAAAAAAAAGATGAGCAAAGATGAATTTTGGAAGAAGAGGGGAAAGGGTGAGTGTGGGTGTGAGAGAGAGGAGTTTGTTTAAAACCGAAATGGTACAAATGAGTACTAATAGCCCAGGATTTGACCGCCATAGAAGAGTGTATCTAAAGAATACCTCACTTTGCCCCAAAATAATTAAAGTACAGAGAAAAATGGGAGGAGATGATGAAATGAGCAATGTGCTCATTAAACTTGAGGAGAGTGTATCTGACCAGTAAGCTCAAGTCAGTCCGTTTGTCTGTGTTGATCTGCAGGGAAATGGCTGCGCTGTGTGGAGGTCGGAGGTTTTGGGGGCCCAGCTCCATCGGGGCAGGACCCTCAAATCACCTTGGGAGTTAGTTCCATGCTCTATTGCCAAGTTCTCTAAGGAGCGAGGAAAGGGCTTCGGTGTTACCGCTGGGTGGAGAGAGCTCCTGTAAGGAGCCCCCAAAAACCTCAGAAATATGGTAGAAAAGAAGGGTGTGTATGTGTGTGTGTGTGTGTGTGTGTCTTTGAGTAAATACAGTCACATCACCTGAACTTAGTGAGAAATTTTCATCTCAGTTTCAACACTTCTCTTGCAGTGTAACAGGACGTTCAGTAAAAATGAGAAAAATCAGAAAATATTATCCATTGCCTCTTCCCCAATTAGAAATTACCCAGAAAAAACACCGCTAGAAGGAGTAGAAGTGATCAGCCTTTGACAAGGCAGAGGGGGATTTGTAAAAGTTCATTTTCAAGGTTATACGATTGAAGAATAAAACAGGAAATCCCCTTACTTTGCAATTTTTTGAAAGATGGCATTCAAATTACATTTAGGATATGATCCAAATGCCATGAAAAATTTTTCCATCAACTTCGATGGATGTTCTAAAACAGGATGTGTTAAATCAGGGGAAATAATAACAGTCTCGCAAGTAAATTAACAGAAGATTCACAACACGTTATGAATCACTGTATTAAAGAATCAATTAGAGTCAGCTATTTAAATAAAGGCAGAGCAGTAGCAAAAAAAATTTTGAACTAGAAAAAATCAGAACATCTGCTGAAGTTTCCAAAGCTATATTTAATATTAACTTGGGAAAAGCACCTGGACTGAATGGTGTCTCATCAAAAATTTGTAAGTGTTTCCAGACCAAAATCACTTGGATACTTTTAAAAAAAAAATCATCTGCTCAACTAAAAGAGAAAACTCCTCTCTAAACCCTTCCCTACTGAGGAATTTTGTTATGGGGAATATCACCGTCTTAAAGCAGAGAAGCAACAAAATGCAAATGTTTTGTATGGTCCAGGTTTTTTTGTTGATCGTTACGATCTAGTACCAGAGTCTCTGCCCTGCTGGCTGCTGCACTCAAGCTGCACCTTCTGCCCCAAGAAACTAGTTTGCTGGAACAGGGCCTGCCCTTGTATAACAGTGCAATTAGCTAACAGTGGGATAGACTTTATTATTATTATTATGAAGAATATTTCAGATTCAAGCACTCAGCACAGAGGAGAGTATGAAAAGTGAGCTGACTTTTGGTAGAGATGCCAAGAAACCTACAAGTGGATGGACCATTTCTTTGGTTGTTAGGTGAATATTCAGAGAAAAAAAATCTGCTTTTGAAATTTAAAGCAAACTTACTGTCTTTTTTCACTTTAGTCAGGAAGGTACTAGGAGACAGGACTGCCTATGTCTGATCGTGTGAGTTGTGAAACGTTTGGTCAGCCAGCTAGAGATCAGCCAGCCATATACCTGATGTTTCAGTGCCTATATTTATGGTTCCTCTGATGATGAAATCTAGATTTCTGCAACGACGAACGTAATTTCTCTGCTGTCGGTTAAGACCTTGTTTCGGGGAGGAGCTGGCAGATGCTTGTGATGCCAAACGAGGCTGTATCATGCTTTCTGTGGTGCATGGTCCCCTGAGCAATGCGGGCCACTACCTCCCTGTGCCTATTTTCTGAAAAATGTTGGTGTTCAGAAAACTGTCTGAAGACAGATTTAAATTTGATATGAATTCATTTCATTGAGGGGAAGCACCACTGCAGGGGGAAAACCCCACACCTTGACACACTGAAATGATTGCAAGAATTCTTCTTTGAGATGTCTGAGGAGGAACATTTCTCCTAACATGGAAAAGTCATCTAGATTTTACACTGCTGCTACAAAATTAAAATCTTAGAGTGGGAGAACTTAGCTTTGGTTATTCTTGATAGAGACAGCTAGAGTAAGTCAGCATAGATCCATCTAGATGTAGTGCAGCTGCACTGATTTCTACCTGTTCAGACCCTAACCCCATTTATTTAAGAATGAATGCACTAGTTGCAGGGAAAAGTTCTTCTAGCTACACTCTTACTTGAGATTACCCCACTTTTAAGTACAAACAGACATTTCTGTGTATCTTCTTCTTTTCCTTTACAGACCTTTATTTATATTATGTATCTGTATCTCACATGCCAATGGAAATCAGGAAAGGAAATTAATTTGTATGAATGGACTTCATAAATTTAATGATTTACCCGTAATGAAATCCTGGTTTGCAGAATGAGAAATAATAGGGCTTTTCCAAAATATCTTAATCCTTGGCTACGATTAGTGGCATAAAATGAACCATTCTTTCCTATGTGTCTAAAGTCCAAGTTGTGCTCCATGTAGCTATGTGATATTCTTTCCAGTCTCATGTCAGTAAATAATTGCAGTGCTGCTCTTTAGTCTGTCTCTGACCTTCGCTATGCTTGCCTTTCTTGAGCAAAAGTTGGGAATTGCGACAGATTGATCTCCTTCTGTGATCTGATCTAGTCTAGTGTGAAAGGAAAGTTCGTTAATCCTACTCCTGAATTCCTTAACCAGTTTACATAAATGTACTATCCTATAAGCATATGTAATAAAGCACAGCCATAACAGTGCTTAAACAGGATTAGGCAATACCTCATTTTCTAACTACTTCTACTTTTGCAGAAATACAAATTCACTTTATTTATATTGTCAAGGGTGATTTTTTTGTAAAAAAATTATTTTAACTGGTTTAGGTCTTATAAGTTTAGGCTAGAATATTGTCTAGTCTGTCTAAACTTGTCATAATTCTAGTTGTTGTTACCTGAACATGAACCAAAGATGATTCTTGTTTAAAGGAGCCTCTTTTGGGGAGGGGAAGAATCAAGTAGCTTAACATAATCTGGTTTTAACAATTAAAAATTGGCAGCTGAGCTGTGTACTGAAGTAAAGCAAGGATTTTTAGGTCTAGAGAAATGGTAGAATCTAGAAAAGAAAAACCACATGCTACTAAAACCCTTTGTATGGGTTTTCCAGTATTCCTTAGAAAGCAGGTAGGGCTCTAGGACCACGCTGTACCCGCACGCATATGCGTGAAAGCCCACACACTGAAGTAAACACAGTGATGTGGTTGTCCTCTTTGAGTGGTAGGAATCAGAAGTAAGTCTGCTGACATCAGAGAAGTTGTGTATGCTTCAAAGTTCAGGCAAAATAAGAGATCTACTTGCCTTTTTTGCATGTCAACATTAAAACATTTCAAATAATCTTTAGGGAATAACGAGCAAAACAGGGTGTTTACAATGCAGTGACCGATTCTTTCCTGCCGATCCATCAGACCTGTACCTTGTGCATTTATAGACCACCTTTACATACCTGCCTGTGTTTAATAAGGACTTGATGCAAAGCCCATTGAAGTGAATAGGAGTCCTTCTGTTGTCTTCTTTGCTCTTTGGATCAGGGTTCAACTTACAATCACGAGAACCTATCACTTAATGCTCTTTAAAAAAGTAATGCATGAAAACCTCTAGTACTGGGTGAAAATTTAAGGGCCCAAAAGTTGATGCAGACACAAGTTACAGTTCCCAAAGTCACAGTAAAAGATTATATTACATTAATATGTAAAGGTTAATGGCACATACAGTAATCTGAAATACTGTCCCTATTGTATATGTAGTGTGACTGACTTGCAGGGTTTTAAGGACCCTCACTTTGGTTGTTTGGGTGTGCTGATATTTAAAGCAATGTTTGTGTTGGTTACAAGGCCTAGGCCAAAGGGATCTCAAGGAGCCCTACATTCTTACACATTGCCTAGTGGATAAGTATATATTGGGTAAACACACCGTGCCTATTTCTGTCCCCCTTTATGTCAGTAGAAAAGAGAAATTTCTCTCCTGGCATAGCTGTCGTACAGGTATGTAAGGTCCCTTTGTGCCATTGTGGAGGTCTCTTGAGTTGCTGTACTCTTTCGTGTGGTCTGTAACAAGACAATGACAACACTGCACCATGCGTCCTCCATGGAAAACGGGGTAATTTCAACAATTTTCCATTTTCTGTAATGTTTTTCTCTGAAGCAGGAGGCTTGCTTTATGTGTGCAAAGCTTTCTGTTGCAGCTCTCCATAGATAGCCATGACAAAGAGAAAGCATGAAAGCTTCTAGGGCAGAACATTCATCCTCGCTTATCTGGCCCTCGGAGACATTAGCTAATCGAGGCACGATACTCCATACAATAGGACAAGTGCTGTAAAGCTACCTCTGTTATCCCAGTGAGCGTGGAGACTTATCATTCCCATGGCCATTTTACAGGATTTGTTTTCTTCTGACAACAACATCCACAGCCTACGGTGCTATCGACTCCAACAATGAATCTGATGCTGGCTCTGTGTGTTATCGGCTCCCTAATAACTGTCTTTTTTTTTTTTTTTTTTTTTTCTTCTTTCCCACCCCATTTGTGAGAATTTGTCCCCTGGAGCTCTTCTCTATCAGGCCCCTGCAGCTGGTGTTATTTTAGATATGGCAGGAAGTAGGTACCGGAAAACAGCGAGAGCTCGCAGCGCTCAGAAAAATCTAGAAATTCCTCTGATTTACCCCAGGCTCTGGCTCCAATCAAAGCCGGTTGCAAAAAAAAAAAAAAAAAGAAAAGGGAGAGGGAGAAGGGGGGCTGTTGGCAGGGGGAAAGACCCAAGCAGACAACGGTGTCTGGGCTGCGCGTGTCGGGAAGGAGAGCTTCAGCCGTCACCTCCCCGGGGTACCGGGGAGATGCTCGACACAGCCCTGCGAGCCGAGGAGCGCTCGGCTGGAGCGACGTTCCAGGCGCTGCCGCCGGCACCCTCCCTCGCCGGCCGAGAAAACCCCTTCTCACCTCCCCAGGGACGTGCGTTTCTAAAAGCTCATCCCGTTTTTTTACGCTCTCCCCTCTCGTGTCCGGTGTGCGCCTAAAGCGGATCAGCTTACCCGGTCGTCCGGCAGGCTCCCATAAATGCTTTTAGCAGCACTTGGCAAAGGGCACCAGCCAAAGGCACTGGTGGAAAGTCACTAGAGCAAGAAACTTACATCACTACTACTATTATTATTATTACTACCGCTATTATTATTATAATTTTACAGCTCAGACGGGATACTTCTTAATCTGCTAAGCAAAGACCTTTTTAGCCGCTTTGAATACCTTTTAAATCAGGCTGACTCTGGAGATGACTTCTAAAAAAAAAAGAAAAAAAGAAGAAACGATAAAGAAAAACACCTCCAAACCTTTCAGTTCAGCAAGCGGTTTAGAAAAAAAGACACCACCACCCCCATACACAAAGACATACACGGAAAAGATACTACCTTTAGAACTGGTTTTAATAAAGAAGTCTTCCTCTTTGACACAGCAGATAAGGAGGAAGATGTCCGCCCACAGACATCTCACACCATTAGCGATCTAGTTAACATCTGTAAATGTTTTAGGGAAAGAAATTATACTTTGAGACATTTATTTTTTAATTACAGGCTCCAGATGAGATTTGTTAGAGCAGGGAAATGTATCCCATAGCGACTGATGTCAATAGCAAGCAGTCCCTAAAGCCAGCCAGGATTGGGAAAGCCATGCTGTTTGCTGCTCTTGGCACTGCTCCCTGCTTTCACAATGTCAAACTTAGAACCGCCTTTATATGCACTTTCCATTTTTTTTTCCACAGTAGCTGTTGCCAGCAAGCTGTAAACTACCGTATATCACTCAGATTTAAGAACCTAAACTTTAAAACAAATTAAACTCTTGTTGACATTGTAATAAAAATCAGAATCGAACTGAACAGCTCAGTAAAACTGCACTTCAATTATTTTATGGATTTAAGATTGTTTTCTAGGATTCCCAGACTCCCAATACAGCAAAGTTATTTCCTCTTGGCAGATGTCTGGAAAAAAAAAATTCATTGAATGGATAAAATTATGTGGCAGACACTAGGTTGAAGCCTAAAGGGAGGAAATGGTGTCTCCCCAGCACCTGTAAATATTTGCTCTGTGTCTTGACCAGAAGAGCCGTTCGTCCATACTTTGAAAAAAAATGTCAAGGTATTAATTTTGTGAGTTTTTAAGAAAAGAGAATTTTCATCTGTTAAAACCCAGTTCCTAACTAGGTGTTTATGTGGTTTTGAACGAGAACAGCAAATACGGGTTACGGGTCTGACCCACCCTTCAGAACCACATCCAAATGCAGGTAAATGCATGCAGCGCACGAGTGCTCCCAGTCACTGGCCTCTGCTTATCTTTCATCTCCCTACTTAGCAGTTAATGTTGGGTATTCTTTTTATAATTCTCTTTTTTTTTTTGCCTATTCTGTAAAATGGAAACAGTGGTTTCCATCCGATTAATTGCCAGGTTTCCATTCTTTATAATGTTTCCTCTCAAAACAGTTTGGAATGAAAGTATTTCAGAAATGTGTGTAGACGGAAGCTACTGGAGATAATAATTTGTTTCATGTCACTCTGTTTTACAAAAGGTGTGGTGCACAAGAAGGGCTGTTGCGTGGAGCAAACAGCAGTCGGCTTGCGCAGCCTTTCACCAAAACCTTTGTGGGACCTAACTTGTTTTCTTTCATCACATCAGAAAAATGTCCTTTATGTCCCTAAGGCCCCTTGCGTGCCCAGGGTCTTCAGGTCTTCAGCAGGAGCTGACTCTTGCTGGGTTGCTCCTCTCACAAGGATGCTGCTGAAGATTGAGCCAGATGTTGCACATCTGCATGCCCACAGCTAGGTCCCGGGGTCTGCATGTTCTGGCTGAACCTCCCCGGGGAGCGCTGGTCCCTCTGAGCAATGTGTAGTTGTGTGGATTTTCCGAAACGGCTGCGTTAGGCTCTGTGCGTTCACCTCTTGATCTGAATTGGCTGACTTACCTGACTGACTCTCACGTAAGCAGCCGGTTTTCTTCATTGTAGCATTAATAAGTTTTTTAAAGCTACTCTTGAATTGCTGTTAAAGTTCTTCCACTCATTTGGTTGCCTGGAGCACCTCTCAAAGTGCAGGCCAAATTCCTGCTGGAGTTTGGATGCGTTGCCAGATCACAGCCTGGGCCGTGGAAGCACCCTGTCATTTCTCAGCTATCGAGAAGCGAGGGGTTTTGGAGTCCAAGTACTCAAAAAGAGGCAGAAAATAAGTCTGTCGCACATTGCGAATGGTTGTTTGGGAAGTGTAACGCAAATGTTCTGAATAAAATTTCAGGTCCTTAAGTGTGCTTCAGAGATGAGTGTTGTACGCCTGTGTTTGTCGAGTGCCTTTTTCCTAGTTCTCTAGTGCTGGCCACAGGTTTGCCGTGCTTCATTCTTGGGGCAGAATAAATTTCCTCTCTAGTGGAGAGTGCTGAGCTTCAGCACAGTTCCTGTGTCAAGCATTGAGCTGCAAGGGGGAAGGTTTCTTCTTCCCTGGGAGCCCGGCTGTGATTCTTACTGAATTTTTGCAGCCATATCTGGTGTTTTTTCTGTTGACATTGCTCTGTCAGTCCAGCCTAAGGAGCCATTCTGCAGCTTAACACAGCATGGGGGAGAGGGGAAAAGAGGAAAAGACATTTTGCCATGTTTGCAGCTCTGTCGCACTGGGACCATATACAAATAAGAGTATTCTTCCAGCTGCTCTAATTTGAGACGCTTGCTATAGGCAGTTTTAGCATCCAAGGGGTACTGGAGTCCAGCAACTGTCTGGACACGGTGGTTTTCACAGCTACGTCTTCTAATAACCTAATAACGCCCAGCTGGTGCTTTCCCCATCATGGCCCAGCTTGCATTGATATGTCTTCAGTGTCTCTCCACGAAATCAACCTGCTTTGTATCGAACCTTCCCACCCAAACTGGATGGGAGTTGTGTCATGAAAAGGTCTTTAGCTAGTGTAGTTAGTGTAGTGCAAAACCAACGCAAGAGTATCATTAACCACCACCAGCGCTCTTCTCCAGGGAGCCACGGCGGAGAGGACGTGCATTCCTCTTTGAACTGCAGCGTTCTTCAGCAACAGACGCTGCCGTGGTTAAAATAAAGTCCTGTGGCATTACGTACAGCTCGCGTTACGGTGGTGGCCAGGTCATCATGCCACAAGCGAATCTATCACCTGACGATTTGCCTGCATCATTTTTTCTGCAGGCTGTTTGCAGCCACCAGTGCAGATTCCCAGAGCTAGCCCTACTTCTGTGCCAACTGCTGAAGATTAGCAGCCATGTTCCATCACCTAAGGATTTCCCCCAGCCAGCGCGACCTTTCCCAGCCTAGCCCCCAGCAGGCTCACAGGTGGATTTCTTTTCCCTTATCAAACACATTAAAAATTTTATTAGCCCCACCCAGCATTTCTCTTCCCTTGAGCAGCGTGTGGCCAGCCACTGACTGGGTCATCTCATGGCCATCGTTTTATCTGCCTGAGCAAAACTCCTGTGAGTTAGGGGTTCGCAAACAAAGTTCAGCCTTCACCACAGCCTGGGTGGGAATGTGGCCCAACAGTGGTCGCCCCCCCAAGCAGCACAAATATCGTGTATTGTGTACGCAGCAGCATCCTAGTGTTGCCCCTGCCTCGGTGCCCTCTGTGCTAGATAACGTGAATAATGCATTCATCTTTTCGGTTTAGCGCACGCTTTGAGGTTTGCCGATAAAAAGGGCTATAAAGGCAAGAGGTGTGGGTGATGGTGATGATAACGGGGCAAGTAGGGTGCATTTAAAAAAAACCAAAAAACCCTCTTTGCTCAGAAAAAGATCAGACAGACCCTGTTTGAGCCTATCTCCAGGACACTTCTAGTGTTGAGGCCCAACGTTACTCCTGCTGAAGTCCATCAGGCTTTGAGGCTGGTTGAGTGGAGGAAGAGCTGAGTTTCTTGGCTGTTCTCTGCCGCGAAAAGCAAAGGGCACTCAGCAAATACTCCTGCGTGACCCAAGGTGCTTCTTTCTTTCTTCCATTCATTATTTCTTTGCTTCATTTGATATGCCCAGCTGCACATGAGCTGGTTTTTTACGAACAGCAGCGCAAGGTGGCTCATTTTGGAGGATTCCAAGATGATCACTAGGGGCCACATTATTATTACATAAAGTCAATTAAAGAGCATACGTGCACATCCCATTGATTTGATTTAGAACTAACAAAAGCTTCAGTAATGTGCAATTACAAGAAACTTAATGACCCCTTTATATTGAATGCAACTTCCGTGGCACCTAATATGCTTTGATGAATTGCTCATTATGTGCAATGTTGGAAAAGCTTCTAAAAAGATTAATAATTGTATAATCGATAGAGAAATTCAGTCTTGTTTTTTTTTAAACTCTGAAGTCAGTTAAGTCATGGAGATTATGGATCCTCTCTTCCTCCCCTTTTCCCTCCTGTACCCCCAGATATTTTTTTTCTTTTCCTAAAGGTAATCTGTCACTTTTCCAGCATGTGAAGAAACCCCTTCTCGAGTAATGTGAAGCGGTCTGGCCTGATACGGATTGCCGTGTGAGGTCCAAAAGGCTGGTGCCAGCTGCCGGCAGAAATCGCCGGTGCTGGGCTGGATGCGTACTCATGGGATGCTCCTTTGGCGGGGCAGGAGGTCCCCGAGTAGCAGCGTCCAGCGTTGGGCTCAGAGCTTTGCAGCATGGTCCAGACCCCCTCCCCCTCTCCCATTCACTGCCTGTGGGCTTGGGGAGCTGCCAGCCCTTGGGGCCGTCAGGTGGGCTTCAACCTTGCTCTTCTTTGAGAGCCTCGTGTCTCGAGTGTTGCCCGTGCCGCGGTTGACTGCAAGTTGTGACGGACAGCAAACCTTGTGGGATGGGTTCGGAAATAGGAAAGGGAAAAGGAAAAAAGGAAGTTTCATTTCTGTTACGTTCGGGGTTTAATAAACACTGCCGGAGACATCTGGAGGCTAAAAAACAGGCAAATGCAGAATTGCTTTAAATTTGTTTTGATTTCGAATCCACTCTTGTCATGCTTCAGGGCATGATTCATGAGTTTTGAACGCTGGGGTCTGACAGCACTATTTCACTGCTGGGTGCTAAACTGGAAAGTAAAACTGATCACCAGAATCAGTTTGTATTACTGTATTTCTTATGGCAGGGGCAAATTTCTGTTGTCTCTAGCAAAGCGGTGCATGCTCTTCCTTACTCCTTCCTGACTGGTACCCACAAAGCTTCCAGCAGTACCGACCTTGGGTTTTGGCTGCCTTAGGTAGCATTTGCGTAGTTCTTCTGTCATGTGGAAATTTTGTGTAAAACGTAAAATATGTCTGTTTTGTTTCCCTTACAGATGCTCTTAGGAACGTAAACACATAATTTTGGTTAAAATGTGGTTTATTTGTCTGTTGCCCAGCCCTACCCTCACACATGTGTGTATGTGTGTGTCAAACGTGGCTTGCATCATACCAGGGCAGAACCTGAAGCCTCTGCGCAGCCCAAACCCCAGCCGCTCCAGGCAAGGTTGGCCTCAGTGAGGGCTACTGAAAATTCCTGTTGGCTCTCTGATTCTTTGGTATAAAAGCTAAGCCAGGTTGAGCGCAGCCACCCTCAGACTGAGAGTAAAAACGAGCTAAAGTTTAGACCCCCGTGTGCTGGGAATCACTGCGGCTGTGCTGATTCCTGCGCTAATTCCCAGCAGCCGGGGAATTCATCCCTAAGTGTTTGCAGAGCAAGAGACGCAGGGCGTTCCCAGGGTTGCATATGGGAGGGATGAAAAAAATCCAAACCCAGGAGTTTTGGTGTGATAGGATGGGACTCATTTAGTCTGGGCACCTAGTCAAGAGCCCCAGTTAAATTACTGCCACACGGTGCTGTCATCGCGCTCCAGCGAGGAACCTTTCCCATTAGCCCTCCGCAGCGCAGCCACTGTGGGAGATTTTGCATTATTTGGAGCTGTTGAGCTAAGTAAGGCAGAGGGTAGAGCAGGTAGGAAAATGATTCCTTGTTAATGTCTGTCGTGCACAACAATACCATCCACCGTGCCAAGCCGACGTTCGTATGGGAGGATCATGTTTTATTAAAACCTGCTACTTGTTGTCACTCACTTGCTCCACTGTCCTATTCGCTGTCTCCAAAAATAGCATGCCCTGTGGTGGTGGCTTATTATGATTAAACAGATAAAAATAAGTTTAAGGTTTAAACACATCCAGGACACCTGAGGTAATACAAGATCTGGCTTCTTTATGGAACGTGTGAAGTTATATTTTCCATTGCTTCACAAGACTTGTTTTGTTTGGTTTTTAATTCAGTAAGCTTTAATGTGATCTATAGTTTCGCATTACAGGCTGGCACCTCAGGAATTTGTATCACTGTTTTCTGATTTTTTTTCTTATTCACAGGACAATACTTACTAGCTTTGAAAAAAGAATTTCTCTGACAGCCCTATTTTTCTTAGTGATTTAAGTAATAATTCTATGTTGTTTGTTGCAGCTTTCGTATGTCAGAAAGGATTGCTTCTTATTAGTGAGGAAGTAGGTACCGTGATAAAAACTGTAGAATTTTACTCATGTGATGGAGTTTATACCAGGAGCTTCATTTCTTTACTCACTGTGTATGTGTCTATATTTAGCCATTTTTCTCTTTAATAAAATCAGTGCATGGCAATAAGGGAAAACATTTTTTCCTCCTGTATTTCTGCTTCCTCTGCATTCATTTGCGACTTTGAATTCCTCTTCAGTGATGCTAATAATGTGGCATTTGATCTGAAATGAAGGGCATATGAGAGCACAGGAGCCTGATGGAGCATGATGTGGCATCGCTGGTGGAAAATCCAAGGGCAGTAATTACAGACAGTAAAGTGAACGTCATACTATGAAACATTACTACAGGTAGTGTCGTGTCAGCGTCAAACTTGTAGACTCACTCCAGAGTTATGTTGCCCTGTCCTTATTCATATGCTGAATGGCGACAGCGTGCTCAGAGCTGTACCCAGTGGGGAGGAAAACACAGTCCCCACTCCACAATGCTCGTGAGCAGCGAGCTGTTGCCAACAGCAGAAATTCAGAGCACTTAGGGGTACGTTTGCACTGTGTAATGAGGCATGTGGAGAGATCCCTGACCTGGGTGTTGCTGTAGTTGTACCGGCGCAGGGCTCGACCTGAGCTAGTGAATTCTGCTGGAAGGCAAAAACGATGAGCCAAAGTGAGGCAGTTTTGCTTTCAGGACTGCTACACTTTTCTGGAGATTGCTCAAATGTGACACCTAGCTGTGCAGTATGACCAGCGTCAAACACGGTCCAAGCGTGGTATCCAAACATGGCATCGCGTTGCTTGGGTGGTTACACCCATCTGAAAGACGAAGCGTTATTGTCTGGACACGGCAGAATCCGGGCGTAATTTCACACAGGCTTTTCACACGTGTGGCTTGAAAGATGCAGCTGGTGTTACTTGTATTTTCCATGACACGTGCACCAGTCAGAGCAGGTTGCTTTTGTTCCTTTTCGGCGAGAGAGCATTACGGCATCTGAACCTCCTGCTTCAGTTCTGCTCCGTGGTAGAGACGATGGTCCCCAGCGGTCACAGGTGGACATGAAGTAACAAGCAAAGGTTGGTTAGTCAGCTGTGGAAAAAAGCTTGATGTGACCCTGAAGGCCTAGATGTCTTGGGACATGCTGTGTGGCTCTTCCTATTGATAAGGAAACCAAAAACCATCCTGAAGGAACAGAGCTGATGCCGTCGCTATTTATGCAGAAACAGGGACGCGTACACAACCTCTCCGTGCCCTTTTACTTCAACTCTATCACACCCCTTAAAAAAGAGTGGAGCGGAAAGCCGCAAAAACTTGCTTGTGAAAGAGAAGTGTGCAGTCGGAAAGGGGTGCAACAGTGAATGCAACCCGCAGCTCTGCTGCTCAGTCTCCTTGTTCGAGCCGTTCTGGGCCGCTGCTGAAGTGAACTGAAGTTGATGGAAAGACAGTCGTTGACTTCCACAGCCTTCGGGGTGCAATGTGTGAAAAGGCAGCGGCTTAACCCAGCCAGAAACTGGAGCCTTAACGTTACTCCTAGCGAAGTGAACGGAGGTGGGATATGTTTTCAAAGTGCCATCGTTCCCTGCCAAAACTGTAGACTCAGCTCTTCCTAATTGTGGGTTTGACCATGGCTCTCCGTTTACCTTCCATTTTTTTGGACTCTTGGGAGCATTGGCCTTTAGGAGTATGGAGTCTTCCAAGCTCTCCTATTTGTAGCCCCAGAGAGCTCCCCAGTTGTGGAAACCCCCTGCATGTGCCTTCTCCCCACTCCCTGCACCGCTGACCTCTCAACTTCTGTGATCTGAGTGGGATCAGTATCTGAGCTGGGAGGCAGAACTTTGTCTCAGAAGAACAGGTATTTTATTAAAACAAAAGGCCCCAATGTTATCTATATTAGTAGTCAGATACAAGGAAAACAGAAATCTGCAGAAATTTAAAGTTTTGCCAGTTGATGGAATCCATGTACAGCCACCAAATGTTAAAAATACTCCATTTCCTATGAAGTTCACATCTATATATGGAACCCACATTTGTTCAGATATGTCTGGTTGTCCTGTTCCGTGCAGGAACCCAAACTGTTGCATCAGTAAGACACTGATTTTGCTAATTAGTAAAGCAAAAATTTCCATTGCAAGGGCATTTTAAAGCAAAATTAAATACAAGAAAAAACTCCTTATTAAACTAAAATGTGGTGTAACAGCTCACCACATCCTGCTACTGTGGCATCTGCTGTTTAGCAAAGGAAAGGTTCCTCTTTCAGACGCCTTGACAGGTAGAGAGGTCACGTGTTACCTGCATTTCTCAGCACTATTATTTTTTTGACTTTCTGTCAGTGGAAAAGCTGAACGTGACAATGGAAAATAGCAGTTGAGGGGAGGCATTGTGGGGAACTGTAGGTGTTAGCTATAAAAGCGATGGTGACCCCCCTCCCCAAAGCCAGCAGAAAAACAGTGAAAAAAATCTGATGACAAAGGTGCTGTAAATCATTGTACTCAGCTGTTTGTCCTGATAGGGATCAACCTGTTGCTTTAAGGGAAGTGTTGTGCTAATCTGGGCATTGAAAATTAAACATCTTGCATGCTATTCCAGATCTGCTGCTAAACTGTATGTAGGGCCTCCAGCAAGCCAGGTAATTCTTTAGGTCTCATCTGTCCTGTCTGTAAAATGGGTCCTTTCGAGTACTCGGGTTATGTTGTTTTAAAAATGAGAGCGAAGCCTTTGCAACCTTTCTTTGAAAAATGTTGCGCTCATGCAAAACACAACTGCTCCTGGAATGGTACTACAGACGTGAATGGATGCGTATCCAAGCAGCAGCAGAATCAAAGACTGGCATTTGCTTTTGGAATGAAACTCAAACCCAGGCCAAAATACTGCTTGCACTGAATACTGCTGTTCTGTGGAGCACACACAATCCTCTTGTAGTAACAGGCTTGTAAGCCAAAACTTGAGCATTCAAGACAGCAACCAGCTGACTCTCCTCAAGTATATAATAAATATTTTGTTAGAAAGGTGGGAACTAAGAGAAAAATACCAATTATTTTCTCTGCACAAGCAGTATATCTTACCTCTCTGGGGAGTTCTGCAGTGGTCCTACAGGACTGACTGGAGCCCTGAGGATACCAAGGGGAAGGAGTGTGAAGGATGGCAAAGGAGATGGTGAACATGGAACAATCAGCTCGTTCACACAACACATGAATGAAATTCTCAAGAAACAAATTTAAAACAAACAAAAAAAAGTACTTCTTCCCCCAGCACATCCTTAAACTGTGGAACCCGTTGCTGCAGGAAACCGTGAAGGCCAAAACAAGTTCAGAAGGTTATTAGAAAACTTAATGGAAGAAGGTTCAACAAAGTTCACTAGAAAGAAAGATGCAGACCTCCTCTTGCTCATGAAGCCCTCCGGCAGCATAAAGGTGTGCTAGAGAAAGCATTGCTGGAGGTGTGCCTGGTTCCTATGCTCTTTCCCAAAGAATTGGCTACTGGCTGTTGTGGTAGATGCGACACTGGTACAGACGGATGTACAGGACACTTCAGCAGAGCCATACTTCAGTAACAGAATTTTTGATTTGTTGTTGGGAAGGGCAATCTTGGGTCAGCCTACAACAAGAATATTTGATGTTTTCTTGCCAAGAGAAACAAAAATCAGTTTTGGGTCAAGCAAAACACTCCAAAACACTCCATTTGATCAAAAATAAAACATTTCCTAACATGCACCAGAAGTGTTAATATGGAGTATTAAAAGAAGCAAACTCTCCAGAAATTTGCAATAAAAAATGTTGATGCTAAAGAAAGACATTTGAAACTATTTGAGAAATGTAATCCGTGTTTTCATGTCATTTTGACTGACCCAAAACTGCATTTCCCGCCCCCAACAAGTTTTCCCTCTACGTCCGTTTCTCGGACCTGGAGGGAGAGAGGAGTGTCTTCATGGCAGTGCTAGACCCTGCAGCTGGAGATGGCGGGGAGCAGCCTTCTAGCCAAACCCAGCAAGCGTCACCCAGAGCGTTTCGTGTGCTCTTGCCACCTGGATTCCCCCCGTTCCCACCCGCCAGAGGGTTTTCCTTCCAGCCTCAGGTGCCTCGGCGGGCAGCACGGGAAAGCCCGCTCTCAGCACACTTCCCCTTTCAGCTCTCGTGTTTAGTGCTCCCTGCTAGCCGCCTGCCTCTACCAGATCGATCGCCTGCTTTGCCAGATCACGAATTGCCCCACCTGGGCCTTCTGCATGCACCGGTGTCCCTCTGTAGGTTTTTTCCACTGTGTTATTGGGAATTTTTGCATTTCCGACACTGCGGTGGGTAAAGGGGAACAAGCGACAGTGAAATAAAGAGGCCGGTGTCTGAGCCACGCTGTCCATGGGCCGCCATGGATGAGAGGGATGTTGAACGTCCTCTTGGTGGTTTTGGCCCCGTTTGGTTGTGAGATCCAGTGGCAACGGGTGTGCTTTGGTTGAGGTTCAGTTGTCTCCCGAGTCCACGCTGCCATTGCCTAGTGACTGCTGTTGAACTGTCCGATGTTGTTACCCGAGGACACCAGCCTCGACCGCTGCTCATCAAGGTAGCAGAAGTCTACCTCTGTTAAGAAAATAACATCCAACAAAAGTCAGCAATAAAGCCAAAGGTCTAATCTGTATCCTGTTGGAGCTGATAACAGAATGACGAGTGATTGCAGCTGGGGACAGATTGGTTTGGCTGGAGAGAGCGTGACCGAAGGACCGTGGTGGTTTCATGGGCTGAGCCGAGGCAAGCGGGCTCCCAGCTGAAAGGAAAAGTCACGTCATCTCTAGGGTAAGCCATGTGTCCTACAGCGCTTGAGTGACAGAGGATTCAGCTGAGGGTACCGAGCGTGGCTGGAAAGGGCAGCCTCTGAGTGCCTAAGCCGATTTTGGAGATGGACCTTTGGCTCTTAGACTGGCATGTCATCAAGTTGCTTCCGAAATACTTTTACTAAATGCTTTAATAGGGGAAAGCGTAGGCTGGCAGGCTGGGGCATGTTACTTTTGAAAGTCTTACTGAATGAATCAAGCAAGAGTATCTCAGCGTGTGCTATAGCATTAGTTTGAGATTCAAGATACCCGAGGGCTAATCCTGACTGGGACGGGGAGCTCCTTCGCTCTTCCACCTCCCTGTCCCCATCTGTGAAATACTGGTGATATTTATGTTTTCACACTGTACAGAAGCGCTGTGAAGATTCATTATTTAATGTTTCTAAGCACTAAGTAACTGTACAAAGACCAAGGATTGCCTTGAGTAGTATCTTAATTTTATTTGCTGTAACAGAAACTTTGAGGGAAAGTTAGCAAAACTGTGACACTGTCTGGCCCATATGAGGATTTTTTTCATTGTCACACTCAACACCAAGATACCACAGTGTGTTTTTGCTGCACACCCAATGTCGCTTTGAGAAGTTTATTAAAGAAACTGTCTTTACAAAAGCATCATGGAAAAATCATCCCACAGAAGTGTGCTGTTTGCATTCAAGGCAGAGACTCGGTCCCAAAAGCTGTCCGGACTCTTGCAGCATGTAAATGGGGTAGCACTTCTTGCTGTGTTCGGATGCATGCGGGGCAGTCTTTGCCACAGAGCAGGGCTTGCTGCTCAAATTTGTTTCCACTGTTGGGTAATAATTAAAGATGAACCCCACAGCACTCTTGAGAGAAAGAACTGCTTTGTCTTCACATCTCATTTCCATACCGCTCTCAGTTTGCTGCCATAAATAGGTAGTTACAAATACAACCGATATTTCCTTTCTGAAGCATGGTGTGCGTATCCATTGGTAGAAGTGGTTTCGGTGGCCAGGACCTGTGACACAAATCCTGACTGATTCATGTGCTGCAGTTACTAAATGGGCAATAAGTCTGCAGGAAAAAAAAAAAAAAAGAAAAAACCCAAAAAAACAACCCCCAACTAATTGCTTCAGGAAGTTGGTTTTAGACAGGCTTGGTCTTCTTCAGTAAACACATGAAGTTATCTGGATGGTGGTGAACAACAGCCCACGAGGAAAGGAAAATGCAGGCTTTTCCGTGGTGCTTCCATGACGTGGGCATGTGTTTCCCACTCCCAGCAATGTTAGGGAAACTCAGAAGCGGTGATAGCCCTACTGATGGCATTTTGTCTATCTTCATGTAAATCAGGTGGTGGCAGTCGCTGCAGGGGGGTGGGGTGGAAATAAAAGGGATGTTGTGTAGTCCACTGTAGATGGCCTTTGCCAGGTTCAGTCATTTCCCGTCCATCTGCCAAAAATCACAAGCTGATAAATGGACATAAGTGGAGTGTGGGAAACTGTATTGCTTGATGATCTGCAGGGGAGGGGGAAAAGAATGAAAGACGACTCGTGAATAAAGAAAACAACACTTTATCAGTGGAGATGCAGTCTGACTGGCCGATGCTGAGATAGCAGACCTTGTTTATTCTTTCCTCTGACTCTTGCCAAGGGTTTTAACTTGCTCATCCCTCCCATCTGTCTGTGCAGACAGAGCGAAGACTGCATGTCCACGTGTGTTGGTCACCACGAAAGGAGGGTATATATTTACTTGTGTTACCAGCCCCAGGGAATGGGCAAGCACACAACAGTTTCTTCTCTTCTTTTATTGTTTCCTAATACTGTCCCACAGTGGAAAAAATCAGCACATGAAGTCGTATTCTATCTAGGCATTGCAGCTGCACATACCCAGGTTCAGTGGCTGGCAGCTTTCTGCCCCCAGTACCTACCATGGCTAACATACTTTCCAAACGGCTCTTTCTGTGGAAGGTGTAGATTATTCCAAGATTTCCTGTGGTTCTCTTTGCTTTACATGTCCGAGCCAGTTCTAGAGCAAATGAAATGTTTTATCTGTAACTGATTTGAAATGTTAAATATGTTTGATGCAATCAAGGATCCAGGATGCTGCTGTTCTTGTGATGCCTGGTTTTACATGGTATTTAGCATGTTAATAACCTTGGTTAATCCTGCTGATTTGTGATCAGCCTGTACAAGCTATCTCGTGATGTTACGCTTACGGTTCAGAGCTGTACTGAAGCTGTCAAGGAATGGATGCAAGTTCGGGGGGGCTGTGTACTGAAGAGACCCTCCTGCAGCAGTGGGATGCTAATGGATTCCTTTTCTCTTGTCTTCTTTCTTTGCAGTAAATGAAATTATAAGGAATGACCTTTCCAGTACCAATGTCCATTCGTAGCTTGCAATACGGGCCTAGTATGAAATCCACACACACTTTTGACTTAGCTGGCGTGTCAGCTCAAGTAGAGAGATACCGAATAAACTGAAGACGTTGCCTGGTACCACTCTGATCTTCCACCTTACTGAATGTCAGGAACTGAAGATTTACCTCTTGCTTACAAAGAAGTAGCTCCTCAACTTCAACTGATGAATGAAACAGCTTCTTTAAAGAAAATCATCTCAAAAGAAAGAGGAGGGAGTACGCTCCGAGACGGCGCATTTCACGGGACAAAACTAGGAAACTCAGCAAAATCTGAGTGCTTCTTCCCAGTGCTGATCTTTTTGGCATGGCACCGCTGGCATACAGCCCTGGAAGTGCCTTATTTTACCAGGTTGTGGCATCAGGGCATTTTTAATAAGCTTTGAATTTGCTACCATTAAAAGAGTTGGTAGGTGCAGAAACTATAGAGCTTGCATTCTGGAGAGTGTTATTGGAAAAAAGCATAGGACTCTGCAGCAAAGTAGGGAGAGCAATCCCTACTCCAGTAAGAAGTGTTTATGAATTCCAGAATTTCTTCAGCTTTTCCTCTGCTGTAATGTACAGCCTATTGCCTTATTCTCAGTGCATTTCAAAAGCCTCCTGATTTGTCATCATCTCAGCTTTCTTTTGCGTATTGTCTTTATTATGTGCTAATGAATCATAGGATTGTTAGTAGTAGCATGTTAAGATTTTGATTTTAATCTGGCTTCAGTCATAGCACAAGTGAGTTGAATAGCACAAAATAAAAAAGGTTGATGGACAAAAAATTGAAATCTATCTTTTACATGATAGATGAATGTGTATGCATGTACATACATACTAGTCTATATGCATATATTTATATATGACAAATAATATAGATGATTGCCTAGTGAGGGCACTGAATTTAGCAATAATTTCAATTTCTGAGAATGCATTTCAGATCCACAACAAATATTTCAGCTACTTCTTTTGAGGGTTTGTTGCACCTAAAGCAGGTATGCATTTTCTTTCCTCATGCAGTTAAGCAAGCACTTTAGATAGGCAAGAAGGATGCATACAAGATACATGTTATTTACCAAATGACAAAATATGAGTTATAGTAACTGTAAATACCATTATGGAAGAGTGTAAAATATTTGTTCAGTTATAATGTTATTATTCCGCAGAAGCCTTATAACTCTCTGCTACATGTATGAAAAAGAATATTACCAAAAAACCACAAAGGTTTAATATGCAGCGCTGTATAGTGTGTTTTCAGATTAGCTAATGTTTCTGGAGCTACAGGTAGGCATGTAGTGTAGCCTTTAACATTGTATTTTTTACAATCAAACGCTTATTATATAACTAGCAACAACCTATTATTTCATATAACCAAAAAAAAAAAAAAACAACTAAAATAAACTAGCATGACTTAAATTAAAAATGTTTAACATTAATATTGTGCCTTAGGAATCTGTGCCCCCTTCTGGAAATACACCTGAACTACACCTCCGTGCTGGGGTGGCCCCTTAACCCTAATGCAATGAAGATTGAAACAGGTTTCACAAAAAGGTGAAATCCTCCTAAGCGTTTTAAAACATTATTCTGTATAATTATGTCTTACTTTCTTTAGAAAAAAATGAAAGCCATATTTGTCACATTTGCACATTACTGTGAAGACATGAGAATATAATATGGCTATATGTACATAATATGCTGTTATTGGTCCTTATAATAGTCTGTTATTCCACACCTGTTTAATCCCAGTTATTTACCCTGTATTTAGCATTGTAGACATTGCATGAAACATTTCTTATAGACTGCCATATGAAAAGTTAAAAAGCTTGACAGATGTCAGCTTGACTTGTAGCTAGAAAATAGATCCAATAAAGCAAAATGTTTTGCTGGAAGCTAGTCTTAGAGTGGTTCATTTTATGTTATCTTGACAAATCTTCCTTTCTTATATAAAATAAGCATTTTTACATTATATACATATATAAAAATATATATCTCCATCTCTTCTATTTGAAGCTGTTTGCATCCTGCTGCATCCTGCTAATATAACCATCTTAGTATGGAAGTAAAGTCTCTTGTCAACAGACTCTTCTTCATTTCCCCCCTGCATTTAAAGACGTTGCTGCCAAGGAGAGAAAATGATATATGATATAATTCTCAGCTTTTATTCTCTCAGTATTTCAGAAATGTCAACAAAGTCTGCATGGAGGAATCTCTGGTTATGCCAAAGCATTTTTTTACATATACATAAATACCTTGGGTGAGGCTTTTATGATACAGGACAATACACACACACAGACACACCCTCCACATGTTCACATTTCAGCAGTAATTTTAGCAAGGTTTTCAACTGTATGGTTTGGATATGTTGCACCTCCTTCATCCTTGTTTTCCTCTTTAAGCTATTTTGGGAAAAAAAAAAGAACCCAACCTGTTACTTTTAAGCCTGGATAATGGAAGATTATGCATCTCTTGTATATGTATTCATAAAATAAAAATGAAAGCAGAAATATTTCCCGTATGAGACTGCTATCTTGTTTTTGTACGTGTGTTGTGATTGTTGCTGTCAGTTTATGAACATGGTTTTCATCAACCCTTTTGGAAAACAAAGTAAAACCAAAAAGCCACAACGCTCTGAACTTCGAGCGTAGTCCTTATAGGTATGTTCAAAAAGTCTTTTGTCAGGGATGATTCTGACTATTAAGAAAAGAGCCCTCCGGATGAATTTTAAGTGGTGAAACAAACTACCTTACTAACCATGCCACAAAGCACTTGCATCTGTATATATTGCTCGGACAACGGTTTCTTTTGCTCTCCCTGGAACTATTTCTGAAACGCGTGGGCTGGGAAGGGTAGGCTTTGGATCTGTGGCCTTCGGTGCGGTAGGTACAAGAGATGTTTTTGTTAGGCTGGAGGCTTTCGGAGCCCTGCGAGGGGGAGGCTGCCCACCGGCTGGCAGAAGGGGATGGCTTGCCGTCAGCTGCCTGTGTGCGATGGAGCTGCAGGACGGATCTGATCATCTGTAGGATGGATCTGATCTGTAGGACAGATCTGATCTGTAGGATGGATCTGATCTGTAGGACGGGTCCTACTCCCTGAATCGCCCCGCGGCTCTGCCCCGGAGGAGGAGGGGTGTCAGCTTAGTCCATGCTGGGCTGAACGCAGGTCGGGGTTTCTATTCACCTCATCAGGTGGTGCATTTGTACGTACCAACATGTGGCAGCTGATGGATGGGCCAAATCGTACAGAAATGCTGGAAAAACCTGAGCTGCTTTGATTTTTCTAGACCAAAGGCAACTTACGAAGTATGTAAGCACAACAGTGTGCCTACCACAGCCGTCCAAATTTGGGTAAGCATTTCAAAAATTCCTCGAGAAGAAGAAGACACAAATACGCATTTAAGCCTTTGTTGAATGAAGATCTTTCTCTGCCTTGGGTTTGTCTTTCTGTGAGTACGGGGTGAGATACCCTGCTCGCTCTGTCACACCTGGTTTCCCTGGGGCTGCTACGGAATCCCTCGCAATTTAAGGAGAGGCAGATGCTCCAAGCCCATTAAAACCCAGATGCAGCCCAGCTCTTTAGAGGTCAGTCCAAACGCTCTTTCTCTGCTTCCCTGTCTGGAGGGTGGAAATAGTGATGGTTACTCCTCGTGTGGACAGCATGAGCCGTATTGTTGGTAAGGTTCCTGGAAAAAGAAAAATACTGAAAACTCAGTCAGATATTCCCTATGTCTCCTGGAGACTGTGGCATCATTTTGTACCAAATCAAAATGCCTGGTCACAAACTGAATTCATCCAAGCAACATCCTTCGGTCATTGTGCTGCCTGGCCTCCTCCAAGCTTCTTTTCCGCTCATTTCCACACATCCCCTCCTCAAAGCACAGCAGACCCGAGCACAGCTACATTAACTACATCTTGACCAGACTTCTTTAGGCAAAAATAGCCTTTAGCAAACTCCTAGCTGACTACTTTCATTCATAACCAAAGCCGAAGGTGAATCCCACACATCCATCTGGTACTGTTTGACTAAATAGCCTTGCTGGAGTCATGCCTTTGAGATTTTTCCTTTCCAGCTGAAAATGGCAAATTTCAAGGAGTTAAGTTTCTTGGACAGAGCTGTACTGCCTTGAAGCTAAGCTTTTCTTCAGCATGTGTGTAATTTTATTGCATTCATCACTGTAAATCTATTGAATTTGTCTCAGTAAAAATAAAACAAAAATCCCTCTCATCAAGTATATTACAGAGGAGTGTTAAGGTCAATGGCATAAGATCTTTTTGGTTTCCGTAGCTCTTTTTTAAACAACTGATCTAATTTTATGTCAGAAGCAGTGATTGGACTGCTCATCAAACTAAAGCGAGTCCCATCTTCTCCACCTTTGCACATGCTTGCCCAATATGGAGGTCACGCATTTGCCTGTTTTATTTTGCCCTTATTGTTTCCTCTTTCTCAGCAAGTTAATGTTTTTCTTCTTTGAGCGTCTTTCCAAAAAAATAAAAAGGTTTTGATTCTCTTCTTTTCAGGTAGCCAAATAATTTGTTCAGAGCAGATCAGTTACAGATTCTCATACTGTTGGCTTTAATTACAAGCCATTCTTGATTCCAAAACCAGCTTTTTTTTGGC
Source organism: Buteo buteo (assembly GCF_964188355.1). Classification (NCBI taxonomy): domain Eukaryota; kingdom Metazoa; phylum Chordata; class Aves; order Accipitriformes; family Accipitridae; genus Buteo; species Buteo buteo. The sequence goes on along the minus strand of NC_134190.1, from coordinate 3,562,951 downwards.
TGAAGAGACTGTATTTTTGGACTGTGCAAACTCGTGGAGCTTTAACAATTCAAATGGTTGCGTTTTCAGGATTTAAAGCGACTGGTAGTATACCTAGCACTTGCTGTCACCCATGGGCACATTAGCTTTTGTCATTTAAACTGTAAAGTTGCTGACCGTAGCACTTCCTTAGCTGCTTTCAGGGACAGGCAACCCACAAGCCACTCTTTGCAGATGTGGCAAATTCATTTTCAGTCATTTTAGGAAATCCCTTTTTTTTTTTTTTTTTTCAGCTTGGGGAAAGAGTTTCCAAAAATGCCGTCAGCATCAGTTTCCAGCACCTCTTCTGAATTAGTTTCGCACCTGCAGCTCCTGTACCCAGCCTGTTTCCAGCGCTGCTGATGGAGGGTTTTGGGGTCGAAAATAACACAGAGCAAACACCGGGTGTCTGTGGCAGAGCTGCCCTAGCCCAGGGCTTACTCTAGCCCAATGGCCAGTTCACGGACTTGACTTCACCAGTCTGTAGCTGCTCCCGTGGGAGGTTGTTTCTCTGCCGGGCCAGAGGGTCCCAGAACAGACTCTGCATTTTCAGATGCATTTTTAGGCCCTGCACTGGTGATATTTACAAACCCAATTCTGGGGTGCGAAATCTCCCAAAAACACCTGGGGGGGGAGGCAAAATTCAATGCGGTGTTGTTCCCATCCAGCTGGGGGACAGTCCAGTGACACCGGTTTCATGGTACTGGGGGGGGCAGAGACCTCTGGGCCTCACCGGAAAATATTTCAGTGTTTGGCAGGAATTTGTTAACTGCAAGGTTTGGGGTTTTTCTGGTCTGGTTTGTTTTGTTTTTTAAGAGGAAAAATGATGTTTCCTCCAACATGAAATCTTTTGCTCTACTTTTTTTTTTTTTCTGCTTAAAAAATACAAGCCACATATTATTTTGGGTCAGGTTGATGCAAACTGCACCTTCTTTCCCCCTTACCCCCTCCAAATCTCTGGGCTGGGCTGCTTTCCCAGAGGATGGCTCCCCCTCCACCCAAGCAGAGCTGCAGAGGCGTCACATGCACACTGCCTCTGCCCAATTTCTTGAATGGTTTCTTTGCAGGAAACTCCTCATGGATCTTTCCAGCCTCCCTGGCCCCCTTCCAGGGCTCCTGCCTGGGCCGAGCTGATCCAGCCCACTGCTCTCATCCCCCTGGCAATCTCTTATTTTTTTTTTTTTTTTTTTTTTATGGTAAGCTTCTTGTATATTTTATCCTATAAAACAGATTGGCCCTAGTCAGATGATGACACTAAATTGAGCACGCACCTTTTGGCGTATTGAATGAGTTACTCCCCTGTTTTCCACCTACCCCATGCGCAGGCAGCCACTCCTTTGGGTTTTAAGCCCGGAACACCGGGATGATTCCCGTCACTGCGGCGAGCTCCTTGCAAAATTCCCCACGGCAAGAGGCTGAGACGCTGGCTGAGCACGCAGAGGGGACGGAGTTCATCGCTGGGGATACAGGGGCTTTATCACAAGGGACCTCAGGAAGGACCTCGCCAGCCAAAAGCGCTCCCTGCTCCCGCTGCCGGACGGGCAGTGCTGGGGAAGGGGTGCTGAGCCTTTTGCTCTGACCATTCTGCCCTCCACAAGGCTCTGTCCCCTGCCATGCCTCGTGACAAATCCTTGGTAGCTCCATAATTTAGTGGCGGTACCGTGTTTGGGGGTGAAGAGCAGGAGAGGCGGAGGGAGGAGGCGAAGCACCGCATGGCACTAACCGGCTCGCTGGCAAGGCAGCAGGAGCCGTGAGCCTTTCCCTCCCGGAGATATCACGGGCCGGGCAGGGAGGGGAGACCCACCGCAGCACAGCCCACGGGGCCCCGGCCACGCTGCCCCAGCCAGGGGCAAGTGTGGGCCGGGCCGGGCGTGGGCTAAGAACAGCCACACTTCAGTGCACCTGTGGAAACAAACTCAGTGCCAGCGTGCCCCTGGGACGTGCCCCTGGCAGACCGCCCGTCACCCTCCTTCTGGCTGGTGCCGGTCAGAGCAATTAAACTGGATTTATGGTGATTTCTCCATCCAGCAGCACAGGGAGGGCAGGGGTGAAGGGGTTCCAGGGCCAAGGCTTCGCAGCAGCGGTGGTGCGTGGGAGGGAGCAAACTCTGCCTGACTCCTGGGATGAGTCTGTGCAGGTGGGTGTATGAAATCTCATCTTCTTTTCTCTTTAACTTTCCAACCGAGCAGCGTGGTCTGGGCGGAGAAGCCGTGGGGGGGGGAACCCAAGCACCAGTTCCCTGTCCCTCCTCGTTTTCGGGAGCAAAATTGCCTTTTCAGCAGGGAAGGGCCCCTGGGAGCAGGAGGCACCGGCTGTTTTCGGGGTGCTCTGGTGCAGCCGCTCACATGATTCCCACTGACCTCAGCCATGCAAATGACAACCCGAGCGTCTACATGAAGATGTAGGCTGGCGTAGGAGTTCTGGTTCGGTTTTCCCTGCAGCGCACGTTGCCGTCTACGCTTTAGAAAGTCGATTTCGAGAGTGGCGAACAAGATCAGAAAACTCTCGCTCACAATTTAGAAAGTCAGTAGTTTCAAGGTTTAACCCGTAGAGCGTGAGTGAGCGCGCGGGTGCGAGACGGGACGGGACGGGAGCCGTTCTCGCAGCGCTACGTGGCCGCTGAACCACAGCGGTGAAGTACCCAGGGCCACCTTCCTTGCGGATGATCACTTGAACATCCATGTGGTCATTCAATAGCAACGATCGACTTGCTTTGATGTAACATAGCAGGCACCGGAGACCCTCTGGCAATGCTCACGGGGTGCCAGGGCAACTCTGGCCGTCATCCCAGCTTGCCGGGAGGGATGCTGCCTTTAGCAGATTAACCCCTCCGTATTGCTGCCAGCGACCAAGAGGGCCAGAACGACTGCGTTAGCTGGGTGTATCGGTGGGGCAGGTCACCACGTACTAAAGAGCATCGTAAGAGCTTAGATGCAGTAGAAAAAAATTTGGTCTATCCAACCCCTTCTAAAATACGTGGGTGTACCGAAAGATAAGTAGAGAAGTAAAACTCGTTGCTAAAAATAATAATGGAAAATGATTGTTAACATTTGTGGTTCACGTGTGCATGGCCTGTATGAGCTTTTTAGGCCTAAAGAGTTAGACAGAGTGTTTGACTAATAACATTAAATAACTTCTTATGTAACACAATGTGTCCCTAAAACATTTTTGTGGCTGAAATATGCACATTTCTGGTGACTCAAGTACTCTATCTGAGCTCTAAAGCAGTGGTCAAGCGCAGCGACGGCGCATCGCTTATCACTGCTACATACCGGTCCAGCGGTTGACCTAAAAACCCCAACATTTCCTTTCCCCACAGCCAGGGTTGTGAAGTGCAGGATAACAAACACACCATATGCCGTCTGCTGACGCACTTCAGTCCCGATGCAGATTACAGCACGGTCTTCACGAGCATCGCTCCCGCCGGCTCAGCTGGGTGATGGAAAACACAGAAAGGCCTTTTCTTTCTAGGCAGATCTTTATCAGCTTAATGTGTCTGAACCGCTGGGGTTGAAAGGAAAGGCGCTGAGGCAGCCTGGCCCTGGGGTTTGTGGTTTTACACGCTAGTGCTTTACCCGGACTCTTGTGGCTACCTCGGTCGGGCGTCCCCAGTTTGAGGGCACTTCCCAGTAGAGCAGGAGGGTACCCGCGTTTGCCTCCCAGGGCAGGGCAGCTCTCCGGCCGCTGGATCCCACGGACGCGACGCCGAGGGCTGCTGCAGAACCGGCGTGGTCCCGACAGCTGGCACGGTACTCGGTCAAAACCCCTTGGGATTTTTTGATCCAAGAAATCAAGATTTTAGTGTCTTTGGGCCTTTCCTTAATGTGCTTGGACGGGCCGACTGCACGTAAAGCCGCTCGTTTACCAAACCCAGCGAGTCACGCGACAGAGCGCTGGGCTGTACTATGTGAAGGCTCTAAATATCTTTGTTTCTAGGATTTTTCGTGCTTCACAGCCATGCTTCGTAACCAAGACGAGGAACGACTTTAAGCCTCTGTGGTCACACATGCAGTTAATCTGGACTGATACTCGGCTGGAAGATAAACCCAGTCAGTGCCTGGGGTTCCTCTCTCCTCCGTCTTCTCCCGCCGCGGCTGCCTGTAGCTTGGCACGCCGACGCGCGTTGGCAAAGCACCGCGTCGACAGCTTCCCCAGTTCACTGGCCGTGCTGTCAGCACGCCGCGGGCTTTGCCTGCATCCCGGCGAGCTGCTGAGGGTCCAGCCACCCCACGGGCAACCACGAAAAGCAGAGGAATGTTCGTACTTCAGGGGGTCCTAGGTGCCGCGGGCATTGGAATCGGACCCGCAAGGATGGCAGTCACAGCGCGACGCGGACCCTTGGAGGGTTTTTTGAGCTCCCGGTTGCTTTGGAGCTTGCTGAGCACGGGAGCGTTAGAGGTGCAGGCTTGCGTACAGAAATCTTGCCTGTTGGATGCCGTTCCTCAGCACTGACCTTCCACATCAGGATGGGGAAAGAGCAGTGTTTTTCAGCTCTGTTTTCTGAGTATCCGCTCGACATTACTCAATGGAGTTCAGTCAGTGCTCTTTAGTAAGTGAAACCACACATCCCAGCATTGCCATATTCTGTCTTATAATACAAGTTGCCATTGGAGACAGTTTCAGTACTATTTTCAGCTGATGGGGATTTTCCAATTTTTGTTTTCTTCTACAAAATTTTGCATCATAATGCCAAATGTTTAGGTACCTTGGGATTCTTTTCCCCCCACAAAACTATTTTTTCAATTAGTTAAAGAGCTAGCCAAAAAAGTATTGAAGTTTGGAGGAGAACAAAAAAAAATATCTCCTTCTTCAGCTGGCCTTATTCACATCTTTGATTATTTTCTTCTTTCTGCATAGCACAAATTTTGCCCAGTTAAAAAGAACTGGACTGATTTTGATCTTCTACTTGTATAGCTGTAGTTAGTCCCGAATTATGCCAGAATAAGTGAGATCGGAATTGGGCTCGAAATCCTGCTTCTCCAGAGCTTTATGATCGAAGTTACGTTGTGCAAGAAACACTGAGGGGGTCAAGGGAATAGAGGACAACCAGCTTATTGCAGTCAAAAAAAGGGTTAGTGCAGTAGCTGCGCTACACGCACTGCACTTTGGCTGCCTTGCAGAAGGAAAAAAAGCTCACACCCCCCCCCGCCCCATCCTGGCTCTTTAGAGATGGTGAAGTTGCATCACTCTCATCCCAGCTGATTTCCAGGCTCCGTCTGGCCGCGTACTTGGGCCCGTAGCTGCCGATTATTGGCGTTGCAAGGGCCATCAGCCACCCGTCCTGACCTGGGACGTTTGGCTGGAGTTGTGGGTCTGAGGTGATGCCTGGTCCTGCTGGCCTCCCAATACGTTCCCGTGGCAAGCCCATAATTCTTTCTGCTGGTTTGAATCCTGGAGAGACAAATCTGGAGAGAGAAACAGGCTGTCTGCGCGCCGGCTCTCGGAGGGGTCTCGTTTCGGGTGGTGCAAAGCGCCGAGGGATGTATGCAAGTGGGGAAACCAGAAGGACCCGGTGAAAGGCTCCAACAGGCGCTGCCAGATGGGCAACAGCTGATGACCAGTGAGTCACTCGGCAGGCACGGGGTCAGGGAGACCTTACTGTACAGACTGTCACCAGGCTGTGGGGGACTTTCTCCAGCCAGTGAAGCTCGCTAGACTCAAGAAGGCTCTCTGCTGCCCAAATGGACCAAACTGATGAGGCCAAATCCTGTCCTTGTGTGGTTGCGGTATCCCAGACTGCAACCTTGGAGGGGACTGAATGGGGTGAAGAGGAAGCCTCAGTGCAGGGGCAACGATCATGTTTGGAAAGAAAGATTTGAGCAAAGGTATTTATTATAAATGCTTCTGTCTCTAGTCTTACAGTATTGCAAGTTCCTAGATCAGATACCACCCAAAGCAGGGGTCCCTGCCGCTTGCTCCTGCACACAGAGGGGTGCACCTCCTCGGGGGTGCATCTCCTGCCAGGAGGAACTGGGACATCACTGGCTGCTGCCTTCTCCAGCCATCAAGATCGCTGCGATGGAGAGACAGCCTCCACGCAGACTGATCCTGTGGCCTTCCCCAGCTTTATTCCTACTCTGCTAACGTGTGTGGCTTGTGTTGCGTGGAGCTGGGATGCTTCACAACCTAGCAACGATTTGTATTTACAGAGCCTCAAAGATTCCCAAAGTAAGCCTTGTCCAGGCTTTACTCACAGATAGAATAAAGAGAAAAGATTGAAAAAATAGAAAGGAACATGCCCCAAAGTAATTATTGTTTTGGGTTTTTTTTCTTGTCATTGCTGTTTATACTTGAGGTTGGTTTTGCTCTTTATTTTAGGAAGATATTCTTTGTTAATTTTTATATGTATATTTTTTAGTTATGCTGTGTAAAAATAGAAGTCAGCGCTATCAATATTTATGCATGAAGCAATTATTTTAGAAGGCCCATAGCTACAGCACAATCCTGCCTCTGTATAGTTTCCATTGTGATTTTGAATGGCAAAAGGAAGCTTCAGAAGGAGTTTTCTGTCCAGAGCTTCGGAGAGGGCATACACCCTGGTTCCCAGATTTAAAAGAAAATGGGGGCAATGTTTCAAGTGGCTACGTAGTGAGGACAATGGAAAAACTAGTATTTCAGCCTTCGTTGTGTACAAAGTTTACTGCCAAATCAAATAAAGTGAGGTTTTGGTTTCACCCTCCTTTGCTGGCTGAACTTTACAGACATTTCTGAAGCTCCAAGCAGCGACTTTGTTCCCGGTGGTCTCGAGTCCTCCTTGCTCTGCCGACACGATTAAGCGCGGTGGATCCAAGCCTGCCCTGATGGAAATCCCGGCGGCTGCGGGGCCATAACCGAAGCCAGAGTTTGCCCAGCTCAGTTTATGCTGCACCAGAGATGAACAAAAGCCTCGCTGGCTGCGGCTCGCCTCGGAGCAGCAGCCTCCGACCAAGACGCGATGCCACCACCAACAAAAAGAGATTACATTCACGCTAGGAGTTTTGCTTCGCTTTAAATCCTCACCAGAGATTCATTTCTTTTAATAGGTCTTTCTTGGCAAAATTTTCAGTATTCTGTTTTCAAATGTGGTTAGCTACATTATCTGTCTGGTCCTGCAGTTTATGGGCTCTATAATAATGCACTCACACTTCACTGTTCACTTAAAGCCCTAAACAGAAGACCTGAATATTCTGTTTGAAAATTTGGCTCAGCCTCTCTAAGGATAGATTTAATAATTAAAAAAAAAAAAAAAAGAAAAGAAAAGAAAGAGGCAGGGGAGGCTTTGGAAGGGCTATGTTACACTAACAGTCATAAAGCAGCCTCTGAAAGCAAGGCAGTGTCTGCCACTGCCAAACAACCGCATTTCATTACTTTGGAACCACGTTTTAGGGCTCAGGCAGCTTGTTTAAATATGTTCATAGTGCCCCACTGCCACAGGCAAGCCTGCTGCAGCCTCACCTTGGGTCTCTGTCATTTCTGTCTGGCCCTGCGGGGCAGCTCCCTTCCAGCCCCGTGCATGGGGCTGCTGCTTATCCCAAGGGATGCCGGAGACCGTACGCGCAAGGATGGCTTCGCCCTCCCCCGGAGCAGCAGGGTAGGGATGCAGCAGGCATCCGCCGGCCGTTAACGCGCCAATCTGTTGCTCAAGAAGGGAAGCGAGGAACAACTCCCGCCATTAGAAGCACAGGGGTGCTTTTAAGTAGGTAAACTGCCAGAGCTGGTGATGTGCCAGAATGGGATTTGGCCAGGACACCACGGCTAACACCTGCAGGGATACAAGGAACGCTGCGGGATCGATGACTTCGAGCCTCCCGCGTCGCCTCAAAGCTCTCCCCTCCGGCGGCACGGCACCGAGGTGCAACATCTGGTCTGCAGTTGACACCAGAAACATCCTCGTGACGAACCGGTCCAGCGAAGACTCAGCCTGAAAACCGCAACCTAATGAACCTCCAGCCCCACGCTGTGCAAAGGCTCCCAGCCCAGCGCCGGCTGATCCGGGGATGGTGGAGACTAATGGAAAACCTCCCCTGCCCGCTGCCAGGAGCAGCTATCAGGCCAGCTTGGTGACTGTAACGTGTGAGCTCCGACAAGAACGGAGCGAAAAAAGAAAGAGCTGACCACAGGCAGATTTCTTCCTAACTGTGTCACCGGTGAACGCCGTAATTCCAAGCCGGAGGTGGGAGAATGGGTTTGTTTTTACAAGAAACCTGTTGACGGAGAAAAGAAAAATTTGAGGAGAATTTAGCAACTGGCTGAATTTGGCAAATAATTTCAGCTGGAGAAAATAGCTAAAATAGTTCAAACTTGGAGGGGGGAGTGGGAGAAGAGAAATTCTGAAAATCCATTATTTGCACAGCTCTCCTCCAAAAAGCTTATATTATACTGCCCGCTACCAGCTGGCCCGAGATTTAGGTTGCCTAATATTTTCCGTTATAAAAGATTCTTTCAACATTTTTATTTTTTTAGAAGCTCTAACACCTCCATTGTTTGCAGCAGGCCCTTATAATTTGGCAGGGACAAAGCCCCTGGGCTAGAGAAGTGCCTTTTCTTTCATCCATGAAATTCCAGTCAGGTTTGGCTGGATGAAAAAAAAAAAAAGAAAAAAAAAAAACTGTTAAAAATCACCATTTCCCTTCTCTCTCTTATGTGCCTCAAGAAAATATGCTGGCGGCCCGCCAGCATAGCAAGTGAACGTGAACATTCTCATTAAATTGAGCCCAGGTTGTCACCAAAGCAGCCGTCCAGACTCTGCTGGGAATGTCTGGGGGCTTCCAGGGCAGCTGCAGCAGCAGAAGAAGAGTTGCAGGAGACCGAGCACCACCCCGAGGAGTTTCCCCGACAGTAGAAGGAGGCAGAGAGGGGAAGGAGCTCCTCCTGCTCCTCCTGACACTGATTTAAAAGACCTGGCAAGCCAGTCCCTGTGCCTTGGGGCTCCTGCCCCTACTTCTTAGGCTGGGAAGAGTAGAGCCAAGTTCTCATTCAGCCAGCTGTGAAATAGCAACACTAAGCCATTCTCCTCTTTCTCCAGCAACTTGCTTTTCTCCTCGGGAACAGCAATCTTACCCTGCCGTCCCTAATATAATTAACCCTGTGGTCCTAATTGTATCAGTCTATTCTGCGACGCCGAACGCAGAATGGTTTTGCTGGTTGTTGGGGGATTTTTTTGCAGCGCCGAAGAGGATAGTTGTCTTGGAAAAGTTTCTGGTCTACAGGTTGGAATGGGACCAGCCCAGAAGACTGTGCAGGAAGAGACGAGAGAGCCCAGGAGCCAGAGGGAGGCAGCTTCCAAACGGTGGTCAGGAAATAGAAACGGGACCGTATGTACAGAAATGAGCCCAGAGAGCTAATGAGGGTGGAACGGGAAATGGGAAAATTTGGACATCATTGTGCGGGAGACCTGGTGAAGGCCTGGAAGACCTTAAGTAGCCAATATAATCCACTCCTGGCAGAGGAGACTGTATTATGAAAGTCAACATTGAGTGGAATATAGCAAGAGGAGCACTAAAGCAGAAAGGAACATAGAAATATATCATTTGGTGGTCCCCCAGTCTAGTTTTTGGCCTCCACAACTGACACTGGAAAGGATGGCATACAGAAGCTTTGCAGCCAGCAAATTCCTGCCATTTGTGAAAATCCTGGTTCAATCCTAAACAGCAAGAAAGTGGTTTATGCCGCAGAATATCAAGTTTTATAAGTCTTCTCAAATCTGTTAGTATTAACTGAAAATTGGATTGAAAGCCAAACATCAGAGTACACCACACAGAAAAAGTTCGGCTTGCCTGTGCAGATCTCTTCATTCCCATAGATGTGTAGCTGTCAAGAGAATCTAGCTGGCTTTGCAAGGGAGGTTCTTATCCACGGAAAAGCTGTTAGTGCCCATTTAAGAGGTTTGGTTGTTGCCTGTAGGCAACAGGGAGAGGAGAACAGAAGGTCGCCTTAGCTCTGTCATCCTGCCCCTGCTCTGTTGGCCATGTGTGCAAGGTTCAGGCACGGTCTGACCCTTTGCTCCATCCAGAGACGGAGCACAGTGAAAAGCCACTAACTGGGCTCATCCCAAAGCTGAGTTTTGCCAAGAGGTGTGACTTATTCCGGTGGGCATAGTGGACCAGGGCTATATTGCTTTTGAAACCTGTGGTGCTGCGTGTGCAGGGCGCGGATGCATGAGCCAATGGGCTGATGCTAACTTACAGTTCTTTGCATGGCACTCCATTGTGCCAAGTAGACGGAGTGGTAAATATGTTGATAAAACACAAAAGAAAGACTGAGTGGTAGCAGTGAGAAGGCAAGAGTTGGTACCTTCACCTCTGCTTAAGCATTTGCTTTACCTTAAAGATGGGTTTCTAAGTTAAATGACAGATGGGTGGTCGAAACTATGCCAAAGCTTGGCTTTGCTTTGATGCCCTTTTAGAAATAAAACTCAGTTCTCACATCTGAATTCAAACGGAGTCAAATCTGTGCCCCTCAAGGGAAAGTGGCAGTTCAAAGATGGGTCTCGGTACTGCTTCCAATTTAAATAGAAAAGATTGTGTATTTTCGCCTTCAGCTGGATATTGTATTAATTAACACAATAACTTCTGGAGTGCTACTAATAAACTATGCGTTCAATGACTTTGGCAGTAAAATCCATCGAAGCAAGCATCAGCAATTCTTGAAGACAGAATATAACTATGAGTACCTGAAGACTCTCTCTTTGGATTGCAGGAGTGGGATAACTTGTCAGGAATGAGTAAATTGGAATCAAATATGTCTAGAATTCAGACTAGCTAAAGACAGAGTAATCAAAACCATCAAGGCTTGGTGCATAATGGTTTGAGACAAGTGGTCCGGCAAATATTGTTCTAATATCATCTTAACCACAAGGGCTGCTCAGATGTGTTTCTTGAAGACGTTTAAGTTAGCAAAGAGTACTCATCATTAATCTTTTATAATGGCTTTTGGGAGCCACAGTTCATTTAAACATTTTACATTTTTATTACTTATGTATGCAGGGCAGCAATTAAAGCTGTCGTGGTCATATAATGAAGACTAATGAAAGCAAGACGAAGGCAGGTTTTCATTTTCTGTCAACCTGAATATCCATCTGCTTCTGCCATCCCCCTGCCCCCTCCCCACCAAAATAATTTTTTTTTCTTTGCTTGAAAGCCAGCTCCCCAGTCCCTAGGCATTTAACCAAACACCTTCACAACTGTCCAGGATGAACTATGAAGACTAAGTAGTCCTTTCTTTTCTTACATGGAAGAAGCATATCTCTTGGTAATCAGACAAGTACCGTAAAAGTCTCAGCCTTTCTCAATGCAAGTAAATGTGAGTGATGCAATAACAACATCTTTATGGTATGTTTTCTTGGCCACTGTGAAGTAATAGTTTTAGAGGGGAGACAGGGATTAGTCACCCCACAATTAGTCATTCTGCAATGTAGGTTGCTACTTGAGATCTGTATTTCAGAAATCTGGTTCTGCAACCATAGGACCTATTTTCAAGTACTTTCTGCTTTCTCCCTGTTTTAATTGGGAAGAGTTTGTAGAAAGAAAACCCATTCACTCTTTATGTTTTATGCGCTTCTGCACCCGTGTGTCTCTATTTCACCTTCATACAAACTTTGCTTTGCCTTTCTTGGGAGCTGTGACCAAAACCTCAGTTCGGGAGGTGCCTCCATCCTAGCTTATCTGAGGGAGAGCCCATCAGCCTGGCCAGGCATCCTAATTCTAGTGCTACAAAGGGCTGGGGGGGTCATACGCATAGGGCCAATGCTCCTTCACATCTGTCTCCAGTAGCCTGGGAGCCGGAGAGGGGCTGGGGCTCGTTAGCGCTTGGCGAGGTGCGGAGGGGCTCATGGGCGCTGCAGCCTGAATGCCTGGGGGAGCTCTCTGGGGAGGGAACCGTCAGCTGGGGCACCGGGGGACATCTCCTTCCCAAAGGCGATTTTCTGCTTTGGGGAGGGTGAAGGACAGAGATAGCTGAACTAGAAGTCTCCTCTTTTGTAATAGTCAGAAACTTTGCTACAGAGAAGTGGTTGCCTTTAACTGGAATTCTTCTGAGTCAAAAAGGCAATGCAGATGTTTTAAAGTGTTAATCATAAATATCGGGGGAGAGGGAGCTTAATGGCAGAGCTCCCAATGAGTAACAACTTAATGTTTGGCCTCAAATATTTCAGCTGGTAAGATGTCACATACTTCACTGATCTGTACATGGCAGCTCCGTAGCTGTCTTAACCGTTTCATTTTTTGGAGTAAGTAGTCGCAGTCTAGCCTGTGTGTCACAGAAGGTGTGCTACACAGCGGGGTTTGCACCAAGCAGGCGTTCGTCACTGGTCCAGGCACCTAGACCGAACCTAGTCCTCTATGACATGGCTTGTTTCATCGAATCTCCCCACCACAGCAAGAACCTGGCTCTTCTTTCCAACCGACCTTCGTCCCAGCTCCCTGGTATTTCTCTGTCGCCAAAATCCCATCTCGTGAATGTATTCCATGCATACCAAAGCCTGCTTGAAATTTGGCACTGAGAGCCTTTCACAATTCTGCTTGCGCCGGTATAAATAGAGTTAATATTTTCTTGTTTTAGACACGTTGTTGTCATTATTACTTACCAGCCCAAACTCCAAACACAAAAATAAAATCTGGCAAAAGAAATACAGAGCGAGTCATGGGCCAAATTGATTTGACTTAAAACAGCATTGAAACAGATGAAATACTGTGTTTCATTTGGAAAAACAGCAGCTGTGTCTGTACAGTAACTACTGTGCTTCTCCAATGGGTTTTTCCCACATGCAGGGCCAAACTCAACCAAACGTAGCTTGGAGTTAGAAGGTAAAGCTCCCGTGAAATTCCTGGATCAAACTGTTTGAAGATGTAAACAGGGTTACTTGATTTGAAGTCAGCTGAAAGCGGTATGCGTTGCACCGACTATGGGAATTCAGCGCAACGTCTCTGCTGATGGCAGTCAAGAACTGAGTAGAAAAACTCCAGCCCAGAGGACAGCAGTTAAAGGCAGAGCTTTGCTCCTCTACCCTTTCCTCTCTGGCTATAAGCAGATGCCGAGGTCTGTACTCCGCAGAATAGCAATCATCGTAATTTGCAATGATTTAATATTAAAATGTCAGCACCGAGGTGCAAGGAATTCTCTTTCTCCCCAGTCCCAGTGTGTGGTAGCTATACACTGCTGGCATCTTCCCACAGCCCCGGCATGGTATAAGCCTCTCATACCAAATGAGTGCAAACATGCTACGATATTACAAACTAAACTGTTTTCTGGTATATTGGAGAGCCCTGTTTGGTGCAAGTGTGCTGCATAGTCATCTTTTCACCAGCGATGTGGTTTAAAAGCTAAGCTAACCTGAAACAGAACTGTCTGAGCAGACCTAGCAGAATTGGTAGCTGCACGTGTAACTCCGCGGGGAGTTTGGTTGTGTGGGGCTGGCCCTGGAAGCAAAGTCGCCCAGAGCAAATGCGATTCAGACTTGCTTTCAGTGACATCCATACAAATGCTACCGGGATTCGGGCAAGCACTTCGATGCCATTGTAAGGAAGCAGCATCTGAAGTGATTGTTATCCTAAATGTCTTTTATATTTTAAATCCCAATGGTTTCTCTGAGAACGGGAGAGCTAAACCAGCTTGTAGATCCCAAAGGTGAAGTTTCATTGCTTTTTGCTTCGCTGGTGGGTTTTGTGCCTCAGAGGGAAGGGCAGAAGCCGGTTTTCTGAAGACACTCGGAGACCTTGTTTCCCTTTACTCAACAGGGTGTGCATGGCACGCCTGCGTTCCTGAAGTTGAACACTGCGCTCCAGCTGTTGTAGAGTCGAAAAAAGAGGCATATCCTTGAGGCAGCTCCGGTCCTTTTACACAGGAATGATGCGGGGGAGAAAAATCAAGGCAGATGCAATTAGTGAAAATCAGAAACTGCAGTGCGGCTTCTCTCTGTGGCTGTGTTCGTGCAGGGCTCAGCACAAACAAAGCAGCCTCCCCTGAGCCTTGGACTCCTTACAGCCTAACAGAAGGAAGATCACTACAAGCACCAGGTATTTCTGTTAGCAGGAAGCCTGGTAAATGCTCTTTCTGTGCCAGCAACACCTCCTGTTGGCAGGCTTACTTGGCAGGCTCCAGGCACTGAAGCAAACGCGCTCTCTGTTTTGTGAGATTCACCGAAGTGGGGCTTATCCCTGTCATGCCTCTCAAGAGAGTCTGAGGAGCCGGTTGTGGCCCTTTAATGTGAGGGAATGAAGTGGCCAAAAAAATGGAACTGCCTGAAAAAGAGTTGCCCCTTGGTTATGCCAAGCAATATGGAAGTAATTTCAGAGTGGGTTGTGTTTCACTTTTTTTTTTTTTTTAATAATCTCACTATATTTTAAGTCTGGGGTTTGTTTTACATTTAATTTTTTTCACAATCTCCCTGTACGATAAAAGAGCGGAGAGTCAGTACGGCGTAAAGAGGGAGAGTGGGGAGCAGAAGGCAGGATGCAAAAAGCCTGGGAGAAGCAGCCAGGTCGAGCTGGCCGCTCAGTGGTACCCAGAGGGATCACAGGATCTTTCGGCCTGGAAGGGACCTCGGGAGGTCTCTAGCCCAACCTCCTGCTCTCACATGGGTCAGCCGAGATGGAGCTTACGCCACTTTTTTAGGCTACCCTGAGCCCAGAGCAGAGGCAGGCTACCTGTCACAAAGCTGCTTCATGGGGGGATAACCCACGGCAATACAAGATCAACCCACCAGCGTGCCATGGGGACCTACTCTTTCCTTCCTGGCTTTTCCAGGGGCTGGCACACTGTGTGTTAAGAGGATTTGGTTTAGCCTACCAGGTTTTGGGTACCGCAAGGGAAGGGGAGTTGCTCACCCGCACCGAGACCAGCCAGCGGCGAGCTGTGCTCCCTCTCCCCTCACTCATGGCCATGGCCATGGCCGCGGCTGAGGTGGCGATGGAAGCTCCCATCGGTGCCCTTCCTTCAAGCAGAAGTAAGAGCATGGAAGGCTTTTGCAGCCAGCAACATCCTTGGCTGGCTTCTGGTAACCAGGTCTTCTTTTTGTGCTAAACCCAGCTGATGGTAAATGTTAGCACCACGCACGTACCATTTTACCTTCTACTTGTTGCTGCCTCCTCTCCCTTTTAATGCATGAGTAAACAGAAGCACTTAAAACCCAGGTGTCTTGCTTGAGATGGTCCATCCCAGTGGGAACGCAGGGCCCACACCCGGCAGCTGCCGGCTCTTTGTCCTGTCTTCACACCATTAAGCCGTTCTACTGGGAGCACATCCCTGCAAAGAACGTCACGGAGACTGGGACAGCCGTGGAAGTTATTCCGGGGACAGACCACGGGCTGGGATGGGTGGTCCCACAGCATTGCATCTCTCCTCCAGCTGGCCCGGATCCAGACTGGCTCTCCTCTGCCCCACTTGCCCCTTTGCCAGCAGCTGCCCAAAGCCATCGGACCGGAGCAGTCACCCCAGCGCTGCCGCACCCCCAAACGGGTTATCGCATTGACACGCTGAGCTTTGCCTTAGAGTCTGCTTGGGAAGGGTGGGAAACAGCCACGCAGAAAAGAGACAGAGGCAAAAAAAACCCTAGAAAAATAAACTGCAGACAATATCTCATTGATACAGCGTCTGGGGCTGGCACCGTAATTCAGGCGACACGCGGAGGAGGGAGGAAAGCCCTGGCCCTCGGAGTAGCCCATTATTTTCACCGGTACTGCCCGTGCTCCCCCGCCTCCGGGCATCACCGCGGTGCCTTTGGAAGGGCCACGAGGGCATTTTTTTGCTTCTGCCGCTTTGCCCACTGTCTCATTATGGCAAGACCGCGCAACCACCCCCGCGACGCCGCCGTCTGCCGGGATGCTGCTGAGGCAGGATGGGGACCGTGCTGCCAGAGCATCCCTGTGTCCAGACCTTATCCGAAATTCTGGGCCGGCGGCCGCAGCCGCCCGAGCGGGTCCGTACGCACAGCTGGCTCCTGCCGCCTGTTGAGTCACCCCGCTGGCCACTTTTTGCGTGTTGCTTTAGCTAAATCGGGCGATCTGCCCTGCCCTCGCAGGGCTGCTTGGCAGCTGCTGAGGAGCCTGGTCCGTGCCAGCCGGCGAGGGGTTCTGCTTGCTCTCGGGCTGGAGTTGCTGCAGTTGAGAAAACGGGCAAAGCGCACGCGAGGAGAACTGCAGCCTTGTATAGCTGTCATATAAAACTCAGAGCCCCCAGTCTGGCTCTTTATCAATTATTAGCCTGCTGCTAAAATAAGAAAATAGATTTCATAAGTGTGTTTCTGTTCCACACACCAGACAGATAGTCTGGCTAAATGATTTACGGGTGTGAGTTAGTGCGTGTGTATGTGTATATGCGCATATGGTTCAAATCCTATAAAGCAGAGTCCTGCCTCTGTGTGCGTGTGTGTGTACTTAATGCTTTATATGGTACATCATTCCTTTTTCATGTGTGTCTGTCTGGTTTTCTTGGGCAGCGCCAGTTAAATTTCTTTTCCTTTTTTTTTTTTTTTTCTTCTTTTTTTCATTTCACATGAATTGTGTGGTGGAAGCCAAGAGCATCTGCCAACTCTGCTGTCCCAAAAATAAAAGTTGACACTCTTCTAGAAACAGTTATCTCCTCAGTGTAGTCATGGTCAGACACACCCACACCCATCCCTTTCTTGAAACCGAGGCCGAATTTAATAATGTGCTTGGCTGCTTTTATTTCTGACTTACTTAAAATGTCAAAGATTGAAAAGACATTTTTTTTAAGAATGCAGAGGATTTAAGCGATCCCAGGACACAGCACTCACTATTGTAAGTGTGCACAAAGGAGCGGACTGCCCTCCTCCACGCTGGCAGCTGGGAACAGCGCTGCAGAAGTCAAGGGCAAAGGTGGAAGCAGTGACAGGAGAGTCACCCCACCTTCTCTCCAAGTTAAAATTCCTCTCTTCTCTCATCTGTCGGAAATGGGCTGGTACAATTTTCAAATTCCCTTGAATTTTTCATTTTGGTTTCTGAGGTTTGGGACTCCTCCTCTTTCCACGCCCCTAGTTTACTCAGAGAAAGTAAACAAACATTGATTTCACCCCAATGATAAGTGCCACAGAGTCTAAGGAGGGAAAGCTGCTCGGCCGTGAAGCCGCTTCACGTCCCTGCCTACCAGAATAGCAGGGAGGGGTTGGCAAGGGTCATGCAGGACGCTTCGTTCGCTCTGAAGTTATACTTGCCCTGTGCAACTTGTTTTCTAAGTCACTTGGCAGAAAAGTAGCTATTCAGTGTTGCTGCCATAGGTATTTCGGAAACGGTGCTTTTAGTAAGAAGTGGCAACAGCCCATGGAAATGTCCGGTTCAGATAGGAAAACATAACTTAGAAAGTGAATGGACAATCTGCTTTCCCGAATCACGCCCATTTCCACCTGTACAATACCTAGACAGCAAGTGAGGTTCTTTTAAAGCAACAGTAAGTCATGGATGCAAAGTGACTTTTACCACTGCTGTTGTGAAGAGCCATGACAAAATATATTCCTTCTTGGCTTGTGGAATCCCCACATTTATTTCTCTCAGTTTAGGTGCAGTAAGCTCCCATAACATGAAGACTCTTAGGCTATGCTAAACAGCTGATTCTAATTTTTCTCTCCATGAATTCAAGCAATTGTAGCTGGTATTTTTAAGCTTCCAGGGTTGAATAGCTCTCAGTTACAGGAGTTGCTCCACGTGGTCAGAGCTGTGAGTTGTTTGAAACCAGGCGTCAGATGGAAAAAAGCTGACATGATGACTGAAGATCATTTTTATGTTTTTCACTGTCCAGGTGATTGCCAGCTGGGTGAGACCATTGCTTATAGAAGTCACTCACAACTTTGGCAGTCTAAGTACCTGAGGAGGGTCTTGTGATCCTCCACGCTGGCTATCTAGAGGGGTTGTTGGTTCATTGCCTTTGGAGAAAAGGAGGTGTGTGTTTAAGCCTTTGGGGACAGCAATTAGTTCAGCATCAATTTCAGGAATTTTTCCCACTGAGCATGGGAGAACAAAGCTCCAGAGCAAAGGGATGTCTTTTGTTACCCTACAAAGCAATATTTTCAGCACTGTAGGTGCCATTGGAAGATCTGCTTTAGCTCTTGTGCCTGTGCTCAGCCTTTGCAATGGTAACATTAAGTGTGTTGGATTGTTATTACTTACATGTTTTTGCAACCAAACAAGAATTTTGTTACGAATCTGTAAAAGTCAAATACCAAGTTAGTCTTGGCACACTTAGAAACCTGGATAAATTAACTTTCTCAATCATGGGAGACTTGCATATTTTGTACAAGCAGCAGCTTGGATTCAAGGCAGCTCTCTGTCTAACTGCCTGTGTTGAGGACTGGATTGAACAGATCCACCTGAGTTGTAAATTATCAGATCCCATATATAGACTGTGAAAATCAAGACAGATCCAAGCTGAGATGAATACTGCAGTTTGACTATAGACCAAGTGTCCTTTTAGGTATGCATCTATGCTCTGAGCTGTTGTCCGAAAACGTCTTTCTTTTTCCCTTCACCGTAAACCTGGGCTTCTAACCGTGGTTCTGCATGGCACCCAAATTAGATGTGTGGAGGAAATGGTAGGAGTAGTAGTCTGAATGTGTGACTCTACGTATGACTGTATAGCACAGCATCTTGTCTGTAATGGGTAATAGCTGCTCATCTTTCCTCTTTCTTTAATACTCTATCCACGTTTCATAGATATTAAATACATAGCATTTTTGAAGGGGGGTGTTTTCTTCCTCAGAACATGTTTGGTTTTAATGAAAGTGGTAAATGATGTGCTGAATGGGTCTGTTCATCATGGCTGGAGTGTACAACAGATGTGCTTAGGGAGACCGTATGAGTCTTTAGAGCGTGAGGATCAGTAAGCAGAGTCTGAATTAAACTTTCAGTCTCTAAGAGGGTTTTTTGGTAGCATTTTTCTGGGAAAGGTGTCCAATCTTGCTTTCATTTGGAGGTATGACCATCTTTATATACCAGCCCATCCGCGTATTGACATGGTCAGAAGGAGTATGGGCATTACATTTGATGCTAGCCCAACACCTAGAAGACTTCAAGTTGGTTTCCTGCTCTGGGGAATCTCTGGCAGTTTGATTACTCTCTCTGCACTGTTTCTGCCCATCAGAAGGCAATTGCATGAAATATGTTAAAGGCTGTGATTCTGAAGGTTGTTGTCTAACTTCTCAGCACAAGATGTTGAAGAGAGGGCAGTAGACATCTGAATGTGGCATCCCCACCTCTGAGGTGGATACCTAGGGCAGATAACCTGATTGTGCCAGGAAGTCTCAGTAAAATAGAAATCGGTGATGTTATAAGCTTGAGTGTTGTGGAAGCGGTAGGTCTAGGCTAGTACTGGAGTCATAGAAATAGACTTGTACAGATAATAATACCAATAAACTATGGTACCTCTTAGGTGAAGGCAGGCCTCTTGGACCAGCCCTCCTCCAGTAACTAAACCTGGCTTTCGCTATGGGCTAGCGGTGAAAGATGATGAGTTACAAGCTTACCCGGAGCAGGAGAGTCAATGCTACCAGTACAGTGAATTAGCTTCCCTTTGAGAGCTATACCAGTGTCAATGAGGTAGGTTCCCCTTTTGTGAGTTGCAATGTTCCCCATTAACTTCAGGAAGCCTTTATCTAAGCAATCAGGGAAGGCCACAATAATCAAGTAGAGGTAATGCACAGGGAAACCCACAATACTTGGAACACAACTTGTTCAAAAGCAGTTTGAATAGCATGATGCTGAGCTAACCCTTCATCTCTGTGCACTTAGGGGATTGCTGAGCTGCGTGCAGGGACTAACGCAAGAATCCACGCGGGTGGGTGGGGTGGCGCGGTGGGGAATTGCCATGAGCTGGAGCTGAGGTCTGCCCTAGCAGTGCCATAAGCACCATAAGAATGTGGGAATTCAGCAAGTATGGGCTACTATGAGAGCCCAAGAACTGATAAAAAGGGTAGCCAGAGGAAAGCCGATTGCAGTGCACAGTAATGTGTTTTATTAATTCTGCAAAACTGCGGAGCTGTCTAGGATAGAGACCAATTGCTGGTGTCTCTCTCCTGACGTTGTATCTATTAATAACTATTTACTTACAGAGTGATATAGAGCACTCCTGTAATGAAAACTGATCGGCATGGAAGGAGAGACTGCTGCTCAGTCATGATAGTATCTCTTTTAAGGAGGAACTTTCTCTCCAGTTTGCAAATGCTAAAGATGCAAGCTTTCCAGCGCGTGTACACCATATGACAAGCTGGTTTATAGCTGAGATTCCCACTGAATGTATTTTTTGAGATGGGCAGGTACTTACCAAATATGTAGCCTTGTGTTGGCTTCTCAGGATCTCTCATGAAGTGGTTAGTGAACCTGAGATTTTAGATTCACTAACTAATCATGGAGTACTTGGCTCTGGTGATCTGATTTAAGAACACCATACGTGTGAGAAACTGAAAAACTTCACCACTGAAATCCAGTGACTGGGAGAAAAGCCACAAGTAAATGCTGAAGCCATGCTGAGACAGAGAAAGAGAAGGAAATAGAAAGCTCTCCAAAACCAGCAGTACTTACACACTTGTTTGACAAGGTGTATATATGAACATATATATGTGTGTGTATGTGTGTCTATACCTTGGCAACAAATCTTTTTGTATATGGAAGGTCTGCCTTGGAAACCATCAAATATCAATTTTTTTCTTCTGGGGAGTATACCTGGAAAAAGGGAGAAATGCAGCTGTTAAAAATTGACAGAAATTGTATATGCATCTAAGGATGATTGTCCCCTACAGTTACTTATTTTAATAGTCTGCATAAGGGTGCTGTGGAGTAAGAAGAATGTTTTCCTCCCCTTTTTATAACTATTTTGTACTCAGGCAAATACAAAGCCAGTCTGCAGCTTTAATACAAAGCTGATACAAGATGAAATACTAATCAAAACCCATCAGACTGATTTTCTTTTAAAGTAAATATACATGACACTTTGAGTTGCCGTTTTTTATTGTTACTGCACAGTAAAATCCAGCAAAGTCTGCATTCACAATCAGAATTACTTTGTAATGGGGCTGAATGCTGTGGCCCCTGCAGGTGCACAGCACAGGTCATCTAGGGTGCACGTTCCTTGTCTCTAACAGTGTGGGTTATATATGCAAGGCTGCGAGATGGACCTCCCTCTTAGTGATCTGTGTATCAGCCATATTCAACATATTTTTTCTTTCCAGTTTCAATATTTTAATGAACTTTTGACTCACAGCAACGATCTTCATTTAAAAAAAAAGGGGGGGGGGGGCAAAAAGTAGTAGAGAAACCTAATCCTGGATTATCCCACCCGTTCCTGAGTTGTGCTCTCAGGAGCTGAGTGGGTGCTTTTTGCTAATCAAACAAATCTGAGTCATAAGAGCTCCCACTCATTCTTTTGCTGCTTTTTCTTTCTAGCATCTCTAATGTAAACAACAACAAAGGAGCACCTAAGTAATGGCAGGGGGTAAGTGCTGGGAGAGAACATTGCACTGGAACAGGCATAGAAAAAGAAAATGCCTTTTTCTGAAAAACCCTAGTTTGGGATGTGATCCTTGTGTCTCTTAGATCAGCATGAATCAAGAGAAGAGGCTCTTGGCATCATAAAGTTGTATGCTATTGCACAGAACTTCATGGGGTTAAAAAAATGTCACACATTATCTATTTATTTGTGTCTTTAATGGACACAGGGAGAGTGGTTGAGGCTATCTGGGAATTCTTGCTTCCTTTCAACGGGTTGCTAGGAAGTAGCAGGAGTAAAGCTTTCCAAAGTTTAAGTTAACTTTGTCCCCTTGGGGACCCAGTATGAATTTTATAAACAGAGGGAAGGTTAGTTTCTGTTTGCTTTCAAGAGAGAAAGGAAATCAGAGACTTTAAAGAAAACCTAGGTGAGACTTGAAGCTACCTGTTAAATGCAAGTGAAGTATTAAGGGCTACGGACCAGACTGAGCCTACTCCCACTATGGAACTGGTCTCCAAGGAGCTGCCACAGGTCAAGACGGCTGCTGTGGTGGAGGCTGCGAGGGTCATGATTCACACAAAGAGAATGTGAAGTAAGTCGGTTATTCTTTGGGAGTTTCACAATGGCAAAGAATGGGAACCAATATACTGGCCAAGAAAACAGGCAACAATGGGTAAGAGTATAAACATGTAGGGCAGACGTATAGGGGGCAGGCAGCCAACAAAGAGGAAGGAAGAAGCTAAAATAAGCCGATGAATGAACAGACAGGAAATATTTAGCAGCGAAAGAGATAACGTGTGACTTAGAGGGAAATAAGAGGAAAGAGTTACAAGGTTAAATCTATAAAATAATACAGTGGTTATTTAGGGGAAATTTTTCTGATGTCTTTCTGCAAACAGAAAGGACAGAACAAAGAAGTACAGGGGAAGTGCTGTAAAAGTACCAGCAAACAGCCGGCAGTGGCACCTTGCCCCAGCAAAGACTAGCCAGCCCCTCTTGAACTCTGGCTTATCTTGGGTGATCGCCCTGCTGCTTTATGCCTTCTCTCACCTGGCTTGCAAAATGCATGTAGTGTTTCTGGAGTCTTTTGAGCACTTCTTTGCAGCCTCGGGTCTAAATCCTCTCTTGCCTATACTCTGTATAGGTCATACCCTGTGCTCCGTACTCTGCTTTGGGGTTCTGGCAGGGAGGGCTGCTGGAGCTGGTAGAGTTGTGTTTGGGTGATGTTCACATAGAGGGGGACAGAAACAACTGTCCCAGCCTTAGCGAAGTTGAAAGGACGTGAAAAAGCAGATGAGACTAACTGAGGAAAAATACTGTTTCAAGCAGATCAGGCTATTTCAACTGCATTAGCAGAGCACATCCAAAACCAGTTTGGTATCTCTTCTTGGGCTGGGAAGAAGTAATGGCAGCTCCTTGTCTCTAAGCCCCTGGCATGCCTCCAGTCCTGCGCTTTCCTCCCCTATGGATGCTATGGGCTGGTGGAACTGTCCTGTAGGCTGGATTCAGGGAGATCAGAGAGAAAAAGAATAACCTTGAAAGGCCTGTTTTTACAGGTTAGTAAATAAGGTAATGAACTTTTATAGTGGAATAGAGCCACAATTCTATGCAAAATTGCATGTTATAAAGCCGTATTTTTTTAGAGAACTTAATAGAAGAAACAGCTGGGTCTACACAGAACTCTATTATTTTAGCATAAGGCGATTCATGCAAATATGGGAGGGGGGGTGTCTCTGTATGATTGGCCTCCCCCCTCTTTCTGCATTCCTTTGCATTGACTTGAGTTCCAGATTTGAATAAACTTGAAGTCATAAAATTTTTAAATGGTTAGGATCTGCATGTTGAATTTGTAGCATCCTGAAATTAAGCAAGTTCCACATTGTTCTAGTTTGTTTGGATGTGGCTTTTTTGGACAGCTCTGAAATAACATTTTGGGGAGATACCAGAAAAATCATCAGTCTGAGAAAACTACTCATCCATCAAAGAGGAACATGTATTATGACACTAAGAAACAGGGGATGAAGATGCTCCAGGGCAGCTTCCTTATTCAAAATTAGAAATAAGGAAGTGGAAAGGGAAAATTGAATGACTTTGCTTTGCTCAGCACAATACTGTGATTTGAGTGCAGTGCCTGACTTTGCTCTGTTACCCTGAGAAATTCAGCGCAATCACAGTGTAAAAGTGGCAGGATCAGAATAAGACCTATATAGTTCTCACACATGTTCACATCTCACAAAGCCTTTTGCGTGGCACTGGCAGTGTGCTCAGTATTACCCAAAATACAAAGGTGGGCACTGATTTTTGGCGCTTATCATTTAAATGCAAGCAGCTCTTTCTAGATTCTCTCTCCTAGATTAAAATGAAAACCCAGAATAAGATGTATGTGGCTATGGGTGTTTTTTCCAGTCTTGTGCTTTCTGATTGCCTGGGGACAGGGTGCAGAAGGCCTGACATCTGTCCGAGACTGAATCTAGTTAGCCTGGGCAGTACGAGCGATGAAGACTACCCCACAACCCAGCAATCAAAAAATCAAGGTCTGGGGCCTCATGGTCCTGAGGAAGGTGCTGTGCCGGAGGAAGGTGCTCAAGCCTTTGCCAGCATGTCTTAACTGCTGCTGTTATGTACGACTGCCAGACTAAAACTGTCACAGATATGTCTACCCACGCTGCGATCGCGCCTTCTTTTTGCCGCGTAGGCAAGCACTCGGATACCCTCTGTAAGCGGTGGCAGTCGTCCAGCTAACCATGGCGTCTGGGCTCTCTGCAGTCCTACCTGCTGAGGTGTTTCCTACAATGTGCCACTTCTTTATTTACCCTTACTCCTGGCTCTTTCCCTTCACACAGAGCTTGGCAAGCAGCCCCGTGGCCATTTTCTGTGCTGAACATGTGCCAGAGGAAACCCGCTTGGATAAGGACTGGGACATTTTGACCAAAAGCAAGGTTGTGAGTCCCAGTGGATATTCTTTTTTTATGTGTTTGTTAGCACCATTGCTTTTCCCATTTTTGCTGTATGGAATAGTTTTCTGTCCTTGACTAATGCAGCAAGCTCTTATTGATAAGCTTTTCTTACAAGTACCTACATTGGTATGGAGGACATCTGAATTCCCTTCATAAAAACTTTCTTCGTGCCTTGGAAAACAATATAGCAAAAACTGTATGGCAAAGACTTGAATGTATTTGAAATAATGCTCTCCCATTTGCTTGGGTTTCTAAAAGTTAATTGTTAAAAAATGGGGTTTGATAGTAAATGTGTTTTAGTGATAAGTTGCTTTGAAGAAATAATTCACAACCGTCAAGACAGCTTGGCCAATCCTTGCTTACGTCTGGACAGTGCTTCATGTAGTGGGGTGCCAGCTTGAGACCTCCTGATGCTCCTCTGCAAGAAACAGTGCTAACGGTAGTTAGTTGCCGCATAAGAAAAACAATGCCAATCACCCTTTTGATGAGTTACGTATGGTTATCAAAGATCAAAAGGACTAATTTGTTCATAAATGAAGAGTTGCTGTTTCCATTTTCTTTTTTCAGATCAAAGCTGTTCTGAAAATCTCTGAGCCACAGTGTCCCAGTTTTTAACTTTCATTTTCTTATTTTTATTTAAAAGATTCAGCTAGCAGACCCTTGGCAACATCAGCCATGGTTATGGACAGCGATATTTGCTTAAGAAATAGTGTCATTGCCGTACCTTGTGAAGTGATGATAAACATCCTGAAATTGTACACAGAAAAAGGTCAAAGAGCAAATAGATTTCCTCACCAGGGAATTGTCCCGTAAAACACAATGATCCTGTTGTTTGTATGGTAACACAGGAGTTACGGACTGCAGGCAACGATGACATGGACTGCATTGAGAGATTTTGAAAGACACATGTAAGATGGTGAGCCTTTCAAAGACAAGAAGGTTGTTGCCTTGTCACTGTGGCCCCGGGGTTTAGTCCTTCTCATGCTAATGGGGTGAAAGGTGTGTGAAATAAATACTTGGTACCAGCCAGAAAGCAGTGGAACAATTCAGCTGGGTGACATACAATCTAAATGAGGCTCTGCCCTGCCTCGCAGGGTAAGAGCTACTTTCAGACAAAAGAAACTTAACTTCTGACAGCGTTAGGAAGGTGGCAGTGACTATAACCATTGAACAAACTAACGGCAAGTGCTGGGCTGCGTCTGTGTGCTTTCGCTTCAGCGCTTGCTTCCCTTTTGCCGACTCGATTGCCTTCAGCTAGCTGTTGCTCAGACAGGGGGAACGCATAAAGTGAGACCAGCTGAGTGTGCAGGCAGCGTTGAGGCGTTCCGGGGGAGCAGTTAACGCTAGTGTCTTCGTAAGATTTCCAAGTTCCAGTCAGCCTGGAGTTTGCATTTATGTTTGGGATGGAGTCAGCATTGGTTGGTTGGACAATTTCATTGTAGAATTAAATGTTAGCCCAAAGCAACATTAATATTACTTAATCCTACTGCTCTGCTGACCATTGTGTAGCCCACAAAATCTGAGCTATGAGCTGCCTTTGCCTGCATTGGGAAAATTAATTTTTCAAACAAGACAAAAACGTTACTTGCCCCATAAAAAAAAAAAAAAATGAAGCCAGGATGTTTCTGTTTGGGTCTGCTTGGTGTTCGTGCTGTCTTTTGCTGTTCTCTAATACTTGTGCATCTGGCGTTCTCATTATAGCAAGGCACCATCCTATGAATATATACCAAGCGACAGCTATCTCCTCTGGAGCTGAAAATCAAAATTATTACATGATGCAACAAGTCGGTGTGATAAATGAGTAGAGGGAGTGGAAGAGAAATGATGAGGCTAGCAGTGACAGGAAACAGAGCTATATAGACCGTGTGTAAAATTTGTAACTTTGCAGTACGTGTTAGGTTTGTTTCTCTAAGATATAAAAAGAGGAAAAAGATTGATGGTGTCAGTAGTTCCTGCTGGCCACCTGCTTCACTGTTATGTTGAAAAGATGAAGGTGCATTCCTTTTATACATCAGGGTACATTTTATGCTTTCTGTAACAAAGCATACCATGGTATTTTACACAAGTGCATTTTCTGTTTAGTTACAAGAAAATGAATCTGAGAAAATGGAGAAGTCATAGATCCTTGAGCACTATAAGCCTGCTAATTTTGTGCTTAACAAATGTCTAGCACATTGCCTTGCCTTTCCCTTATAAATATTTTCCAGAGGAGTGCTATCTCTTGACTGGACCATCTTGTGACCATTAATAAGGAACAGAGAAAACAGTGAGGAGCGCTGTGCTTGGACGAAAGCCTGCCAGAACCAGTAGTACAGCAACACACAACACCCCTGCTCAGACTTTAAAGCAAACATCAGACTAAATAATCCATTTTTCAAGGGTGGGATAGTGGTGCAGCCAACAGTTGCATGACAGAAAATGGCAGAACATATACACAAGTACATATAATATAATTTTGTGTGTGTGTGAGGGGAGTGAGGCAGAGAAAGAGATCAGACTGCCATTTTCTCAGTGAAATCTAACCATACGTCAGAATATAGTTTTCCTTACATTTGCAGCAAACAGAAGTCTTTTTTTTAAAAAAAAAAAAAAAAGTAGGTCCTGATTCTAATGAGAGCAGGGAGTGGGCAAGAGGGATGGGATGAGACAGGAGCTTCTGAGGAAGGCCAGCAGCACTGTGCCCCAGGCAGGCAGCTCTGTGCAGCCAACAGCTAAAATCCCTTCCCTGGGTACATCGCAGGGACTGCCAGCTCCACCAACAGCGAGGACGAACCCAGGTACGTGTAGCTCGAAGAGCACAACTCTCTTTTCCCCCAGGCTAGAGTGTCTCTGAAGCAGAGGACCACGCCACACGCTCATCTTTTTCACTCAAGCAAAAAGGAGGAACCATAACACAATCTGGCCAGCAAAATAGCCTCAGGGAATTGCTATGAAAAAAGCTGAAAAGTATGATTTCCAATGTGAGAAGTTTGATCCGGTCTTACAGCAGTTAGGGTTGGGATTAGGGTTAAACACTTCTAGATTTGCTTTCACATAGGATTAAGGTTAGGGGTTAGGGTAATTAGGGTTAAGGTTAGGGCTTAGGGTTAGTGTTACCCTTAGGATTAGGGTTAGAGTTAGGGACATTAGGCTTAGGGTTAGGAGTTAGGGTTAGAGGTTTGGGTTAGGCTGAGGGTCAGTGTTTAGGGTTAGAGTTAAGGTTAAGGTTAGGGTTTAGTGTTAGGGTTAGGATTATTAGAGTTAAGGTCATTAGGTTTAGGAGTTAGGGTTAGGCTTAGTGTTATAGTCATTAAGGTTACATTTAGGGGTTAGGGTTAGCATTAGTAGGGTTAGGATTCGGGTTAGTTTCAGGATTTAAGGTTAGAGTTATGGTTCATGTTAGGGTTTAGGGTTAGGTTCAGGGTTTTAGTCATTAAGGTTAGGGTTAGGGCTATTAGGTTTATGGTTAGGATTAGCATTAGGGACAGGTTTTAGGCTTAGAGTTTGGGTTAGGATTAGAGACTTCTAGGTTTGCTTTCATTTTGGGTAGGGTTAGGGCTTGGGTTTAGAGTTTAGGCTATGGATAATTAGATTTAGTGCTTAGTGTTAGTTTTAAGGTTAGGTTTAGGGTTTGGGTTGGGATTAGATCCATCTAGGTTTGCTTTCATTTTGGTTAGGGTTAGGGTCTGGGTTTAAGGTTTAGGATTAGCTTTAGGGTTTAGGCTATGGATAATTAGATTTAGTGCTTAGTGTTAGGTTTAAGGTTAGGGTTAGTGTTGGTGTTAGGCTTAGGGTTAGGTTTAGGGTTTTGGATTAGGGTTAGCTTTAGGGTTAGGGTCCAGGTTAGAGCTTAGTGTTATAGTCATTAAGGTTTGGGTTACAGTTAGGGGTCAGTGTTAGGGTTAGCAGTTAGGGTTAGGGTTATAGTTATTAAGGTTGGGGTTATGTTTATTGTTAGAGTTGGGGTTAGTGTTATGGTCATGATTGTTAAGGTTGGGGTTAGAGACTCCAACATTTGCTTTCACATAGGACCGGTAATGTTTCTGCACTATCTTATGTATTTTTGCACTACTGGAATTCTTTAAATGCTAATTTATTTCTCCCTTCTAGACCTCTGCGATCTCCTCGTCATCCCTGTTATTGCCCCCTCTATTTTTAACCTGGACCATGCGGCCCAGGCAGCATGAGTGCTGTTTTGTTCTTTTACATTTATACCCGAAGAAGAGCTGCCTGCTCTACATACAAAGCATGTGGCGCCTAATTCTTCCCATCAGGAGACAAATTTTTCAGGATCCGGGAAATTTGTCAGATTTTAACTGCTGTGGTGGCTTAGTCATTTGTTTGCGGTAGCACCTCACAGCCTCTGCATTAGGGCCTCGCTGTGCTAGGCACTGCACAAACGCAGAGTAAGATGAGGTGCCCGTCCCAAAAAGCCGAGGAAATCAGGCAGAGACAGGCCCGGCGCAGGAAGAAATGACACAGAGCAGTAAAGAAATCGTCCCGCAGGCACATCGCCCCAGCACAGTGCGAAGATTAAGAGCTGCTCTCCTGATGCCAGGGCTCTACCCGGCGGGCCGTGGCCTTTTGAAGAAGAAACTTCTGAACCTCCAGATGAAAGGAGCAGCTGTCTACCAGCAACGCAGGACGTGGATTCAGTGCAGTGCTTTTCCTCACATGCCTCCTATTAATCTCTAATTAATCACAAGCCGTTAATTTCTTTTGCACTTGTATGGATTGATGTCCGTGCATTGCGGAAATCTTTTTTTTTTCACCTTTTGTGTGGAATCTTTTTTAAGAATGAAACCTCTGTGGCATAAAACAAAGCCAGCGGCTGAGAAGATGAAATGTTCGCCCCTGGGATCTTCCCCCTGCACGTTGCAGCACACGTCCTCCTCGGAAGGGTTTCTCCTGGCACTCCACCTGAGGGGCTCTCCATTTCCTGACCAAACACCACATGGAAAATTAAACTTCACAGAAAATATATATAAAATCCAACACCTCTCTATAACAAGCTATACAGAGTGGCCAGATATTAAGTCGTTAATTCTTACCACTGTTTAATACACACTGTGTAATTACCACTACATAATACTGTACAGCACACGATCCCTTTAATGTGCTGATCAAACTGTAATTAATTTCACTTTTTTTTCCTTACCTGTTCTGGGTCCTCTCTCCCATTTCTTTCTGACAATAGCTCTCTTTTCTCTCTCTCGCTTGCTTTCTGTGCAGTAACAGACGTGTTACACAGCCCTGTCCCTACAGTGTATACAAGATTTCCTTAAGCTTACCAGAACATGTACCTGGGGCCAACTTCGAAGCAC
Organism: Buteo buteo; assembly: GCF_964188355.1. Lineage (NCBI taxonomy): Eukaryota > Metazoa > Chordata > Aves > Accipitriformes > Accipitridae > Buteo > Buteo buteo. The sequence goes on along the minus strand of NC_134190.1, from coordinate 3,533,268 downwards.
CGATACTATTTTTCTGCCTCAGACCCCTGCCCAGGGCAGCCCGCCGACCTTCACCCTAAGCATGGCCCCAAATCTCACTCTGTGGGGGAGAGAGGAATGGGTAATGTGGAAAAAAGTATTTAAAAAAAAAAAAAGTTACCACTTCAGTTTCTTTTTGCTGTAAAATCTATTCACCTTTATGAGCTTGTGCATCGCTATGTCTGTATGTATATGACTGTGTGCATGCATACATGTGTATACGCATATATACATACATAGATGCATATGCCTAGATACTCAGAGCTTTTTAAAGGTTACTGAGTACCGAGTGAATGCCCCCTTCCTCCTTCCCAAAGCCATTTTTCAGATTCATTAGGAATCTGACCACGCTGACAAATGACACATGGCTGAAGGGCAATTGGTGAATTTTCTGCCGTGACGGGAGGATGGGAGCCGGCTACTTTTCTGTGCAGGGCTACTTCTGGAAAACAAAAGAGGCTCCTGCGGGGAGGAGGAAAGGGGAACCCGGAGCAGAAAGACCTCCATGGCTCGCACTGGCCCGTGCCAGTAGCTCCGGGCGGTCGGCACCCCGTACGTGAGGGGAAGGAGGGACGCCGGCCCCCGGCCCCCAGAAGGAGGAGGGTGCCGCAGGCCCACCGCCTTTCATTTCGCTTTCACCCGAGACTCTCTCCAGCCTCCCTTTTTTTTACGGCTTTATTTAAACTCTGGGGTTCTGCCGGATGAAAGTGCTCTCTGTTCCGCGGCGGAGCTGTGGCTTTGGGATTTTTACAGCCCCAAAATTACTTCACGATGATCCAGAGCACACATCACAGCCCAGAAACCACACGGGAGCTGTGCTGGTAAAGGAAGCTGAGAGTTGCTGAAGTAGCCAGACTGAAATTTATAACCGTGACCTGGGCCTTGTCAGGCCTTTACGACACCGTGTAAAGTGAATTGCTGCTTAGTCACCAATTTGCTTGGCAAGATTGGCTGGATTAGGAAATACATAAAAGGTCAGACAGTAGGAGTTTGTCTAGACATCCTATTTTGGATTATATGCTCTACATGTTTCTGTGGCAACCCCTGCAAAACATTCATATTTTAGCAACATTTTCGAAGGCTCCTTTTTCTGTAACTAGCTACCGAAACTTTTGTGAGCAAAATTAACTTGTTTCTCTACCGGCGCCTGCCCAGCTACACCCTTTGAGGAGGCGAAGGGGAGCCACCTCGGCCGGCCGGAGGGAAGGCCAAGGCCGGGCCATGGCGGGCAGCCGCCGACCCGGGGAGGGCCGTGAGGGCCGCTGTCGGTGAAGGAGCCGGCAGACAGGGACCACACGCTTCCCTACGGCTGCCAGACCACCATCCATCGCCCTTCGCCGGCCCTTTTCCAGCAGGGAGGGATGGGGGGGTTCCCAGGAGAAGGAGGTAGTACCTCAGGTTCTCCGCTCGCAAGCGGCACGCTGAGGGACGGGGATGGAAGGAGCAGCACCGTGGCTTGCCACCTGCGAGCGAGTCCAGCAGGGATTGAGCTGGGCTTCTCAGAGGTTTCAACAAAAAAAAATGCAAAAAAAAAGCAAAGCACGGTAGCGAGAGAGCAAAACCAGCTAGCTGGGCAACGTCAAGCTCCATAGCCAGGTTTTTGACTTCTGTGATGTTATTGTTATTTACTCCCTCCCATCCCTTGTGCGAGTGAAAAGTGGGAACAATTTCAGAGTTAGTGGAATTCTTCCTCTCGGCTCTTAAACTGGGGGGGAGGGGGGAAGAAAGAGAAAAAGCGAACTCCAGGAGTTTCAGTGACACTAATTGGATTTGGCTGGGCTTTCCAGGTTGAATCAAATAGATGCCAATTTAAACTAAATAGAATGTAGCAAGAAAGATTTTATGAAAACCAAGGGCAGATTTACTTTGTCTACTCAAGTAAAAATTAATGAATAAATAAACACTCCAGACAGCGCTTTTGACCAGTTTCATTAAAGTAAGCGCATGCTTTAACTTTATGATTCCTATCATCTGATACCTAGAAAACTGGCTTTCAAATTCATTCCTGAAAGGGCTGGTATTTATTAGGACTGGTCACTTTTCTTTCCTTTTCCTCCTAATTATCTTCTGGATAAATAGTACTGTGAAAGGGTTTTGCATTGCTGTCTGCTGACATAGCCAGCACCTGGAGCCTCGGCGGTGCTAATTCAGCAGACGTTCCTTGGAGAATATTGTGCACCTTCCTCGGGCAGTGCTCTTCCTCGCCAGCCTCCAAGCCCTTCAGAATAGTGGGTATCATTATCCCCACTCTGCAGATGAGGAACAGCTGGAGGAAAGCAGGGCTTAGAGAAATAAGCAGACAGTTTTGAGAAGGTGTAGACTATTTGCAGCTTCCCTGACACTCTTCGGGTGAGAGTGCTGTTTCTGTCACCGCTGCCTTTTCATGCATATGTTGAGAAGGTGTGTAATTAGTTTACTTTGTAAATTAAACTGCAAAATACAGTACTGAGTTACAGCTGGCGTAGGCCGAGTTGCTGAACCGAGCAAGATTTCCGAAGAGCAAAGAATAATAGCTGCTGTGCTGATACCCTTTGAATTTGAAACCTAATGCTCCGGCTCTTCCCAGGCGAAGTGAGTCAACATGCATTCGTAGCTGTCTCTGGCACAGGCGGAGGGATTGCACATGGATTTGGGGAGTGTAGCAACACCCCCGGGGCTGAGGGTGTGTGCGCCGATGTACGTACTTACATGTATCAGATTCTACGCTCTAAAATAGCCACAGGCAAATGCATATTTCATGGCCTACCTGTTCACCAAGGCTCCCAGCTGACTGCCTATGAGTCAAATAATGTGAAACTGAAACGCACAGTGGAAGGGAAGTTCCAGGTTTGACCAAGCAAACATCTCTCTTGTTCTAAATTGTTTTCAGCCAGCTTCCTTTGGTCATACTTCTTTGGTGATTTGCCTATAAAATGAGCTTTTATTTAATGTTTTGAAATACTGTGCTAATAAGAAGGCTATAGAACCACATCAGATATTTCTGAATTCCAGCACAAATCTGTTATCTATTATTATTATTATTACTATTACGCAAACAGCCCTGTTTAGGCAAAGGAGCGTTGCAATACAATTTGCCAAATGAGTAACAGGTCTCTGCCCTAAGGAGCTTACAGTCTAAAGGCAATTTTGGCAAGGTTTTCAAAGGTGTTGCATACCCACAGTTTACAGTGACTTCAATGAGAACCTGTGAGTACAATGACAACTTTGAAAATCATGCCAAATATAAATAATGACTTTTTTTTCCTTCTTTGATATCTGGAAGTCACTCGTAACTTTTTAATTACAAACATATTATCAAATTTTATTCTTTGACTTGCTTAGTCCCATCTCCTCCTTTCAGGACTGGTCTTCATTTGGTAGGTAGACATTTATCGTTTCTTCCACTACAATGTAAGAGGAGCCTGATTGTCCTCCTAGGGATGGCTAGCCTAAATTTAGCAGCTATTGGGGTGAACTACATTCCTATTTTTATAGGTGAATATAACTGGAAGGTTGTCTGTTACTTGAAAAGGATAAATTGAGGGGACATATTTCACTAATGCTTACAAATATAAGGGGCAAGTAGGTGGGGTATTTTAGAGCTGTGATAGTATGTAGAAGCCTCAGGGTACAGGGAAAGGAGGTTTTGATAGATGCTTGTGCATAGTGGGGAGGATATTTTAAATTAGTTTTTAAAAATGGGCTTCCTGTCAAGCTAATACCTTCAAAATGCTGGGGCAATATAATCTGTAGCAAAATATATCATTAAATTTAAAATTTAGGCAAGTTACACACAGCTCACGATGCTTTCCACTACTCATAAAGATAGCTGGATGTGGGTGTGCACTGTGTATTGTGAATGACTTCTGATCTCTCTGTACTCCCTAATGAACAGTGCAATGCAGTATATATTTCTAAAGTGGGGTAAAGGAAATTAGCAGATTACGCCTAGATTAAGAGGAAAGGGTTGTTTTATTTTTCTGGGGTCTTGGGTGATGTTACTATCACTTTGCTATACGACTCCATATTTTTCACTCTTTAAAACTAGGCTATGAAATATCAGTATTTTTATGAAGTAGAAAAGCAAGTGAGGAGATAAATCTATTGATGTGATCTAGGTACTAAGCAGAACAGAAAAGCAATGCAGAACATGTGAAAGGCTTGAAAATTAAGAACAGGATTAATTCTGTGTACACAGGGGGGAAAGGTAATTTTAGCCACACCCAGCTCTTATTTAGTGCTTTTCTCTTGTGGATCTCAAAGTACCTTAGCGAACCAGTGAGTACCACTACCTGATTTATGGATGGGGAAACTGAGGAACAGACAGGGAATTTCACATGCTCAAGGCTGCCCAGTATACCAGCTAGGAATAGCACCAATATCTTGCTGCTGCAGTGCTGCATCCACAAGATCGTATTGACTACGAATGCTGATTCAGCTGAAATTCATGCAAAAGCACTGTTGAATTACCACCAATACTGGCATGCAAACTACAAAAGAAATTGTGTTCTCTGACCGAAAATATGCCATGAGAACGGTCTGTTCCATCTGACCGTGACATCCTTACTCGAACCTGCCATGAGACTGGTAAAGGCAACAGGCTCTTTTGATGACCTAGTCAGCCCTTCCTCCTCTGCAGGTGAGCAGAGGCAAAGGGCTTTGCCTCTGCTCCAAACTTTCCATGCAGGTTGCCCTAGAGAGTTTCCATTCCCTTTAGGAAAACTGCTGGATCGTCCTCCTGCAAGCTTCACTGGTGCCTGGCATCCCGCCAAAGCCATGTTCTTTGGTAATCTCCTCTTCACCTTCACATTGTCCACATAAATGCATTAATAATCTTAACTATAGTTACGTACTACCTTATTTTGGCAGCAGTTTTCTAGAAGATAAAATAAGAAATCTACTGCTTTTGTTGATGTTGCTTATCTCCTTTGCCAAGTCCTCACCTCTTTCTCTTCTCCTTTCTTGGGTCTTTTCCAATGTCTGTTTTCCCTCCACATAATTTTCCTTCTTGTTGAATATTGTACTGTATTAATACTTTTTCCTCCTATTTCCCTCTGCCTTTTTGCCTCTCCCACACTTTGTTTCTGTTCATGACCTCCATCCTTCTTCTTCTGTGTCTCTTTCCCACATTCCTCCTTTTCTATCTGGTTTGCCCCAGTCTCCTCAGCCAGAAACAGATCAATCGTGTCGGGAGGTTTGGGGAGTTTCAGAGCAAGTGCATGAGCAGCAGTTGGCCAGGCCAAGCGAAGCATCTGCATTCAGTGGTTTTTCAGCCATATTTCATCGATGTGCTGCTTAGTCTGAGCATATGGAAGAAGGCACAGCTGCCACATCTGCTGGAGAGGTGCACTGTAGTCATAAGGGATGAAAAGGTGAGTTATCCAGAAACTAGAGTGTCCGTGCCTTTTCACCCTGTTTGCTGGAGCTCACCTCCACTTTCCTTAGAGGTTTAGAAAAAGGTTTTGGGCATGAGCTAGGGCAGGGTAACCCATTAAATATTTGCAACAACCCTCAAATCAGGTCACTTCTGTGGCTAAAGTAGAAGAACAGCAAGGTCAGCAATGTTATTTAATACAGTGAAGCAGATGATAAACTAATACAAAATTGCCTGTGTTTAAACATGGCTTTGGTGATGGCTTTCTGTGTACTTTGAGATCCTGCCCAGTCAATACCACAAAAATATTATTTAATGAAAAATATTAATCACAGAGAGGGCCTTTGTGTTTTTAATTGCCCACTCTGATTCAAAAATATTAAGAACAAAATGTGTACAATTGCCTGCCTGCATGCCTAGTTGTCAGTCCATGCAGAAGGGTGCATCCAGCACAGTATCTTGTGACTGCTGTACAAGAGAATGATTATACCAGCATTAGAAACAGCATTCAAGGAACATAAGCACCTCAAATGGTGCCTGTTTTACGGGCAGAGCTAGTATGACCAGATGATTTGCCTGCTCCCCAGGACTGATGGCCTGAGCCTTCAGGCTCATTTCCCCCCCACACCCCTGGCCCAGCCGGCACCTCTGCCTGCAGAAGCGGTCACCACGGGAAGGATGGGGATGCAGATGGTGCTTCTTGAGCCACTGGCCTTTCAAGCACCATCCCATGCAGATGTGCTCTCAGCAGGGACAGATGCTTAAATTGCCTGGGGCCCTGCCTGCCCTGACTCCCATCATCGCTACCGCCAGTGGAAAAGTTGTAGACCAAAAAAGCTTCATGTAAATAGACTCTTGTTTAAAAGCTTAGTGCCTTCAGCTGTTTCTAACTCAAGCATGTCAAGGTGTAGGAGGGAAGCCCTAATGGCTTACGGGGAGCTGGGAAACACCAACTTCCGTGAAATGCCTGTGGCCAGCTTTAAATGTTCTTAGAGGTTTTATTTTTAACTGTTTCAGTAAGTAAGAGATCTCGAGTGGTTGTTTGGAGGATAAGTAAACGAAGTGTTGGTAATTTAATATCAGCTATGTACTTGGCCTCATAATTTTTCTCTTCTCTGTCTGTCAGTTCTTCATCAAGCCACAGAAACCAAACTGTAATCGTTGTCTCTTCCTCAAAACAACACGATTGCTTTTGCAGTTGTCTCCCTGACAAGCTGCCAACAGTGCATTATCATATATGCAGGATCTCACAAGACTTTTAAAAGCTGCATATCATCACAAGCTGTCTTCTTGGTAAAAAATAGTGTAGTGTTTGCTCTACTGAAACAGTAGTTAGCTGTGAGGTATAAATTTCTAGATGATGACTGCAGAGTTTGGATGGTGATGTAAGAGCTGCAGAGAAGGCAGTAACTCTCTGAGAGTGTCTGCCCAGGACTCCTCATCACTGAGGAATGGCTAAATATACCATAAATTGCAAGCCGATTGGCTGGAGGAGACTTCAGCTCCTAATTATCTCCCACTAACACAGGCACTGGAATGAGACATCTAACCGAGTTACTATGATGCACGGGCTGTCCTCCAACCCACCCCCTTCCCAAGTTTTTTACATTCTGTTCTTTAATAAAAATGCTTACTGTTTTTCTCCCCCTTCTCTACTTTGCCTTTTTCCATTCTCCTCTCTAACACTCTTTTGAATGGGCCTGCCTGCTGTCTACACCGAGTCACTAAACAGATCACTTCACAGAAGGTTTCCAAAGGGAAATTGCCCGTTCCCTTCATCTGATTGGTGAGGTGAAACTTTGGTCTTTGAAACTTTGTTCAAGCCAATAATACATCCGTCCCCCGACACATATACAGATTTAGTATCTGCTTCCTATTAATGTCCTGCTAAGATGTAGGTCATCTGGACTGCTGCTTCTGCTGATACACTTCCATAGAGCTGAGGTATCTGTAGTGTGCTCAAAGGTTGCTTCTGCAGATAACCTCAGTGCAGTAGAAACATAGTTTTATACAGTTTTCTCTCCATAAAGCGGTTCCATCAGTGGAGTTACAGAGAGCACTAGAGGTTTGCTGGATTTAGTTGTTACAAATTGTCAAAGGTAATTTGTCTCTTACACTGTGATGGGATATCCCCTTTTAGAGTCATGTTACTTTCAGTAATTAAAAAAATCCTGAGCAGTTAACTATTGCTTTCAGTAGAGCAGAAGTTTGCTTGCTTTCATATCTGAAATCTTGCCAATTAAGGTTTCTACTTAACAGTTAATCCCATTCGTAATTAGGCTCAACAAAACCCTGGTATATCTTTCCTAGTCATCACACCACCAAAGTTGTAGATTAGTATCCAGAAGGTAGAAGGAAATTGGCTGTGTAATGGATAATCACAGATAACTACAGTGCAGTGAAAAAAACAAGTGCATGGACAAGTTGTCTTTGGAGTAGTGGATATCCCAGTAGTGGATATCCCAGTAGCTGTAAGGATGTGGGCTGTCAGCCACACGCTCTTGGTCAGTCGGACGATGGGGAGCTGCCTGTTGCCATCAATTCCCTGCTGCTGGACTCCAGACTAGGCAGATCCAAGCCAGCTGGGCATGGCGCTGACTCCAAGGATGGCCTTGCAGACCGCAGAGGACAGGGATCCCCCAGCTCAGGCACTGAGGTAGTCCTTCCAGGCTCCCCACTTTACGGGAACTGAAGTGAATCATACTGGGCAGTTTATCCTCTTTAAGAATGTCTCTGTAATTGGATGAGGACACAGCCTACACTGATGAATTAAAACATGGTGCCTAATATTTAGTCAGTTAAAATAAACAATCTGAATTCTGCACCAATTTTGAACATTTCTTGCTTAACGGGCTTAGGAGACTAAACCGTGTTGTAGTATTGGAAGTGTTACATCCAGCCATATTTATTACCAAGCCAAGAGCTAACAAGATAGTGCTGCTGTCTCTTCATGCACTGAAATCTCTCCATGTACATATTTATTCTGTCACTGTTGGAATATGTCGACATACATTAACTAGTGAACCTTAGAAAGAATCAATTATATCAATAATTTCATGTATAAATACTTTCCAGGATCATCAAAATCAAGTTAGCAGGTAATGAAATGTTGCCTCAATCATGACCACTCAGGCCTGAAGCCATGGTCTGGATCGTTCACCTCACCCATATTTGGAATTTCCATAAATGATACAAATTTATTAAGCAGCAGCACGAGATGGCTCTAGTTTCTTCAAGTGCCAACTTAGTACCTGTTTCCAGTAATGGAAACGTATGGTCAGCTGGGATGGAGCTAGTCTTATAGTTGGCACACAGTCTCCAAGACAGCTTTCTGTCTTCAATCCTTTCCTGTAACTCTGCTGCTTTGCAGGGTGCTGGCAAGTCTGACAGCTCCAGGCCTCCATTGCACGGCTTGTGAGGCACTTGGACTCCAAAAATAATGCTGCAAAGGTCCTCAAGACATCAGGCAACATGTCTCAAGGACATTCATTCCTCTATTGTTCTTAAAAATAGCACTGAGGTGAACAATGTCACCTGAGAAAAGCCTCTGTTTTCTTCTGATTGTAGCTGACGGGCTCTATTAGCACTTATGCCTTAACATTTTTTGGTTTGCTGTTGTTTAAAAGGAATGTATAAGCCAAGGGTCATTTCAGCATGCAGCTGGATCTGTGGCTTCCAGGCGTAAGGTGCAGTGAGGGCTGTGCTGCCACACATCCCAGCTCTAAGGAGCTTCATTCGTGTAAGCTGCTGCTGTTAATTTGCATTTGCAGGATCAAGCTCTTCACCAATCTCCCAGTCATTTTGCTCGGGTTTTCACAAGTGAGCAGGGGTATTTTATTTTAGAAGAGGAAAATACTGGTAATGGAAAGTGCAAAAAATTACTTGGAGGACAGGGTTTTAGCACCAGAAATGGCCTTGGCTGATTTCTTCTTTCTTCTTCTTCTTGTTTTTTTTTTTTTTTAACTTAATGAGAAAGTAGGAAAGGTTGTTCCTTTGAGTATACTTTATCCTGATGGTTGGCTTTCCACAGAAATTCTCTGCTTTGTTTCATGGTTTTATCTGTGGTTTTGAATGAGTGAAAGAGCAAGGGTTAAAAAAAGTGCTTGGGTTTGAGAAGGATATAAGGCCAAATGTTGTTAGAAAGTTTTTGCCAGATGTCTGCATTTGGTGATTTTTTTTTTAACAGAGCTGGTATATTTTCTTGAAAAATAGGACATAGTTCTACTACACTGTTTACACTAAAATATTTCAAGCCCATTTCATCTAAGAATTCACTGGTTATATATACTTTTAATAAAATGGGCCAATAGAAATGGCCACTGATTTATGGTAGATTGGGTTTGAGTCCTAGCTGTGACACGGGTAAGTGGGAAATGCTTTGGGAAGAGCTGAGTTAGTTTTCAAAGACAATCTGAAAGAACAAGTTCTGGTATTGCTGCCTCCTAGTTATTCACTTATGACCTGGTGAGCGTGACTAGGATGGCACACATAGCAGGAGGAGAGGAGGCATTCTTGCCTCATTCCTCTTAAATCAAAAGGTAAGGTGGGAGGGATTTCAAGTTGTTATCACCAAGGCATATTTTGCTGGAAAAACATTTTTATCCATGATCTAAACTCAGAGCCAAAATTAAAAACTTCTAAAGTAAAGAACAAAAAAATCCCTCGGGATCCTATCAAATGTTTTCTTGGAACCAAGACTGCGAATTAGGCTTCTATTTTGTTCCACTGAAGGTAATGAATAATATTTAATAACCTCCTTATGTTATTGTTGGCCTGCCTCTGGAGGGGTTACCCTGACTGGTCAGTGTGGATAATGGATGACAGAAAAGGTGCTAGGCTATTTGTATATACCTTGGCGAAGATTTTACCATCCCCATTCAAGAGCGATACGGGTCTTTATGAAGTGTACGATTTTACAGCTTCTTTGGAAAAATAGTCATTGTTGCTGCGTTTAGGACAGATAGAAGAAATAATTTGGAAAGCTGTCTACGAGGTGCACACAGGGGATAAGCCGTTTCTTTAACTGGCAGAGTAGCCTAATCTGGATAGATTTCCCCTAATTAAGATGGGGTTCCATGTGAGAGGGGTTGGCTAGAGCCCCACCAGGAGGGCTGCAAAGCCTCAGCCTGCCCTGCAGCAATTCCTCTCATCTCTCGCCTCCCTGCACTGCGTCCGCTGGCCGGCGGCCGTTCGGGAGCTGGTGGGTAGAGCCATAGTTGTACAGAAGAGCATTACCTGAGTGCTCAGTCCCAAACAGTTGGAAATCACTCGCTCGGCAGCTGTGCAACCAAAACTGTCAAAGCTCCCTCTCTCTGAACGAATAAATAAAACCGACGTCAAGTACCCCACCTCTGCTATTGAAATGGTTGCCTGTAACATAACCAAATGGCAATGTAAACCTCTAAGCAAATTTCAACCTCAGTTGCCCCTCTTCTGAAATTCTGTTTTTATTTACAGAAAACCAAATTAAAGCTGTTCCAGTTAAAAGAAAATATCGTGATGATTAGCTGGCATATCCCATGTTTTTCTTCTTTCTTCTGTTTCCTGCAAGTGAGCAAATGCATAGGTTGTTTGGATAGTCCAAATGGTGTTTTTTGTCTCACTATGGAGTTTCTGGGCAGCACATGTGAGGATATGGACCATTCCTGTTCCTTTGAACACTTTCATCCTTTGATTTAGGGCTACTTTCTGATTTTTTTAATCAAAAGGTGCTGAAAAGTGATAGCTAACTGTAACTGTTTTGCCCTCATTTAGAGGGGACTTCTTATTGCTGCCCTGGGGCCTGCTGATCTGTCGTCATATCTCCACAAGGCTGAAACTTTTATTTTTCATCTAAATCCTCTAGAAGATTCTCTGCATTTCATCATGTTATGTTTTACTTACGTTGACATAAAAAAATCTGCTGTTTCAGCTCCCTGGGTTTTGTTGCTGTTCCCCTCACTACAAGGAGAAGGAAGCGTTATTTCAAGCCTCTCTTCTGCCAGTGTCTCTACGTATTCCCCTCCGAGAGTCACCCAGCCTTGCAGCTAACAGAGGAATTTGTCTGGGGTCACATTTTTTGTCCTTTTTATTCTAAGTGAAATTTACACCAGATTTTGCTAGTTTTGTCGTTTAGCAGCCGCAGGTCTCCAGAGCAGTCCTCACCACCCCGCTGGCAGCAGGTCACTCAGATGCCACACGGTCTGAAGCCAGAGTGACCAAAGTTTCTGCTTTCAGTTCAGTTGATTGGTTTGGTCAGGTAGAGTCAGTGAGAGCTAAGCACTTTCCCAGCAAGTACTAAGGGTCCTGCAGTTACAATATTTAAACCCTTTGAAGCACAGCTATCCGTGTACCTCATGAAGCACCTGTGCAAGTTCATTGTTGCTCCAGATATCACCCATGACCGCACAGAAAGCTCCAGCTGAGCCCAGGGCTTTACAGCCCATTTAGTAACTGATAAGAATATAGCGCCGTGGCGTTTTTATCCAGGAGATAAAAGCTTTTTCCATAGCTTTTTGCAGTGGCCGCATGGTCAAAGCCACCTGCCTTTAGCAGGCAGCAACCCTGACTCACCCGCTCCCGGTGCCACTTTCACTGCTGCATCGCCTCCCGCTTCCCTACCCCAGCCCTCGCGCTGGAGCCGGCAAGAAGCCGACAGGTCTTTCCTGAACCCGTCAACCCCTCTTTGATGTTCACCTCTCCCCACGAGGGACAACTCCACCGCTCCTTCCAGCCGGCCGCACGCTGCTCTCTGCGTCTGTCCGCCTCCGTGGGCAAAGGAGAAAGGGAAAATAAGAGGGTGTGAATGAGTAGACAGATAATGGCATTAGAAACTCCCTTCTGGCAGTGCATTAAATCTTCCTTACAAGCTTTGAAGAGCTTCCTGAAAATATGAGTGCTAAAATGGGCGGCGGGGATGTCAAACCTCAGGCCAGCAAGCCTCCATAGATCACCCAGGGCAGGTCACCGAGCCCATGTCTTTCTCTGAGCCAATCTCTTTCCCCACAACCACTCAAAATTAGAGTGGAAAGAGTCTTAACAAAGTGTTTTGGAAGTCTTTCACTGCCAGCTGCCACCTTTGCCAGGGTACCGTAGCCCCTCTGCGGTGATGTAACTCATTATACAGGCATTCCTTCTGACCTGTGCTTATTCAGTGCAGAAAAGAGCTCCACACTGCAGTCATAAGGGGCATCACTTGCCACAAGAGGACATGTGGACATCACTGGTGTATGGCTTGCCCTTGAGTATCTAAGGCTAGAGCTCTTTTTCCTGTGAAGTGACAGCAATGGGATAAATCCCGTGTATATTAAATAAGACATTGGTTCTCGCAGCTGCAAAATTGCACTGCAGTTTACAGAACAGAGAGTACCACAATTTGTTGGCATTATGGTAGTGCTGAGTAGCTTCACACGAGGGATGTCCTCAAACGCATGCTGAGTAAGAAAGACGGTTTCTCAGCTACAAGGCTTAAACCATCAGCAACTGAGAAGGTAAAATGGGAGACCAAACCAGACAAACAATTAGGCAAGGATTAGAGAATGGAGAAACAAAAACCAGTTGATTAGAAAAACAAAACTGTAATTCACAAATCAGATCAGGCTTTAGTCTTTCTGCTTTCTCAGTGGTAATAACTCAAGAGAGGTGCACAAATGTGGAAATCGGTTCTTGCATTGGAAGAGCTATGGGTCTGGTGGGGCAGCTGCAGCTCCTGACCACGCTGTCTCTGGGATGCCTGGGGGGGTGGCGAGGAGGCACCCTGGAAATCCCCTGCTGCTGCCGCGGCGGTGGTGAGCACAGAGCACTACCCTTTACCCTTTCGGTCTTGCAAACTCACTTCACAAAGAACCTCCTTCCAAGACTGCGCCGTGCTGAGAGGACTCCATCCAGGGAGCACCCTGCTGCCGTAACCCTTGCCAAAGAGACGGCTTTTGCAACTTGGTCTAAGCCCTCACCCCTCCTTTGCTGACCTTCCTTTCCTGGTCTCTAGATAACTCTTACGCCTCAGTCTTAAGTTATACTGAGTCAGCCCTCGGCTTCCCAGATGTGCACAGGGGCTGTGCAGCTGAGCGTGTTACACAGCTCAGCGGACTGCACAACCTGGGAGACCTAATTCATAGTTGTTCTTTGGTTACACCCTTATGTTCAAAACACATCAATCAGGTCTTGAAAAATCATGGGACTCACTTAATGATTGTGAGATTTAATAAAAACAAACATGAGTTTCTTTTTTAAACTTATTTCACTTTTATACTTTTAGGTGGCTCCCAGATCAGTGTTCAAAGCTCTTCTCCATACCCATGAGGGCTGCAAGCAGATGTAAATTCGGGACCTGGAGTTTTAATTAAAAAATTGAATACTGGGAGATCTGTAGTTAAATCAGGAGCACTGGCAACCTTGAAATCACAATTTACATTGCTTCACACACCCCAGCTCTACAGCAGTGCTACTTAGTGCCATTTTCAGTGTGAGCAGAGGACCTGAGAAAAGAAAGCTAGACTGGAATTGGGACCTCTGTTTCATGTCTCTGTTGAAGAGTGCAAGCCACGTCACACTACTCCCAGATGCCCTGAACCTGCGATGCTGTTCAGAGAAGATTTCTTTCTGACAAGTCTACATTTCTGTCCCAGTACTCATTGCCTCTGCAATGTGAAGAACCCATCTAATATCTAAAATGCCATGAACACTGGTGTGATTCTGGGAGAGCTTGTTCCAAATGGGGTGTAGGAAAAGTAAAATTAATTTGCTTCTGTTGCTTTGGGGGGTGGAGAAGAGCAAGGGTTGTAGTAAAATGACAGTAAAAAAATAATGTTTTAAAATGAAGGTCCCCCCTCTCTTTGGATGGATGTCTCCATCCAGAGAAACTGAGAGCACTGGAAGTCTCAGTGATCTGGATCCATCACGGCAGTAAGACAGGCTGGCTTGTGAATCATGCTCCTGAGGTTTTGCGCAAGTGAAAATTCATCCAGGCCTTCAAATACAGCTTAATTGGAAGGTGGAATTTATGTAAAGCAACTGAATTTGGTCAGACAAGTTTCCTGGAAATTAGAAATTAGTCCAAACTGCACCACTGCGAGCCAATTTTTAAACAGTTCAAACTCTAGCCTAGTTGATCATCTTCTTTTCTTCCCCCTTCCTGCCAATCCATTAAAAATTTGGCCTCTGCAAGTACATTATTAAAGATAGGACAAAACTGCAAAATGCACATTTGGAACCAGTTTTGGCTTTTGGAAACCCTGATGTACTGAAATACTTAAAGTCTCCTTGCTGAATACTCTTCACAACTTTGAGGTTTCTGATGTTGGTCTAAGCCTGCAGTTTGGTGACACAAAAGCATAAGACCTTCGCTTTGTTCAGTCTTTGCCATTAAAGTCTTGTGAACAACGGGCAGACCCTGAACTCCTGCCCCTAAAATAGCAAATTTTGTATATTTTGAAGTTTGTGGAGTGGTGCAGAAACTGTAGGTGAAAAAGTCATTTTTAAGTACAGCCCTAATGTGGGTACAAAGACTGCGATTAATTCACATGAGGAAAGTAACCTAATTTGAATTGTGGGGTTTGTTGTTGTTTTTTTTTTTCCTGTGGTCATTTCCATAATTGGTTAGAAAATCAGCTCTGATCAAGGAATGTTTTTATTTGTTTTAACTATGTCCTACTTAATGGAGATGTAATAATTCAAAACAATTACATTAAGGTAATTATGTTTTAATAAACATAAGCTTGGCGCTTCAAACTGGAAATAGAACCTGTATCCTGAGCCAATTAGGAGCTGTGAAATGAATAGGAGACAGTTGATTGCAGTTTGTGGAGCGCATTTATTAAACCAGTAACAAATAATCTATTAATCTTTCTCTAAACATCAACAACATAAAAGAGTTCCTCACCTCAAAGTCAGTTGCACTAAATAATTTCACGCGAACAAAATGAGACGCCAGAAGTTTGCATGTCGGGATATGATTTATAGCATGAATTAGCTGCTTTTGTGTGATGAAGGGTATAATTAAACTCCAGCGGCAGCGTGTGGCCAAAGCGAACGGCTTGGCAGGGAGCTGATCTCTGGAAGCCGGCTGGCTGGGAAAAGGGGTTGTGTGGCTGGTGGCAGCGGCAGGTCAGCGGGACAGCCTGGTCCCTGGGCAGGCTCCTTCCTACCTTTGTCACGCACAAAGGAAACGCGCGGGTTTACCAGGAGTGAGGCAAGCCAGAAGGTACTGGATATGCCCAGCCAGCAAAACACAATAGCCTTTGTACAAACAGAAACATTTCACAAAAGCCTTCTGACCCAGACTAGAAATATGGCAGGTGAAAACTGTAAAGGGAAGCGGTCAGCTCACAAATGGCATTACTTTCTGAGTGTGCTTTACTTGTGGTGCTGGTGTTACCAAACCGAATGATACAGGGAAAGACTTGTGTATTTTCCTTCGGCTTCCTTTCCTTCTCGGCCCTTTTATTGCAGCCAGGTCTCCGGGTTCCCCCTGTTGCTTTGATTTCTGATGCAGCAAAGGAGAGAAAAGCATGTAAAAAGCTGTAATGTTGTGAATCTGTAGACTACACAGAGAAACGGGAAAGGCCAGAGGCACTTGGCATAGGCGTCATTTCAGAAACTGCTTCTCATGTTTCCCTTCTGTTGGGTAGGATCTCTAAATAGCTGGGGGTCATCTAGCAGGGTCCCATGCTGAAGCCCCCAGAGTCTGCCAGAGCAACAGTGTGCACGGATAGCCAAGGCTTGTATGTACAGCTATCAGATGTGCTTATTTGCAATCTGTCTGCTCAAGTAGATGATTTCTTCATTCATTTCGCACCGTGCAAGGACGCAGTGCTGCTATGGCCGTTGGTATTTTCAAGATTTTATATGGATTGCTTTTAGTTCATTAAGACTGATGATCTCTTTCATATGGCAGGCAAAAACAAATAGCTTAAGTTTGTTGGTTGTGAATCACAAGCTTCTGATTTATTTGAGGAAAAAAATGAAACAATCTAATATTTTATTGGTCTGACGTACCAATAGAAAAATTGCTGTCTCTATATATGCAAGCCCACACGTTTTCACTGGTAGCATCATCGCAAGTGATAGAGTTAAACTTCAAATTCCCTATGTGAGTAACTTTCCCAGTTACACTGGTTCTCCCTCTTCCCTTTTTCTTTCTCTAAACCCACATACTTTTGCCTGCTTGATTTTCTTTTACTCTCTGTAATGCTATGTGGTCTTTAATGCTTTAGCTAATAATCTTAGCATCTTTTTAGGGTCTCCTATATCTATTGTCGAAAGGGGTATTCCAGCAAATATGAAGCAGATTGTAATAATCAACTTTATGTGCTATAATAATTTATGCAATTTATCCATGAACTGGATTCAGTCAATCGTAGAGGTTATCAGGGCGCTTGTTTTATGCCTATGTGCCATTGAATGGAACAGGGGCTGCTGGAAGAGCAGTTGGGGATCCAGCATATCGTCTCCAAAGATGCAAACACTGATTTATGCTTTAAAGGGTAGTAAGGAAAGCTGGAGAGCTACATCATGTTTTTTTGGCTCTAGTAAAAATGCATGACATGCATTGCTTAGTTGAAAACCTAGATTTTGAAAGATTGCTGAATACTTAGAAGACCTCTTTTATGAGGTGGAGGCAGAGACAGCTGCTGATGAGTTTTAGAGGGACAACTTGCAGAGACATTTGAGGTCCTCTCTAGGGAATGATAAAGCTCCAGGAAAAGGCAGATGTGCATGTAGACTGTACTGGTATGTTGTTATGTATCACTTTTTTCTCTCATGTTTTTGTCTTTGAATAACTCTGGTTTAGAAAGTCAGTTTGGTTTCCTGACTGCCATTGTCATGGCACCTAAAACCGCAGACCCTGGTAAGTCAGGGCACTGAGGCACTCGCACGTAATGAGAAAGGAGCACAAGCGGCAGCCTTGCCTGATGCCACCTCGAGGGAGCAGATGTAGGTTAAGTTCGGAGCAGATGTAGGTTAAGGTCAGAGCAGATGCAGCTGGAAGGCAGGAATGATAAGAGCTGCAGTTAGCCCAGGAGCTGTGACCAAGGCTTTCTTAATCATAGCCTCAAGTTACTAGCCGAACGGCTTCTGGTATGAGCTGCTGGTGCCTCGTGTGAGGAAATGGTTTTGTTAAAAACGGTGGGTTTGAACGGGTAGCCAAAAACTCCATAACACAGTTTCCAAAAGAGCTGATCTGCGTGCAAGAGAGAGAAGGGTTCATTATCAAAATTGTCATGTGTGGTTTCCATCTCTCTCTTTTAGGTATCTGTCATCATTTATTGGTTAAGACTTAATACCTAAAAGAGAGTATAACTCGGCACTCATTGCCAGAGCTCCAAAAGCAAACATTACCGCTATTTTTTTAACCACAGACAGCAAATCTTTCGGACCACTTTCCCCAGCAGCCTGACCCCCTTTCTCCTCTCCCCAGCATCGCTTTTGCAGCTGGACAGATGAAGTAGCTTGTAGCCCAGTGCAGGGCCAGCCCTCCACGTCCCCAGCAGCAGCGCGCATGGCACCGGGGATCGTGGCCGTGCCGCAACCTCTGCGCGAGGCAAACGCAGGCCAGCGAGCTCCGACAGCACCGCAGGGATGGCAGGATCACCCCCGGCACCGTAACGAGCCCAGCAGGTCTCCATCAGTGCACTTTCTCCCCCCTTGTAGCACATGAGATAATAGTGATCTTCTTAACCTCAAGGTTTATCAACCATTCAGCAAGCTTAAAGGTACTACCACAATACATCCTTCAAATCATAATGAGCAATCTAACCCAAGTTACCTGTCACGTATGAATCGATGAAACAATTTCACTGGCAACCAAGCACTTTATTTCTGTTTTATGGGTTGGAAGCAAGTCCGGCTTGATTGAGAGGCATGAGACAGTGAAGTCATATATGTCAATCAATCTCCCAGTGAAAACTTCTGTGAATTCTGGTGCCCTGTTATATAGAGTTTCCATCTTCTGAACCATCAAGGCTACAAGTTGTCATGGGAAGCTTCCCAGAATAAGCTGG
Source organism: Buteo buteo (assembly GCF_964188355.1). Taxonomy (NCBI): domain Eukaryota; kingdom Metazoa; phylum Chordata; class Aves; order Accipitriformes; family Accipitridae; genus Buteo; species Buteo buteo. The sequence goes on along the minus strand of NC_134190.1, from coordinate 3,514,917 downwards.
GCCAGGAGCAACAGTGCCACAGCCCGTGGAAACTCAAAACAGGGCAAGAGTGATTTTAAAAATACAACTTTAAAGATTAGGGCTTTTTCCCCTTGCACAAAATGTTCTAATATATTTTAATCAGACAGCTACACAGATATTTTAGCCCAACAAAGTTTTGAATGGCATGGTAAGGCTGTAGGCAATCAGAATTTTATTTCTAGCTCTGTGCAACTAGTGGTAAGGAACTTACCGCAGCTTGATTTTAAACAGTCCCCAGTCCCCTCTGACGGCAAAATGAGCTAAAGGCAAGTCCACTTATAGTTTCTGCTATCCTCTAAGTTCAAACCATGTGGTCAAGAGTTCTGGAGTCTCATTTGGTTTTTAGTATCTCATGTGGTTTGCTTCCAGCAACTTAAAGAGGAACTCTTAGCACCCAAACCTGCTAATATCTGACCAAAAAAGCATCAGACCAACCCAGAGACAACCAGAATCAATGGCTGCTTTCCCAAATATAGCCCTTTATTTCTCAGCAGCTTAAGTTCATCATAGTGATGTGGAATAAAAATCTCGCTCTGCCTTCTGGAATGGTGAATGGTACATCGTTTAGGTGGTGAGTTGTGCAGACTCTATAGTGACGAATGCAATAATTGACCATACGCATTTAGTGTTAGTATTGTCCTGCATCTCATTTTGGTTTCAGAAATTCTGGCACTTTATCTTAATTTGGACTGGTCTTCTTTTACCACTTTACTACTCCTATTATTTACATCAAGTGGATGCTGTGCTCTCTCCCCGCAATACAGACAATTAGTACAGTGCTATATATTTTGCATTTAATTGAATTCCATATACCTCTAACAAGGCTGCTGATCTCATCCCAGTGCAGTAACCTCCTTGATATGAAATATCATTGGAAGAATGTTTTCTGCCTGAGAGTGGTTCATATATATGCGCTGCTGAAACCAATTAAAACATTAAGGAACCTACAGTTGAATAAATATCAGTGAAAATACAAGAAGAACAGAGTGGTAGTTTTCAGCCAGTTTTATGGAAAGTCAATAGGTATCCAGAGGTCCAATTACAGGAAATGTTTTTGCAGTATGAAATAAAATTATAAGAAACAGAGAAGTAAATGAGAATGTTATAGGCACCTAGCATGCTTTTGGTCCTGGCATAATGAATTAATTAAGAAGAATCAGTATTAAATAGTAAAGATGAAATTCTGCTGTGAGTTGCACCTCTTTAAATCTGGCATAATTTCGTAGATTTCACAGAAATCACACTGGATATAAAAGTGAGAAACATGGAAAACTCTCACCCTGACATGCCAAAATTTATCGTCCCTTTTGGCTTAAGGTCCACCTCCCTCTTCCTATTTAGTGCAGTTCAGGGGCCAGTTTGGAAGCCAATGCCCCCAGTTAATAGGGAGCAGCAAGATAAAGGGCAGCATTTTATTCCCACTCAGCTACTTCAGGGCGTCTGAGCAATGAGGCAGCTTCTTTCTTTAGCTGTGTGTTTCAAAAAGAGTGAGGAGGAAGTCTGCTGTTCCCCTCCTAGATTCATTTTGGCCCATCTAGTCTCCCTGGCCCTTACGCTTCTGCACTTTCCTCTGTTTTATTGCAGACGACCTGCCAGCACGCCCCGTCCGCAGCACGCATGGGACGGCAGCGTCACCCTGCCCCGTCTACCCGCTGTTCGCCTCATCAGCACCCACGAGCGCTGTTTGCTGTTTAGACACCGAGCTGCGCACCTCTAGTGATGCCAAGTGTGCTCGGTAAAACCTACCGAGCCATTCATTTAAATACTCGTTAAACAGGAAGCTGCTGCTGGGAAGTTGAGCGCTGGGTTATATTTAAGCAAATAGTGGGAACAGGCATGAGTGTCGTTTTGTGATGTAGTGGAAAATTTGAGTGACTTGCATTATCCCGCAAGTATCCCCTTGAAAACAAACCCAAAAGGCCGTTAAGGACCCTGCTGGCAACAGCAGCAAAAGGGTTAAATTGCACAGTTCTTTCACTGCAAACGTAGGCGTTAAGGAAAAGTGATGCACACAATGGTGTAGCATTGGTGTTTCCCTTGTGATTGAAGGAAAGTAGTTATTAAGGTCAGCCATGCTTATTTTTGGCTGATGTGGAGCCCCTTTCAGCCTGAACACTCCTAAGGAGTGTACTTAAGGTCAAGAAAGTTGCATATTTTGCAAGTGAAGTAAACAGGGGAAGGCAGGAATGTTGGTGTGTTGAGTATCTCCTTTTATTGACCGTGGAATATTAAGGCTTAAGATTTTGATTTAGCCTCCTGCAAAGTAGGGCATTGGTATTGTCAGGGATGCCAGCGAGGTCAGCTGCGGCTGTGGTGTGTCCCGAAAGTTTGAGGCATCCAGGGGGATGCCGGGTTACAGAGGCGTGGGAAGCTCGGAGACGCGGCCGAAGGGCGCGTGGGTCGGAGTCGCTGGGGCCTTCAGACGTTCTGTGAGGGCGTCGCTTCGCACTTGGGTGTTTTTGCCAGCTCTTTCTGTTCTGCAGGAGGTTTTTTTGATCCTCTGGTCTCTTTGCTTATGTTTTGATAGGCCGCCCGGCTGTAGAAAGTGTGTGAACTCTTGGAAGAAAGCAGACCCTTCCTCTGTCATCCAGTGATGGTGTGATAGCTACCCCAGTGACACAGTCTCTATTTTACCCACTGTAGGCTTACTCCTCAACGGTGATGGTCACAGCAGTTTACACAGCTGAGGGCACCTGCCAAACTTGGCAGCATAGCCAGAAGAGTTTTCCTGAGAATACATTTGAAGACATGCATTAGGCTATCACCGAGACACGTATTAAGGTGAAAGCGGGAGACAGCCTCACATTTTTCCTGAGCGATCAAAGTGGTCAGCAGCTCTAGTCAGCTTCCCAGATACATCACAATATTTTTCTAGTCATCACACTTCATTCTTCATGCTCTCACTTCATGTTGACAAGTGCTATGTAAACAATCTTACACTAATAGAAAAAATATATTCTATTTATATATTTGTAATGCATATATTATATAATTTATACAATTAGCATTTCAATTCCTATTTGTAATTTATGCTCCACAAATGAAGATGGTTATTGATGGTCCCAAGCTAAGAAAATACTTTCAGTTCTAATCATTTTCTTGTGACTTTCTCTAATCATTTTCTTTCTGTGCTTAGGCATGTACCGGCATTACAATATTTTGGAAGGATGCCCTTTTTCTTCAGTCTTAAAACTCCTCTCCATTTAACATTTAATATATTCTTGTCTGCTGGCACACTAGACTGAGCTCAGAAATGCATTGCGAACTACAGGCTGAGTTATTTCTCCTGTGAATCCTTTAAAGCACAAAAAATATTTTTCTGGTCTTGAAAATCTGGCCTGAAAAGCATGCAAAATGATTCTCCGTGCAGTGGGTAAGATGTTGCAAAAGCTCGTCCGTGGCCAGGTAGTGTCTGTGGCTGCTGGCAGCATGCTCCCTCCTGGCAGCCTGAGCAAGAGCTGATCCCTTTTCCCTGCAGAGCCCACCCTGATCCCAAGATAGGCAGGTGAGGTAATGCAGCTGTTTCATGACTGTGACCCAAGAGGGTGGTGGGGTTTGGTTGGGGTTTTTTTTTTTGGTAAGATTTTGCCAAAACAGAAAGTCAGAATTAGCGCGTACAAAACACATCTAAACAATGGAACACATACAAATTAGAGTACCCACCCACAACGCCTAATACATAACCAGTGAGTCATGCTCGGAGCCCAGTGTGAGAAATCTGTGTAGGTGGGTTTTATTTAGTTTTCTTTTTGATTGCAGTTGTGCTTCTCTCTAGCTAATAATTATTGCACTCTGAACTCATAAACATAAGGATCTGAGCTTTCCAACACGTCCGAGTGGTAAATATTTCATTTGTTAGACTTAAAATTTGATCCATGTGGAAATGCAAATGAATTTAGGACCCTAAACCCCTTGCTGCACATTTGAGTTCACGGATTAAACGTGAGATACTAAACCACTGGGATGAACCCGGCCCGAGGTAGCAGCGACCAAAACAGTTGCCGTTAGCAAGTTATTCAACCATTTATGCAAGATGTGAAATGAAATGAACAGCGATAGCCTCCTGTGGATAAGAGGCCACATCACAAACATCACCGGCAGCACTGGCTTCTTTCTTACGAGGTTCAGCAAAGATGCCAAAGGTTTCGGAGGTGTGGAGCCTGAGCTGCCTTCTCACGCGCAGCGATGGTCCCTCCAGGTCAGGGCTGGGGCTGGCTGGCAGGGCAGCACCGGGAAGCGCGCGATGCCGCTCCCTCTTCTCTGATCGGCCCCTGATAAACAGGGAGAAGCCCAGTCCGCGGAGACATAAACTTGGCACTTCTCCCGAGGGCTGCGCTTAGGAAACCAGAATAATGAAAAAGCACATAGAAGCTTAAGCTGTTTGTAAATGCAGTTAGACTTTTAGTGATTTCATTTTAATTATTCTGAGAAGCAGATTTTTCTAAGCTCCACAATAATGTATATTATTACATTATTTAAAACAAGTGAATTTTCTAACCAGCCTCCGAGGGCCTCAGAAAGCTCCTGTGTTGTAATAGCCACGGGGTGTCTTAATGCCACAGACATCTGAGGTTTTCCAGAACATCTAAGTGGACACTGGCTGTAATTTACTAGCCATGAGTGTTGCTTGACAACGTTGTTGCAGAAGTTGTAAGAAAGCAATGTAATTCTAAGGTGAGATTTTTTTTTAAGTGCTCATTGCTTGCCTGACTCAGCCACCTCTACTCCTTTTTGTTGCCAGCATCAATGGGAAAGTAATTACAACTTTTTAGGCCAGTGAGGCACTTTTGAAAATCCTGTCCTTAATTTACAGCTTCTGCACTTCTTTTTTCCCCTTTCTTCTTTACTTCTAATGTTTCCACATCCATTCCCTCCATCTCTACTTCAGAATCATCTTTGCTTTTGATCTTAATGTCTCTTCTTTTGTCTTACTGCCTCCCGGGGTATTCTCCCAGGGTTGTTTTCCTCTTGCACTCATTATTGTCCATAGACAGTGATGTGACTCGTTGTGACCCATCCTCACGTTGCAACAAGCCACAAAAATCAATACTTCCCCACCTCGGTTGGAGCCTCCTTCTTTTCACATCCTTATTTAAACTTACATTTCTGATCTTATTTAATTGATCGTCTGACCATTAACAAAGTCATAAAAAGCAATGCATAACAAAGAAGACTTATTTCTAAAGTAATTCTAAAAGTACAGTTGCTTTCTCAACCACCACTTATTCCAGGAAACTTCAGAGAATGGATAGACTTGCTCATGTCTACAGTTGCAGCAATTCAGTATTCAATGAGATCAGGCTAAGTTCAGTGTTTTCTGACCTATGGAAATGCTCACACAAGATACACAGACAGTGTTTCGGACCCCTGCAGTTCATGTTTAAGGTCTTGGTGTGAACAGCCCAGCTTATCTGCTGGTATGGCAAATGCTGAATGCTATGAGTCACTTAGACCCCTGACACACTGCAAAAATGCACATTAGAGGGAAACCTTTATTCAGCCTCTTGGATTTGTGCAGCTTTCCTTTCTTCCATCCTGAATAGGAACACAGCCAGGGCTGACTAGTGTTTCCACGCAGTCTCCTGAAGTCATGGTCTAGACTCAGCAGTTTTGGAATGGACTGTAAATTATCCTCTACTACCCAGCCCAAAGCAGACATCACAGCAAGGAACTCAGACCCTGGGACTTTTAGTTCCCAGTGAGATTTTGGTATTCCAGAAGGACTAAAATTCTTGCAAAGCGGATGTCTTGCATAGCCATAGCTCTGTGCATCCTCAAACATTTTTTCAGAGCATATGAGTTCAATGAAAATCTGATAACTCGTTACAAGCTATGGAAGCTCCCTTTCATTTGGACACCTTTCACAGCCAGTCTAAACCACTTTCATCAAACAGCAAATGCATTTTCTTCCCTCATTCCACTCTTAAGTGTTGTATTTTTTTCAGTCTTTTCTTGGAGAGAAGTGTCACTTGAAGGAAGATAAACACTTGGCAGCCTTCTCTCAGGCCGTGATAGACAGCACTTCTGTGTGCTCGTGCAGCTTGTTTACTCATGACCTGCTACGCTCCACATATTCAGAGGTCTGTCTGTTGTAAAAGCAGAAAAGTAACATCTCTGTTCTACAGAAAACTTTCAATTTTTATTTTTTTTCTATTATTTGCTTGGAGAGGAGAAAATGCTACTGCTGCGTGGAAATCAGAAAGGCGTAGAACAAAAACCTCATATGACTACACATGCCAGATGCAATCCACAAGTAGCTCCATTATTATTAGTTGTCCTCTCAGTAACCTCTCCCTCTTGTGCATAGAGAAGTGCTTGCAGGCACCTGCTTCTCTGAGAACAGCAGGTAATTTAGCCTCCGTGGTAGTTATAAGAAGCTCCTCAGCCACTAAATGGGGACTTATAGTCTCAAGAGTCAATCTCATCTGGAGCACAGTTCTCCTTAAAATAAGGTGATAAGTTTAATGCAATGGCGTATTAGATGGAAGAAAAGAAAAAAGTACCTTTTTCCCCACATTCGATGTTTTCCAACAGACCACAGGAGCAAAGGCAGGGAATAGGGCTCAACGAGATTATGGAGTGCTACCAAACTGTTCCAGTGCAGTGTTTTCCAGATGTGCTGAGCAAGACTTCCATTGCCACAAGCTGATTATATAGAGTTCAGCAGGCTGTTACGGTTCAGATACTACAAATACAAAAGGTAATGGCAGTGTTGCCATTGATGTACAGGGAAAGTGAGTAGGTCCCACATTTGCAAACCCTGTTCTGCTTTCACTCTGCCCAGCAACATTACTGGGGTTTGGAAGTGGTATGTCACCTGAACAACGCTCTGTCTGGGTCCAGCCTGCAGGGATGGAATACCTCCGACGCTGGTGTAATTCACACATGCGAACACTAGCGCGGCACAGAGCCTCAAGCTCAGTACCATGGGTCTCACTGATGCGGCATAACCCCTCAAAACAGCAGCCAGCTAAAAGGAAATAACCAGCACCAAGTGCCTGTCTGGACTGTGATGTCTGAAAATGAGGTGCGCGGAAAAGGACGCATCGTTTTAGTAATGTCACTAGGGAGATGTGATTGAATCCCTCTCTGTGGACAAATATAGCTGGACCACCCATGTACATTTTCAGTCTACCCTCTCCCAAACCACTCTCTGATCTTTTGCACCCTCCAAGCCTCTTAGTCTTTCTTGTAGGCTGCTTTTCATTCCCGTTCTCACCTCTTACTTTAACCTTCCCAAACCTTTCCTGGAGCCAGTTTTTTCCACCGCGATGACTGCTGGAAGGGACCAGCACAGCTTGCTTGCCCTCTCTTCATTGACGCCCCTTTTGCTCCCTCCCAGCTGGCAGGTTTGGCTATGTGTATTGCTAAGGCTGTGGGACCACCAAATACTTCCCACACCAGTTCACTGGCAGCAAAATAGATGGCACTCAGGTGCTTCAGCCATTTTAACATTTTGCTAGAGGAAATCCTGCACTCTGCCACTGTGCTCTGTCACTTTTTGTGACAGCTTGATGTCACTTGTATTTAGGTAGTTTTTTAAATCGCACGAGCTCCCCCAACCAAAGTATTATTATTTAAGTGAAGTAGATTTCCAAAAGGCAGGGACATAAAGGCTAAAGTCAAGTAATGTTACTCTGCAGTCCATCACTGTTTAGAGTTTAGGGCTTCTAGGTAGCACAGTAAATACTACTCAGTCCAGTAGCATTATTCAGTTTGTGTCTCTCTGGGGCTGTTTTTAGAAGGAGCTGAGCCAAAGCCCCAATTGCAGGATGAAGGCAGTGAACTGTCATTCCTGATGTTCAACATCAGCATCTGAGCTGCATGACTGGCATCATCAGGTACAAAAGAACCCCATATATTCCAGAAGAATTCTGTAAACCAAAATGATGCTGTTCCTGATGATCCCTCCTAGGGAGAGGATGCTACCTCCTTGTTGTGCTTCTTCCCACCATCCTGCAGAAGTCTTTAATTCCACCAGTGCCAAGAGACAGTCTCAGCTCCGAAATGCTCGCAAAGGTTAGTAAATACAGGTTCACAGTAATGCTCAAGCACTTTATTTCAGCGAGGTCACCCCTTTGGAGCGTCCAAAGCTGTTGCCTCTCCTGCAGAGAAAACTGTATGGAAATTCTGAGATAAATGTCCTTGATATTTCAGCCTGCTACCCCTACCTGAAAGCAGCTGCACTCCCTAATTTAGCCCTGATGGAAGAAAACTGGAGTTAGGCCTTAGGGCTTAGTATGGCAGGTCTACGACAAAATTTAGTGTCCCTTATAATGTTCCTCCAGCTGTTAGCAATCAGGCTCAGACTTGGCTAGTCCTGCACAGAGGAATCCCTTACTTCTCTGGTCATCTTCCTTCCTGGGTCCAGCCAGGATATGTTTATTATGAGATGTGGAGAGTGATGGGATGAGGAACGGTCTCTGTTTCACATCTGTAGGAAGACTATCCAGGGCCACTGAGACAGCTAGACCTTGTAGGAGGGAAGGATTGACATTTCCCTTCTCTAGGGCAAGAATGGGACTAAATAAGGAAAAGACACTAACTGAGGTGGGATCACTCAGTGAAAAGGTTTGGTGCCCATTGTCAGCCAAGTGAAGACTAGGAGAAATAATCCTGTCAGCTTTGTGGTCCCAGATCAACTATTCACATCAGGCTACCTCAGCCAGCCACATTTACTCCTATCATGCTTCCACTGCCTAAGGTGGCTTACCTCGGTTTGTCCCTTGTCTCATGACATCTCAGAAATCTTAGAAAATACGGTATCTCCTAGGTTTTTTAATGATAAAAATATTTTTCTCCTGTTGCAAATTAACTAAACTTCCTGCTGTCTCTCCTACAACCCGAGTTAAAATATGAAACACATCACAGATGCTTCCTGGAAATTTTAGCTCATAATTTGCTCTGAGCTGCACTTTGTTCTCCACTGGCTATTTCAATGTCATTTCTTGTAGACCATGACTCTCAGGTGGTGGTGAAACATCTTGGATAAAACACCATGGAAGTTACATTCTCATCTATTCTGATTTTTTTTGTTTGCTTGTTTTCATGGCTACTGCTTTCCAAAATGATTATTCTTCTAAAATGATGAGGAGAAATGACAATTTGGGTCACCACTGAGGCCTGGAAGCTTCCTACTTGGACAGAGCTCCCATTCTTCATATTCAGTGGAACTTTATTTAATCACAAAATAGAGGCTCAGGTGTGCAAAGAAATGTAAATAAGGGCTTGATTCTGCAATTAGGGCAAAACTCACCTTGGCCTGAGATGAATTTTTACCTGCAGAAAAGCTGTAGGGTTTTATTCTGTGTGCAAAACATGTACAAACAGCCCTTTCTTCCTCTCATTTAATTAAAAATTACACAGTGGTCTGAGTTCCTTTTATCTGCCTCTTCCTTCACTGGAATTCATGTTTTTATACATTTTTCAACGGAAATACTTTAGACCGCCCTAGGTAGACCTCCAATATTTTACTGATTGTTTAAAAAGTATCTATCTCAAAGATGTTTTTGTTGTTAGAGCTATAATCAGGTAAAGAAGCACTGTAAACAGCTGCTAAATAAAAAAGAATGGGTGGTGCCTGGTTTGGCATCTATGCAGCAAGTGATGTGTAATTTATTATTAGTGAGACAAGTACAAGAGGAGATCGTCGGCCCAAGGAGTCTCAGGCTCTGGGCTCTGTCACACGTTTTACTTGCTGCTGCTCCCACGTCCTGGAGGGGTGTGCAACCCCAACTCCCGGAGGCATTCTGCTTGCACTATGACAAGGTGACCAAAGTGGCCCAGAAATGTGGAGCAGGGAGTTTCTTCCTGCCACAGCACTGCTCAGTGTTCTTCTCTCACAAACTGGGAACCAGCACTTCACGTTAGTGTGACTACCTGCAAGGAGAAGCGTGGGAGTGCGCTTTCTGTGCTGTATTATTTCCTTCTCTGCACCATATGGGACAATTCAGTCCATCCCCACATTAGATAAAGTGGGCTTATTAAAATTCCTTTAACATTTATGGTAAACATCTTACTGATTTTGATGGGATGAGGATCAAGCATGGGAGGCAGAAGGATCCAGAACTAGCAGTAATGTGATCATACATTTTTAGTTCGTGTTTGTGTGCTTGCGTGTAAATAGGAGCCAGCAGTGAGGATTGTTAGTGGCAGCAAATTAGCTCAAGCTTTACTGACGGATGAAATATAGAAGCAGAATCCTGTGGCGATGAGTGTTCTTGAAAACTCTAAGACAGGCAGAATGAAAGAAAACACAAATGTAGAAAAACAAAGTCTTGGTCTGTGCGATTACTGAATGTGTGTTAAGAACAACCACAGAGCACTGGAGACTAGAGCTGACCCAAAGCTGAGAAGCAAAAAACACAGAGGCATGGACAAACGCCATAAATCACTCTGACAGACCTATCATTAGATCTGTAGGAAAGACCACCTAGAAGGCTGAGGGAGGGACTCACCAAGGCTGCGTCTTCTGCTGGAAAGCATTATGGCTGGAGCTACGCTGCTTGCTGTAGAACTGCAGCTATTTTGAACACTAATAATAGTGTTTCTTTCCAGTTAGTATAAAGCAGGAATTGTTTCCCATGTGATAGCAGAACTATTTAATTTACTAGACTGGCCTGTCATAACCCAAGAGCAAAGAGTTATGAGGTCATTTCATTATCACTTCAGTATTAAACTATCCTGATGAGCCAGTAAAAAATTATTAGATGTGCTTTCTCACAGTTTGAAAACATCGTGTCTCTTTTCTTTTCAAGGAGTTGTTATGACCTCCAGTACAGATAAGAGTTTTCCCTGATGGGGATAAAACAACTTTGTTAAATCATGCATCGCAGCAGCATTTAAACAGGGCATTTTTGCAGAGAGAGAGAGAAAGAGAGAGATTCTGCCTTTTCTCCCAGTGGCAAAGAGTGTATCTGACAAAAATGTAATCCCCCTTTGCTTTCTCTGTTTCAAAAAGATGTCTATTGTCAGCGGTCTTTGTTTATTTACTTATTTCACTGGGAGGAGGAATCATTTATTTAAAAGTTCACTTGGGAAAATTGAAGCTATTGTAACTTGTTTACAAATGGTCTATTGACAGCCGGCCATGCTTAAATTTCATGAATCATCCTAACATGCCATAGATGACATAGTAGAGTGTGCACGGAGACTATCAAACATGGGATACTGTTGGTCTTTCTTCTTGAGGTGGTTGATAAACCTTCTGTTGGTTTCTCATGATTCTTGAAGGTGGACTAAGCCTGCTTATGGACGTCTTGCCTCTCTCTAAAGAAGAGAGCAAACTGCAAAATACAGCCAAGGGAGTGTCAAACTGAATGTTAATCTGATGTTTGAAAAGTTTAATGAGATTCCTTGTGCGTGGCTCATTCTTGATGCCTGGCAATAAAGTACTCCAGGCTGGGCTCTATATGGTTAAGCTGAGGGACACTCAACATGGGTGCAGAGCAAAGGATGAGGCAGAGCTGAGTATTTCCAGCATCCTCATGTGTGCATTACTCACCAATGGCTTGTCCTAGAGTCTTGTACTAATTATGGCTTGAAAGAAAGGGTAAGGTGGTGCATGCTGGCTTTCTGAAGCATCAGACTATCAGTTTCATGGCCAGTTTTTCACTGTACTAACTTCTCCATTTCCAGATTCAAAAAGGAAATGCATGTGACATATGCATCTATCAGTTTTGTCTAGCAGTACTAAGTATAACGAGATATTAAAGACAGTGTTTTATAACATGGAGATACTACTTTTATCTTTCTTTCACCGCAAGTATTGAGGGCTCCATTCAATACCCAACGTAAACTTCCCAGCCGGTGCTGAGCCCCATGCTGCTGCAGTTCAAGTGCTAATGCTGTCACACCTAGCTAATTTAAAGCTAGCTCAGGTGTTGCTGTGCTACACCAGACATCCACAGAGAGGTTAAGTGACTGGCAGGTTTTCATGCAGGAATAGAACTGCATCCTGCAGTCTATAATGATCCATTTAACATCGGTATTGCTTTTGCCACTGGCTTCTGCTAAAACTGGGACACTGGATTAGATGAAAAATCTTGTCAATACGCTAAGAAAGAGAAATAGACACTGAAGAGTTGACTAAAACAATTTCCAGTTTAAAAAGACAAATCAATATGTGAAGTAACTTCTGGTTTTGTCCCTCAGTGCTTAGCATAATGTTAGTATAATGCTGGAGAAAAATGGGCAAAATGCACTAGCTGGGAGGCTGTAATACCACAGAGAGTGAACAGGAGAGGTAGTTTAGGCCTGGAGATCAGTGGACTGGGATCGTTTTTCTACATCTCTGCCACTAATCTTTTGTGTGACCCTAAACAAGTCGCTTCTCTGAGCTATCTGCTTGAAAAAAGAATTGATAAAAGCCTCATTTCAGACATATAGAAACACATTTAAAGGAGCTCTATAGACAACAATGATCATTTCGTTGAAGTACTTTAAAACTGTCATCCAGTTTGCTGCTGTGCAAGCTTAGTTGTGTCTGTCTCAAGCACTGAAAAGCATTTCTATTTGATCAAAGGTGAAAATGTTTTCTCATTATGACAATTCTTGAATTTAATTAAGAGTTATTTTTTCCATTTTGTAATAGTATTGCTTTAAAGTAAATGGTAGGGGGGTTTTGTTCCATGGTTTGTATCCATCTCTCTTTATCAAAGCAAGAGTCTGAGCCGGGGAAGCACTGCTCTGACTTGGGCAACCTATAATGCTTTTCCATAGCACGTGATTCCCTGAATCAGATGAAATACTCCAGTTGTTCCATGAAAGTTGTACCTAAAGCCACAGTCTGCACATGACAAATCCCCTGTCATATGAACGATGGTTCAGTTTTTCCTCTTGAGTTTCACAGATGCTGGAAAAATAGGATTTACCTATTTGGCATGTTTGAGGGCAATAGGATCTCCATGTCTGCCCCACACCATCTGCAGTGATCCTCAGGGTTGAACACACCTGACCCGTGCGGCGATAGTGCCTCTCCATTGACATCGGGCCTGTATCTGCCCAGAAAGGAGCTCCTTGGATACCAAGTTGAATCGCTTCTCATTGTAGTAGCTACCTCTCTTAATCCCTTTCATAAATTGATCAGTCCAAAATGGTCTTTGCTGGTTGCAAAATGGTAGTGTGGTGCCTGCGCTGTAATTTTGGAGCAAAGGAGGGGAGAGTGGTACTGAGAACTGAGTGCCCATCAGTTTTAATAACAGGGAAGCAATTAAAACACCAGTGTTTTAAACCTTTTACTTCAGACAGCAGTTTTTGTAGGGGTTTTGTACCCCAGAGAATATCTGTTGCCAGCCACCACTTCCTATGTGTATAAAGTTAAGCTGAAATTGCCCACAGTTGTGAAACTGTGTGTTAGTGTCAGCAGGTAAAAGGGAAAAAAAAGAAAAGGAAAATAGAGAACTGGCCCAGAGACTCCGCTTCTGGCTGAAGGGGCCATGTGAGCTGCCAGCAGCCACAGAGCAGCTTGGGTAAACTGAATTTAGCACGGGCTCCTCACCACTTCACCTGCACTCAGCCCATCATGTTCCTCTTCTGCTGGACCACCTCTAACATCTCAGACATAAAACCAGCATCAAAGAGCAAGCTCTTCTTTCCCCCAACCACTCTGTTGCAAGAAGTATCATTCTTTTAACCAGATTCAAAATTTTCCTTCTCAAAATAATAGTGGCTTGGGATTTGGGCTGGGCAGCACTGAAACTGGGAGAAGAATGACAAAGCCAAGACGTGTCATCTAGAAATGAATAGTAGACAGTGAAAAATATCTCTAGCAAGTACCTAGCAAAGCTCCTCTTTCCCCATAAACATAAAGCATTTTATTCCATTTGTAGACTAGACTTCAATACCATGAAGAGAAAAAAATTTTTTTTTTCCTCTTTCACTCTCAGAGGGTCAGTTTTATGGCATGTGTGCCACCTTTGCTTCCTGGATGCTTGACACGCCACGTTAACCCTACAGCTCAATTTTCAGCTCCGGGAAGCCAAAGGGACACATGGTGATGTGGCATTTGGGTGCAGTGGGCTCTCCTGCCTAAACTGTTTATGGCTCCAGCATTCCTGAACTGCGTGGGCTTTCCCAAGCTCCTGCCAGGAGCCTTTACACCATCCCTTCCCTGGATCTGCCCTCACCGCTTCTGTTCCCTTCCCTCACACACACCCCTCTGTCATTTATATATGTTGTAGGGCTGGCAGCTGAAAGTGTTTATTGCTGATGTTTATCTTTGTGTACTGATTGTTGTTCTCTCCTCATGTAATTTTATTGTTTTTCTATCCTTAATGCCTGTTATTTGTTGGCAAAGGAAAGCTACTGAAAGAGCAACAGAAAGTGCTCTACCACAGAGAAGGGTGCAATGAAAAGAGGGATTGGACGGAGCCTCTTGTTTACACTCAGCGGACAATGGCTTGAAGTCATTTGAAGTATGGCATTTTTCCCGTTGCTTTTTTTCAAAAGCACATCTCGGCAAGGAGCCGGGCGCGGATGCGGCGGCCGCTCCGGGCCACGGGGCAAGCGGGGCAGCCGGCGGCAGTGACAGCCCCCCAGCACTCCTAATGCATGTTGTTTAGTTAATGCTTTAATGCATGGGTTTGCTCTCTGCTTACTTGCACACGTAAGAACAGCTCGCATTCAGAAATCAACTCCTGACAATTTTTTCATGAGGTCTGAAAGTCATCGACGCCAAAAAGGAGAGAAACTGAGGGCAAAGGATAATGCAGCGCCCAACAGGATGGGAAAATGTACTGCCACACAGTTGCGACTGGTGTTCCTGATAAGGAACGACAGACACAAAACCTCATTGTGGATTTTCATTTGATCAGCTTTTGAACAGCCATAGGATGCAATGTTTGAACCCAAACCTGATCTTCCTTGAAGTTTAGAGGCAGTTGGCTTAAGACCATCTTTGATGTCTAAAGCCTCATTGATGTTTTGTTCAAAAATTTTGGTTTAATCTCATCACTGCTGATCTCTCCAGCCATAACCAGTAAATCCTGTCAGCCCATATATGTTCAACTGCAAACAGATACGCTGATCCACAGTTTGCAGCAAAAGCATCAAAGTACACTGCAGGTTTGACACATTGGTGGATCAGAGGGTTTCTTGCAGAAGTGGTGGAAGACAGAAAAAGAAAGTTAGAAAAGGGTACTGGAAATTATTATGCAGTGATAGACTATTAAACTACTTTGTTTCCTGTTCATACCATGAGCTTAAGCCTGCTGCCGATATAAACATTTGGGCATATCCTTAGGCGATGGACACAAAGAGATGGAAATCAGACAGTTTATACTAATGAAGATGATACATTTCCACTAAAATTCCTGATCTTGTTTTCTGTTCACCAGAAAGCAAATTTCAGAATGAGGGGTAACCCCACAGCAGAGTGTACTGAACCTTAAAGTTGTCTGGAAACATCTTGCCCTGGCTTATCCCACAATTTCCTGCTCTGGTTAGGCTTTTTATTTTCTAACATTTTTACTCATCATCTTTATTCTGAATTCCTGATCCAGCCAGATGCTCATGCAGAGAATGAACCAGAAGCCCTGAAAAAGTCTATTCCCCCTTAACAACGCATTTAAGTACAGGATTGATATCGAGCATATTAGTAATTTCATGGGTAACAGTACATCAACTTAAGAAGTCTTGGCCGTGATTCAGCAACGTATCCCTATTCAGCAAAACATTTAAGCATGTACTTTAAATTCTATGGACTTCAATAAGATTTAAGCCTGTACTTAGGAACCTAAACATTTAGATAGGGCTTTTCCTTCTTTTCAGAGCAGGAATGACTTACTTAGCCTTGTAGTAATTTAAGATGGAAAGGACTGTATAGTTCATCATAGCCCATCCCTGTGCAGGCATGTGAGAGATTAAACGGGTAGGCGACACAGAGCTAGGATCTAAGTGAACTCACCTTTATTTCACTGTGCTCCAGGGGCGGGAGTCTGAAGCATCTCTTCCTGAGTCTTCAAGTCATCTCTTCATCATCCAAACACCCCATTTGTCACAAGGCTTCATGTGTCTCCCAAGACCTTGATATAAGCAGCATTTTATTGTCAAAGCCATTTGAAGTTGAAGAGAAGCCATTTCTCACTTTTTTTAATAAATAGAGATACTGTTTATATGAATAAAAGTGAAAAGTACTTTCCCTAGATACTTTTGAAGCTTCCAAAAATAGTCCTAACTCTCAGCCAAAGTTACTGTTGCTGAGCTTCCCCAGGAGAGCATCAGTACATGGTACTGCTGTGTGAAATATTCTCACTGCCAGTTGAACTGGTGAGAAATCACGTTTTGGTGGTTTTGTAATAAAACAAAGTATTTTGTGGCCTGGCCCCTAATTCTTGGCTTATTTCTAAAGAAACAAAAGGCTGTTTCCATAGCTACAAAAATAGGGAAATATCTCTGTAAAAAATTAGGCTGCAGTCTAAAACTGAGAAATTTCACAATTTTGCCCATAGTTAAGCAGTGATTCAATCTGCAAATAGAGACCCTTGTTCTGCTTGCAGTAAAACACTGTACTGTTTGAAAGGCACAGTTTCCTCTTGATCAGATTTGAGATGTGTAGGTGGGCAGTTTTCACGCAAGTTACTGCAGAAGCACGCTCTATCACAGGACCTAATCCTGCAAGGTGCAGATTGCTCTCAGTTCCCAGTGGTGTTAAGAGGAGGAGAGGTCACACAGAACCTCATTTTTTTGCATTTTTTCACTTTTTTATTCTTTTGGCTTGTATCAGAAAGGGCTAGATTTTGGACTTGCTTCTGCAGTCCTTACCTACCTGAATAATCCCATAGGGCAACCAGATAACAATAATGGATCTTTTACTTTTGACATAGTGATAACAGTAAACAGGAAAGCCATTCGGGTAAACGCTAAGGACCAGGGGATGCAGTCAGTGACACTTGCTTATTATTTTCTGTAATGGAGAGACTATTTACAAACTAAGCAGTCTTTAAGGCTGGGTATACATAAGAGGGAAAAATATTAAGTAGATCAATATAGTAAAGCAGAAGGAAATCTGCCGGGCACCGGTATCACTGCCAGCAATTTGTTTTGAGTGACTTAACTTCTAATAGTAGGTAGTTGTTGGTAAAACTACCTGTGTGTGGCTTTATTTTCAAAGATCATGCTTATCCACTCTCTCTGAAAAATATAGCTTTATGAATGCATGCTCGCATGTGAATACATAACTATTTGTTAAGCCGGAATTTTAAAAATTATTAACACATTCTAGTGTTCTAAAGTGTGTCTTTAACATAGCGATGTACGCTTCTGTGAATGTGTAAGAAGCACAAAAGTTATTCAAATTATAGCACCTTCACGAAGTCTCAGAGCACTGCAGAGAACAGCGGTGGTTCCCATTTCGAGAGAATCCAGGATTATTTTTTCACAGACATGATGGTCGCTTAGGGCAGAAGAAGGGCTGCATACTTCTTGAGCCTTCTCAGCACACAGCCTGAGATGATGGGAACCATCTCCTCCAAACCATCCAAAGATCTTATGAAATAATTTCACACTTCAATTCTGCTTCACTACAAATAGGATTTTGTTAGAGCTGCATCACCATAACTAGGTTCCCACGCATGCTTCAGCATGCAACTGCCACTGCACTTCGCTTGCCACTGAAAAGAAGCCCCTTTTAGGGAGTAGAAATCTCCATTATTACTATCAGTTCCTGCCTTGTAGAATGGCCTGAGAATTGTTTTTAACTCTATTGCTACTTCATATTCAGGACTCTCCTTCAGTAATATGCATCAGTGCATTTTCTATTAGCACTGTGGATGGTAAAATCTAGTATTATAGCCGGGGTCACTTACACAATTCATTTACTGCCAACATACAGATGCTTGAATGTTCAGCCATTTCTAGCACCCGAGAGAAAACACTGCGTTATAAGTGGACTTTACGTTAACTAGCTTAGGTCCTGTTTTTCCACAGGCCAGGTTTGGAACAAGCACTCAGCACTTGTCTCTTGTGTCCCGTTGACTTGATACAGACATTTCTCATTGAAGCACAGTAATTAGATTTGCTCTTTAGTACTTTGTAAGGTAAAACAGAGGTTCCGCTTAGATGGATATGTCAAGCCTGCAAATACAGTAAGCCTGCATCTCAGGTGCTAACTGCAAGCGTATTCTAATCTATTTCAGATATTGCAGGTTTATTTATAAAGTGTGGTGAAACAAGGTATGCCTATACTAAGCTCTGGAATCAGCTCATAAAAGAGAAAAGCCAGTTCATCCCTCAGATCATATTTCTCCAAATTCTTCAGAAAAAAATACGAGCTCAAGCAGCACGTCTGGCAGTTCGGTGCAGTGAATTGCTGAGCCAAGGTGGCTTTGGCAAACCGTGCCCCGCTGGCGGTCTTTGCTATCAGCTGAGCTCCCACCCAAATGCCTCCGCCGATGGCCGCCTGGTAGCATGCTTTGAGGAGAGAGCCTGCATCCAGCGTTTTGAAGGTCAGCACCAATACCTTGAATCCTGCTGGCAGCCCACGCAGCTCAGAGAGCACCGGTGTTACGTGCTGCCAACTTAAGATCTGATTAATATGTGACTGCTGCATTCCTGACTTGCTTCAGACTCTGAAGGATCTCAAGCGATAGCCTAAAGCAAAGCATGTTACAGGAGGCTAATCTTGAGGTGACAAGACTGAAGCAGCATAGCCAGTTCCATTTAGAAGGAATTTTTTTTTTTTATTCCAGGTGGATCACAAATTGTGGGATGGAAATTAAAATGTGTACGCACCTTTTGAACTGCAGCACGTGTGAGTGACGGCTGTTCAGTGCACTGAAGTGATCTGATGTTAGAAATTCTGGGGATGAAACAAGTAGCATTTCATTTTTCCACAACTGCTATGAGTTTGCTGTGACTGCCTGTACGTACCTACAGTTTCCTTCCTTTCCTTTTTGACCCGCTGTCAAAGGGATTTTGATTCCCGCCCCGGACAGCTAGTGAATGTTCTGTTTCATCTTTCCTGTCTGCAAGATGGATGCACAGAGATTGTGTTTGGGTCTCAAAAGCAGATTGCTGCTATTGTTCCAGCCAGTTAGAATAGACACTCAGAAAATAATATATTAAGTCCACTCTAATAGACTTGCATGTTGCCCACAGCAGTAGATGAGTTGTGTATAAAAATGTGCATCTTATGTTACATGCAGCTTTTTTGGAATATAATGTCCCACTAATGTTGGCTCAACTCCCACATTCATCAAAGGCCCCTGACTTTTACAAGATAAATGGGGATTTAAATTCTAGAAAGCAATTTGCTGTATTGCATGAAAATTAATGAAAATCTTGCTGCTTCAACAGTGGTAGACAGAATAGTGGAAAAATATTTAGCTCTGGGACTAATTAATAAACCAAGGGATTTTAATGCATTGGGTAGAACTGAGCCAGAGATTAATTTGGCCCACATTACACATACTTTGTGTAACGAAGGATATTAAGCTCCCTTATAATACAGTATTGTAGGATTCCTACACATTCAATACCAGGCTGCACCAGTTTCCATTTGCTCAAAATTGAGCCTTTTGCAGAGATGGTTGCAGAGGTATGGTGTGTCACTTTTGCTTTGTATTGAATTTTGTCTATGGTTTTATTTTCCTCTATAACATAACACTTTATGGCCAGAATCTTCTGTCCTTTCTAATGATGAGCAGTATCTTGCCTTATTGCTTTCAACAGAGCATTACACACTGGTGTCACTTCAAGACTGTATAGGTGACAGAATCTAGTCCTTAAACAGGAACTCCAGTTAATCATAACTTAAATGTTTGTAGAAAAATCTGCAAAATGCCAAATTGTTTCTAAGGCTCTTTGCCTTGTTAGAAGCAGCTGATTGGAAAGAAACACAGTTGTTTGCTCTGGAGACCTGCCCCCCAGTGGCAACACACCCTAGCCAGGCTGGAAGAGAAGGGGAGGAACAGAGGCAGAAGAAGCAAAAGTCAGTTTTCACAAAAGCAAAAGATGATGCCAAAATTAAGTACGGCAATACAGCTGTTGTGTGGCATTAGGTAAGATCCTCTGGTTATGCCTGTACTCACAAACTATGGGACAAGGTGTACTGTGAAATTATCTGTGGCACATTTTGACCTCAGCCAACTAACACTCTCCTAGACAATTCATAGGCATGTTTTGGGGTATAAACACAGACTAGGAATCATTCCCAGTAGGTAATTTGCAAGCGGCCACCCTGTTTTAGCTGAAGTCTTTCACCATCTGTACGGACACAAAGTATGTTGTGCCAGTCATTTTGGTGTCAGGAAATGGGCAATGGTCCATTTTATTATCATAATCTATTAATATAGAATTATTGTATACTAGTAATTCTGTGCCTATACTAATAGGATGATTAGTATAGACATAGCCTCAGAGACCAGTCTGCCTCACTTCATTCATTCTGTAATATAAGGATAATAATGTTTGTCTACCCACCTGCCTAAAAAGGGTGCAGTAAGAATTTATACTCTATTAATGGTAAAGCATTGAGGATTTGGGGACAGAAGGATGGGACAGACATTAAATAGAATTTATTACTTTTCATCTAACTTTGGCGTTGCTTGTAAGTATGCTAACATCAGCATATCCTGCCCAGCACCCAGTAATTTTTGTTTTCTGATACTGGGTGGAGGGGAAGAGCCCTGGTTAAACTTATTAGGCCCTCTAAATGAGAAGTAATTCATTTAAGAATTAGCCTTTTTACTCTGCTGAACAACTGCTACAAAACCAACTGTCTCCAAAGCAAGGATGTGCTATAGTGAGTTTGCCTTTATGAAGGATCTAACACGCAGGCCATGGGCAGAGGCACAGGCACATACATATCCCAATATACAGTAAGACCCGCTCATGTAAAGGTCACATAACAAATATTAGCTATACAAAATAACCAGTTGGCTATCAACTGTCCCTAGGGTCGACATTCTCCAAGACCTTACGAAATCAAGTTGGCAGGGTATGAAAGGTACG
Source organism: Buteo buteo (assembly GCF_964188355.1). Taxonomy (NCBI): domain Eukaryota; kingdom Metazoa; phylum Chordata; class Aves; order Accipitriformes; family Accipitridae; genus Buteo; species Buteo buteo. The sequence continues at coordinate 3,493,947 of NC_134190.1, read as the reverse complement.
TTGTTGCTCCCACACGTCTCATGCAAAACTCCAGGAAATTGCATTCATGTTTCTTACACCAACACTCACAAATGAGATTCACTTTTTCAGGGCAAGGACACTCAGAAAGACATATTAAAGAACTGCTATCCTCATCCACTCTGAGATTTCACGGTATTAAGTCTTGTCTGGAATAGCGAAACCAAGAATATTGGAAAAACACCAGGAAGAAGAAGAAGTCGAGAGGGCAATTTGTCTGTGAAGGCGAGAGAAATAGAAGAGGAGCGAGGCAGCAGGTCAGTCCGTGCAGACAGGCCCAGGAGAAAAGCCCTGGAGTTGCCCTGTGTCAGAGGAGGACAGGGCCCCTCCAGGAGAGAGAAGGCAGGAGGAGCACGGCGTGTGCGCCCGTGCTTCGTGTGGAAGCTGGAGGGTGAGAAAATATGAGTTGTTAACACTCCAGAAAAGGCATCTCAATTTCCTAGTATTGTTGGAGTGCTTAAATGTGCTGCGGGCTTTGCATTGGTTTTTTTTTCTTTAAAACATCTTATATCTACCTCTAGGAGGGCTTAAAGGAAGAGCAAGTTGAACATTTCCCCTTCCCAGCCCCCACAGGTATCACAGATGGTGTGAGGAAGACCCCCTTGTGCAGAAGAGATTATGTAGAGTAGAAGAGACAGGCAGTCTGTTGTGTGTCCCTTCTCTCATCAGTTCAGGGAATTAATGCTTTCATTAATTCAGTAACCATAATTTAACAAATCCCCTAATGCTGATGCTGCCTTGCTCATGTTTTTGTTTTGTTCTTTCAGTTATTCTTCAGGTAACTTTGATGGTCCAGCAGATGAGTCGTGTACGTATCATCACTGGAAAGCACTGTCTGGAAATTATTAATGGTATGATTTTGTTCAGCCTTGGTGGTTTTTTTCTTTTGCACTGAAGCAGACACAGAGTCCTCATATTGCCAGTGAGGATACTCAGATAAGGAGCAGTAACAAACCGGTGAAGCATGGAGAAGAGATTAACTGAAACTGCACCAGCTTAGTTGGTGATGCCCATACACTTACACTGCATGAAAAAAGGGGTCTGTGCCATGGGAAGTGCGGTTAGCATACGGTTAGCATACACTCAGTTGAAATCACTGTCCCGGTTCAAGGACTACTTACACATGGGAGATAGTCCCATAGGTCTGGGACTGTGCTTTAATGCTGAGGTGGGGACAGCTGGCAGAGGCAGCTGTGGAGCACAACCTGCTCCTCCGCTGATGCTCGGTGATCTCTGTGCACCGGGCAAAGTCCTAGCAGTCTAAACAAACACTCAAGTTCAGCTTCAGTGACAGGGCCCAACACAGAGCGTAGGTGAAATCTGTGGCTTAGAGGCACCATGAGATGATGATACTTGTTCCATTTGCCCTTCAAAAATCTACTAACTGTAAAATTTTTCAGTCCCTAGAAGTGCTTTGGGGGACTGATTCGTCATGAAGACTCTGTCTAATGCACATGAAGCAACACGCACCTCCTGTTGTTGCCTTATGTTGATTGCTTAGCTCAATCTATTGAATTGCCTGTGTCCTAACGGAGCGCTCCCCTTTACCAGAGCATGCAAGCTGGGACAGCCAGGCTCAGAAATTATGTGTTTTGTGGCGGTGGTTTTGTTGTTCGGTTGTTTTTTTTAGGGATGCTAATTTAGGGGAAAAAAAAAAATCTTACTGATTCAAACACTGGGTTTCCAGTCTCAGGCAGGCACCTGGGGAACAAGCTAAAGAAACTGGTTTATAATTGTCATTTGCTGATGGCAAAGCTGTGAAACAAAGTGACAGTGCTGGGTGTTCAGCCAACTGCTAACTACAGCCACGCTGAAAAGAGACTGAACCACAAGAGCCAGACTTAATTTGCACACCGAAGGAGGCCACCGAGAATGGACTGAGGGAAAAACTCGAGAAAACAAAACGCTATGATTTCATTTCACAGCCTCATTGTAGAAGAAGCCTACGAAGTCACTGTTGAAAGTTAGCTTTGCCTGGTGGATTTTTTCTTGCTGAACTGAGGGCGATGTAGCACCGGGCCTGGGTGACAGGAAGGGGAAGGTTTGAAAGGTGACTCACTACCTTGTTTGCGAGCAGAGGCGAGCACTGGGTAATTATGGGGAATATGAAATTAATACCTAGACAGCCTGGTTGCTGCCTTTTAATAATAAATGAGTACTTCTTCTGGTGGCATAACACTGTATATTTGAATCAGCTGTCCTATGAGGAGCCTGTGCTTTTCCCTTGGTGTTGGAAAGACGCTGCATAATCATCACGTAGCAATACATGTTCTGAGCTTCTGTGCTTCCTGCTCGTAACAGACACAAAAAGGAACAATCAGGGCTAATTATGACTGCTAGTAAAGAAGGGATTCATGCCTTAAGGCCTCTGAGGGCTTAGGTCAAATATAATTAAAAACAAGAGTTTAAAGGAAAAAAGCAGCCTGGTCCAGTAAGCAGAATGATCATAAATTTATTCTGTCTGTCTAGATAGATAAAACCTTTCCAGAGTATCTGAATATGCTTAAAATAAACCCTAGTAACCCTACAAAACTTAAATACCCTTGGTCTCTAGCTCCAAGCAGTTCATAGGGAAGGAGAAAGGAATCTGGGCTGCTTGTACATGTACATGGAAAAAGCACACTTAAAAATCACTGGAAGTCAACCGCACAGCTTCGGACTCCCGTCTTCTCAGGGTGACACCGTGCCAGCGCTGGCTCGTCTTTCAACTCAGCTGATCTTAATCACCACAGTAAGAGGTAGGTCAACAGGCAACACCACAGATTTCCCGATATTATTTTCAGTTTTGCATGCTAAAATGGTTCTGGACCGTGTTTGCTGGCAACATTACTAGCGGCAACTAGTCAGCGCAGCTTTCCCAGCAGTGCCGGCATTGCTGATCCATGGCCAGCGTGCTGCACGCCGTCATCCAGCCACGCTCCGCACCAGCCGCGGGCTGCAGTGGCAGCCCCGCGCGCAGCGCGTTACAGCAGTCTACTTCACAATAATCCTAGATGTCACCTCCTGGGATGAGATGTGAAGGCCGTATCTTCCAACATTTTCAAGTTGAAAGAAGCAGTTTCTGACCACACCTGAAATTTGTTCCCATATTTAATTGGTAGGTAGGGGAAACAAGGCAAAGGCAACTGTTTTGAACCCTGGAAACCCACTTGCATGGAACCAGTTGCAACAGGAGGGATGCCATCATACAGATGACAGCCTTTAGACATGCTCCTCCTTAAGCCATTCCTCAGATTCATCTGGTTGACTTCAACTGCTTGAGCCCCACTGCTGGGTCTCGGGCCGGTGGCAGAACGCTACAGAGAGGAATCAATCCCGTCCAGCCTGGCTAACTGATGCAGTCAGGTCATCAATATCTCGTAGTCACCAACAGCTACCTAATAGATATGGTATTACCTTTACTGAAAGTTGGGTCTCAAAGTTATCCCAGTTATTAGCTTGTCTGTGCCAGACTGTGGTCTGAAAACAAAGAAGCTCACAAGACAGACTGTCTTTTGTCCAGATGCTTCTGGAATTACTTACCTTCTGCCTCCTGATTGCAAAAGTAATCCATAGTTACCTCCTGCAAACCTGGTCGTGATTTGTACAGTAAAAAGTGACAACCAGCATAGTTTAGATAATCTGACCTTCTGTTCTGTCTGAAGGAAACATGGTTTGAGAATTCATCCACCCACTGCAACCTGTATTTAAATTTCCAAAATGCGCTCTGAACACTAGAGACATCGTAAAGGTGCATAACTGTGATCTTTAATGTGTGTGTCTGCACGGTCAGGGCATTTGCCTACCATGCCTAACATCTTGAGGTCCTTTCCAGTAGTATGGAGGATTTGGTGCAATACTGTGAATGCATTTCCTATGAAAAATCTCTTTCCTGGTGCTTCCAAAGTTCTTTTCAAGGGTCTGCCAGAAATTATTGAGAAAATTAGATGGTGATACAGAGAGATCGTCAAATAGTGTTATCCATGTTGTACCTACCTTACTGGCCATAGACAAAAAGTCAGTCCTCAGAGCTGTCAGCCTTAGTCATCAGAATGTTATTTAGAGAAAACTAATGTACTAGGGGAAACCATTTGGAAGAAAGGCCTGTGTTTCTTGCAGATAATCAATGCATTTGCTGGCTTATGTTTGTATCTTCATTTCCTGTGATTATTGTGCACATTAAACTGTGTAAAATTACACACCTAAATAATCATCTGCATGGCTGATCTCCTTGTCTGATGAATAGAGTTTCAGACCTAACTCTTCTGCTCATAAAAATTTCCTTTAGAATGTACCTTCCCAAACCACTTTAGACACCGCTGTAGACTAACCCATGACATAGATGTCATTCTGGTTACTCTTCATAAAAGTTAAACAGTAGTCATGATGATAAGGGGTTTCTATGACTGATATGCTTATTAGATCTTTCTTTTTTTAATTAAAAAATCTCAATAAAAGTGGTGTTTAAAAACCACCAGGGACTTTCCTTGTCTGAGTATTGTAGCTTCTCTTACAAAGACATTTCAGCAACCACATAGAAAACTATTTAAAGAAAAAAAGGAAACAGCACGTTTAAAGCAAGATGAAAATAAGCGTGATTGATCTGAACTTCTCTTTTTTTTTAATTCAAAAGTTTGTCCTTCCCATATTCTTCAGGAAAATGCGCCTGTGTGCAAAAGGGTATGATGCCTAATCGGTTCTGAAAGTAGACTTCATCTGTAAATACTTCAGTGGGAAAAGACAATGACAAATCTCCCCCGTTACTCATCAGGACAGAGCTCTTGCTGATTGTCAGTGCACAGTTTCTTGAGCTATCACAACTGTGTTGGTTAAAGCCCTGTTTCCAGAGTACCAGGTATCTGTTTCTGTACTTACTTTAGTACAGAATATTTAGATCTAGTGGATAAGTCTGAGAGTGCATTTTCTCCTGCTGGCATTTATGCTAGACCAGAAAAGGTGGGGGGAGGGAAGCAGAAAAAGGAAACCTTAACCTTTTAATATTTAACAGCAATATTTTAAAAGCAAAATTAGGGAAACAGAGTTAACAAAAATAACCAGGGGAATATAACATTTAAAATGAACTAAAGGAAGCAGATTTAGTAATATCTTTCAAAGACAGTGTAAAGTCAACAGAGTTGCAGTATGTATCTCAGTATTGCATTTTTGTGGTAATATTTTTTCATAGGTTTACTTACGGCTCAGTCTCTCTCATTTTCCTCAAAATTCACCATATGGGGAAGAGTCAGGGTGGAATAAGGGCACTGGCGGATAAAGATTAAACCCATAAAGTATTAAGTTCAACTCAATGAAAAATTTTTGTTGGATCCAAACTCTTGTCTGTCTAAAGATAGTTCTTGCATCCAAACACTTTCTCCCAAATCTCTCTTTAGTGGCATAACTTGGGATGATATAGGTACCAAGGGGTTGGTTTCTTTCCATCTTTACTGTTGGAAATGTTCCATTTCATATAAATTATTAACTACCACTGGTCTAGAAATTGAAGCAGAGGGAAGAGAGCAGGGAGAGAGAAGACACCCTGACTCTCTAGCCCATTAGCTGGGAAATACAGCAGAGTTCAGAGTTCAAATACCTTCTCAAATAAGTACTTAATTATTGATATTAAGTGGAGCACCCCTCACAGGAGAGGATGAGAGCGATTTATCACATATTAGCCAGTAGCCTGGTCACTCAGGCAGTCACCTAGAATACAAGAGACCAAGTTCAACTGTTTGAGACCAAAGATATGAAACTGTGTGGGAGGGAGGGTTCACATTCAGGTACCTAGGCTAGGAGACTATGTTAGGTTGTAAGGGCTCTAAGTTAGGGCTAAATTAGGAATACCTAGGTTAGCAGGTATCCTTGAGAAGCTCAGCTGTTGGCCTATTTTAAGATGGGTCTTGGTGTTTTCCTGAACTTTTAATAACTAGGAAAAGGTTACGTAGCCAAATACTTTGTGCAGTGCCAGAAATCCACTTTTTAAAACACATACCTCATGAAATATATGCAATGTTAAAAGTGTTTAAATAAATAGCTACTACCTACTCTGCAAAAAAATAAAGGTTCGATGGGTCAGACAATTTTCCTGCAACTGACATCTATCAATGCTGTTCTGGGTATTCCCCTGGCATGAGGAAGTAACTGTCATCTTGCTACTAAGGATGTATTCATCATACTCATTGACCACAAGGAATGAGTGTAAGACACCACTTGGGTACCTACATGAGGAATCTTTGTCTGGAACAACAGCTGGATTTATTTTTTTTTAATATATATATATGTGTGTGTGTGTGTGTGTGTATTTTTTCCCCAGTGATTACAGAATAAGCATCCACTAAGAACTATAAATTGGCTTGAGTACTTCCAAGACATCATACTTAATATATGCAATAGATGTAGACAATAATTCAGCCTACTGTTTGCAGATTTGAACCTGTGAATATTTATCAGGAAGGTTTGTTCACTGGCTAATTGTTTTCTGCCAAATGCTGTTAAAACATTTTTTATTATGTGTGTAAAATGTAAAAGTGGGGAATGTAATGAATTTCTGTTTGCATCCCAGTACTGTAACAAATGACAGGTACAAAAACCTCTTACCTTTCTCCTCAATATGTTCGAAATTTAAGGTTAATGTAAAGAATCAGATTGCCATTGGAAGGAGACAAGAGGTATACATGTTTCAGCTGATCTAAGCTTGCACATAAGAAGAAAGATGAGCCAATGATAGGGAAGGGAATGAAGCCATTAGTGGATTGTCAAAGGAAAGGAAGTGCTGGAGAAGAGGTTTTGGAATTAGGAAACTGATAAACATAAGTTCTGGTCAGAAAATTTGGAGAACGGATTTCCCACTGGAAAATTGACATCTTTCAGCAGAGGAGCGATGACTTCAAAACAGTGATCTATAAATGCGACTGCAGTATCTCATTATAGGCCAGAAGTCCCACCTGCTTGAGCAAGGGTCCCCACCAGCCCGCACCTCCCATGGCACAGTACGGCTGTCCCCACCATGAGCATGGCCCCTCCAGCGTGATGGGACCTCAAGCCAGGATGGGCAACTTGTTCCCAGAAGAGAACAGGGAAACCAAGTCACTGCATTACATTTTCTAAGAGGTACCACCATGCCACATTCAAATGAAATCATTTTGGCTTGAATATGCTGGCTGAAATGTTGCATTTCCTTATGTTTTCGGGCATGTTTCCTTATATTTTCAGGCATTCAGTTACAGTCAACATTTTACATGGTAAGCAGATACTCAGGTCTACACTGCACATGCATAAAATAAAAAACTCAATCTTCCACTGAAAACAGATTTGAAAATTTTCAAGCAACAATCAGATTTAAAAACTATATTTGATAGTAAATTATGAAGCACTTCCATTTTCCAAATTATTTCTGAAATTTTGGTTAAGCAGTTAGCAGGCTTCCTGAGGAGTTGAATCAATGACACTTCTTGACTTTGTAAAAAGCAGCAATCTCCATGATGGATCCTTAAGGTTAGGCAGTGAAACCGACTTTCTCTCTGATTACCTTTCTACCTGCCTGGCACTGACAGAGAGAAGACAAGCCAGAACGTGGCCTCTGAAGGTCTTCAGTAAATTGTGTGCTTAACCCTTAGGCATCACTCTAGTTACTTTGGAACAACCTTGAAAAAACAGAACAGAAAAGGCAAACCTACTTTTGTTCCATTGACTCAAGTATTTGTACATATGTCACCTCGACATTGAATATTGCAAATTTGTCATTGGTTCATTTCATCTGGTACTTGTTTTTCATTGTTTGGAGCTTTGAAAGTCTCAGTGAGAAAAATCTTTATCACAGAAGTAAGCCTTGCCATTGAATCAGTACAAGCTGCACGGTATGTTTTGCAAAGATGTGGCTAATGTGGGGGTGGCAGGAAGGGGAAGCAAAGCTGATATTTGTTTCTTTAATTTCTTACATGGTTCCATCAGAAAAGCCATCTTGCTCTAAAGTTTCCCCTGATGTTAATCTCCTAATAGCTTGGTTTCCCTCCACCCCATTGATTCATTGGTCCAATCTTTCTTCAGGTTTGAGCAAAGGAAAAAAAAAACCCACAGTGTTTTCCCATCTGCAATAGAAATTCCTTCGCTGGTTCTCTGCCTTTTACTCTCACAGGCCTATGGGTTAATACTTGATAAAAGGGAAGAGGTAGGTATTTGTCTCTCGCCTGGAGAGAAATTCTTTGCCTCTTTGCCAGGGAAAACATCTGATCCTGTTGCAATGATTTTTCTTTTAATTGGAATGCAAAGATCTTATCTTTTTATTACTCCTTTATTGTTGATAACCACACCACTTCCTCACTCTCCACAAATGTCCAGCTTATATATACAGCCAGGGAAGCAGTTCATTTTTCCTCCTTTTTAGCTTTAATCATTTGCCTAACAACTGAATTGTGCCAGAGTGGTTCATATATCCCTTCCCGCGCTGCAGACTCTTTCTTAGATGCCTGGTCTGTGTCTGTCTCTCTCTAATTTCCAGGCACAGGTCGGCCCAGCGACTGCCTCTTGCTCTAATAACTGCCTGAGGTGTGGGAGACCACTTTATGGGAATTCAGTCACACGGGCCTATGCAAAAATAACAGTAAATGAGAAATTTGCAGTGAAAGGGAAACATTGCATGCAAGTCATACGCCCACTACTCTCTTAATTTAGTTTCTTTGTGGCTTTGCATCGCCATACGTTCTGTAATGTCAGATTAGTGCGTGGGGAAGCGGCGGCCTCGCGGATAGAGCCGAGGCGCAGGAAAGCTGGCGTTTATTCTCGGCTCTGCCCGACTCCCGCAGATGCACGGCTCGACCCTCCTGCTCGCCAGCGGCCACGGAGACCCTCCCCGACGGCCGCCCACCCCGCTGCTCGGCGCCCTCGCTGCAGCTGAGGGATGCTCTGGGGGGAGGCCGTGGGCACCTCCAGAGCCCCAGGGCTGCCGCAGCAGCTCAGCTCCGTGCAGAGCAGGAGGCGTTTGGGGCAGCCTTGTAATCAGGACAGCCATGGATGGCTTAACCCTGCCTCCTTCTACGTGAGATCGCCTCCCTCCTCCCAATACCCTTTTTCTGTCAGTTCTGACATGTGTGTGAGCATGTGCTTGCGTACAGGCGATACCACTTGGTCTGTTGCTCTTTGATTATTGCTGCGCTTCGAGACCCCCCTCCCACCACAGCAGGACCTCAGCCAGTACCTACAGTCTCCGCGCCCTCTGTGTTCCCTGCCTTCCTCCCTTCTCTTTCTTCCTCCTTCCCATATTCCTCTTCCCTTTGCACATTTTTGGTTCTGGTTTTGACCATCCATTCCCCTGCCCTCTTCAGCCCCAAACTGCCCCTGCCAAAGGAAAGTGTTTGGAGAGAGGCACCGTGAAGTGGATGAACGCATGTGCAAAGTGGTGGGACCCTCCAAAGGGGGACAGCTGGGCTCCAGGCTCGAGTAATTAAAGGCATCAGAGGCAACAGGTAGCGCTTGCCCGTGGTTGTGGTCTGCCACCATCACCACCGCTCAGTGTCTGCACCCTTCTCACCTGGGGGGCCGGTGCCCTTGGCTCATCTCTACTCCTGATAACTACCCTGTGGCATCCCCCCAGCGCTACTGGTCTGCTCTCTTTCCTACTGCAAACTCCCCAGAAGAAGAAAAACTACTTCTACATGGGCTTGTAGGACAATAAGCCTCGTGGGACCCCCATCCTAATGGTGATTTACAAGGAGGCTGTTCCATTCCCCTTCTGCCCCTACTCCCCCATGCAGTACCCCACACCAGCCCACGGTGGTGGGTGTTCATGCCGTGGGTCACCCACTCGTACTGTGGTTGCAGCTGGCCCCGCCGCTGGCTGCTATGGAAATATATATCTTCACCATCAGGAATCAAAATACTTCCTTGTGCCATGGGGGGTTTTGTGAAGCTTAATTCCTTACAGGCTGTGTGACATGCTCGGGGTCTGTGCGGTTGTGAACTTGCAGTGTGTCTGGTTTGGGATACTGCATCTTGAAACATAGGAGAACGTTACCTGTAGCACTGAAGGTTTGTTTTCGAAGGGTTACTGCAGTTGCATACACACGTGTACTGTTTATGACTAAGTGTTACTGTTTTCTATGTATGAAAGAAGAAAACCCAAATTATATCGTGTCTGGAAAAGAAGGGAAAAGCTTTTGTATAGTTTAGAGTGAACAGGTAAATGTTTTTTCTGGGTTCTATTTAGACAATGTAGAATGTAGCCACATCTCATACTAAATAGGTGTTTCTGTCCACTTTTCAGTTATCACTACACCATTAGAAGAGATGGAGAGAAAGGTATGTCCTGAAAAAGAAGAAATATATTCTTCTTTTTAGACAGAAAGGAGATTTACCTGAAGTTACCCTGCAAAGAAAAAAATACCAGATTTCAGAAATGTTACTGATACAGGCTGAAGTCTAAGACTTCAGGTAGTATGGGCGCTACTAGGTATGGGAAATGCATTTTTCCCCCATTAAGTCTTCCAGTGTAGACTCCCACTACATACAGGCTGGTTCTGTATCAGATCCTATCAGTCATCCCAGAAACCTTCTGGAACATAAAACTGCCCTTTATTGGGAAAGGGAGAAAGCAGAAGTAAGTGCTGCTCTGCTGCGCTTTTGTGGAGCCTTTATTACCCCACGAGCAGCACTGCTGAACTGTATGTTTTGTTTATCTGTCCGTGGACTACTGGGACTACTAAACACATGTACATAAGCTTTAAAAAAGTAGCAACACTGACAGATAGCTGCCACTTGAAGAACTCTTTAGCTTTTGTTTATCAAACTGTCTGTTTCCAGCAGCAGCCTGAGCAAATGGGTGAACATTACCCATGACCCCAGTTGTGCCTCTCGGAGCTTTCGCTTGATGAGAAGAGGAGCGGCAGAGGTCAGAGCTAAGAGTGCCCAGCATTCAAACCAAGACCCTAACAGCCCCCTCGTTCAGCCACTGGGAGGATGAGGAAGGGAAGAAACGACAGGGCTGCCAGTCCCAAGGATTAAAAATCATAAAGCAGGTCCCCAGCATTCAAAGCATTACCCTAAAGAGGATGGATTTACAAATTAAATGTGCCTTGATGTTTTTGAGCCAGAGAGTTCATATTTTCAACTCTTCTGTTGAACTGTGAAGTTTTTTAGTGACAAACAAGGTTCTCATATAAGCATAGTAGCTGTGACATTATGACAGTTGTCAATATGGCATTCAGTCTTCTGGAGCTCACCTGCATAGTCTCTTTGTAGAGATTTAGCTGTGCAGTCAGTGCAATTCACTAGCACGGACACATGTATCAGTAAGAAGTTGAGTGTACGGGTGTGTTTCAGCAGCAGTTCAAAGCAGGACGCGTTGTTTAAATCCTGCATTGCCCTTGGCAATAATACAGCCCTGATGATACTTTACCATATTGCATCCTGACAAAAGCATCGCGGAGCAAGCTACGCCATCAGCATTCCACTTTGAACGCCAAACCAAAAAATAGCACCCGCGATGGCGAACCAGTTGAATCAACAACCAGCGGAGCCCAGGCCTGAAAGCTTTCTTCAGCTCTGCCATCACATTAACCAGCTTGGGCGTGAGGTGCAGCTGGAGGGATGATCCCAGGCTCCCTGCTGCCTCCTCTTGCCAGTGCCGGCACCCAAGCTGCAAGCCAGACGGGGGAACTAATGGGATTAAAAAACAACTGTTTTGTTTTGTCGGGTACATTTTCAGATGAACCAAATGCCCTGACTTGCCTCGCAAAAAGAAAATGGGAATGCGGAGCTGGAGACAGAGGAGGAAGGCTGAACTAACCTTCTGGCAACTGCTCGCAGCTTTCTCGGCAGAACGTGGTTTTGGGACCACACTGGCCGGGAGTATGCCTTAGCACACAGGCCAAAGATGCAGTTTTAGGACACTAGCTCCCTGAATTCAAAAGCCACTTGGAATACATCATCTAAATGATCTTTGCAATATAAGTTGGGGACGGGGGACGGGGGACGGGACTAAATTAATTAAATGCATAGTCAGCTGAGGTGTATTTCTGAAATGTGGCATTTATGGCAACACCTCCCGCGCAGCAGCAGCATCGTTTTCTTATTGGTTTCGTGTTTTCATAATCCAGCTCTATTCGAAAGGAAACTAGTATATCTTTGTTTTCAAAACGGAAAAAAGCACTACTGGTTTTAATTTTGTGTCTAACTACGCTGTCACACGCACAAGGCACGTACCCATACAATAGAAACAGAGGCTGTAAATGAAAATCTTGCACTGCCATCCTGTGGTGAATGTTAGGAAAACAGGAGGTTGTCCGGCTCATAGAGACGGGGTTTTATCCTCTCTGAAGTGCGGAGGCTTTGCAGCAGAGTTTGCAACAGCTCAAGGAGCAAGAGTTACCCCCCAGGCAGCAGAGAGTAGAAGCTCAAGTGCCATTATTTCTCATTATTCCTCCTGCAATGCAGTATCTCCTAGAGACCTTGCGGAAGACACACAGTCCATCCTCAAGGATATAGGTTCTTTTAAGAGAAAATATTCTGGGTGAGCAAATAGTGACTAGCATCTAGGGCAGGGCAGGCCAGGTGAGGTAAGCACAGATGGGCTGGAGGGGAGTCCTCGGGAATCACCGGGAACTTGGCACGGTTTCTAAAGGCAGTCTGGGGGGTACTTCGGGGGTTGACTTTGGCCTAGGAAAAGTATAGTGAAGTTCACTTCTAAATAGGTCATAAATTCCTCCTCACTGGCTAAATGGATTTTTTTCCAGTGAATCACCACTAGGCTTAAAAAGAAAAAAAGGGACAAGCCAAAAGGGCACAAAGTCAGCCAACAAGGGAAAGAGAGAAAAGGAGACGTCATGCAAATAGTGTGCAAAATATGCAGCTGAAAAGTAAAATGTTTACCAGAAAGTCTCAATTGTAATTGAATTCTGCAGGAGGACGGTTCTGACTTGTGCTATCACACCTGAAGCTTGTTTTTCTACTAGACTATGATTTTGCTACTATAACAATTTGTATTTAGTATACTGAACGTTGCCCCCTGGACACATAACCTATTTACTTGTATTTCTAAGACAGAAACATTTTTGTCAAACTGAGATGCATACAATACATACGTTTGTCCAAAAACCAGTGATGGAGCATCCCAGTATACAGTGGCTTCTTAGTTCTTATGATATCTCCTTCAGGGGACTATTCTTGTAAATGATTCCATATGCTAGGACTGTGCTAATTGAGAGCTGCCTCTCCCTCCACCTGTGTGACGCATCAAAAGCTATAAGAAGCCGGCACCTGGAGCAGAAAGGAAGCTGACTGAGGCTCCTTCATGGATCATTGTTAAGAGCTCCTCTCCTTTGCTTTAGAACTGCCCATCAGCAGGATCAAGGTGAGTCCAAAGTCTGCCTTCATGAGACCAGAATACAAAAGTATCTCTCCCCAAAAATATTCCTGAAATAAAGAAGAAAAATCTCAGCACCATCCATACAGCAAGTTTTCAGATAAAGGGGGAAAAGGATCTAGCTCTCAGTTTGTGCAGACACCCACATTGTTTCTGCGTGTCTCAATGTATGATTATGGGTTTCTTAGTAATGCGTATGGAACGCCACTTTCACCAGTTCAGACGCTCACGACTAACGCTACTGCCATAATTTATGGTTTGTAAGATCAGCTTATGAAGCTAGCATGCTTGTCTCTTATGCTAACGCAGTATATGGTATGTCTTCTTTGATCGTTCGTGTGGTTGTACCATCTTCCCCCTTCCGCTTCAGATGTACTTGTTTTCATCCCTGCTTTGAAAAAAAAAAAAAAAAAAAAGGTGCTTGCCTCACCCTGTTCTCACCTGCTAATGACTTCTGTCTCCAGGCACATCTTTCCTCAGCAAGGCACCACACCAAATGATTTTTTTGTTGTCACTTCTATCAGCAGCTCTGTTCCTGATCACTTTTGATTCTGCTTATCTTCTTCGCATTACTATGAAATTTCTCTTTGATTAAAAATCACTGCCGACAGCTTTTTCCTTTCCCTCCCTACATTCCTGCTTGGTTTTTTGAACTTTTCTTGATCCACCATGAGCAGGAAAGTATTACCTTAAATTCTCTTCTGAACTTTGAATCTTACCTGTCACATTTTACCTGTGCCTGTGCAGATGAAACAACACACTTTTCTTTTCCCAGTTGAGTGGGTTTTTCCCCATTGCTCTAAATAGCTTATTTTTTCCCCCATTTAAATAAGAGTTGCCATACTTAGTATTTTCAACATCATTTCTCTTTACGGACTGCTCCGCAGCACTCTGCTTGAAGGAGACTATAGAAAAAAGGAAGTCCCCCCAGGCTGGGGGAGCGGTCCGGCTTGCAGCACTGCCCGGCCGGCTGGCCTGTCGCCAAAGTGGGGTCTAATGCCCCCTTTTTTAACTTGGGCTGGAGACTCATGGCAGTGAGAAGGGGAAGGGTAAAAGGGAAGGGAAGGGCAAAAAGTTTTGGTCTGATAAAAACTTAAAAAAAAAAAGAGTTTTGACCTTTCATAAAGGGAAGGGCAGGGTAAAAAGTTTTGGTCTGAAGAAATTTTTCACACAAGTCCAATAAGAAGAGCACGTGTTTCATTGTGGCAGGACTTCTTGGCCGTTTGCTGGTTTTCATCTCTATATGTTTTCCAGTGGAGGTGAGGGGAAAAGAGTTTCCCATCTGTAGATTACTAGACAGCAAAGTGTCTTAATCACCATCCATAGACTCGCTAGCCCCAAAAGCCTGCAGACCACAGGCTGGAAATCACCACTCTAAAGTATTGCAGTTGCAAACAGCTTCGGCTATCAAAATCACCCATCCTGTCTGGTTGATGGCCCGGTCTAGAGCTTGAAAGAACTTCGGTTGTGATGGCACAGGAATCTCTGTCATCAGCTTCTCTCCTGAAATGAAAATATTTAGACATGTTCTCCGAATGCAGAGGAGGGAAGGGATGTTAAGTCATATGCATCCCTGTTAAGGAAAGGGAGAAGTGTTGATTCATGCTTCCGAGTCATGCATTTCAAAACTACGTGGGCTTCAAGATGTGAAGCATGACTGTGAAGGCACCGTGGGAGTAGCCCCAACAAAGTAAATAATGGTTTACTTTATGCATAAGGACAACTACCTGTAGGGTTTTCAAGGGCAGGACCAAAAGGATGTGTCTGTGCTGGGGTACGTATGGGTAGCCAGCCACACGCATGAAGGTGTCCATGTGGTAATCTCTTGTGCAGCTGACCTGGCATGAGCCAGTTTGTACACTGGTATACAGAAAAAAGTCCATGCAAAAGTATTTTCACTGCTGAAAATACACCTGTGCAGATCCATCAGTGCAAAACTAACCCCACTCATAGAGAAGGAGCTGTGGGGAAAAAGTAACTAACTTTCACAAATGATTTCTTTTTTATATCCTTTTCTTTCAGGTTGCCCAAGAAAAACAAAAATTGAGAAGCTAAATTAGTCTCTGCTATGTTTCCACTGAGGAGCACAGAGCTTTGCCAAAGATATTTGCTGGGGGAAAAAAAAAAAAAAAGATCCACTGCTAACAGAGCATTTTCAAACACAAAGAGCCAGGTGGTGTAAAAGTTGGTAACAGCACAATCGAAACTGCCTGCTAATTGATTATTGTGAAGCTAAGAATTTGCATTGTCTCCTTTTGAAGGCAATGGACAACATTGGTGATAGTTCAGTGCAAGTGGCATCAAGCCCCAGATATGTGTTTTATTGTATTCTGTGTGTTAAAGTCATTCCCTGAGTTGCTTCTGTAAAAGCCAGCAGAAACCCTGGCAGAAGGTACTTGGCTGAGAAGTCAAGAGTCTAGAAACAGGAAAGGATTGCCACAATGGAAACTACCCAAACCTCTTTTACACAGGGCCCTCATGTACAGCAAAAGCTGGTCTGGTTTCTGAAGGTAAGTCCTGCTGGCTTTTGAGGAGAGGGTAAAGCGTCCCTTCTTACTGGAAATGCTCAAAAAATGGGATGAGGTTCTTTCACTTTCCCAAGTGAAATCTGTCACTGGTTATCCCAGGGGATCCAATGAGGTGTCTGGGCATGGAAGAGCTCTGAGAGATTTTGAATGTCTCCATATTTTGTTGTAATATTTAAATGTGATACTGCCTTGCAGACTTCTTGCACCAAGGAGTTATATGTAAATAGCTATAAACTCCCTGCCATAGGGACTGGCCAATCTGTGACTCTTGAACAACTTTTGCATCACTTCTGAGCAGTGCAGATACAGCTCTCACAACAACATTACATCATGTAATTGGCAACGGGGCTGTCTAGCACCAGGACGGCTGGTTCATTCAAATCCCCAGCCACAGGGGAAAGCTGAGAGTGACTTTGCCCAGCCACCCAGCACCGCAGCTGCACGCCCAGGCTTTGGGCTGGAGCGGGGTCCGTGCATCGCTGGTGAGCTGCTGTCACGTCGCCCATTTGCAGGTTTCTGTAAGCTGCTTGTCGATCTGGGGAGGCTGGCCACCTTGTGCTCTACAGCCTCCCGAAAATCACTACGGAACAGGTATTAGTGTGGATTAAGTATGCTGCGACAGGCTTACAGCATCAGTCATCAGTCTGAATAGGAAATTACTCAGCCAAGTCACCTTTAAGAGGCATTGTATAATGCATTTTGAATTTTCATTAAAGCTAGAACACCCAAAGCAGGGTAACGTGTATTTTATTTTAAAAGAAGTTTTAGCTAAGCATGTTTCAACCTTAAGTAAATAAACTGCAGATTATCTCCTTTATCTTCTTGGAAGTCAGCCATACTGAATATATGTATTTTTAAAAATCTATCACTTTCAAGAAACGCTTCCCCACAAGGCTGTATCTACCACCCCAGTGCTTTCACTCGACAGTTATATGAAGCTGATATCTACAGCATATGCTTTTGTTCATGCTACGTATTCAAATACAAAGGCGTGGTTAAATTCTGATGTCCTTTTTGAGGGGAAGGCTGGGGAAAACATCTGCCTCTTGATGGAAGCCATCTGGTATAACCAGACATGAAGTCAAGCATTTTAACGCAGTGTGTTCCTTAGAATTATACTTACTTAGAGAATTACAGATTCTTCCCCTAATGTTCTCATCACACACCATCTCAGGGGTTTTCCCTTGCACCTACCTAGGATTGATCGGTGCAATTATTTTGTAAAGCTTTGTCTCAGTGCAATCAAAGTAACCAGAAACAATAATAATTATTATGTAGATTTCTGTTGTTATCCTCCCGGCTGAGCTTTTCATCTGCACAATTACAGGTGCAGAGAAAATCACAAAAGAGTTTCTGTGGAAGGAGGGGCTGCAGAGGCTTTCTGAGATCAGCAGTACTGTAGAAGCTGCAGCACACCCTCGGTTTGTTCCAGAGATAAGAGTTAAGGTATTGGGGTTGGTAAGGTGAGGCGAGCTCTTCTTACTTCATCCCCCTTACTTGTAACATCACCAATTCTAGCCCTCTGTGGCCGTGCAGTGTCAGACTTTGCTTACCCAATTCTTACATGCATCAAACCTGCTGGTGACGGATCAAATATTGTCTATCCTGATCCATCCAAGGAGGTCTGGTAGGACAGATATGATGTTGAAATATACTAAAGCTGTGTGGTAGGCCAGCTATCAAGAAAACGGCAGGTGTTCAGAAAGCGGCATGATCTTAAACGTATGTCTTTGGGTGAGGGGGATTAGCAACAAAAAGGAAAACAGAGTAACCATCGGTTTGAGATATTTGTAGTGCAAACAAAGCCTCATTGTTTTTATGACATGGTTCCGCTCTGCTGCCAAGACCATCGTCTCCATATACAATAAGGGGACGTTCAGTACCAACAAATACAGTTTGCTTAACTGACCTCATCTTCAAACACAGGGCAAGATTACACTCCAGGACTCTGGAGAAAATTTGCAGGCTTTTCTGGTTTCCTTGAAGAGGTTACTCCCTAGGGCAGAAATGGAAAAGAAACACATTGCATGAATATGAAGCTGGTCCCTGGTGCTTTGTGTTACGCTAGGAGTGTCCTGTCACTAGTTACCCACTCACTAGTGGTTTGCCCAGGGGCCGATACTGTTTAACATCTTCATTAATGACCTTGACGATGGGGCAGAGGGCACGTTCAGCAAGTTTGCAGGAGATACAAAGCTGGGAGGAGTGGGTGACAGGCTAAATGGTTGTGCTGCCGTCCAGAGGGACTTTGGCAGCCTGGAGAAATGGGCAGAGAGGAACCTCATGAAGTCCAAGAAAAGGAAATGCCAAGTCCTGCCCCTGGGGAGAAACAACCCCACGCATCAGGACAGGCTGGGGACCAAGTGTCTGGAAAGGAGCTCTGCAGTAAAGGTCCTGGGGATGCTGATGGACACCAAGCTCACCATGAACCAGCAAATGTAGCCCTTGCAGCAAAGAAAGCAACAGCAGCTGGTGCTGCATTAGGAAGAGCACTGCCAAAAGGTTTGAGCGAGGTGCTCCTTCCCCTGTGCTCGGCACTAGTGACACTGCATGGGGTGTGCTGGGTCCGGTGCAAGAGAGGCAGGGGCGTACTGGAGCAAGTGCAGCAAAGGGCCACAAATGTTATTAAAGGGCTTGGAGCATCTGTTATATGAGAAGAGGCTGAGAGAGCTGGGACTGATCAGCCTGGAGAAAAGAAGGCTCCAGAGGGATTTTACTGATGTGTATAAACATCTGATGGAGGTAGGGGAGGGTTGATAAAGAAGACAGAGCCAGACTCTTGTCAGTGGTGCCCTGTGAAAGGACAAGAGGCAACAGGCACAAACTGAAACACAGGAAATTCCACTTCAACAGGAGAAAAAGTTTTTTTCACTGCAAGGTTGGCGGAACACCAGCACAGGTTGCTCAGAGAGGCTGTAGAATCTCCATCCTTGGAGCTATTCAAAACCCAATGGGACACAGCCCTGAGCAACCAGCTAGTTGCCCTGCTTTAAGCTGGGGGATTGGGACTAGATGATCTCCAGACATCCCTTCCCACCTCAGCTATTGTTTCAGGCTTTCCTTGCCTATTGTGACTACCACTTTTGATGGAACTGAGTTTTGCCAGACTTGTTAGTCTATAAAAGTTTTAACAATGGGGATATCCCTGATGAATTCTCCTGCTCTTTCAGGCTCTCTCTTTTCCTTTGCGCTCTGGAGGCAGGCCTCAGCCTGCTGCCCCCGAGCAGAACATTCTCAATCCAACCCGCAAAAGAAAGAAGCCTGGGTGCGAGCTAAAACCACTGGTCAGATGAGAGTTGAGGAGAAATGCCGCAAGTCAGCACTTCCTGGTGGAACTCTGCGGTGGCCTCATCAGTGGTCACTGGTGGTGTAAACTTCAGTTTTCATGTGCAAAAGGATGTGGACATGTTTCTTCAGTGCTGATTATTATTATTTCAGATTAAGAAAGAGCAAATAGAGCAACATATGTAGTAGAGAGATACTACCAGTCTCCCCAATGAGAACTGTGCAGCCTCGTAAAGGAAGGAATAGTATGCAAAAAGGAAACAACTCACCTTTTATGATGTAGCTTTACTGCATGCACACAACAACATTAAAAGAATATTACTAAGAATAATACACGCTAGGGAACATAAAAATTAAGGCTTCTAATCAAGATACAAAGAACAGCTGGGGCTCACATAGCTAGTGTTCAGTATCCAGTTTTAAGTCCAGTGTTCAGTGTGTGGCCTCTACTTATCTCCCACTCTTTAAACCCTGTTAATTGCTATAATGACAAAATTTCTTATGAGTAAATCCCACCAATAAGGGCAAGGCGCTATTACTCTGTCCTGCAGCCTGTGAGGAGGGCGTATGTACACAAACACTTTCTTAAAACTGTGGCTGAAGACACTTGCCTTGGACAAGAACTCTGGAGCAGAAAGAGTAAACGCCATTCTCCTAAGCAGCGTCCAAATGCCTTCACCGCGAAACCAAACTATTCCTCTTGTGGTTCCTTAGTCTAACTCATAACCCACCTTCCAACCTCTGTAGCAAACGAGTGGAGAACTATATGGTCAAGAGCCTCCTTTATTATGTAGCCTTGAGGCTTCCCAAAAAGCAGCTCCCTTCGGTTCAGCGTGCGAGAGAGGGATCTAGAAAGCATATGTGCTCGTGCAATGTGTCAATACGCCAGCGCACAAGGAGCTGATAAACGATGCATGGCAACTTTTCGTTCAAGAATTTCCCTCCCTCTGGTTGTGGGTGACGGTGGCCGCCTGACAACCCAATCTTTGTCGTGAAGCTCACAGCAGCGTCTTGCAGGCCAAATTCCCAACCGGTCCACGCCGTTCTCGTTTTAAGGTACCTCTACCGACACGCTGGGAGGAAAAAACCCCAGAGAGCCTGCTTTTTAGAGACTCTGTGTGTTTCTCCCGTCAAAACCCTGGCTGCTAGCAAGCCAGTCAGACGCTCTGAGGGAAGGCCCTCTCCTGAAGGCCCTTCGGCCTCCTGCTCTGAGCTCCGTGGCCCAGGAGCGCCAACGACGAAGAACAAGGATCCGCTGCCTTCGCCACGGAGGCACCGGAGATCCCGCGGCCGGGGTCGCTCAGGGCACCTCGTCCCTCCTCGGCCGCCCTCCGCCTCTCCCCGCTCACGACCCGGGGAGATGAACGGCGAACACCGGCGTAGCCGCCGCCGGTTCCCCCCGTGAGGGAAGCGTCTCGGTCGCCTCAGCCGCGCCTCCCCCTTTCCCGCTCCCCGGCGGGGAGTGAAGAACTACCACTCCCAGCATGCCCCGCGCGTCCCCGCTCCCGCCTCCTCCCCTTCCCGCCCGTTGGGGTGCGCCTGTCCCTTTAAGCCCGGCCGGACGCCCGGCGCCCGGCGCTTGCGCAGAGACGCCGTGACCTCGCTGCCTGTCGGTGCCGCCGGTGACTATCGGGGTTCCCCCCCCTCCCCCTCCCGCCTCGGCGGCAGCGCGGGGCGGCGGGCGTTGCCATAGCGACACCCCCCCCCCCCGCCCCTTGCCCCGGCCGGGACGATGGAGGGGCCGGCGGGCGGCGGGCCCGGCTCGGAGGGCCCGGCGGGTGTGATCGCGGAGATCCGCGCTCCCGGCCCTCGGCCGTTGCGGCTGCTGGAGTGGAAGGTGTCGGTGGGGACGGCGGTGCAGATCGGGTCGGTGCTGGCGTTGTGCGCTCCGCTGCCCCCCCCGCCTCGTCCCTCCGCCGCCGCTGCCGCCCCGCCGCCCTCCGCCAGCGGCGCCAGCACCCGGCCGCAGCGGGCCGGCCCCGAACGCAAGCTGAAAGCCGAACGGCCCGGTGTGGTGAGGGAGCTGTGTGCGAGGCCCGGACAGGTCATCGCGCCCGGGTGAGTGCGGGGCGCCGGGTCTGGCGCTTCTCCTTAAGGGGGGGGGGTCCCTCGTTCCCCCGTTCCCCGCCGGCCGACCCTACGGGCGCTGCTTGCGGCCGGTGTGGGCCCGTTCCTGCCCCGGGAGCCTTGTGCCGGCCCTTCGCGGGTGATAAAGCCGCGGCCGTGCCTGGGGGGTCTGTGTCTCGCTGCCGTGGAGGGAAAGGGCCTTCCTCCGGAGCTGTGCGCTGGGCTGCTGCGGGAAAGGGCCCTGCCAGGAGGAGGAGGAGGAGGAGGATGAAGCCTGAGCATCAAGGGAGGCGTCGAGGAGGAGGAAGAGATCACGCTCTAGTCCCCCGCTTCGGAGCCGAGCGCATCGCTGTGAGCTCTGCCTCCAAGAGCCGGGCATCCCCTTCACGTGTTTCGGGGTTCTCTGAAAACTGCTCTTGCTGGCAAAAAAACACTGGGAAGTACGTTCCCCTTCACGTGTTTTGGGGTTTTCTGAAACCTGTTCTCACTGGCAAAAAAACACTTGGAAGTATTTTCCCCTTTGCATGTTTCAGGGTTCTCTGAAAACTGCTCTTACTGGCAAAAAAACACTTGGAAGTACTTTTTTTTTTTTTTTTAGTTTGGCAGTTCGCTGTTAGGTTGGTGCAAAACTCGAGTAGCAAAGGGATCATTTCCTGCATGATAGGAGGGATTCTAATGGGAATCGGCGCTGCGGCAAGACATTTTTAAATTACTAGATACTGTACGTATAATACTGGCAGCCTAAACGCTATTAATACCGTAGACGTTTGAACGTATAAGGCTTCGCAGATATAAACGAGGTGGTGTCGTTTGAACTTTCAGAAGAGCAAGCGATTAAATAAGAGAGGTTTTCCATAGTTTAACGATGGCTTTGTCTCGATAAGACTGGATGTCGGCCGACTTTCAAACTCTTAAGTGGCTAATAGTTAGGTAGGGCCTCTCAGATTTCTAGGTGAAATTGGGCTAACAGCTTGCTACCCTGGACTTCAAGCAGATTTTTTTTTTTTTTTCTCAACAGGAAACCATTGAAACACTCTACTTCCTCTGTTTTATGACAGCAAGTTATTTTCTTTTATTGCAGTTCTCTTGATTTTTTTCTTTGGGGGGCGGGGGTGGGTGCAGCCAGGCCTAAACTTTCTTGATTGAAAATCACCAGTACATGCAAAACATCTGTGTATGGGCGTGCTCTGTAAGGTTCAGGAAAAAAACAATCTGATTCTTTTTTTATCAGTCAGTAATATAAGGTGCTACAGAGGAGATGCTCTCTGTAGGAAGAAAAACACAGCTTACATTATTCTTTCTGAGATAAGACTGTGGCTTTCCTTTCGTGCCACATCAGCATTCTGCTATTGCATCTGGTGCAACATGGACAATCTTTTATATCTGATTTAGAACAAAGGTACCGTAAATGCTAGGTCAGACTAAAATCATCTTAAAAATACAGACTAAAATTTTAAAACACCATTTGCGTGATGAAACTCATCTTGATAGTGCTGAGTAGAAGAGGAGATAAAGTTATCTAGTTATCTTTTCATTATGTTAGCTAAGTACTTGGGAGGAAAACGAAAACAAAAAAGATTTTAAATTGTAAAAGTAAACAATTTAAAATATGCTGGGTCTGATGTAGCAGCATTTTAGGTTTAGCTTT
This sequence comes from Buteo buteo, assembly GCF_964188355.1. Classification (NCBI taxonomy): domain Eukaryota; kingdom Metazoa; phylum Chordata; class Aves; order Accipitriformes; family Accipitridae; genus Buteo; species Buteo buteo. The sequence continues at coordinate 3,471,071 of NC_134190.1, read as the reverse complement.
GCTCAGTGTGAACTTTAGGACTTGAGTGCACCAATTTTTATACAATGCTTTTATTAGATTTGTCTGGTCTTGATTCACTCGGATTATAATTAGCAAGTCCTTGCTTTGAGACAAATAGAAAATAAATACTGTTCTTTGTTGTTCTTGGCTTCTAAAACATTTGTGTCTTACACAGCTAGAAGTTAGTTCTTAATACTGACCATTGCTAGACTTTACGCTTCTGGAATTCTCACTTTTCAGCCTGCGTTCTCTGTTGCGTGCTGTAATGGTATTTACCGGGTGAATGTAAAAGAAAAGTTCAAGCGAAGAGGTGGAAGAAGCATGACCTAAGGGTAGTAGAGCTGGTCAGCAGTTGGAGATGTATCTGCATTTCTTTGGTCACTTAAAAGGTGGGGCTTTTTTTTTTGGTCAGCATTTAATCTCTTGCCTGTGGCTTCCCGTTTTGTGGAATGGAAATAATATTTCACTACCTATCAGCAATATTTAAATATATGTTAAGGTTGTGCAGTATTAAAATACAGGTGTGATAAAGGTAGGTGACATAGCTGAAATTTATTCAGCATCTCCAGAGGATACACTTTTTTTTTTTTTAATCCAAACTTTCCAGGGTGGTAGGTGCCATTTGCTGCCTTCAAAAAAGTGGATTTGGTCAGTTTAGCCCCAAATTCTCTGTAAACCAAAGATATGTGCAAATATTTGTCAGGCACTTAAACACTGTTTCTATTCCAAATATTTTTCCTTTTCGTTAGAACATGAGAACATAAGTTGATGAAACCTTTTTATTTGAGGATAAATAATGTGACTGGCTAATTTTTTTTTTTCCATGTCAATTTGGTCATCATTATTTCTGAAAATAATGACATCTTTTAGCAAAAGTCTCTCCCTCTTAAGAAAACACATTCTAACTTGGGGTTATTTTTTCTTTTAGATCAGGCATGAGATGAAATCTTTTGGTACATGAAAGTAATTTTCCACCTACAAGTAGTGCTTAATTTTCTTGTAGGTTGATTACCCACTTTTTGGTATTGGCAGTGGTGTAAATGGCCCACAGGGGAGAGGATGGGATGGGATGGGGGTGACAGCCCAAGGCAGGCAGGAGGTGGCTTTTGCTTAGACTAGCAGGGGTAGGCTTGTACCAAATGTCAAACCAGGACTCGAGAAAGGAAGGTGTTTGACCTGTTAGGACTGTAAACAGCAGGGATGACAGTAAGCAGTTAATGAAAGGTCTTTGATGTTAATGAAGCATAATTTCTATGGGTGGCAGGAGCAACAAATGTCAAAAACTGCTGCGCTGCTCTGTGTATTATTAATGCCAGTTGCCCATCAAGGTTAATCATTCCGAGGCTGCTGCAGGTATGTCAGGATTCTGGGTTGGGTCAGTATTTTGTTGCATGTGAATATTTACATGAGTGTTTCTAATATGAAACAATTGTCCCCTTTCAGGCCCTACTGATGGGATGGACTACTGAAAGTCTTTTGTTTGGTTCACTTTGGTAGAGTCTTCAAAAATATTTATTAGATGTACATTTAAACTGGGTATTGTTGTGTTTTACTACATAGCTTTAATAGCTAAAACTTGTGTTCTTCTACAGAACATAAAGTATATGAGTGTTGTAATAAAAATCTTGTTTAAACCTACCCAGATTCTAGTGAAGCAAAACTTGTATTTTCTCTTTTTGGAGAAGACAGCAGGAAAGAGGTGGGAATTTTTGTAGTGTTACTTGGCATTTTTTATTTTATTGGAAACTTGATTGTATCTTGAAAAAACATATCTTCCTTTGGCTATATAATGTCACAGAGCCTCGGGACCTAGTTTACCACCCAAGATGAGGACACTTAACCCTGGACCCCAATACCTTTCATCTTACAGTCTTCAAGGGGAATAAAATGCTGATGAACTACAGTTTATTTTGAAGTGATGACACTTGTAATAAACTACAGGAAAAACAATTTGCCGTTTCAGTTAGACACAAATGTTTCATAATATCCTGTCAAATATTTAATGAGCTTATTAGAGTCTACAAAAAAAAACTTACTGCCAGACGCTGAGGATTGTTGAATAACACTTAAAGATCCCAGCTTACTACACCTCTCGCCTAATTCCTTTTTACCCTTGGATTCATTCCATTATTTTTTTTATCGTAAGTTTTGGTATGCATCTTTCCGAGCTGCTTCCTGTGTGTCTTTTTCCACCACCACCCCCCTGCCTTGTTCCCATCATATACTGTGATACTAAGGAAGCCTCCTTTTTAATGCATCTGTCTTGCATTTGGTTCAATTTGATATTGAAAAAGATCCAAGCTCTAAATGAGGGGTTTCTGTCCTTCATTGCCTTCTTTTTCTCCTCTTCCTAGTTCTCCAGCACCTAACAAGTTGGGAGCTCACACTATAGCTAATAGTGCTGAATGGTAGAGTACAAGATCTCCTTTCTTTATGTGACCGTCTGTTTTCACAGAACTTGTAGGAACTTCCTTATCTAAGAGAATCAAGCTGCTCAGTCAGGTTTGGTTGGAAACAGGCGTCAGGCTCAGAAGTTGCCAGTAGTGTGGTTGTAGCAGCCTTGTGCCTGCAGTTCTCGGTGCGGCTTCCTTAGGCCATGGTTTCGTGATTCCTTCGGGCCAATGCAGGAGTTGGCTGGAAGGGATGCTCACGCTTTGGTGTGTCTCCAGCTTGCATTGAGCTGGGTGTTGGAAATCATGTAGCTAAAGATGGTTTGGTCTCTTTTTTTTTTTTTTCCTTTCCATCCTTCCCACCCACTGTGAAACGGTCCGTACTGATCAATTCCCTCATGTTGCTCCAACAGGAGTGTAGTGCAGGGAAGGGGAGGGTGACTTATCCTTTCAGCAGTAGCCTGTATTTAGGTCAGATCAAAGTGGTTGTGTAAATGCCAGTAGGGTCATTAGGGGGATAAATGACATGTTAACACCAGGAAATAACATTATTGAGGCTGTATATGTCCCATATGGCATTCTGTATGATAGTCTTTAGTAACACATTACTTTTATCCTTACAAGGTTTCTCTCAAACCGGGGGATTTTCTGCTGTCGGACTTCTTAGTATAAGTTGCTCATCTTGAGCACGAGGACTTTGCCGCTGTATGCGAGTGTGTGCAGAATCCCATGGGCCAGCAGACAGAGTGAGATAGCTCATGGAACTATTTGATGCATCCCGTTGTAGAACTACAAGCTGGTTATAGCTGTCTTTAAAAAAAAAGTGTGTGTTTGCAGATGTCTGTCCTGGAAATTGATTTTGCTTTTACCCAAATTGTAATGGATTTTTATTTAATTGCTGTCTTGTTTCTTTACTGTATTTATGAGCTTTACTTCAATACTAGAGTTGTTTAGAAAACCACGGTCTTTTTCAAAGGCACACGTGCATGTTATTTCTTTTGTGAAACTGCCACATGGTTTTCCTTAATTGTAGAACAAATAGCCTTCTGAAGAGAAAATGCATGGACAAAAATTCTGACTGGAGGACTGGAATGAGACCTTTAGTTTTGTGCTGCATGATACCTAGCCCTTTGAACTGGAAGGGATTGGAATAGTTTGAGGAAGGAAGAGAGAGGCAAGACTTTTGCTTTGAATTGTCTTAGAAGTTTCTATCTTGACCCAAGAGGCTTCTTTCCTTTGAGAAATCTTAGTAGTGCAACTTGCATGCCTGCCTAGACCTTTCCGATTTGATGACTGCATGTTTGGTGTTAACTTAAGGGCTGACCCTAGTAGGGATCCCAGACGTTCAGATTTCCAAAGTCAGTCTGACCCAGTGGAAGACCCCCCCTTAGGTAATCTGATAACCCAACATTTGAACTCACTAAATAAAAACGAATATGGGGCGATGGTATTGCAAATTATTAAACATTACCAAAAGTATATAAAAATAGTCCCCAAAATAGTTGGGACTTTCTAGCCTGAAGGTTCAGTAAAGAGCTACCAGCCTTTCATTTTGGGATCTCTTTTTGAGAATGATAATAGACAATTCATTGCAAGTTGTCACTTATAAAATATTCTTATGAATATCTGTTTTGTGTAGTTAAATGTTAATTAAAAGTTAATATAAGGTCACCTAGCACATGTGGACAGTTGAATTTGCAGCAGTTCCCTTTTAAAATATATAGGGGAGTGTAAAATGACTTCCTGGAAAGCAGGTAGTATTGCATTACCGGTTACAGTTCAAGGATCTTGATTATACATTTTGTCTAGGTTTTGTTTTGCTGAACCTAGACTTAATGGAATTGGAAATCTCACGCTTGGACTGTAGGGGAAGGATGGGCACCGTCACTAACAGAAGAGACGTAGTGGTCTTCAAAAGACTTCAGAAGATGGAAAGGTTCCTCTTTTTTGGTGTGGACAAGAAAGTGCTGCCATACGTAGAGTGTACTGTGAAACTCGGGTGAGAAATTCTCACTGTATTTTGTAGGATGTTACAACAGTGCTCAACAACTGTGTGTTTTCCTTCAGAATCTATATCCCTACTCCTAATGAAGAAGTGCTTCTTGTCCAAAAGGATGAACCATTGTTTCCAGTCAGTAGAAACTACTATTGGCCTCAGACTAGCCTGTTGATGAAAAGGAATTAGCCTGAGTGAAATATATATGCCGTTTGTGAGAGCACACTGTATCTTTTCTGATGTTTTCTGAAACACTGGTCCCATTGAAAAAAAGAAAGGAAAAAAAGCGCCAATATAAAACCTGATTTTCGAAACAAAGAGCAAAGGTTTTGTGTTCTTTCCAGTGCAATGGGAAGGGAATTTTTCTTTAGTCATCTGATGGGACTGAAATGATTTAGATTAAGGTAACTGGGCTGATGCTGGATGATTTATACAAGATACCATTCAAGAGAACTATCTAAATCCAGAAGGACTTTTCTACTTTGTGCATTACTGTAAAAGGTGGCAGTATACCATGTAGATTACTTCTTACAGACACATCAATTTTTTTATAGCATGTCCTTTTTTACAGGAAGGATGGGATATTGCCAGGCCACTATTTCACTAATAAACTTAAAAAAAAAAAAAAATTGCCTTTCTACAAATGTTTTGAGAAAAACTGTAGAATAAGACAGCAATTTAGACATTTAGAGTAGAACTGAATAATGCCCATTTGTTTGCTTTGTAGTGCTTTTGCATTGTAGTGCTTCCTAGTTTAAAAATTACATCTGAAACTTTGCAGCATTCAGCTGGTGTGTAAGGCAAAAGGTCTTGGTCCAAGCTTAGTGGAGTGAACTGCGTGAATCCTTGTTCGCAGGAGAGAGGGGGGGTGAGCAGTTGCAGCCAAAGAAGGCATTGCTGAACAAGAAGGGAACTTAATTCTGAACTTTCCAGGTAACTCTACAGCTATTCATAATACTTCCCCTTTATATGCTGAGCAGCCTTCTAAACTGTTGTGCTTTGCTTTCAGAGCGTTCGTCGGGATTCTGGGCTCGTTTGGCGCTGTTGGGTGTCCCGACAGCATGCGATGCCACGTGGCTGTTGCTGAATGTGGAGCTGCTGCTCCTTGGTTTGAATGCTGCTGCAACTTATGATGGTCCTGTTCTTAACTACTTTTAAGGGTGTTAAGAGTTATTAAATTTTCCTGTATAAGTGTGTTCGTTTGGCTTAACAGCAAGTCCCAGAGGAAAACATATGCAGAAGGTAGTGTCAAGATAAAAGTTTTTTGGATCTTTTGTTTGCCACAGTATCCAAATAGGGAAAGGAGTGGAGGAAGCTGTTAGACTTGAGGATTCCGCATCCTAAGGTAAACCTCTTCGATTTTATTTGTTGCAGACAAAGGGACAGTGATTGCTTAAGTGTCTTGTTCTACGGAGAAGTTGATGAAATGTTTGGAGAAGGTTTAATGTTCTCTATTAAAAGATGCAGCTTTCTGAGGCAGAGAGGGAGAGATCACAGGATCCTCCCAGATTTCTTAGGCACAAGAAGCCGCCAAAAATGCGTATATAGCTTTGCCGGCTCTGTGTGTGTGTCAAACTGTCTCTTTCTCAGTCATCTTTCTCTGCTTTGGTGTCCAGACTGCTTTGGTGTTCATCTGTAGCTGTTTCTCTAGATGCAGGCCTGCAGATGCAGAAGGCAAACCAAGTCTGTTCAGGTGATCTTGGCTGGGGGTAGGAGGAATGCAGTGATAAGTTGGTCTGAGATAAGGGGAACTTATGTGCCTTTATCTGAAGGAGAGTTGGGGGATTTGAGAAGGTATACACCTGAAAAGAACAAAAAGGAGTCTGAGATGGGATTAGTCCAAGACTGTTGTCACTTGGCCTTGCAGCAGTTCAGCTGTGACTACTGTTCTTTAGTAACTGATGTGAAAGTTCAAGTGTGGTTTGAGAAAACTGCAGTTTTAGATTAATTATTCTGTCAATTAGAAGGATGTACAGTTACCACTCTCCCACTTTAACTTTTTGGATGGATGCCAATTAGGTTGGCAGTGTTCATCACATATATGTGTATATATGCCATGTATAGATTTGGATGACTTAGATTTTTGATCCTGCTGTCAGATGGATGTTGCTGAACCAAGGAATTCGTCTTGAAGTGTGTGTGTGCACGCTAAAAAGCTACACTGAGTGGTTTAGAAAATGGACCCTGGAATAAAGTACGCTTGTAAATATGTTTCCTTTGAAAGCTGCAGGTAGATTTTCTTAGGAGCTGTACCATGCCTCATTCTTCCCTTGCCAGCTTTTTTTGTGAGTGAAGTAGTTTCCTTTTTTTTTAAACCCATTTCACTTAACTGCTTTTGCCCCGTGATTCTTATACAAGCAGGTGCTGATGGCAGGGGATTCATGAAATGCTAAGAGAGGGGAAATCATGAAAAATGAAATACCTTCTTTAGTGTAACAATGAAAATCCTGGGTATTCATATTAAAACCACAGTTATGGCTCACTGTTTTTAAATTTTAATAGTTAATCTTTTACACTCTGCATAATTCCTACTTTTCTAAGATGCGTTATGTGGTAGAAGGAAGCTGGTTATGATATGTGTTATGTTTCCAGCTGTAACTGGCATTGATTAGACTATTGCTGTGATGTTTGTGTGTAGAATTTGTAAATACCTCTTAGAGATGCTGTCAGCAGTTTGAAGTCCCATGGGGCTCTTCCAATAATGCTTCTATGGTTAGTGTAAAGTTCTGATGTTGAGTGTAGTCGAGGAGTCAAAGGACTTGTGTTCGCTTTGATTGCTACTGCTTCAAGTGATAGTCATCTCTTCAGTTAAGAAAATGTAACCTGTGTGTGAACACAGAAGTAATTTTCCAGTTTTTCTGGCCGTGCACTGCTAGATGCAGTTCCTCAACTCTCAGCTGGAGTTGTGCTGCATGCATTTGGGAAGTGCTGCGTGACTGCTAACACTGCAGTCAGAGAGAGGTGGCAATAGAAACGCAAATGGATAAAACAGTAATGTCAATAGTTGACAGTAATGATGGGGGGGGACAGACTGCAGAACCGTTTGCTGCTTCAGTGAATTACTGAGATGTGACAGCTTATTTTCTTCTGCTGCTGTTAGAAGTACTACTTAATACTAAAGAAACAAGTTAGAAAGACGTGAGCTCTTAACCCTGTACTTCTGAATTCATTCTGTATGAACTTCATTGTTTTGAGGGGGGTTTATGTAAAAGTATGGAGAACTATATACTTACCTTTACCTTTAAAAAAAAAAAGTAGTTTTGAGTTCTCCCAAATAATAAGATTTTAGTTTAAAATGTTCTAAATAAAATAAAGTAAGTTCTAAATCATCTTCAAAAGATTTACTAGATTTTATGTAAAAGGCACTGCAAACTCATCTGCTTTTTTTTGGACCTTTTTATTGTACATTGTTAACTTTTAACAGTGGCTTTTTGAAACATGTAAGAAGCTGCCCATAGTGTTGTGCATGGAAGGTGGGAGAGGGTCACCTCCTTCCTTGTAATGCCAAACTCCAGAAATAAACAGAAATGCTTCTTAAAGGCTTGCAAATCATGGAAGTAGTCTTACTTTGCGCTTAAGATATCTTTTGGATTATAAATAAAATCCAGAAGCTCTGGGCCTAAGTTTCTCTTGGCATTCATAACCACATCTGTCTAAACCTGAACAGATACCTTGCCTGAAGAGTAGAATAAAAATGATTTTTCAGCTTTTCTTCTCCAAAATGTTTTGAAGTTCACGCACATTTTAACTCATAATTGTGAATAGTTTGTGCTTAACAGGAAAAAAAAAATCTCAAGGCCCATGATTTCCCCATTAGCTTTGGAGAGTTGAAATGATGCCTTGAGGTGTGAACTATGCTTTCTATGACCTACTGCTTGCATCAGTTGTTATTATATGGTTGTAATTACAAATGCGTCTTTACCCTGATGTCTGCATCATGCTAGGGTAGGGTGTGGGTTTTGGAGGTTTTGTGTTTGGTTTGGGGGTTTTTATCAAAATGGCTGACTTGGTTGGGTGAGGCCTTTGGGGCTTACACGTATTTCAAATACAGCCTTCTCTACTTGCTTGTCCTTGAGTGTAAGTCAAGTGGCTTCTGTAGAGAACTGATGAGAGAAGTTTCTTGCAACATCTGGAAGAGGCTGTAGGCCACGGGTTGCCTGTAGCAGCAAGGGCCATCTGTACTTGTCATCCTTGGTATTTTTAATCAATTATTCAAGGACTCTCTCTGCTTCTTCACAGATATTGATGAGGGTTAAATAAATAAATAACTCCAATGGCTAAATATCTAAGGAATTACTTACTCTTACGTGGTGATTTCAAGGTGATTAAGGCTTTGAAAAATCCTTGCTATGAAACTGGAGTCCTGTGTAACAGAGGCTGTGGTTTGATGTAAATTGGGCTTGAGGGCTTTCTGTAGTGGTTCTAAATGCTGCAGCCACATACCACAAAATGTTGTTCTGGTATAAGCCAACAAAAATGTCAAGTGTTTCACAAATTTGAGTAAATTAAACTGTAGAAGCAGGCTTTAAGTTGAATTGGACTTAATCTGTCTGCCATTCTAGTCTTATGACAGCTAAAAGATTGTGTACTTGTATTTGTTCTAGATCAGTTGGTTGATTAAAAAATAGTTGGTATTAATGATCATTGATCTGAGGTGTGTTCATTTGGTATTTTTACCCCTTGACAATTTGCCAGTAACACTGCCTTGAGCATGCTCCGGAACCTGGGCGGTGGCTTTTGTTCACCTGTACACCAGAATCTCATTTTGCTGCATTAGTATGGTTTTACATCTTCTAAAACTAATTGCAGGCGCATATGGCATGAGATTGAGGACAGCGGCTTTAAGTGATCACAATGACAAATTGGGGTATGTGACTCTTGTGGTATTTGATATCTTTCTTTATCCCAAATGGATCTGAGGAAATCCAGCAGTCTCTTGGCTTTTGACAGATACCAGTGAGATACAAGTGCAGGGCAGTAGCTTTGTCTTGTAACTTTTGTCTACTTTCCCATTCACACATTTGGAAAATTGTACTGTATTTTCTATGCCAGTGCATGGTTCCTTGAAACAGACTTTAAGATAATAAATGATACTTATGTATCCATGGATGGAGATGTTCAAGCTAGTCTGGAACACATAGATAAGATAAATGCTAACAAAGTGGCCTCTTTACAATGTGGGGAGAAAATGTGACTTGTTGAAGCTGCCTGTGTCCTCCCCCAGTCTTAGCCCTCTTTGTAAAAACATTTGCACCGTTGATCTTTTCCCATCTGTCATGGTTTAACCCCAGCCAGTAACTTTGGCAGTCGCTCGCTCACTTCCCCCCCTACCCAGTGGGATGGGGGAGAGAATTGGGGGGTGAAGTAAAACTCGTGAGTTGAGATAAGAACAGTCTAATAGAACAGACAGGAAGAAACTAATAATGATAATAGTAACAATAATAAATTGACAATAATAAAAGGATTGGAATATACAAAACAAGTGATGCACAATGCAATTGCTCACCACCTGCTGACCGATGCTCAGTTAGTCCCTGAGCAGTGATCCCATCCACCCCCGCTTCCCCCAGTTTATATACTAGATGTGACATCACACGGTATGGAATACCCCTTTGGCCAGTTTGGCTCAGCTGTCCTGGCTGTGTCCCCCCCCAACTCCTTGTGCCCCTCCAGCCTTCTTGCTGGCTGGGCACAAGAAGCTGAAAAATCCTTGACTTGGTCTAAACACAACTTAGCAACAACTGAAAACATCAGTGTGTTACCAACATTCTTCTCATACTGAACCCAAGACATAACACTGTACCAGATACTAGGAAGAAAATTAACTCTATTCCAGCTGAAACCAGGACAGTCCATCAGTCACCCTTGCTGGACTCCTCTATCAGCTGCTTTGACTCTATAAACCCAGCAGCAAACCTGGATGGGGCTGGTCAGCTCTTCTACCTCCCAAGGTACTGAAATAGTCCTTTCTGGAAGTGCCAAAGGAAGGGCTGGGCTTTCAGAGGAAACATGAGGGTGGGGACAAAAAGAAAGTAAGCCATTGCCTTTCTTTGGCAGCAAGCCATTGGAGCAGTTGCCTCTGGAAGTGGAGTCAAGCTGTAATAGAAGGCCATGGATAATGTACGCTCAAGTTAGGCTACTTTTGAATAACAGAGATAACCTACCTGTTATCATGTTGTGCTGAGTACCCTTAAGGTACAGCTCTTTGTAGTTTTCTTCGGAAAAGCCATCTCATGGCCATTGTACTTGTGTGCTGCAGCTGGCTGGCCCCCCCAGCTGCTGGTAGGTGTTCTCCTCCATGGTAAGCTAGCTCAAGAAGTTCTTGCTCCTGTGACTCCTATAACTCCTGTGCTTGCTGCCATCATTCTTTGGTGCTGGAACTGTTAGATCATGCTGAAAAAACAGATTTAAAAAATAATAAAACCTTTTTGTTTGTCATGGGTTGACTCCAGTGATCCATTTAACTGGTTACTACAACTGAGGAGTAGCAAATTGTAGCATAGATAAGAGAACTTTATGTGCTGGCTTTCCCACTGTAATTAACCTACCAGGAACCACAGCCTTGGTTGTGCTTGATCCAAAGTTCTTACATTTGGAGTCAGCACTAATGACCAGGCCTTAGAATTAGCAAAGGCATTGACTTCCTCTGTTAATAAAAGCAAAATGCTTGTATTGGATTTCATGAAAGCTTTCCTTTTTTTTTTTTTCTTTCCCATGCTGCTGATTAAAAGCAGATATTGTTAAAAGACTTGTTTTTGAAAACGGTCGAAATGTGGAATTGCTGGGAGAACAGTGACAGGCTTATGGTCATCTGCATCCTGAGGCCGTTAGTAAATGTCTGTCCTTATCCATGATCATTGCAACAAAAATTAAATTTTGCTATAGTGGCACACCTAGTGTCTCTGTTTCTTATTTACAAGCACATCTGGAAAGAATGTGAATAAGATCCTAGAGTGGGTTTCCTTATTTACTTGTTCAAGTTTCACTTAAATCGCATTGTATTTTGTTACTTAAAAGAAACCGTGTGGGCAGTTGCTGTCCCATTGCAGTCCTTTGGCTATCAGGGTGGGTATTGCGATGACCTACCCCCTCCACGGCCACCCCCCAAAAAACGTGTGCCTTTCACAGCCCGACGGCTCTTCCCCAGTGCCTGGCTCACTTGCACAGTTGTGACAGTTTGTAAAACTGGGAAAAGATTTGCATCTTTTGTGGCAGTTTTCCTTGGAAGATTATTGTTGAAGTAGCCGATGAGCTCTGCTGCTCTGTCGATGACCCAAGTGGGTCCTGGAGAAGTTTGGGGAGAGAGAAGGAGATGCTGTTAATGCTGCCAGCAGTAGAATGCATTGTAATTCTTCAGATTCGGGGATGGGGTGGGGGGAATCTGTTTCTTCTCTCCAGAAATGGAGTAGGGAGTGGCTCTGCTCTTTAAGCGGGTTTCACTCATGACCCAGAGAAGAGTACAAGCAGAAACCTGAACCCCTATTTGGTATATGCAGCCATTTAAAAACAGACATGCATGCTTTGATTCAGCTTGCTCTTGTCTGATAATTGTCTTGGATCTTGGCCATTATACTTTGAAAATCCCTCATTTCAACAGTAAAAGGAGTGTTTCCAGTTCTGAAATGTACAAAAGTCGTTTTACTTTGAGTTCCATGCTTGTTGTTCTACAGTATATTCCTTTTTAGTAATTAAAGCATATGTGCTAAAATTAAAGTGAGTAAAATATTTAAGTATGCTTAAACCTTAGTAGAGTTCAGGCCTTTCTGCAGCATTAAGTAGTATGTCAGTTGTTTGGGTTTTTCCCCTGGGAGAAGTCTGCTTAAGATTCTGACAGTTGTACTTAAAACTTGACCAGCTTGGTTGTACGGTGCTCAGAAGTCCGCCGGTGCTCTGGAGTTCTTCTTGTCCTTTGGGTTAGATATCGTCACAGAGAATGGTATGACAGAGGGCCTGGTATCATGTACTTTTTATCTCCAGCAGGCATCATAAAATTAGTTGTTCTAATCATATTTAAATGTGCAGGGGCAGAACCGATACTTAGTGGTGCTGTTTGGTATGTGCTAAGGTATAGAGGTGCTGTTTAGGAACAATATGGATGAATAATTTAGAACTCTAATTTTCTTGTAAGAATCTCTGCTCTGTTAAAATCAAAAGGATGAGATGATGTGTACCTATACATGAATGGAAACTCTTGCATGTCCTAATTTGAATCATACCTCAGCCCAGGAGTATACCAGCTCCTCCTGTCACATTCCTGGAGTGTGACGTTACCTCGGATCCAAAGTAGAGAATGCCTGAAGATGTTTTGGCTTCTAAGCTGGCATCGAAAGACTTTTTTCCTGAACTGTCGAAAAAGAATCAAATTGGGGTAAAAGCTCAGTCAATGTAAACTCTTGTGCACATTTCTGTAGCTTGTATCATGGGGGTTTTTTGGCCTTTTAGGTGTCTGTAATTTCAGATTAATACACTGAACACAGGTTGAAGATGAGCAATTCTGACATGGTCCTTAGTGTGAGTTGGCAGCCTAAAAAGGAGCTTAGCGATGTATCAAGGTAAAAGCAAGACAGACATGTTGTCAAAGGGAGGGAAGAGAAGAAGAGTTAAATGAAATAACGCAAATGTAGCAGGATCAGAGGAGAACTAAATAATCAAAGAACGAATTGCTGATAGTGAAGAGCCACAAAAATAGCTTGTCTCTTGTGCAGTTCTTGTACAAAAACAAGACTGACTACTTATTATTTGTTTTCTGTGAAATACATACCGCATTTAAAAAAGGAGATCTAAAATGCTTACACAGAAAGAGGAGGTGTAATTTCCAAGCAGATGATGACTGCGTCAGAAGGAAATAGATCTGTACTTTTGTAAATGGGAATACTGGTAGTATGATAGCTTGTGGAGACTTCTCTTTAAACCTGACCTGAATCTAGTTTTTACTCTCAAAGAGGAAAAAACCTTCCACATGGGCATCAACTGCAGTTTTGTTAGTAGAGTCATCAGTCTTCTGGTCATTGAGAAACAAATGACACACTAGAAGTAAGCAGTTGCAGGTGTCATTTGGAAAGTGGATGAGAGATTTGAGCGTGCGAAACAGTTTTCTTTCTGGTGCCGTCTGCTTATTGCAATGCAGACTTGAAGCCAAAGAGAAACTCTACAACCAGTTTATGAAAGAGCCTGGATTTGGGTTTTTTTTAGCTGATTGACTTTTTTATTTTTACTAAAATATTAAGAGAGATGCTGCAGCTCATGGTCACAGGGCTGGGGAAATTTTGTAGTGGTTGAACTATATCTACTTATTAGAGTTTTTTAAAAAAAAAAAAGCTTAGTCTGAAAGATCAACTTCTTCAACTGTATTGAAGAAAATGGAAGAAGTGTCTTGTCATGACTGTTCAAGTAATTGAGAGAAAATAAACGACAATACTTTCAAGACCCCGGATTTTGAGAACTGAATTTGAACAAAGGAGCACTTTAGTTGGATCATTCAACTGAAAAGCAGACTTTGTCTTCTAAGCAGTTTGGAATAGTAAATGTCACACTTCTCTGCATTTCAAGCTCTACTTTCTGGTTTGTTTTGGCCATTGTTTGGAAGAAAGAATAAAATATCCTTTTGCACATCTTTATTTTAAAATGTGGTAATCCAAGGCTTAAGGATCAAAAAATTAAATACTTTTCTGAGAAGACTGAAGCAACATATGTTTCTGCTCTGACACAAGAAAATAATAAAATAAGATTAAAACACTATAGAACTTGTCCCTCTGTACGTGGCACTGGTGAGGCAGCACCTCGAGTACCATGTTCAGTTTTGGGCCTCTCACTACGGGAAAGACGTTGAGGTGCTGGAGCGTGTCCAGAGAAGGGCAACCACGTTGGTGAAGGGTCTGGAGCACAAGTCTTGTGAGGAGCGGCTGAGGGAACTGGGGTTGTTTAGTCTGGAGAAAAGGAGGCTGAGGGGAGACCTGATCGCTCTCTACAACTACCTGAAAGGAGGGTGTAGTGAGGTGGGTGCTGGTCTCTTCTGTCAAGTAACAAGCGATAGGACAAGGGGAAATGGCCTCAAGTTGCTCCAGGGGAGGTTTAGGTTGGATATTAGGAAAAATTTCTTCACCAAAAGGGTTGTCAGGCATTGGAACAGGCTGCCCAGGGAAGTGGTTGAGTCACCATCCCTGGGGGTATTTAAAAGACGTGTAGATGTGGTGCTTGGGGACATGGTTTAGTGGTGGACTTGGCAGTGTTAGGTTTGTGGTTGGACTTGATGATCTTAAAGGTCTTTTCCAACCTATATGATTCTATGATTCTAAAGTTTCCATATTTGATTTTCATTACTGTGTAGCTCAGTAGCGTATTAATGGAGAGTTGTATCTAATTGAATATAAACTGTTTCTGAACAAACAATGCTTGTTTTGTTAATACATTGAACTTCTTTGCCACACTAAGGTTAGAAACTGACATCAATATATGTTTTGGTGACTTTTAAAGGTGTGAAATTGAATAATTTGAATACTTGGTGTCTTTTTCCCCATGTTGTGGGAATGTATCTTAGGGGGCTGGCACTCAAATCATAACTGGAAATTATTCTTTGAACTCTTTTCAATCTGCAGTCATTAATCAGAGTGTCTGAAATCAGCCTGCAATAAATGGAATGCCTACTTCTTTTTCAGGGGTGTCTTGGTGAGACTGGAAGGATGCAGCCATCCTGTTGTGATGAAAGGCTTGTGTGCAGAATGTGGCCAGGACTTGACTCAGTAAGTATTCTCAGCTCTCTTTTCCAACTTCCTTGCTTGTAATTAGGGATCCAGGCTCTTCCTTCTGTCATTTACTTCTTTGCTTCTCTGTTCTCAGTCTTGGTAGTTGTGAATCATACCTATAAGGATATCTGTGAAGTTGTAGATACTAGCAGGGAGGGAGAATAGTATTCATACAGCCTAACATAAGTAGGTCTACTCAGAGTGCTACTATAAGGAAAGTTGAGAGGGAGTTTCCTCTAGAAGTTAAATTTCAGCATAAAGGCTCACATTTGCTTTAAAAAAAATATATCTATTGAGATTGACTCATGAAATTATTGTTTAAAGTTGAGTGGTCTGAATATATTAATTCTTGATCACATTATTAATATTGTAATCATTTAATAAAGTGTATTTCTCTACTGAATAATTGCGGCTTGTAGGCAGGAATCTGTGTTCGTTGTGGATAAAATCAACACATGAAGAGGAAATAGGCAAGATCTGTGCTGCTGTTGCAAAGTGTCTTAATTTACTTTTGCTATTTACATAAGGCACTTGTTTTGTTACCCTGAAATTTTCAGATATGTGCCCTCTTTCTCCTTATATGTCACTGTAGTCACAGATATATTATTTAGAATTATATTTCCTTTTAGCCATTACAGGGATTCATAACTAGGAATATGGGTGAATAAGATGCTATGACGGTACTTGAATTACAGTCCATGTTACAAATTTATGACTTAATAACTGCGCACACTCTCTTTCTGTGGAGATAAATGTAGGGTAACTTACTACCTTAAGTAGAAAATGTAAAGAGCATGCATACAGACATAAATTATCATCACAGTGTATCTGACTTTGCTTTCTATGTACTTACAACTGAGGCTGAGAGTTGTAAGGTGTGTCAACAGTGACTTAATAAACCTAAGAGTTTTATCTGTGCAGGTGTAAATAGCTGTGAGGTAATACCAGTCTCATTTATGTGACCTTGCTTCATTTGTACTGTGTCTGAATGGGAGCTAGCTTGTCTCCAGTGCTTTCAGTTTAAGCGTTCCGTACTGTTTTCAATTTTTTTGTGAAATATTCTGCTGTGGAACTGAAGGAATTTAAGCCTCTGGCCAAAAAGAAGGCAAATGCAAAAGATGACTGTATTTCTTTTTTGCTCTGCTTCATTGCTAATACAGTTGGTAAAGAGAATGTTTCTTAGGCTTATCAAATTACTAATTCAACAGCTGTTTTCCAAAATGCACTGTATAGTAGCCTGGATTTTAGAAAGAATGTTGCATGCTCATTTCATTTGGAAGGAAGTACTTTGGTTTTATTTTAATTTACACTCATTATTAAGAATTATTTTGTGAACATTATCGCATAAACCAGCACAAGTGGACTGAATATCGAAAATGTTACGCAATAGGTAGCCCAGTTAATGGTTGGCTATAACCTTTAATGAAAAGTTGACTGTTAACATTTTGTAAACAAGTATTATTTGGCAAAACAAAATACCTAACAAAAAGCTAGGATAATACTGAATACGGCTTTGCCTGCCCTGAATGAATATTTGATTTGAGGTTTGAATACAGTCACATCTAAATATTGCTATACTGCTATTATTTCACTAAAAATTTAAATAAATTCAGCGTATGTGGTGAATTCAGTTTTCTCAGTTAATACTCCTCTACTTCAGTTGTCTTCATTTATACAAAATGGCTTATACATCTGCAAGAATGTGTTAGGTCTGGTGAGCCTATATCAGAAGACAATTCAAAACCATCAATGCTTTTCTTGATTGAACAAAAGCAAGTACAGCCAGTTCACTGCCACCTTGTTGGGTGTTAGTGGTACATCCTTTCTGTTAAACAATTCTTATGCTCATTCAACAAATGGTCTGAAAGGAGGTCATATTTTTTAAAGGCTCATTTAAAGTACCATTCAGTATTATATATAAGAAGTGTTCTGAACTCTGAAGCAAAGAATGCAAGATGCTAAAATGTGTATGTAAACTGTGTACCAAATGAAATCCGTCTTTCGTTTCTGGGTATCAGTGCTTCCAAACACTATGGTACAGTAAAAGCATATCTGTCTGTGATTGTGTCTGCTTCAACACAGCTCAGTAATTTTTTCTCAGGAGCTTGCTTGTCATGAAGTGAAAGCTGGGTGAAGTTTAACTCTGGTTGTAGATCTAATACCAAATTTTGTCCTTGGTAGAACAGGTACTTGGGAGAATTAAAAGATGTGCATGTGTCACAGAGGACAAAATTTGTACAGTAGTATTTTTAATGTTGGTGAACTGTAAATAATGTCTTTAAAATTAGATATCGGAGTTCACAATAAATTGATCTATGTAAGCTGGAAGCTAGCGATACTGACACTATGTGGGGTTACTTGGTCAGTTTTCAATGAATTTAATATTTGTGTGTGTACATACACACAGACACATTCTCTCATATATATATTTATGAGGATGGTACCTATTCTGTATGTATTAATATTTAGCTGTATATACCTCCATCTATATATCTTATGGGTATGTATACAAGTAAGGCTGTATGTGTGATAGTATACACATAAATAAAATAAATACAGGCACACATGTAGTACCTCATTCTGTTTGTGCTGAAGGGAAAAAGCATGTATAGGGATTTTTTTGGATGCTTTTCTTGAAGCGGCAGCCACATGCAAGTCTCTGTTATGCATAAAGAATACCTTTGCCTGTCCTTTGCTTAAATTTATTTCATAGTCTGGCTTGGAGAAAAGTAGGTAATTGCATGCTGAGTGATTACAAAAAAAGGAAAGGAATACTTTTAAATTTTAATGGTTTAGTAGTGATCTATGCATTGATTGGCATTAGAAAACACTTACAAGCTGTCTGTTTCATCTTAGTGTCATTTTTCTTGAAATAATTATATGGAAGCACAACTAATTACAGTGACTTGCAAGGTTTTTATGGTGAGCTGCTTTGATCTCTTTCTCCGTTTTGTTCAGTAACTTGCATTAACAAGAATTTGAATTAATGTATTAGTCAAAATAGCTCTTTTTAGTCATAGTTTTTTGGTGGTGACTAGTTTGATACTACAGATTTTAGTGTGTTCAACTTTTCACTGAACTATTGCTCTCTTTTGATGCTTCTTTTCCCTGCATCGTTAGGATACGAAGCAAGAATGGAAAGCAGAATGTGCCATTATCCACAGCAACTGTGTCTATGGTTCACAGTGTCCCAGAACTGAAAGTTAGCTCTGAGGTAAGTACCATCATGCTTTCTTTATTCATACGTTTCACTGTAGCTCCACGGTTGAGAAGCATAATTATAGGAGTTTCTTCAGTGTTGTATACGCTTCATACAGAAAGTTTGGCTTCCCTTTGAAGAGGAATTTGGTGTTGAACATCAGTAGCGCAGGGTTTTTGTGTGTTCACCCTAACGCAGATTGATTGCTAATTAGGTTTTATAGTGTTTTTTTAGAGCTGTGCACTGAAAAGATGGCACTTCTGTGACAGCAGCCTGAAAACTTAGTACTTTAATGGTTTTGTCTCCAAGAATGAGCAGTTTGTAGAAAATTCAGTTTCCACTAGCTGAAATGTGTTCAAAGTTTGCAATGTCTTTGAACCCTAGCTTCGCCCTTCACCTTGAAATTGGTCCCACTAGATATAGTAAAGCTAGTTTGTTTGCAACTTACCTGTATGTTAAACTTATTTCATGATTTTTCAAATATTCCATTCAGCTGAGTTATCAAAAGATACTTTTCATCCCTCAGTTTCTTTAGAGGAAAAAGTATGTTTATTTTGACGATAAACATTTTATTTATCTTTCTTACCAACTTGATCCTTTTTTTTACCTTTTCATGTTGCTGCTTGTTCTGTTCTTTTTTTTTTTTGTAACTCTTCAGAGAACACCAATGAGAAGAAATATGAAAATATAAGCAGCTAGAAGTGTCCCCATCATAGAGGAGTGTTTCAAAGGGCAGTTTGCACTTGACTCCTGCTGCTTTGTAACGCTCCACTTAACTTTGCCTTTAAGTTTACCTGTCTCGTGGGTAACACGGCAGCTTGCTATCAGAAGTGGTTAAAGTGAACACAGAGCTTAATGTGGTACTTTGAAAGTTTGTAAATATGCACAAGAGGAGTAAACTTCGGCTCAGATTTACTGGAGTATAAGGTCTTTGATGTCAGTGCCCACATAGAGCTACATAGTCTTAACTATTTATGTCTGGAGTCATGTATTCTTTCATCTTAGGTTGACAGTTACAGTTATTTCTGTCTTTAGCAGCTTCAGTTTTATATGCAGCCTAGTGTTGTCAGCCATATTGTACCTAATTGGTACGAAATTGCTGAACGCAGTAGCCAAAGGTTTCAGACCTACTGATGAACTTGTCCTTTGTGTACCCCAAAGCTACTGCAATTTTGTTTCAAGACTCTTGGCCTTCAATTAGTTTGGTGGTTACTTATTTATTAAATTTGGAAGTTGTTGTGTTGAGTTTATCATTTTTAAGAGTTACTAGTGTCACAAAGATCTGAGAGTAGACTTTGGGAATACGTTGTTTTTTTTCCTGTAGAAAAATTGCTGACAAAGCTGCCATCACTACAGTTATGTTGAAGCATCATTTCTTATGCAGTTAGTTTGTAGCAGAACTTCTCAAGTTTACAATACACAAAAGGCAGTAAACCTGATTTCAGTTCTTCTAAGCTAAGCTTAGTTGTGAGTATTTTGTTACAGCAAGCTGAGCAGCTAGGAAGAGAAGATCAACAGCGACTACATCGAAATCGAAAACTGGTGCTCATGGTAGATTTGGACCAGACATTGATCCATACTACAGAACAGCACTGCCAACAAATGTCTAATAAGGTAAGTAATAACTTTCAAGCCAAAGTAATGACAGCAATATTTCTAACTATTTAGATGATGGTTCTTTAAGAAAACATTCTGTGGTTAGGTAAAATTGTAGTTGAAGACTAACAGAAAATGAGAAATAAGTCTTCTGAAATATGTTCCTTTTTTCTCTACATTTAAATTGACGGTTTGTTTTCTTCCATTTATGCTTTCCTGCACTTTTCCATTCCAGTCACTTTAAGCGAGAAGTTTCAGGTAGCTATTTTTAATCTCTGCTTTCCTTCCTCTACGATTCACAAGCTGAGCACTCAGTACTGAGACTTTTTTTCCCCTCCAAGTCTGAGGTGGTTATAGTGAATTAGTGTTCAAAGTCCCCTTTGGGATAATCCTGTGTGTTACTACATCTGTCATTCCATGAATATGTCTAGTGATTTTTTTTTTCTCTTCAGTTTTGTTTTTTGGGGGGAGTTTGGGTGTTGCTGTTTAATTTCTTCATTAAACACTTGTCATTGAACTGATAGGGACTATTGGCTTGTAACATTTCCAATTTGGAAACTTTAAAACAAGAAGCACATTGGAATGCGTCTACAGTGTCTCGTACAGGAGGATGCAAATTCAAACTCCGGTGTCATGCAAACTGTGGTTGCTTAGTTCCTCTTTTTTTCCACTTGCCATTCTCGCATGTCCAGTACGTTCAGCGTGTGTTCACACCTGCTAGCAAAAACCAAGCTGTAAATGTACTTTGCAATTGAGAGGAAAGGGAACAGTGAATATTCAGTTTAAAGATTAAAATATCTTCTGTATTTGAAAGGCTACATCTTCATCTGTATAAATGCATGGTTTGAAGAAAAACTTCTTTTTAAAAGATTTTGAGATTTTTAACTGGGACCTTTATCTGCAAACTTCCTTCCTGGTTTGCTATCTGATGGTGTTCTTCCACAGACATAATATTTTTTCATCCAACAAAGTCTTTATCTGAGCTCAATATGTACTGAAGCTATCTGAGTGAAGTAGACTGAGTAGTACTGATTGGAGTGAGATCCTGAACTTTCTAAGAAATTTCTCAAGTTGCTTTTTTCAGATCGGTTTGCTGTAAGTAAAGATTTGAATGAAAGTTACCTTGATCATAAACTTTTCAACAGTGCAGCTTCCTGCATTTCAAAAACTTAGTGTTGGACTGCCTGGCACAGAGCAAGAATGGGCTTTGAATTTTATTCATCCACATAATCTTTGTGGCTGAAACTTGCTTTAGCCTAGTCAGATGAAATAAAAGTAGTGGAAGTGATGGAAGAGGACACTTCTGGAATGCTGGCATTTTTGTTTGGTATTTTGGTAATATGAAACATGCTTTTTCTTCTAGGGAATATTTCATTTCCAGTTAGGTCGAGGTGAGCCTATGTTGCATACTCGGTTGCGTCCTCATTGTAAGGAATTCCTGGAAAAAATTGCCAAGCTGTATGAATTACATGTTTTTACTTTTGGCAGCAGACTGTATGCACATACAATTGCAGGTGAGTAGTATATTACATTTAACAATATTTACATAATCAGCCTTCGTACTCCTATAACTAGTTTCCTTTCTGTGGTTTTTTACAAATATTTGTTCTTTGTTTTGTGCAAAAACACTTCCTAAATAGTCCTGTAAGCAGAATTCTTGGCTCGTTTGCAAGGCAGTGCCTGTATGGCCTGTAATTTTAAAAACAATCCATTTTTTCCCATCAGACATGCTTTTTTTGCTTCCCTGATGGTTGCAGAATCAGATTGTGGCATGACAACTAGTGCATTCCTATTGAATCAAGTAAGAAATTATGCTGATGGGCTCTAAAAATGATTTCCAACATCACTTGTCTTAGAAATCTAAAGCAACAGTTCCATAAAAATCAACAAAATGAAATTATCTCCCCCTGTGGGGAACACTACCACCACCGCTTGCTGTTTCCTTTCACCAAAGGAAGTTTGGCTGCTATAAATCAATTCACAGCAGTTCTGTGTGTATCCTGGAGCCAAGATGCACTTATTTGAGAAAGAGCACAGATCTAGCAGTATTTTCATATGTTCTTCTCACGAACTTAGAAATATTTTCTCCTAGTAACTGAAAACTTGCATTTAAACTATAGCAATAGTAGTCTATGGTGTGGGTCACTGGCTGAAATTTTTTTTTTTTTCCCAACAAGCATAAAAGAAACCTACCCTGTTATGCAAGCATATGGGTCAGATTCATGGTAGGAGTGTGACCATGTGTTTAAACTGTAAAATTGGCTTTCATCCATCTTAAGTCTTCCTTGACAGAATAGCATTTTCACCTCAGACTTTCCTTTATTAAGTCCTGTCAGACTAAGACAATATAATTAACAATGTTTTAGGTTGTGACTCTGCATGTCAAACTGTCGTTGCTGCTGTTCCATGTCTCCTACCTTTAAGTTGTCTTTCACATCTGCTTTTTTTGTGTCTTGTTGCCATGCATGCCTCCAGCAACGCTATGCCAGCAATCCCACTTCTTGGCAAGAAAGGAAGATTCCAAAATAGTTAGGGAGCTAACTATCCTAGTTAGCTCTAGAACAGTTTAGAAAAGAATTGTGTAATTAGAGAATTCTTTATGCATGTTAAATAAGCCACAGAAGATGTTTGTAATGGCAAATACAAGAGGCTTCTGTAATCAGAAAGTGATACCTATTTGTGGGCTCCAACTAATCTCCTTGAAAGAAAGTTCAGGAGAAGCATGTCCTGTCCTGCCCATCCAAGTGAACATTTCTACATTACTCAATATTTATTGGCTGAGTTGTTTGAAGAATCTTCCTAAAGCTTTGTCAGTCTCACTGCTGGATTAGATATTGTGTACTGCTAATGCATTAACACTTTTTGTACCCTGCTGTCCTTAAGAGTGTGGTTATTTCTTGTGTAGCAAAAGGGGAATGGTTTTCTTGTACACTAGGTCTAAATACCTGGTAGTAACAAATCGGGTGGGCAGTCTTCCTCAGTTGGATCTATGTGCCAAAATCTGCACGTGGCCTAAGGTCAGAAGACGTATAGCAAATATGCTTTGGAGGCAGGGAGAAGAATGAGTTGCAGAGGTAGTTAACTCATGATATGTAAGTGCTTTCCAATGGTTGATCTTCTCTCAACATGTGATTTGGTCCTGTCTTTGCTCATTTTAATGTCTGAGCTAAAATTTGGATTACCCTGCAGTCCTCATGCTGGCACAGACTGATACTTATAATGTGACAAGCCTCTTTGTGGGCATCATACTTGAGCTGCTCCATCTGTTCTGTAGAGGAAATAACCACCAAATGAGCAAATTAGGGTATTGCTGCTTCCTGACATCCCCAGACTTCTGGATTTTTGCCTGAAGCTATCTAACCTCATCAAAAGCATTCAAACTAGAAGTGGATTACTTGTACAGTGATGATGATAGGTTCAGCTGAAATATGTTGGTATGGAGAAACAGTTGATAGAGCCTTTGGTCCCCATACTTACCTGTGTGACCAAGATGCAGTAACAGAGAAATATATAGCTAATACATACAGAGAACACTTGATGGCAGTATTGGTTAAATGATTTCTCAGAGAGAGCTGTCAGTTTGGTATTTTACCGTTATCCCTATGTTACATAAAGGAAGGACTTTTAATAAAATGCTGGGAATCTTTTTCATAAGAAAAAGGTTGTTTTCTTAGGCTCTCTGTATACATCCTATATTTCTTTGTGAAATCTGAACTCTAAGCTGCTCCCTCCATGTCCTGGAAGTCTTTTTCCTCATTTAGCAAACGGATGGCATCTTGTCAGTCCTTTTCTCTCTTCCCACCTGACTCCCATCAGCTGTTAAGTGGGATTAGCTGATATTTGTAAACACCATTTATGTCTGCTGAAGTCATTTATCCTAAACCCTTTCTTATTCTAACACATTTACAAAGTAGTATCTTGTAGTATTTTTATGAAGATGAGTTCTAGATTTTGTAATCTAGAGCTTCCTATAGTATTTCTCTTCTATGTAATTATTTTATCCATTGTTACTTAATTATTTTTTTTTCCTACTCTGCATAAGAGAAGTTCGGTGTATTTAATACTGAAGACAGCTTAAATGCTGGTTGTAGAAGTCCATGCCACTGTGAATTTTGAGTTCAGAGGCCACTAGGCAACTTTAATTCAATGGGAAATCACTCTTCAGATTTATAGTGGAATTTAGAAAGTAGGGCTAAGTTGAGGGCATTGATATGTATGGTTTGTTACAGCAAGTATATTACAGTATGTATTTCAATAAATGACAGAATAAGTGCATATACAGAATCGCTGGTGTGTGAAGGTCTCCAGTGCTCTTGAAAGATGGGATCAACAGCTCTTTCCAGGTTCTAAAGTAGGACCTAAAGTAGAACTGGAGGTGACCTGATTCTTCAGAAATTCAAGTTTAGATTCATTTTTAAAAGGACTTCTTCAAATTCACATTGGATCCTACTGTTATATCACTTCTAGGAATTGCTACTTAACTCAATCTGTCTCTAAGATTTGAGACTTCCCCAGTATGAGTTAGTTACTTTTAAGCATTGTATCTTACGATGTTTTGGGGTTTTTTTTAACTTAACTTTACTAGTCTAATTTACAAGTTTGCTTTTTGAAGAGACTCTATGTAAGATCAGGTAACACAGCTTGATAAGAGTGTATGTGCAAAGACCCAGTCTGAGATACTGGAAAACAAACAACTGGAGGGAATAGTCTCTGCTAGGTAAGTCTACTGAATAGTCCCTTGTAGTATGGCAGTCAAAGGATAATGATAGTGTCTTCAGTTTGTTAAAGAAACTACTTAGAGGTGTACTCAGCACACTGTCTAATTTATGATAATAAATGGAAGCTCAGTTTTGCTTTGGAACAGCAAGTCTTTGTCTTCAATCTTTCTGACTTTTACAAAAGGCTTTAATTTTTTTAAACATGCTTACAAAATGAGAAATTCATCAACATTTATCCTTCTGCTGGAATGATTTGTTCAAAGTGATGCTTCAGTAAAAAAAGTTCTGTTAAGAAAAAAATCATTATCAACACTAAGGCAGCAAACTGTGACCATGATAATATTTCACTTTCATGTTTCTGTTTACTCAGTGAGGTTATACATAGAACTTTTCATTGCTCTGAAGTCACAAACTTGCAGTAAAATGCCCCCACAGAAAAGTGACATCATCTAAACAGAAGCTTTTTTGGTGGTCTGTTTTGACTTTTCTTAAAGAAAAAACCACCAATACTTTGGAAGGTATCATCAATTTGAAACCTGCAGCTTCATTGTTAAAGGTTAATATCCAAAGTGTACTATCATAAAATTCTAAACCTTGCAATACATAGGTTCTGAAAATATTTTTATTTTGAAGGTAGTAGAATTTTTCATAATGAGGGTTTCCCATTTCTTTTTGTTACTGAAAGCAGTATAATGATTAATTTTTTTTAATATAGAAGTTAAATCTTAGCCTTTACTTTTATCTTGGAGGGTGTATCTGCATCTACTTATTTTTAATGTAAAGTTTTTATTTCTTCAGATTTATGTTCTATTTGCAATCATAATTAAAAGTTAATGTTTTAACTAACAGTATGTGATCTAGCCACTTGTCATCTTGTTTGTTCTTGCATGGAGTAGAATCACTAAATAGGTTAGTGAATAGCCAATATAGCCTTTTCAAAGATGTAGAGATTATATTAACATACTGTTTAAGAAAGTGAATGAAGTGTTATCTGCCAATTCCCTGAAATGTGAAAACATTAGGATTATGTCTGTTATATTGATTAAATTGGCTAGGCAATGTCCAAAAGAAACCAAACAGTTGAAATCATGTAAAGACCTTCTTTCTTTAAAAGACTAGTGCGGTTTTCCATATTGCTGTTCAAGTAGCTTAGCTTTGAAAGACTCAAATCTCTTAAGATGGGCTTTTATCTTTGAGGGTGCATTTCTGGTGACCTGTATCCTCAGTGTATTTTTAGTGAATTATCTAGGGGGAAAAAGTATTAAAATTATTAAGTCTTCACCAAAGCATTATTCAAAAGCTCCAGAACACTACTTCATCTCTAATCCCTGGCAGCCAGGGTTTCTGTGTTTGGGCTTTCTTAGTTGAACTTCCCTTTTCTTACAGTTTTAGCTAGACAACTCTGCAACTAGAATGCCTCATTGTGGTTTTACCATTTAATCAGTGTGCTCCTGTCCAATGTAGTGTAGAGTCCCTGAGTATTCAGTTAATTAGTAGAAGAGAAGTTGGTTGGGGAGAACAGCAACTTGTATGAGAGCTTATGTAGTTTGTCAAAATATCTGTGTGTACAGCAATAAACCTTTGTAGCTAATTCTCTCAATTCATTATGCCTAGGTACTGCAAGGGTCTCACTACAGGGGATGATTCTACGAGTTTGCAGCAATTCTTAAGCATAGCCGGGTGAGTTAAGGTTGAACCTCTGTCCTTAACTCGGAATTTTCTTGCTTTTATGGGTTTTAAGTTATTCCAATTACACATTAATATGAAATACATACAGGATCAACTTTTCAGAAGGGATGACTGATTTTTTTAAAAATTTTTTTTTTTATTTATACCCTCTTTTTTTGAAGACCCAACTGAACATGCTCCTGGGAGCTGGACTTCTAAGAGGAGTTGAACATGTGTTCTAAGCAAATCTCAAAGCTCCTTGAAAGAAAATTAAAGTTGGTCCTTAGAGTCTGCAGTCATTTTGAACTCTGGTTCTGGCTATAAGATGGCCACCATTTAAAATGAAATAAAGTAAAACTTTAAAAAATTGTTCCCAGATAAGTATTGACTTGTATTATTTATAGGAATAATGAGAAGTTGATGCTAACTTCAACACAAATTCAGTAAAATGAAAACTTCAGATTAGCATGTAAAATGCCAGTTTCTTTCTAAGCGATTACGTGGCTGTCATCTGCTCATGAAGATGAACTTCATTATTGGAGGCTAGGTTCAGAAGCATGTGCATGTGTGTTTGTACACCCAAGTTACCATTTTTCCTAAATAATGGCATTTTATCTTGATTTAAGATCAGCTAGCACAGCTTCTCCTGTTTTGTTTTTGGTTTGTCTTTTTTTGTCTTTTTTTTTTTTTTTTTAAAGAGTGCAGTCAGAAAAGCTACTGCAACTGGGCCTAAATACTTCTAGGAATCCCAGGAGGATATATTCATTATATGTAAATATATTAAAGTAGTTGTTAGGGGTTCAACTTAAAACCTACAAATGCAAGAGCTCCGGCTGAAACTGTCCCTTAACTTGCCCATTGTGCTTAAGTATTGCAGCACATTGCCGACTCTTGTGAGACTTCTCTGCAGTCCCTAGGCATAATGAGCTAAGGAGAACATTTATCTTTAAAGAACCACCTGTAGAGAGATAAATGTAAGTTGCAAAAATCACGTGTGTCTATCACTTGCTATATCTCTTTCAGCCTAATTTATTTGGCTGTCACAAATTTAGTTATTTTAATTTCAATTTTGATGCTGTGTTGAAATAAAATGTGATGGGATTTTTAAAATTAATCCCACTGCATTAGTTTCAAATACTTGATCCACTGTACTTACCCTTTCTCCCATATAATATCTCTTACCTTAAAATGGTCTGTTAGTTAAACTGCTCTTGTACAAATTAAAACAGCTAAATTATATAGAACATAAACAAGGAACAAACATCTTGACCATTAACTTTTTAATTTCTTCTTTCAAAAGGATTTTTGGACCCTGAAAAGAAGCTTTTTTCTCACCGGATATTGTCAAGGGATGAATGTATTGACCCGTTTTCTAAAACTGGGAATCTTAGGTATGTATGTATGTATATATGTCTTTAATGCATTAAACAAAACAGGACAACAAAGACAGAATATGTTAAATATAATAAAAATTACTCCCTCTGTACTCAACATGTTCATAATCCTTCTTTATCTGCCTATTAAGTATCAACGCCATCTCAATAAAACTGACAAGTTACGCATTGCAGCATTTCATCTACTTATGTTCTGTGGTACTAGAACAGTAAGAGTAGGAAGTGGTGGCATGATGTTTTCTCTTACATTTTTTTATTCTTGTAATAACCATATTTCTACTTTATGGCTTGTGATCTTGTATAATGACTTGTATGTTGTGGTATTTTTTAATTAGACCAAAATTCTCAGTTTGAGGCTAATTAATATTATAATATCTAGTATTCTGGCTTTCAAATGTGCTATACATCTAGCAGCTTCCATCTAGAGCCTTGAATTCATATTCTAGTCTAAATTCAGGTTCTGATCTTTTTCAGAGAAGAAAGCCAAGATTTTTTTCTAGAAGACAGATATGTTTAGTATTTCATAAAGCTAGATTAAAAATGATTGCCCCCTCCCCATCTGACCATAGCAAATGAGAAGCTTTTTTCTTCTCTTGCTTGGTTTTCACATGCATGTGTATATCTTAAGTACTGTACCTCCTCCTTCTAGGTAATACAAGTATTAGTACTTTTTGCTTCCTTTGTCTTGGATTGAATGAGCCTACTCTTCAAAAACTGTTCTTGTGTCTTTTTCTTCTGTGCGTGTATATATATATAGTGTATTGACCATGTGATAGCTGGCTTTGGGCTTTTTGTCGACATAAACTGTGAAAACTAGACCGAAGTGTTGTAATGTTTTGTTCTTACAGAGGTTTGTTGGTTCCTATTTCTAGCTTTTGGGATAGAAATTTAAAGAAATAACTGTTTCCTTTTTTTTATTAACTTTAGTTAGTTTGAATATTGGAGTTTGAATTCTGTAATTTTAATACTGCTGATTTTTTTTTTAAGTTCATATATAAGCATGTCCTGCAGCCATGCTCATAATAAACCAGAACATCAACAGAAACTATTTTCATTGATAGTATTAATTTCTAAAACTGGGTTCATTTTATCAACTGTTTTGTCTCTTAGAGATCTCTTCCCATGTGGGGATTCCATGGTTTGCATCATTGATGATAGAGAGGATGTTTGGAAGTTTGCACCCAATTTGATAACTGTGAAGAAATATGTATACTTTCAGGGGATAGGAGATATTAATGCACCTCCTGGATCAAGAGAAATTCAAATGAAGAAGAAAGGTAATTATACAGTTTTAAAACTGCTTTTGCAGCCTTTTCCACTTTTCAAATGTGGTTGATATAAGACCACCACAGTGACTTATTAGTATTGCTGTTGTGCTTAGATGAGCAATCCTAGACTATTGTGCTCCTGCAGCATAAATGCAAGTAGCTTAGTAAAAGTGGACTATTCTTGTTGATAGCTTTCTTTTTGGTGGGTGACCACAGCAAAAGTGGAGTACTGGTAATAGCGTTTTGGCTGTTATGGCTGGAGATCTGACTTGGCAATACACCAAATTGTTCAAGAACATGTAGAGGAGGCCAGTTTCTGTCTTCCCCCCCTCCATGTAAAACAAGGCAGTTTTTTCTACCCTTTTAAGTCCCCTTCCCCACCCCACTTTGGAGCAATAGTTAATAAACTCTGATCTCAACATACTGCTGAAAATGAATGTTTTGATCTCTACTTACCTCCCTGCCTAAATCATGCTCGTAAAATTAGCATGGGATTTCTAGCATCTACTGAATGTGGTGTTCTGGCATTTGACGTGAGAACCTTATATTCAGCAGGGTCAGCAGTGTAATACAAATGGTGGATTTAGAAGGTATACATCACTATGCTAGTATTGGGGGCAAAATATATTTAAAAGAAAATGTCTAACAAAGAATTGTAGGGCTTTTTCCAGTTTAGCCAAGGGATTTTTTTAAATGTAATATGTGACATCACTCTTTTTCCCTTGTCAAACTAGAGATGCCCAATATGGAAACACTAATAATGTACTCAAACTGGATCAGGCCACTATGATGCGGGAGCTCTACACTTGACTGGTATTGTTACTTGTAGGGCAGGCACATGCACACACATGAGAGACAAAGTAGGGTGACTTCATCCAGTGTTCCTGCTGAATGTCTGTGTGCAAATTTCTGGATCTCTACAGTTTCTTTAATTGTCTTTCTCTTCTTCTGCAGACATCTGAAGACACATCCTAAAACTGTTTTTCTGCCTTTGAGTCTATTAACCTTTTACTTGTATTCCAGCAGAGTCTCAAATGAAGCTCAAACAGCGTCTTTGTATTGCTAAAATGTATATTTTTTTCAACTATTAAAATACAGTTATTTTGGCTCTGAAAAATAAGAAGTACATGAAAGCCATGGCGTTTTATAAAGGAAGTTTTTGTAGTCGTAGTTCTGGATTGGGACCTTCTGAAGTGAATTCAGCGCTATTTTTATTTCTTCTTTTTTTTCCTCCTCTGCAGTAATTTCATTGCCCTGAGGTGTAATCGTAAAACTCATGCTACAAAATAAATCCTTTAATGTTTGCGTAGTTAACAAATAATTACTTATGACCAGTGTGATTTTAAAAATAAAAAAAAAAGCTGTTTACACAGCTTCTTTACAAAAGTAAAGTTTCTTAGATTTGCCAGTTCTTTATAGTAAACATTGACACCTGAAGTATCTTAACAACTTTGAAAAGCCTAGTTGTCACTTCTAAACAGAGTGAAGTCTAACTGCATATGTAAACTGTGTGTTTAAGGCAAATTTTAAATTTTGATTAAGCTTTAAAAAAAACCTGAGAAAATATGTATGTATTTTATTTATTTCTTTCTTTCCTGTGTCTTAGTAAACCACTCTACAAAACCAGAGGCACTGGATTCAGCAGTGACATCAGCAAAAGATGCTGAAGAAATAAAGAATGTTATATGTGTGGAAGAACAAAGCAATGGCCTCAAGAAAGCAACAAAGGACACTTGCACTGCAAATGGAAGTACTTCTGTAAGCAGTGAAATGTCTGACTGGGATGTGAATTCTAGCGATAAAGTTAATGCCCGGGACTCTTTAAGTGATAGCACTGATCACAAAATGGACAGTGAGGTCACTAATGATTTGACAAATACAAAAGAATCTCAGATTTTTTCAGAACAAGTTGATAGAACAGTGATAGAGAAGCAGCAAACCCAAGACAAGACGACAAATGACTTGGACTTTGAACTGTCTAGTGACAGTGAAAGTGACGGTGGATTGGATACCAGAAAGTCATCCACTTCTGTATCAGATAGTGAGAATGAGGAAAAGAGAAGCTGGAAGAAATCCAAACAACCTCTTCAGGATGAAAATTTGCAGAAAGGCAGTTGCACTGATGTGAGTGAGAAAAAGGATGGTCTGGTGAACCATTCTGGGGACACACAATCTCTGCCTAGTGAAAATATTCACGACAAAACTGATCTTGAAGCACAAGAAGAAAGTGAACAGGAAAGCCTTTGTGATTTAGGAAATGGCTGTGCTGACAAGAAAGAAGCTGAAACAGAGTCTCAGAATAGTGAACAGTCTGGAATTACAATGGGTGAGTCCTTAGACCAGAGTATGGAGGAAGAAGAGGAGGAGGATGATACAGATGATGATGACCATTTAATATACCTCGAAGAGATCCTTGTGCGGGTTCACACTGATTATTACACAAAGTATGATAAATACCTGAAAAAAGAGATTGAGGAAATTCCAGACATCAGGAAAATAGTACCAGAACTGAAAAGTAAAGTGTTGGCAGATGTAACCATCATATTTAGTGGACTCTACCCGACAAACTTCCCCATTGAGAAAACACGGGAACACTATCATGCCACAGCACTTGGAGCTAAAATTGTGAAGAATCTAGTACTGAGTGCTGATGATCCTGACAAAGCAACACATCTCATTGCAGCAAGAACAGGTAGGTATAGGAGATTGGAGTTTTCCATCAGCTTTTTTCCTGTTACAGTTTATTCATGCTTTGAGCTGTTTTTTTGTATAACCTACAGGCTTTAATGTAACTCAGATTAGAATTGAAATTAAAGGGAAGATTCTTCTAAAACAATTTAGAAGCCTTTTTAAAAGGCCTTTTTTGCAGCTTTTTGATCAAGTGTGGCTTTTAAAAATTAAAAAGAGGACCTGCTAAATAACCTCTGATATAATGTGTCATGTCTCACTTTTTGCTTAAGAGTTGGTGATACTGAGTCTTTGACTATTAAAGATGTTGAATAGAAACTTTAACATTTGTCAGAGAAAAGTTTATAGTGGTCTTGCTATAAAGTTATCAGTGCTTTCTTTCTCAGTTTCTCAGATTTCACCTCTCGTGGTTCAGTTTCACTTTGTATGGAATTCAAACCAATTATCTTAAGAGACTGGAATCTTATTATACCCTGTCACTGCTCTGTGTGTAGCCTGTATATCTTTGTCTTGGGAGATGTAAGAGAGCTTAGCCTAACTTGATATGTCTTTCACAAAGCTGCCTGTTTTTACATAGCTATAATGGATAGGAATGTACCATTGGGTAGCTGCCATAGAAGAGCTAACAGGGTACCCCTAGCTTCTAGTACAAATTTTTTGTGTGCACCCTGACCCTTGTTTCTCTCATTGTTGGCCTTTTGCAGTTGCATGGAATCTAAATACCTGATAATCAAACCCATGAAAACCAAAAGTAAAACTGTATGGTTTAGATCATCTAAAACTCCTAGGTAGTTTTAGGACATCTAAAGATGTCCTAAGCAAAGAAATGCACATCCGCTACCCATTGGATTATTTTTTTCGTGACTCCTTGCTGTTCATGTAAGATTTTAGTACATGAGAAGCAGCTTTGTTTCATTGGCTTGTATTATAAAAGGATGGAGTATATTTTCACTGGCTGTTATATAGGCAAGTACTTTTCTCAAAGTATGTGTGACTTAAGAAATGGAACAAGCTATTTCTTATACAGCTGACCAGGAATCATTTCTTCCTGTTGAGAAGGGAGTGATAAAAAAAACCCTCCAATGTTTAGTGACTAAAAGGAGAATGTTGCAGTTCCTTAATTTCTACCCCTTTGAACATCAGTAGTGTTAAAAATCTATGGATTAAACCCAGCCAATTTATCACTATATTGTGATATGCTAATAAGCTATTTTTTTATTTATTAGCCAAAATAACAATAAGGCTGTATATTTGCTAGGCTAGTGTAAACTTACCTCGCTTGTCAGTTATCTCAGTGCACCCTTCGAGTGACAAAAAGCACAGGTAGCGTTTATTAAACAGTTGGTAAGGCCAACTGTAGCAAGAAGGGGCTGCAGTATTGACCTTGTCAAGTGGAATCAGAATGAGAACTGTACCAACGGACCTGCAGTGAAGTAGCAAGTTTGTATGAATTGTCCTGATGTAGATATACATTTAAGTAGTAAAAACAACCTAAAAACCAGGATAGGCTGGAGTGAGTTTTGTTGAGATTAGTTGGGATTCTGATTTGTGAAGGTGTGATAGTTGAAATAGCGAATGGGAAGTGTTAAAATGAGTGGATGCATCAGTTTGGGACTCCATCGTTTTATGACACTTTTGCTGAACAGCTCTTTTAGAACTGCGGGAATAGCAATACTGTTATCAGCAAAGATTTACACAAGTTTGTCATACTTCGTTGGAGACATAATAGCTGTCAATATAACTTTCATGTTTTTCCAGTTTCAAATCTTAAAATGCTTCATTTCAAAGTTGCTTTGTCTAACTTGCACTAGATGGCTTCTGAATGAGGTTGTACATTGGATGCAACTGTTGTGTGATGTGGTAAAATTGGTAGGATAAATGTAAATGAGACCCTCCCAAACATACGCATTTCTCTAGAGGAACATATGTTGAATAACATTATGTTAAGGTCCACAGCATGGGATAATGAGAAGCAGTTGAGACTTTTTTTTTTTTTGTGCTTGTTTTTGGAATGTACAGTTTGAGGAGGGTTGTATGTTTGTATAGATACATATACACATCCTTGTGTTCTACTTTTAGAAGCAAATTCTTCACTATCTGCACATTCTTAGTGAATCATCCACTAGGGTGATCTTAATAAGAAAAACTATTTTAACTTTAGGTTTTGATTACATTACATTAATGTGCTTTTACAGTATTTGAATTGAGTTTATTAACACATTTTCAGTGTTCTTTTGAAAAATAAATAAATTGAGGGGTGGTTCATATTTTTCCAGACTTTTTGTCAAGACCTAGACTCTCCTTCAAAATACCCATGTAATGTTGGTTTTGCACTTGATACTTAAAATATATTCAAATATTGCCCGCTAAACAAAACAAGAAATCACAAGAAGAATACTGTTCCTGAATTGCTGGGGTGAAAAGACTTTATTGTCAGTATGTAGAAGCTGACCTCTGCTTTTATTAAGAAAAGAATTGCACTAATTCTAAAAGAGGTAACTTGGCAAGTCTTTTCTGCCTAATGAGCAAGACTATTGTCACGTTTCATCATCACTTAGTTAATTATTTCTGTAACACTGGCAGTGAAATAGGGGGATTTAGAATAAAAAAACTATATTCTCCAGTAACCATTTTTTGTTAGATTCTCATGGATCGCTTGTGGTTCTGGTTTTGTGATGGGTTTTTATTTTTTCAGCCAAAGACTATACTTTCTCATCTCTGGTTAGATGGGAGTGGTTATGCTGTATCATCCTGATTTCATGAGGGAAAATCTGAAGTTTAATCAGAGATATTAAGGATATAAATTGTGTCCTGTCACAGCTGGATTTGTGATAATTCAGCTGTCAACGTGATTTTCATACTGATTCTCATGTGGTTAGAAAGCCAATTCTATAAGTCTCTATTACTGCCGGTAAGCCATACAAATACTGCGTCTCTGGCTCCCTTGGCAAACATCTGAAGCACTGTTTCATGTCTAATTGCTGGTGAAAGGGGGAAACAAAGGCATGTCCCTTCTTGAGCTTTGTTCAGAAGTCAATGACCCAAGACCCCTCCCTCCTTCCCTCCCTTCCTCTTTCTTTCTTTCTCTTTCTCTCTCTTCCCCCTTCTTTCTCTTTCTCTCTCTTCCCCCTTCTTTCTCTTTCTCTCTCTTCCCCCTTCTTTCTCTTTCTCTCTCTTCCCCCTTCTTTCTCTTTCTCTCTCTTCCCCCTTCTTTCTCTTTCTCTCTCTTCCCCCTTCTTTCTCTTTCTCTCTCTTCCCCCTTCTTTCTCTTTCTCTCTCTTCCCCCTTCTTTCTCTTTCTCTCTCTCTCCCCTTCTTTCTCTTTCTCTCTCTCTCCCCCACCCTTCTCCAATGTGCTTTTGAAAAGGTGATTTTTTAAAACATACCTGTCAGTTCAGTGTTTCTGGATGACCCCACTAACAACGGCAGACTTAGGACTCAAACAAGCAAGTTAACTTACATGTTTACTTTGCATTAGTTGAGCTGTAGTAAATGGCATATATTTTATCCGCAGTAGTGGTGGGGGTACGTACTGTTAGCTTTTGAGTTTTGAAGACAGAGGAAGAATTTGTCAGAGGAAATAAAAAGGAAAGAAGTCAGTATGAAACAGAGTATCCCCTATGTCTTGGAGTGATGGGTTTTCCCCCTGTGAAGTGACCACATCATAGCTTGGTGTATGGAATGAACAGCTAGTGAATACCATTTTGGATTTTATTTATAGCATCCTTGCCAGCCTATTGCAGTAAATAATTTAAATTTCTTTTATTCTTTGTATATACTTGTCTCTCTGCAGATAGGCAGCTTGTTTCTCTGTAGACACAGATAATACTCTGAATTCTGAAAATAAATAAATCCTTGTTATTAGGATTTTTTTCATTATATAGGGAGGAAAATACTACCTACCTGAATTACTGTAAAACACAAGGATCTTTGTATCATCTAATCAGCTTGCAAAAATCTGAGTGACTGAGAAAAGGCTACCCTGTAGTCCTTTCCGCTTACCTATGGGCTGCATAAATCTTACTTCAGTTTTTGAAACATCTGCTGTTTGCTTTAAGCAACAGTAAACTGCACTGGATGATGAGTTGTTATAGCTGTGTACACACTTGGCTAAGCAGTTACCACACTATTTCATAAACCTTGTTATGTTCCTTCCTGAACAGATGAAAGATACTGTTGTTGATTTTTGTATTGAGTTTTTGCTGGTGGAGCAGATAAAGCTGTTCAGTTCACTTAAAAATTATTCTAGTGGGGTAGGAGTGGAAATATGTCAGTTTAAGCCCTGAATTCTTCTTTTCTTTTTCAAAATATATTTAATTCTGTGTCTTTTGCTATACTTTGAAAGCTATATGGGAATTATTTCCTTACTTTTGGTGACTTTGGTTGCTTAATATCATAAATATCAGGTTGCTTAAAATACCGATTTTTATTATGAACTATGGCTCCTTCTATTCATCCTCATCTACCTACTTAAAAAATGCTTACTCCTGAGTCTGGCTTTGAGGTACTGAGAGAGAAGAGAAAGCTGCCAGCTGATGATGTCTTGTTAGTCTGTCCCATGACTTGGTGGGAGGTCTTCACCAGACATAGCTATGATGTGTCCACAGGTGGTTTTTTCCGAAGAATTATTTTCAAGGGCCATGTCTTTAGAGCAGTGCTTAATTGGATTTTTTTAAACTCAGGTACTGAGTAGGTAAGCTCGTTGCTTTTGCTGGTAAAGCACAGTGCAGCATTAAAGCTGAACTCTGGCCGTAGCCTCGGAACAGCACATCTATCACCATTTTGTGATCACTCAGTTCTTGTCGGACAAAGCACTGAGGTCTGTACCACTTGTCTTAGGCTAACATTGTTGGAGAAGAGCTTCAGGATTTGATCATAAATCAAGATTTATATATAATAATGGTCTGAAGAGAAATCAACTTTTAGCGATCAGATTTTCCAAGCAATGTCTGGCAACCTGGTTACGAACTGCCGTAAGGATATGTTGACTTTAGTGCGTTGGAATCAGGAGAGTGTTTGCGAGCGACTCCGGTGCTCGCTCCCCATCGTGTACTTCGGTTCGTCCCGGCACAGCCTCCAGCACGCACGCTGGGTTCCTCACGGGTGAGATTGAGTTGGAGGGCACCGTCAGCCGAGTGCTCACGGGCATTCGGCCCACAGGAGCGGGCAGAGCTGATCCAAAGCAAAACTCCCTGAAATCCACATGGGGTGGGCATTGTTCCTCCTCCACCCTTTTGCCCTGCGGATCTCCCTGTTGGGCTGCACTGCTTGGTAATGTGAACCTAGCCAACTATGCGGTGTAACATTTCTTCTTAGTCTTCGTAAACATACAGCTTAGGTCTCATTTATCTATGTTGCTTAAGTGCCTAGTGTGCTCCGTACTTTGGATAAGACAAAATAAACTTGCTGTAGTGAAATTGTATGTCCTGGAGAACAGCTGTAGAAGTTTATTGTTGCATTACTGATTTTGGTCACTTTTTTAGTAATGACTTGTCAAGATTAATAGGAGACTTTTTGTGTGTTTTCAACCTTTGTTTGCAAGTTCAAAAGTAGAATTGATGAGTCCCTTACCCAGGTTTGAAAATAACCTTTTCCTAATATTATGTGCTTTAGGCTGTATCCATCAGAGGGTAGATGTGATGAATTTGGACCCTACCAGCTTCATGTGGAAAGGCTTGTGTGCCTTTTTAACTTTTTGGAACGATTTTAGACTAGCATTTGAATTAAGGAAAGGTGGTTAGAGGAGAATAATGCAAAAAAGTAGTCCAGAAAAACAGTTTTTCTCTAAGTGATTCTTAGCCCAGCTAAAATCTGGATGATTCAGATGTTCCTAACTGCATCGTAAGTACTATTGCTTGGATGGATTAAAATTTTTCTGCTGTTTCTTCTTAATAAGCATACTTCCAAAAGGGGAAATTACAGTGGAGAAAGGGAGAGAAGGCAAGGATATTAAGTATTGCAGTACTATTTCTCCTACCCAGCTAAATTTGGTGTTCCACCAAATCTTGCTCTAAGAACATCATACGTGTGAAATCTTGATTTGTGAAGATGTCAGCTAGAAATAGAAGGCAGCCCCTGAGGTGACACGGGTGTATTACCTCATGCGATTTTCAGTACGCTGGAGCAAGCAATTGGCAGCTGCGCTTTAGAAACGGGGAGGAGGCAGAAAGCCTTGGTGCTGCAGGGGTGAGAAGGGTAAGGCTTTTGACCCTGGGGAGGTGGGTTTGGTTACACACCGGTCTTCGTGTCGCCGACTTTAGTTGTATGTTAATGGCTTATAACTTTCAGAGCTATTGTTTCAGAACCATAACAGTTTCATACGAAATAGTGCCATTTTGACTTTCATGTTTAAAAAGGCTTCTGTTGCAATCCTGTTGACTAGAAGAAGAATTTACTTAGCTCCTCAGCATACCTCCGGTATGAAAGGATCAGATACGCGTGAATGCAGAATGTGTATGTGTGCGGAACGGGCAGCAAGATGAAGCACCTGACAAATCATCAATGCGGAAATACGCGGTTTAAAAATAGTTGGAGGAAGCCATCTTCTCAAACAACTTCACAGATTTAACATGACGTGAAGGTACAGTGTTATGGTTTTGTTCAGGTTCCCCTGATGAAGTCCAAAAGGAGCAGCAATATCTTTAGTTGGGCGAATGGATGTACTACAGTATCAGATAAGCTTTTCTTCAGGGTATTGTAAGCACAGTCCATCTATGCAACTCTGGTTAACTGTTCTGTATGCTTACTAATGAAATCACATGCTATTGTATGTTGTATTCAATCAGCTCCAGAGTGGTTATGTGCAGGACAGTATTGCTAGTCATGTCTGATATTTGATTCAGTATCTAATAGCAGGCACAAGTACCTAAACTTCCACTGGACTTCTTGCATTTTGTTGCCTTTTCCCTTATGAACCTGATTTCAGCATCCTCTTTTATAACAGCTGTTGTCTTACCTCTTTGTTACTATGTTGTCATTGCTTTTCTCCTTTATTCTCAAAAGAAAGCATTTTCCAAGCCAAGTCTTTCACTTTCTTTTTAATCCTTTTTCCCCCCGATCTCTTAATCTCAATCTCCTTCAGAACCTCTGCTTTCTTTCCACTGAAACATACCCTGTGTATAAATTCAATACAGCTTTATACTTAGCTATTTCTAAAGATATTTCTACAGTTCCTACTGAGATTATATAAATAATAATAATAATACCTCCTGTGGAAGCCCCCTCTGGCACTGTAAACTGGCTCATTTCCAGCAACTGTTGCATGAAAGTACTCTGGGTTGCTGATGACTTTTGTAACTGATGATTAATTGGAAAACAGATTTCTTGTATCAGGGGATGAATGATCTGGGTGCATTGACCTCCCTTCTTAAAAAGTTTTGCTTTTTAGCCACTTAAAACCTCTTGAACTGCAAAGGTGTGCTGGAATTAACACGGTTGGAGTTCTAAAATTGTTTCCATTGAGTCTTTGTTGGACAGTGGTTTTATTTTTATTTCATGGCAAAATTTAAAATATGGCATTTCTAAATAATTTGTGATTTGGGAAGGGCTTTATCTTTACTCATTTTTGTGCTTGTGTTTATCATGGATTTTTAAATTAACGCTTTTTTATTGCAAAGATACTAGTGTAGAGAAAAGCTTTACATTTACTGTACAGCTCTTTGTCCTACTTTTGCCTGGAATAGAGTTAATTTTCTTCCTAGTAGCTGGTATAGTGTTGTTTTGGGCTCAGTATGAGAAAATGTTGATAACACACTGATGTTTTCAGTGGTTGCTGAGTAGTGTTTAGACCAAGTCAAGGACTTTTCAGCTTCTCCTGCCCAGCCAGCGAGAAGGCTGGAGGGGCACAAGAAGTCGGGAGGGGACACAGCCAGGACAGCTGACCCAAACTGGCCAAAGGGGTATTCCATACCATGGAATGTCATGCCCAGTATATAAACTGGGGGGAAGCGGGGGTTGGGGGGGTTCGCTGTTCAGGAACTAACTGGGCATCGGTCAGCAAGTGGTGAGTAACTGCATTGTGCATCACTTGTTTTGTATATTCCAATCCTATTATTATTGTTGTTGTTGTTTTATTATTGTTATTATTATTTTGTTCCTTTCTGTTCTATTAGACTGTCCTTAACTCACGAGTTTTACCTTTTTCCTTCCGATTTTCTCCCCCATCCCACTGTGGGAGGGGGGAAGTGAGTGAGCGGCTGCCTGGTGCTTAGTTGCTGGCTGGGGTTAAACCACGACACTCTTAAATCCTGAACTGTGTGGAATTGCTTGCATTTGCTGCTGAAAATAGAATAAACGTATTTGTGCACAGAACATCTTAATCTAAATCCAAGAAAAAAAAGTACTTGTATCTAAAGATGGAGGAAAAGGTAGTTCTACTCCTGTATTCTCTTGGGTTTGGGGGAATAAAAGTAGGGAAAGAGAAGCTTTCAGCGCTTTGGTAAAGGACAGTGATCTTCTGCCCTTTCTGGTTTAGTCTTTTGAGTTTACAGAAGTCTAGAAACTGAACTGTCTAACTAGTTAGGTCAATCCTCAACTGTATTTCAGTTGATCTGTCTACCCCAATAGATTCTAGTTCACTTTGTACACAGGCCTTTAGGTATTTGCTGTTAACTGATTCCTCTCATCTTCATGATGATGGGAAGTATGATTGATGTGGAGAAGTATGGGTACTTCAAGACTTTCATTTTAATTGAAACAAGTAAAATCATGTTGTTAAATGACAGTCATGTAGATAAAACTCCAGGGAACTATGTTGAAACCATCAAATTAATTTATTGTCCTTGCCTCCTTGTCAGAATTGTTCTGAAAATTGATTTTTTTTTTTTTTCTGGAGTCTTCGTTCCTCAAAGCACATGTGTGAAAATAGACAAGGGCTCATAAATTCTAACTTTAAATACATTTTTTAAAAGTTAAAAACTTGACTTTAAAATTTTTAATTTTTAAAATTTTTTTTTCTTTAAGTTAATAAGGTAAACTAGACTGGAGTATTGTGTTTTTATATAAGTATCCGCAGGAAGAAACCCCAGGGTCTTTGTGCAGAATTGAAGGGTTTCAACAGGAGTGGGTAGTGTTTGCAGTGATGTATTCTTCACCTTCAGCTCTGAGAGCTCTGCTCTTAACCTAGAGGAGAGGGCCAAGTTGGTAATAGAACTCCTGCCTTTAGTTCTTGATGGTCTCCTTTTATTTGCATTTCTACATAAAAAATGTAGTGCAATATTAAGTGTATTTAAATGTCTTTGCACCAAGACAGAATATGGTTGAATGATTGGGTTTGATAAGCATTTTAAATAATGTGTAAATAAGATGGAATGCTATAAATTACAGGACATAACAAAAGGGAAGAGTGATGGCTTTCAGCTATGAGACAGACTGTCAGATTGATGAGAGTTCTTTTATCACGTTCCAGCTACACCAGTATTTGTGCAGTGTAAAAAATACCATGTGTAAGTGTCAAGCATAGATATATCAGGTCAGGTTTTTCTCTATTGCATATATATTTAATGATTTATTGGCAGATTATACAATTCTGTGTTGTCTCCAAGTGTTCAGTCACTCCATAGATCTCTTTGATAAATGCTGAAACAAGTACCACAATTGGTAATACTAATTTTTTCCAATCAAATAGAAGAAATGCATTCTTGAAACATTTGGACAGTCAGCTGTTTCTGGGAACAGACTACTTCAACGTTCATTTCAACCTTTATTTTATTCACTTCTTTTTGCTTACTGGTTTTGATGCTTGTTGGCAAAGATTTATGGCAATTTTACTGAGTTTCTTTCTTGTTCTGTCTTCTCCAGAGGGTGGAATTTGAGATCACCTGTTACTTGCATGCTGCATTGTTGATGGTTTCATGGGGACTTTGTGCTAGCCTGCCACATTTAACTTCACATTGGTTGTTCCCTTTTGGCACAAAATAATCCATTTGTCGTCTTTGACCCTGCTTCTGGCAAATGGAGGTTGAGTGGGTGGCTGGCTGGCTGGCTGTTAAATGGTAGCATACTGTGTGTACAGGGGACTGTGCGTAAGAAAGTTGTCATGGTAAGTTAGCGTTAGGCTTTAATGGCATTGAAGAGTTGCTGCTGTTCAGACTCTTACAAGTAGAAATGAAGGAAATTAAATACAAAAGTGCATTTGTATTGTTTGTTCAGTTAACATGGAGATGTAGAGGTTTTCCGTATGGATCAATTTTAGTGGGCTACTTCCATGGTGCCAGTGCTTTGAGATGTTACAAACGCCTTCATCCAGCTTGAGATGGAGGTTATCGCATCTTATTTAGAGTCTCACTTTTATCAGTTGTGATTGTTTTGTTGGATTAGGGAGGAGTGTTTTGTTTTTTCTGTAAGACTGATCACAGAATGTTCTTCTTAAACCAGTGTGTACTTAAAGTTATCTTCTGTGTTTTTGGGAACACTGTAATGTTATGTTTGACTTTGTAATAGGCACAGAAAAAGTACGGCAAGCTCAGGACTGCAAGGACCTCCATGTTGTAAACCCCGACTGGCTGTGGAGCTGCCTGGAGCGCTGGGACAAGGTTGAGGAACAGCTCTTTCCCTTGAAGGATGACTACATCAAAACACACAGGTAAGTGGGAACCTGGGGGGGTAGGGGCCATGAATATAGATTATTCATACAATTATGCTAATTTGTGAAGTCAACTATAAAATTGGTTTCTGACAAATTCAGAATGGTGTGCAATGCTTACACATCTTGGGAAAGAACCCTCCATTTTCATCTATGTCTATGCTGCTTGAACTGAAGACTGTTAAGGGATCAGGAGATAGGTCAGCAACTAGCAGAATCGGGAGAAACCTGTGGCACTACTAGTTTCTTTAGCAGTTGTCGTTAGCCATTTTCAGCTGTACCAGTTGACCTTGTCAGTTCAGCCACAAACTAACACAGGGAATGCCACCAAGGCGTAGGATCGTTCATGCTGCCAAATGAAGAAAAAAAATGTACGCACTCCTGCAACATGAAAAACTAGTAAAGTTTGGTAGTGAGGAGGAAGGGAGAAGCAGAAAAATCTAAGAGGGGTTGGAAGGCAGGAAGATAGAAGCACAAAGTGGAAGAAAGAAGGTAGTCAGAGAAGGTCTTGGGGGGATAAGAAGAAGTGTTGAAAGAGAAAGGGTTAAAAATAATCAGTGCAGTAGGATGCCAGCAGATAGAAAGGACAGCAAAAAACTTTATTAACACAGAGGAAGTCAGAGGGCTATTGAGAACAGTCCCCTTTAGGAAAGTGCCATGGATAAAATAACTCACAACAAGATACTGTAGAGCCAGCTTCTGCTTCTTGACTTGTTACCTGTTTGGACAGACTCACACTAATAGTGTCTTGCAAGTCTAACAGAGGACCTTCCCTTCTGTGTTTAGACAGGGAGGGCCATGGCCATAGCATATTGGGTTTTCTGTATTAAACCGATACTGGTGTGATCGACTTGAGTAGGCTAGAGATTTGCTTTCTGCTTAGAAGACGCTAGCGCTTTGAGGGCAGAATGTGCACGTGTAAATCCTCAGGTACTCCGAAGACACCAAAAGTAGAAATGTCTGGAAGTGAGGTCACTTATCAAAGGGGAGACTAGGCAGAGACCCAGGATCCCTAAAACTTAGAAAAGAGGTGTAGCCTACTTACGGCTTGACTGGAATACTTTGTTTTTAAAAAGTGCTATCAGATTTTTTTAATCAAACTTTGGAATATTTCTACGGGATGTTTAATTTTTCTCAGAGGCCTGATGCTGCCAAATTCTCAGTAGAAATCTGGACAGTGACTTGTAAGCATAATTTTTTGCTGTCTAGATGAATTTTAGTCTTTCTACCTATCTTAATCACTCTGCCATTTTATTGAAACATAATGGTAATTTTTCCTACCTTTGTGTTTCAAATACAACACACCTTAACTTCATACTTTCCCTCACCCCTCCCCCAAACATCAGTCAGTAAGACATCTATCTTAATGCAAATACTTTTACTTTATTAACCCAACATGTGCAACTTCTTTGGAAAAATATTTTCTCCTTAATGTAGCTGCTTGATATAGTGATTACTGGCCCAAAGCACTTATGAACTAGGGGAGGGATGAAGTCTGAGAAAATATTTGCATATAAAATGAGCTTAAGAATAGCAAAAAAGAATAAGTAAACTTG
Source organism: Buteo buteo (assembly GCF_964188355.1). Taxonomy (NCBI): domain Eukaryota; kingdom Metazoa; phylum Chordata; class Aves; order Accipitriformes; family Accipitridae; genus Buteo; species Buteo buteo. The sequence continues at coordinate 3,427,275 of NC_134190.1, read as the reverse complement.
AAATTGGTTGACCTTAAGTGTTGATGCTGCAAGGCTACTTCAGAAACATCCACAAAGGCATATGGTAAAAACTCTAGTTTTGTGGCATTTCTGATATCTGTTACAATATAGTTAAATTGCTTTTTCTGTAGCATTGGTTTCATGGTACATAACATGCTGGTCTATTTGATTTTTTTTTTTTTTTTTTTTTTTGTGTGGCACTTCATCATAATTAGATAGTATGTCATAATGGTGATTCCTGCAGACTGATCTCTGAATGTTTCTGCTGTCACTTCTAAAATTATGTTTTAAAATGCAGCAGGGGGATCATAGGTGGCTTGGTATTTTAACAAATGGGTTTGGATGACTTGCAAATTAATACCGTGTGTTTATTTTCTCTCAGAGCCAATTTGGAGAGCAGATACTAAGATCTGATACAATAGCATGCTTTTCTCTTTGTTGCCTATAAGCAGATTATCATGCTACTCTAGCTGTGCAGTTGTTACTACCTGGAAGCAATTTCAGTAACTTTAAGTTAAGACAATTTTTAAGGTACACTGAATAATTTTTTTAATAATGTAAATATGACATTATCCATGTCTTTGCATTTTTCTGTTTTAAATTCAGTGAGGCTTTAATGAGGGTGGAGGAGAAGAAATGTTTCTTCAGAAATCTTCCAAACCATTTTTTTTGCCCCACCCACTTCCTCCTTTAGAAAAAAGGAATGCTTGTTTTATACATTCTGGTTAGATAGCTCATCTAAATTTCTAAAGCAATTTTTTTCTGAACTTCTTCCAACAGAGAGAATAGCCCTGCCACGTTTCCTGACACACACAGCACATTTCAGACAGCTCTCTTTCACCCAACACCCATCCATCCAAAGTCTCAACCTGGTCCTGAAGTTCGACTTTATGATCCTAACACTGGAAAGCTAATCAGGAAAGGCACCCAGACCTCTGGCCAGTCGATGTACATCCAGTCTCCAGCTCCTCCCATCACCTTACCAGTCCACGGTGAACACTCGTCCTTCAGGTACCTAAAGCATAGCTAAGAGTCACTTCAACTGTATTTTCACATGCTGTTGTAAATTTAACTTTTGTTGTCTTTGCATTTGATCAAATTGTCGTCTTTGCTTTAGTTACTTTGTTGCTTTCTAAAAAGCCAAGGAAACGAGTGAAAGTGAGTAGTTAGCTGAAGTGAAATTAGGATGTTAGTATTCCAGATGCTTTTTGTGCCTCACCTAAGTGTGACTAGAAACCTCAAAACAAATAAATGCAGCGTGTAGTTTGTGCACTCTAACGAATGTTAAAATAACTCATCTCTGAAGCAAGGCAGCCTAATGTTTTTTAACAAATCTTAGAATACTGGATTGGTTTTTTTGTCTATAAAATACATCTGATAGCATTTGGCTTTTGTTTATAAAATTTTCCTCTTCACCTAATTCCTTCAAACAGGACATTAGCTTTGTGTTTTGTTTTGAGGAATATCAGAAGTGGTGGAAGAGGGGTGTAGGACACTGAGTATTATTAAATAAGGCCATATGACTGAGTGCTAGTTAATTATCCTTAGATCACTAAAGCAGCAGGAGGAGGAGGCGGCCTGCTTTTTGAAGTACAAAGGCTAGCATCTGGACTTCGTCAAAATTTGTGGATTTGGTTTAGCTACAACGACAACACTTGTCTCTTAAGGATGCATAAAACATCTAAAATTCATCCCTAAGTATCTACATAAAAGATCTAACTTTCTGGAATGCTAACAAGTTTAGCAAGGCTTGTTGACTCCAGTGGTAAAGAAGTATTCAGTCGTGAAGGCAAAGCTTTTCTCTTTGTAAAATGTGATCAAAATTCCTTTGCACAATGTGATCAGAGTATAGCAGTTGTTATAAAGCAATTCAGTTTTCCAAACAACCACAAAAATACAATTATAAAAGCACACAGTTTTCTACCATTCTTCTCCCTCCCCCGCCACTTTTGCGGTGTGTCACTTGTAAAGGTTTTGTATATTAGTGTAGCTTGTTATGTTTCCACTCTATCTTCCTGTTGCTAAATTATTTCAACCTGTGTTTTTTTCAGTTGTCATCTTTTTATAGGCTTTTTCTTATTTCAGCTTCCTTGTTTCTGTCAACACAGGGTTTTTTAGTCTCTTCTGTTTGTGAGGACGTCTTGTTCTCAGTTCCTTTTTAACTGTGTCTTTAAAGTCTGTATGTTACTTTACTATGACATGTTAAATGAACAGGAAAAACTTTAAACTATCAAGACACAGTATGTATCCAGAGAGGAGCTGAAAAGCTTTTGGTTTTTTGTCAGGTTTTGTGGATAGGAATTTGTCTAGAAATAAGTGCTGGGAAGGTTTTACATGTATGTAATTGTCATGACACTTCTAAGATGCTTCAGTATGATGGTTTATGTTGATATTAATGCATCATCCAGTGCTTTAAAAAGAATAGGTTTTGATGTTTGTTCTACATTTGTCAACAACTTAATGAAGAATTTTGTCCATACCTAAGCCTATTTTTCTTTAATGTAGAGGTGCTTCTTCACTTGAACATCTTGCAGAAAAAGAGAGAAATACGCTTCAGTTGTCCTCTTAGTTGAGTTTCTCAGAGCCCCAGGCAGGTTTTGGGGGTGGAGTGAGACTATCTCCTTTCTACTCCCTTAGTTTATTTCACTTAAACATTTTTTTGACTGTCAATGCTCAGGGTTGAGATGCTTTAATCTAAGAAAGTGAATCCAGTTACTCAGTGCTGCAACTTCACCCCATAACCAAGCAGCTGTAAGAAAAGAGATTAGCATAAAATATATGCTAGAAAATAGTATTTTCATCATCATTTCCTGTTGATTTGGTTCTAGTGGTAAAATCAGTGACCTGTAAACACTGATCTCTTAATTGGGGCATGTCTGTGTTCCTCAGAGCAGTTCCATTATCTTCAATTACGATGGTGAGGAGTGTCTTGGTAAAGTCTAGGAGGAAAGCAGCGCAGTGATCAAATACCACTTTAAGTACTTTTAATGGATAGGAAGTACAGTGCAGGCAGAGCATGAAGGCTGTAAAGAAGTAACAAAAAGCCAAATAGGAACAGCTTTGGTGTGTTTTGATTGAGCAAGAGCTGAGGCAGAAGTACTGTATCGTTGCCTTACTTTGTCTTAATGCATACATCAATGATAGCTTTTAAAGAAAGCTTCACATCCAATTTAAAAATTGATGTGATACTTGACTTTAGAGAAAATTACCTTAGTGCAGGACAGACTTCATGTGCTCGTATGTTCAGGTCCTCCAGAAAGATGAGAGTATTTGTAACTAAGCCATTGAATTCAAGCAGAGTTAGATAAAGCTTTTAACACTCACAGCTGCTCCTGTTGTGGGTAGATGTAGTCAAAGCCTCCAATAATCTTCTTTGATTAGTTTCTCAAAACTTCATCTGATCCTGAATTTCAGACAGCAGGCAACAAAACTGCACTGCTGTGAGAGGAAACCCTTGGGTAGATGGTAGCAGCACGTGGCATGGCAATGGTACTCGGTCTCTGACTGTACGAATAGACCTTGTTGTGCTTAGAAGAGAGCCTCTTGCAAGGCTGGTTACTAAAAAGGGCTTCAAGTTGTCCGAGTACCATCTCACAAGAACTGTTTCAGTTCTCACTTTTTTATTTTAGGTTCGACATTTTTAGTTTCTTTCTGGGACTCAACTGGAAACATAATTTAAAATAGAATATGATTAGTTTAAATACGTACACGCAATTTACAGTGAAACTGTCACCAGTGAATTACAGGTGCTTCAGTTAATTTGGTCAACGTTTCATGCGACAGGCATAAATCTTGCTGTTGTGCTTGGCTCTGTGAGACTTGAATACCTGCTTTTTGTCATGGCTGTTGCAGCCTCAGCAGGAGGGTGGCAAAGAGTTTGCGGCTGTACTGGAAGGGAAGGGAATGCAGTGCTGCTTTTGGTGGCTGCTGGCAGCAGGCAGGAGCTCTTCTCTGAGAACAGGAAGGATTCCTCTTTAAAAATAACCTGCGTGGCAGAGCTTTGACACTCTGTACGTATCTCAACAATTTGCATTTTCATATGGAAACAGTACTCTACAAACATTATGGTAAACACTGCAGTTGTAACAGGTCGTGAGATGTGTAATGTAGTGTTGTCCAGAAGAATGCAAATGCTAATGGCATCTTGGACTAGAATAAAGAAAAAACAGTATTACAAGTTAAATTCTACTGAACACTAACAATACACTAACAGATGAGGCAAGGCTTAAATTATGGATATAATTTACATGTGAGAAGTTAAAAGTGGCACTCTGGTTTTAACTAATGCTAAGATGCGCCAAATGTTTGGTTTGAAAAGGTGTGTCAAGCAGGTGGTGTTGGCTGAAGCAATTCTTTAAGATTTGTATAAATTAATTTCACTTATAAAATTTTTGTGTCTTAATTTACATGTTCATTGTTACAATTTTTCCTACCTAATGTTATCAGTCGTGTTATGACAGCAAAAATATGAAGTACCAAATTGAAGTCATGAATGGAATTTAAATATTTTTAACATTTTCATGATGATAATGCTATTTTAGCTTTTGCCCTGATGCTGTATCAAAAAGTGTTAAGATGCTTGTTACTTCCACAAATGTCGAACCCACCCTGCACGTGCATGTCCTTGTGCATTCAACCTGTGCAGGGTTGAATATGGTGTTATTTTTGAAAAAGTACTCATGAATCTCAACTGATTAGAAATAAATGTAAATTCCTGCATTTGTATGTCTTTAAATTTTAATTAACGTAACAAGCAGCTGAAAATGTAAAGTCTGAAAAATGTCTTTGATAAAATAAAAATGTTTCTTACAAACCTTAAAGAAGTCTTTGTTTTATATTGCTTTTTGGAATGCTTTGGTGAGAAGTCCCAGTGTTTCTTATCTAGTAGCAGCTGGAAAATACTGGAAAAAAAAAATCTGACAGAAGCCTTTAGAAGCTATTAATACAGTTATTTTACAGTTAATATTTGTGTATAATAATGTGGTCAAGGATGATATTGCATTGTATTCTGCAAAAGGGGGAGTTCTCGCTGTTACCCATATGATAATATGTTCTTTAAAAATATACTAGATTTATTTCTAGTCTAAGAAAAGCTGCTGGCTGCCTGCTACATATAACTTGTGTATAATTCTCGGCATAGTCAAGCTTGTCATATTTTTAATACAGTTGTGTAAGATGCATATCCCTTTTGTTTGGTCATTCTGTGTTTTACTACGAATGCAAATAGCATCACCACCTTTCTCTTGGCTAGGGTATCTATTAAAAAGGCAAGGAAATCATATTTTAAAAGACCTTTTTGGAAAATATAGTGGAATGCTGTATTTTTTTCCTCCTTTACCTATGAAAATTATTGTCTGAGAGCAGTTTAATAGCAAAAGAAAACTGTGTGGTTGTGTAAAATAGAAAACATTTGGGGGGGGGGGGGGGGATGACAACGAAACAAAAAACTGTTACGCTGTGATGAAAAACTTTAACAGAAAAGCAGTTTGGTTAGTTCATTTCCGCAACATTCAAATTGTTGTTTTGGCTTCATGGGAAATTCCACCATACAGAAATGACAGACTGCGAAGGGGCACATTTCTGCTGTGTTGCTGAGTAGTGCCGAGCTGATGGGGGTCTTCTGCAGCAGATAGTGCAGTTCTGGGTAGCACAGCAATGGCTTGGCTCTCTTCCCCCACCACCCCAATTCAAAAAATGAATTCGCATCTCTTGCACCTACCCATGGGATCTGAGAGAAGAGAGATGTGTATTTAGGAAAATGTGAGCCCTCAAAATGAGCTTCATGTGGCTTTCACATTTCTTACATTCTGGGATTGAAGTACTGATGTAGGAAAAAATCTTGATATTTAGATAACCTTTTTAAGAAGCTGTCAAGTTCACGAGAGGAGAAACGATTTTGTAGAACCTTACCTATGACTGGATTACATAATTTAGTAATGGCTGTTTTGGGTGGGGCTGCTGATCTAAAGCTGTTTTTTGAAAATCCAGGCTTGACGAGAAGCAGCCATCCTGCGCTGAAACTCTTGTCAGCAGAGACCACACTGTACCCTTTCTGAATCACCACCACCCACAGAAACAGCTTGATGGTATCTCACCTGGTGGTTACAGCTTGAAACGGCTTGTGATTTCAAATACAGTCACTTTTATACTTGCTTGTGGTAATCATTCCCCACACATGCAATCTTATGGCTAACATAAATAATTTGAGACCCCTAAGCTTTATGGCCTGAGATCTTTGAATAGGATTCTGGGTGGTGCTGAGCAGCTATAATGTGTTCCAGGAGGTTAGTGTGACAGCCCAATATTCGTAGTTAAACTGTACTGTGTAGCAGTTTTAGCATCTACAAGCCTTTAGTAAAGTAATATTGACAGAAAAAAAGTTACCCAAGAAAGGTAGAAGTCTCCTGCTGTTGTTATAGATATAGTCTATCTTTTTATTACTATTATAATGCAATTCCCATGCAGTTTTGATTATTTTATCTATTTTTATGAACATTTTGACATTCCTTTTTGTATCTGCATGTTCTGATTAAATACAGTAGCTAACAAGGTAATACAATACAAAGAGAAAATGCTACCATATTTGAATACAGTAGCCAAAAAGAAATACGGTCTGTTCTGCATCTTGTCCGGGCTTAGCATGTGGGAAATGTGTGAAGATTGAGGCACAGAAGTGAGCTTTCTACTTGCAAACATCTTGTCTGTAAGGTTGAGAAATAGAAAAGTATACTTTGAAACTCAAGTATACAAGCTTAACGTAGGTCAGGAAAAATATATTAGCATGTAAGGGTTGTTTCCTGAATGATAAACATGTCAAGTGATGGACGAATTCCACCTGAGCACAAACTGTAAAGTTTTTTAAGGGCAATGTATCCGCAGCTACTGAAACTCTTGGCTTCAAGAAAGGCATGATGGTTACTTACAAGAACAGTGGGAAGGCAGGAGAGCGAGTACCTTGTTAAAGGTAGAATAAGAACTTAAGAAGCCATCAGGGTGAAAATAAAAGCAACCATTGGGAGACTTGATCTTTCCTCCGTTGATGAATACAGAACCCTATTAAGTAAAGTTGTAGATATTCAGCAGTCATCAATTGTTTATAGGATTTTATTTCTAGAGAAGCTGTAAATCAAGTAAATCTTTCTTATGTGGGACCCCTGAAATTTTTCAGAGTTGTTCAACCACATCAGCAGCAGATGTTTGAAGAAGATGACCTACCAGCAAGTGAAAATGAAGAGCAGCCTGGTCCATCTAAGCGGAAACGCCAGCCAAGTATGTCTGAGACAATGCCCCTCTACACCCTATGTAAAGAGGATTTAGAGAGTATGGACAAAGAGGTGAGCTTAACTAATTCTGACAGGTTTCTAACATAATGATTGTTAGTTATGCATAATCGTTTAACTTCTGCTAAATTATGCATGTGTGTGAACTGACCTTGTATACCACTACAGTAACTTCTGATAAAAGCCATAGCAGAGTAAGAAGTACAGTTCAGGCTAAAAAGCAGTTATGTTTGGCAAAGCAAACTTGAATTAAGGAGTGGGAGTACTCTTGTGTGTAAGTAAGCCTTTAAAGTAGAACTTCATTTATGCATAGCTTTGTCACATGAAAAGTGTTATCACATTTGCTGTGTGTTTAACTTTGCCAGGTGTCCCTTTAAACTTTTTTTTTTTAAGTAAATCTTCAAATAATCTGGACAAAATCAGTGGTGGGATGGGAGAAGAGAGGTCTGTGGATGTAAAAGGCACAGGCTGTAGACAAGATCAGAGAGCCAAAGGGGAGCGTGGGGCCTCATTATCTGTAGACATGTAATTGCAGTGCTGTTAAATCATAGCGAGCATGGTTCTGCAGCTGAAGGGAGCTTTCTGTTAGAGAGTGAACTGTACTTTTTACATACAAAAACACATTATTTGAAATTCATTGTGAACCTCTAGCAGCTGCCTATTTGTCACTTATCCTTGTGTGCGCTTTTTTCAAATGAAGCCACCATCTTACATAATGTTAAATGATACGTAGAGGAAAAAATACATATCATTGTGCACCATGTTTTTATGAATTCATTACACTGTGTGTGACTTTACTATAAAACCTAGGGACGCTAGCTTGAATTCATCTTTGAGCTTAGATCATTCACTGGAGTGGGTACAGGAGCGTAGAACTTCCTAGCTTCTGGCAGTAAGCTAATGACAAGGTTCTAGCTATAAGAGGCCTCGAGTTATCTTCAGAAAATATAATAAAAGTGTGAGAAGGAAACTGCATATTTCACCAAGGATAGAAAGAGTTTATGTGTACGGCATAGCATAATTTTGAGATATGCTGTTGCTAGAGAGGTCCTGGAGGTACTTTGAGCTGGTATTCTAGGGTAAAGTCCAATAACTTTCAACTGCTGTGGTGATCTAATCTGAATTTCAGATGAGTGCAAGCTTCTAACTGTACCTGGTAACTCTTGGAGTTGATGACTTTTGATTTCTTTTGCTTTTTCGTTCCAAAGTATTTTGTCCATTTGATCTCAGACTTTCACAAGAAATAGTATTTCTTCTTGTCGTGATGCCAGCCCCTGAATCCATCTGTCTCTTCCTTCTGTGTTGTCAGTGGTACTTAAAGCAAATTGTTGTTATGGGTTGTTTTTGTGTACTAACATTTTTCTAATTGTATGGCTTTTGGAAAACATTTAATGAATTGCTGTTGCAGTGTGTGCATTGAGCCAAAAGAAAGTGTGCATGTTTTCCAGAATTACTGCATAAAGTATTTATTGTTCTGTTTTTAAAGATACTATTTAGGGACCTTGTTAAAAATCTGAATATTCTGGCACTGTTCGTTTTGTGATTGATTGCTCTCTATGCTGCTACAGTTAGACCAAAGAAATTAAAGTTTTTCTACCTATCCTGCAAATATAAACAACTTACATTGTGATGATTAAATTATGCTTTTACTTAAGCTGCATCTTATGTTTGGAAATGAGACTACATGAACTTCAGAACAAATGAAGCCCAAATTCCAGTGGATTTTTTTTTTTCATAGTTGACTTAGCTTTGGTTCCAGGAGTATGATTTGAGGTTATAGTTGCTGCCAAAAGCTTTTCCTTCCATCAGCCTCTGTTCCCACCCCTGTGTTTATTAAATTCACATTTCTTTGATCGTGGGACAGCTGAACCAGTAGAAACTCTTCACTTGGGTTTGGTTTGTTTTGTTTTGTTTTGGGGAGGGGGGGGGGTGGTTTGCATTGTTTTGGTGGGGAACAGGGTTGGGAGTTTCTGGTATCATAGCTCCCCGACATGGTTTGATCAAGGATCAAACATTACCACTGAGACATGGAGAAGGGGGCACACGGGACATATATTGGAGAGGTTGAACTGGACACGGTAATGCCAGCAGGTCATCATCTCCTGGGAGCTGACTATAGAGACGGTCAAGGGAGACTAACCTTTGTGGACTAGCCTTGGGACTGCTGGCATCACTTTGGTAAAGATAATGTATTCATGTACAAGTAATGTAAGTAATAAAAGAGGATTATATGGTGTTGAGTGGGAGTACACTTATGAAACAGAGGGAGGACGTGTGGTAACATAGCCCATAAAATATAAAAGTTTAGTGGAGCATACAGAGGAGACTCTGCTGTCAGGAACATTATCAAATTAAGTGAAAATAAGCTTGATAAGCATTGCTGGTTGGTGCTCAGTTCACTCTGGTGACACTGTGACTAGTTTAACTTCCACAGAAAGGTGTTTGCCTGTATCTCATTCTTTATCAAAACATGTTAAAGGGTAAGAACTTTTCTGCAGTCATGTCACTAAGAGATGTGAAATTTCTGCTTTTTGTCACAAAAATGCTTTTGCTTCATTTGCATCCGTTCTAGTGGCTATGCCAGCCGCAAGATCTACAGCTGATTGCAGACCACCTTGGTGGAGTGATGGAGTCTGTTTCAGTCACAATGGTGATGTCTTGCTCCACAACTACCACACAACTACTACTAGCACTACAAGGGCTAGTGCTAAGACGGTTGAGGTTAGGAGTACCTGGTCCAAGAGGAGTGAAGGCAAGTTACAAGTCTCAACTACTGTGTTCCTGCCCCTAAACTGCTGTTGATAATCGTACAGCAAGCAAATTCAGGGAGCTGGTTTGGTCAGAAAAGATCGCTTTCCAGGTTAATCTTCATCATTAGCAGCTTCCTGAAATAACTCGCCGTTGCTGCTTGCATGAGTGCTGGTGCCAGGAGCAGGCAGAAGATGCAAAGAGCTGTGAGTGAGCAGTGAAGGCAGAACTGCAGCCCTCTAGCTTTAAAACTGCATCCTCAGTATTTCTGCTGAATTCCCTGGCAAATTCAGATAAGGACTTTTAGCTTTAGGCACTGTGATTTTTTTTTTTTTCAATGAAACAGGAAATTCAAGTGTTTATATATACTGTTTCTGTGGACATAACGAGCAATAAATAACTCCTTTGCACTTAACATTGAAAGAAAATCTTGCTTTTTCTTTGCAAAAATCTCTGAAAAGGCCACACAGCCCCAAGCAATACAGAATTTGCATGTAGTTTATACATGGGAGAGTTTTGTTAGAAGAATTGAGATGGAAGCCAATAAAGAGAATTTAATTATGCTTTATTCCCAAATTAAATCCCTTTCCATCCTTAACCTATTTAAACATCTGTTTGTTGCTTTTCCTAGTAAAAAAAAAAACAGTATCTGTTCCAATATTCCGTGGGGAAGAACTGCCATGGATAGGCATCTCTACTAAAATTTGATCTTGCATAGATTTTTACCTTTTCTTATTATTTTAGCTGTAGCTGTGCTATGGATACCAAATAAGTCAAAGGAACTGAATAACATCCCAGCTATTGGGTTGTAGTTTAAGGTCACTTAGCCTTTTGTATCTTTTTCAGTGCCAAAGATCTGGGAGACCAGATCCAATGGTAGCTTCTTTTCCCTCTGACATGAGGGACTGTTTGAACTTCAGGAAAGTGCAAGAGCAAGAGTATTCAATGTAATAGGACTGCTGTTCAAAGGGCAATTGCCAAATCAGAGTAAGTGCATAAGGAATGGATCCCTACTTGGGAAATACAAAGCCTGCTAATGCTGCTGCCTCACAGTTGAGAGAACGTTTTCCTCCTTTCTTTTCTGTGCTAGCCAGACACAGAGGCTTTGCAACTGGTTGCTGCTGTTTCTCTGCTATGGCATGGTAAAGAGAAGCAGAATTGAATGCTGCCAGTTAAATTAGCTTGTTTATAGTTATTTTTAAAGGCCTGGATAAACTTTTATTTCTAAATAACTGGTTATCTGATATATAACCTGCAAAAACTTCCTCCATAAAAATGCTTTTTATATTGGATTGTATCTAGTATCCTGTAATCTTCATGGTATGTTGCTGGTTTCACGAAAGGGCAAGTTTTGAAAACCATCTTTAAAGAGGAGGTTTCCAAACAATTAAACACAGTCCGTAATAACTAACTAGAAATCTCTCTTGTCCGTAATACCTGTTCCAGGATGACTTTTGTTTTCTCAAAACCAACGATCTCGTTTACACGGAAGGTATCTACTTTTCCTTTCATTGACTGTGTTGGAAAGTGATAGCTGCAGAAGCCTGTCCTGTAGGGAGAGCAGGCTGGGCTGTCTCAGCAATTCCCGTCCCCCGTGAAAGCAGGGGTCCACTTGCTCACTTGCCATAGAGGTACAGGACTGTTCATTGTGTGCTTTTGGTGCGATTGTGGGGCATCATCGTCCTTCCCCTGGGCTAGGTGGAAGCTGCTGACCTGCCAGTCACTACAATGTTGTGCAGATATGCTGTAGTTTACTGACAAAAACCAGAAAGTGGAATCCAGGATTCAGATGACTATTTGTTTCCAAAAGTAAAATTTATTAGCTAAAGCAAGTTGCGCAAAGGAAGGTAATGGCATACAAATCATGTGAAGACATACACATGTCTTTCCATTCATAATTGATTATCTCAGTACAGGGTGACGTGCAGTTCTCCCTCCCAGAGGTTACTCGTGGATCATCTTGTGAGGACATTTCTTCAGAATTGAGAACTGCTCCTGTGACCTTCTAGCGTATTGATTCCTTTCTGCACTGATACAATTACTTATATGTTTAAAGAAAGCCAGCAAAAATGTCCTATGATTGATATTTAATGAATTCTGTTAATCTTGCTGGTTTAGAAATTAGTTTTATTTCATTTAAGCTATTGTTAATTCCTTTTTATTAAGGATGGTTTTCTTCTGAATTTGTACTCCTAAATGATGTTTGGAGAGAACCTTACGCAACTAGGCTAGTGCCATGTACAGTTACCTAGTCAAGTTGATCTGATCTTAATGCTGTCATGTCCTGTGTGCTATAAATAAGCTGTGTTTGTTTTTACATACTAATTGCTTTCTGATGGACCCTGACTTTGCTCTTCTGTAAAATTTATTCTTTCTTTGTGGATATCTGTTGCAGACCCACAAGGTGATTTTTAGGCCCGTGCATTGTGCTAACTTCTTTTAAAAATGTTTACTTGAATCAGCTTTGTATAATCTTAAAGATTTTTCCCTTTTGTAATCAGTCTCCCTTTCATAATTAGGTTGACATTCTTGTGTATGATAAATCACTTGTCCATGAGAAGTCAGCAAGATCGAGACTTTTCATTCCTCTCTTCCTTTTGGCTGTAAATTATTCTCTTACCTGTTCCTTTAAGAGCTGTGGCTCTTAACTGTGGCTGGCAATACAGTTCCTTTTTTTTATTTTTTCAGGTGCTTTCTAATTCACCAGTCTGTGTAAACTGTAGAAACGCATAGAAAGATTCCAAGCTGCTCCCTTATAAAATGCCAGTGACAAAGGAAAAAGGCATTACCCTCTTGTCTCTTTTTTGTAAATCATGAGCCTGTGCTGAGCTCAAGATCCTGTTCTCTCTTCCTTATAGAGAGGCTGCTGCCACGTCCATGGTGGACTGGCAGTAACGGTGGAAGACAGACGGCCGTAAGTACTCGTATCCGTCACTGTCAACACTCGCAGGACCAGTCTTGGGCAGATCCCCAATATGGGCTTCACTGATGGGAAGCTCAAAAAGGAACTTCCAGGAAGGCAGTAAGATTTCAGTAAGGTTTAAGTAAGCTCAGTAAGGCAGAAAAATTTCTAATTACGTTTTGCAGTGCCTTCTCATCCAAGATGGCCTGGGATTACTAATGTCCTGGAACAGCCGTGCACACGTAGTCTGCTTGTTGTAAGATCCTTATGCTTTTGTGTTTATTACCGTGTTTTTGTCAGGGTGTTTTAGAGTAGCATCTGTATCTTGTCAAGTGTCATCATCTCTGCCATCTAAAGTAAAATATTTTGCTGGTTTAAATTCCTGTCAGTTTGGGACTTGGGAGAGGGGAAGAGTGGGAGTGAATCTGATACCAGTTGGACCTTCATCCAGCTTTCCTAGCTCTCATTTCAGTTAGTGGAGCTGCAAAGATTCCTATCATCCGGCCGGATATATACTTAGCAGCTGCAGAGTGACCAGATTGCAAAGCATGTTCTGTTCATCAGTGCGTTTAAGTGTACAGATTTTTCTTGAGTGGGAATTGCCTAATGAACTACTTTTGCATCAAAATGGTTCTGTTGATGTGGTATATATTCTGCACATTCTTTTCCTTTTAACTAATTTGGAATTTGTGTGACATACATAAAGACTGAAATTACAACATTCTGCTTGTACATAAGGCCATTTTGTCACTGCATTGTGCTTTCATCAAGCAGATTTATCCCTTAATTTCTGTTTTGTATTTTAAGTTAGTGGCTATACCGTGCAGTGAATTAAGAGGTGGTGTTTTTCTCCTTCAATTTAGTGAAAGCTATCGTCTCAGTAAGTGGTTAGCCTCTTGGTTAGTTTAAAAATACTAATTTAATGCGGAGGATGTGGTCTGTAGTCCAAAGTAATAGCTGCCTGGGGCTCACTTGGATGCTGCATTGCACTTTAACAGTTCTTTTGAATTTCCACAACTACATTTCTCATTAAAAATTTCTTGTGCGACACCTTAATATGTAGCATGTCGCAAATTGTACGGGTACTAGATTTGGTTAGCAGCCTCTTCTTATAAATTGTAGCCTTTTTTGAAGTTAAAAGAATGAGCCTGTGCGTACACTCGCTGTTGCCAGTGATCATCACCCAGGCGCCTTGGCCCTTGGAAGTTATGAGGTCCGCCTTACGGTTATTACACCGCTTCCACTCGAACTGAACGTCAAAAAAAATAATTTTTGAGGTAACTATTGGTGAAAGTACACATATGGAGAAGTATCAAAGGTAAACGCGCTCCTCACGGGGCGGTAAGAGCCTGTATGAAGACAATTTGCCGGGACATCTTGTGGCATAAGCAGCCCTGGGGACGCTGGGACCGGGCGGCCCAGGTCCGTTGCAGGCCTCGGCGCTGAACCTCGCTCCTTATCTACGTCCCTCTTATCACCTCCCCTCACACGCCGGCCCCGCTGGCCCCTGTGCTCTGGCAGCTTCTCCCACACGGACCAGCGGGCAGCGTGGAAGCTGGAAAAAACTCCCAGTTCGCTGGCCCCGTCGGCTTTTTATTTTCGGTGTGGAGGGCTTATTACGGAATGGCGTAACCCAGCAAGGCTGAACGTGTTGCTTGCTTTCTTCCTCCTCTCAGAGATCAGTCTTCTGGAGAGAAACGGTGAGGCTGTGGTGCTGGGAGCGAGGGTGCTGGTTTATCTTCAGGGGGCTCTTGCTGTGGTGTGGTGGTGGGCTCATGCACCAAGAAATGGTACTTTGTTTTGTAGTGAACATAGCTTAAAGCTGTTGTAAAACCAGGAAACTTTTTACTGCTTTCCCCTGTTTAAGATTTTGACATTCATCCATCTCTAATACGGTTAATAACACAGAAGTAATTGAACATTAAAATACTATAATGTTAAAGCAATTATTTTGCCCGTATCTCATCTGATTAGTAGAGAAAACTGCGTAAAGTTGTCCAGTGCTATTTTCAATAGTTTGGTGATGAGAATCAGCAGCGTAGAATTACAATATCAGTACAGTGGGATGGAGAGAGCAAAGACAAGCACTTAAAGGAAACTGGATATCAGTCGTTTGCTTCTGCCTTTCTTTGTTTTCCTTTGAAGAATTCATTTCCCACTGAAAAATGGAAACAAATCTAAAAAGTATCAATGCATCTCTATTTGTTTTTAACTACAGAAGATATAAACATATTTTTTAAAAAAATCAATATTGGTCACGTTTAAGTTGTAGGTAAATTGTCCTGACCAGAAACATTGATGCTCTGACTGAACTGTGACACTCTGAATTCAGCTAATGGAAAGAACACTGAAAGAAATGCAGTGAAGATAAGGCTAGTGAGATTGGAATGGTTTATCATCATTGATATTTATCGGCAGACCATTTATCTGTGCACTAATAACATAGAGCTGGTTATCTGCTAGTTTTTGTTTATTAAGAGGGCATCATGGTCCAAGCTTGCCCTAGCAGCTTTTTTAAGTGTTTGGAAAGAGTTTTTTATGTAATAACACATTTTACAAGGAGACAACTGATTACCGAAATAGAAAAAGGATTTTTATCTAATTTGATATTTTAAGTAGGCAATCAGTGTTGGACCGCTTCTATTTTTCTACACTGGTTGCTTAGAAAACATTATTTAAGCACAGTTTCTGGTGTACTTGGACATCTTATTTTAATTTTAGATTTATTTTTAAGAATTTATATGCTATGAGGGAATATAGGAAACATATTGGAACCTTTTGACATTCAGATGGCACACTGCATAAAAATCTGCATTTTGTAGATAAAAAAGGAAACTACCAATATATGTAAGGATTAGTTTGATGGCACTCATGACAAGTTGTTAATTAAAAGGTGATATTATTATATAGAATTTTGTGCCAAATGAACACAATCAGTCAAATTCTTGGCTGGTCAGGCTATTGTTAGGAGGAAAAAAAAAAAGAAAACGTATGATTGAGACTGATTAACTTTTATTACGCCCAGATATTTTAACAGGTAATTTATCATGAGATAAGTACAAATGGTTGTGCTACAACAGATTATTAATGGGCTGCGCCAAAAGGACATCAACGAAAGAAGCAGCCATGCTTACTTCAGAGCTGACCTCTTTTTGAGGAATCTGATAAAATTTATAGTAATAAAATTGACTGCCTGCATTTTGTCTGGATTTCCCTGTTTATTCTATTGACAATACATCAAAGATTGATTTTATTTACTTGCCAACAAAGGTGCTTCTGCCATCTTACATATTCTTCATCCTTTTCTGATGCAATTGACAGTTGATCCAGATCCTCTGCCATTCTTCCGAAGAGGTTCTCAAAATTGTTTCATTGCAAAGAATCTTGAGGTTTTGGAAAAGTAGCTTCTTTTTATGTGTTGCTATCATTCTGCTAAGCATAGAGTAAAAATTATTATGCAAATAAGATTGAATCTAAGCTCTGTGTACTTGTTTCTGCAGATGATGAACAACTTCTTTGGCTTTTAAAGTATGCCTGGTTATACAGCAAGTGCATTATTCTAATGTTATTCCATATGAAATGGAGAGTAGGTCTATAAAGCTTCCACCTCTAGAATGTAAAAAAGTGAAGGTTGGTTATTCTACAGGGAGGAAGGCTTTTCCATACATTCTGTTTGGTTTTTCTACCAGCACTGGTAGTGCATTAGGTATCTGCAGCCTTCTCTGCTTGGCCTTAGTGAAGAGAAGCTGTAAGCCCTTTTCAACTGCTTGATTGCTCACTGAAAATGCAGCAAAAGTTCTTTAAATAGAGTTCAGTAACCTCATTTTAACATATATGTCTACCTCCATATGCAAAATCAAATGCAGCTAGGCTGTCAACACTAATTGGCCACAGTTAAAAATGAGTTGTCTGAGCCATGTTAAACAATTTGCAAGCTGATCCCTAACATAATTCTGAGCAGCTGCACATAGGGCCTGATTGAGCCTCATCACAAGTCTAACATGTTTTTTACATTTAAATTCGAGCTGATATTCTCCGTGATTGGTATTTAAAAGTCTCTGCTTGAGTCCTGGTCTAAGTCTGAACTGTTTCTTCATAACTATTTTTTTTTGTTTTATTGAGATGCCCTGATACTTGTATTTCAACATAGGAATAAATACAGCTATGCAATATAGCATAATATATGTTAAGCGCTATGGAGAATCTTTACAAACGCTTGCATAATGCTAGTCTGCTAGCAGATTTAATTTGTGTTTGGAATTCTGGGGTTATAAAAATGCAAGTCCATTTTGGTGACATACAGGCCAGGTTATTTCTAAATGCAGCATTGAATGACAGTTTGTACCATTACTCTTTAATCAGCTGCTCTTGATTAATTATCATAAGGTGACTTATTTTTAAATTTAAATTATGCATAATTGTAATTGCTGGCTTTCATGACAACTTAGAGATAAAATATCTTTCCTTTTGCTTTGGTAGTCTTCATTGTTGTCAAGCACCAGCTTCAGGGAGCACTGAATATAGCCACTCAGCTCTGCCTTCGTGTGATAGTCCTACAGCTGCAAGTGTTCTAGCTCCTGTGTCAGCATCACTAAGAAGTATTTCCATTCCATGTACAACTTCAACAGAGATTATGAAAAGCTACAGAACTAGAGCCCCCTGCTGATGTAAAAAATTCCCTGCTGCAATGCAGTCACAAAAGGCATAATTACCCAAATGGCCATGCTGCTGTAACTTTTTCAAGTCTACAGCAGTGGTATTAATTTTACATTTTGAGAGAATGTCATTGTTACTCTATATTGTTATGGGTTTTGTATATGAGCTAGCACTTTCTCTTTGCCAGGGGTCACAGCTGTAGACGTTAGTGTCTCTGTCACTCCTCGCAGCAAATATGATGATACTGCTTTCTCGGAGATGAACACAGACAGCTGCCTATCTCAAATATTTTAGTGCTCCAACATCAAACTTGCTTCATCACAGAGGTATTGAGGACTGGATATAGCTGGCATACCACGACACAGAGATCATATCAGAACCTGCATAGTATTCATCACCTTAATATTGAGCTTGTTGTAGAAACTGACCACTCTTCAGCTTCCCAGCTTATCTTTCACTGTGTTTGGGATTGGGTATTTTACTTTTTTCTTTCTTTCTTTTTTTTTTTTTTTTCCTTATTCCACATAGACAGTGCTCATTTCTTCACTACTTCACTTGAAAGCTGCATGCTTGATTGTACGGAGTCTGTTTGCAGTCCCATTGCCCAGTTCAGCAGAAATAGTTTCAAAACTGGCCTGTCTTCACTGTCATCTTTAAATTTCTGGTAAAGCCAATACAGAAATTCTCCAATGCTCATTATTTGAGGTGGCTTTGTCAGCTTGAGCACATTGATAAATGTCTCTTGGCTCTTGTGATAATGAGACCAAACTAATCAGGCTTACTGAAGAGGGAAGTTCATTGACAACCAAGCAATGCTTCATGAAGCCATGAAGCTTTGTCTGGCAATACTAATGCTAAACTTAGGTTAAAATTAATAAGTCGTGGCAGATCCAAGCTGGCTCTGCTTATAGCTAGCTTGGATCAGGGTGGGTTTACTAGCTTGTTCATAGTAAGTGTAGATAAATCTATACTGAACACAGCATATCTGTGTTTATAGAGTGGTGCTTTTGAGCTAGTAAGCCCTACTGTATCCCAATTGCTCTACACAGTGGTAGTTTAAGTTCCTTTGCAGCTGTCATACCGGCAGAAAGCCTGCACTTGCAGATAAATGAAAGCATTTTTTTGCCTGTCTTTTGTTCTCACCTTAGTATTTTCAATTTCACTTAGTAGACTATGACTTTTGAACAGCTTTGTTTGGTGCTGAACAAGTTCAGGAGTTCAGCCTTTGAAATGGAAAAAACCTTATTTTTCTCCGAAATATGTATGTAGCAATGAATATTTATTCAGTCTAAGTGAAAGATACGCTTTCAGTTAACCTTGGGATGGTAGAACCTAGCACAGTGGTAATAGAGTTGTTAAAACATCTGGTAACAAGCATTCATTGTGAGAAAGCTTTGAAACAGTTGAGATGCAAAAAAGATGGGGTTTTTTTTGTGTGCATATTGTGTGTACCAGAAACTCTTTGTTTTCATACTTGTATATGTCTTCTTTTTAGGGTGAGGATTATTTGTGCTCTCATATCTATTGGAGTAAAGTCCATAGTTGTGACTGTTATTCTACAAAGGCAATGTTTTCTGATCATGACAATGTTAAATAACAGACTGCATGTTTGGTTGCAGCATTTCAGAAGTTCGGTGTTTGTCTCAGCTGAAGCACATTAGAGCCTTAAATGTAATCTAAATAATCTGTAATTGAGGTTGAAGTGATTGGAAATTAGTTCAAATCAAGCTCCCTCCCACTCTTGAATTTCTTATGTTAATGGAATTACCAAATGGGTTAAGCCCTAAATGTTTCTCAGATGTTTTCAAGGATAATATGCTAAGTGTACTTGCAGGTTGGCTACAGCATTAGCTAAAGCCTTTGGGGATGACTTGAAAGAAAATATGTAGATTAATATCCTGGTGCTTTTTTCATAAAAGCTGAGATTTTCTGTTTAGAAATGCAGGCTGCAAAAAACCTGTATCACTTTTCATATTTAAAAAAAAAAAAGAAAAAAAAGAACGGTTATTTTAAACCTCTTCTACCAGTTCAGCAGATGTTGCCAGATAAAATAGTGAGTATGTGGAGAGAGCTGTCCCATCCTCTTTTTAAAACCAATTGAACAGACCACAAGCTGGATTGATGGAGGAAACCTGCCTACACCTGTTCAAAGCTGCCTCTGCATGTCAAGAAAAATGATATCAATGGGGTCAGAGTGGCAGTGAGTTTTAGCACTTTATCCTAGTCTTTGTTGACTAGGAATAACATTGCTTTTTAGGTTTGGGCAATCAATATAATATCCTCTACAAAATTCTCATGAAGATAAACAGCATAATAGATGTGTTCAGCATCTATGGATTTTTTCTTTTATTTTTTTGTTTTTAAGTGGAACTTCACGAGAGCAGATGCTGTCAAGAGGGCACTTGAATATATTTTGATGATCAAAAGAATTGTTGTAAAATGAAGCTTATGTCCAAAGAAAACTTGCTCTGATTGGAAGCAATGAGTAGACTAAATATTTTTTTTTTATGCTAAGTGATTTGTACCCAAAGATCTATTCTTTTTTTATAACATAAATAATATAAAACCAGATTAGAAGCTCAGAAATTATACAATTCCTTGATACTAACATACTGATACTGTGCTGCCCTCAGCACTTCATTAGTGTCTTGCTACAGATGTCTCCCCTTGGCAGTGAAATGTGTCAGGAAAGATCACTCAGAGCCTAGGCACTGTGCCCTCTAAAATTGCCATGTGTCATTTTTAATAGTATGTTAAGATTTCTAACTTAATATGTCAGTGGTATTTTGTGATAGTATTTAAACACCTTTTGCAAGTATTCTTTCATTAGCAAATTAGATTAGTTTATGTAAAAAAAAAAAATCTTGATCACTGGACTGTTTATGCATGTCTCTTGCTAAATCTCTAGGAATAAGAAGAAAGTTATGATGGCTTCTGGCAAAACTGTGCTTCAGTTACTAGCCAGACTGACAGCTCTTAGGAGAGACTAGCAAAACTGTAAAACAGAGCTGCTTCTTGCTGCATATCAGCAAAATATACTTTTTTTTAAAGTAGAGAGGATGGCTTTGAGAACAAACAGTATCATGATACTGTCTTGTTTTAAAACAAGGGTGAGCAGTACTACCATAAACTGTTGCAACTTTTTAACCTATTGCTATAAAGGTTTACAAGGTGGGAGCTATCCTGATACATGTTTGCAGCAGGCTGAAATCCCTGAAGTGTCCACCTGTGTTACCTTTTTTTAACAGGTATGGATACTTCTAGTCTTTACCAGGCTTTTTTGTTGGCTGGGACAAAATCACATTGATGTTAGTCTTTGTTCATTTTACACACCTGAAAAATAATTTCTATGGATTAAAGATCATTGAAGGTCTGTTTGTATAAGAATTTTCTCCTTGTGCCTTTCCCTTCCCTCTATGAGTTTGTGTACATTAGTATTCCATTTGTGTAGCATCAACAGACTCTCTAGGTTTTCCAGTCTGGATATTTAGATAGTGCTTATCTCTACAAAAAGAGCGTAACAGAATTTGACTACAACAGACTATTATCTGTGGATTCACTCACTAGCTTGTTCCTTTAATATGAAGGGTTGTCTAAGGTGAGATCAGGACACCTAGTGAAGCGTGGCACTTAAACTTGAGCATGCAGCTCGAGTTTTCGTTCCATTGCAGATATTTTGGTTTTGTTTTTTAAGATTTACAGGTGTGGAAAAACTTGAAAGATTGCCCAGTGACACAAGTTTTACTATCCATAAGAGAATCTGCTGATGGTGTCAGTAAGCAGCAATAGTAGCAGATGGTTCGGTTCACCAGTTTATGAAATGCTATATTGGCCATGAAAGAGCATATGTTAATACTTTTAACATTATTTTTCCAAGTCATCGGTCTGTTTCCTGTTGCAGACTTCCACTATTCAGGTTGCGGCTACACATTTAAGAGAGATGCTTATCCAAAGTCTATTCCCTGTGGTTTGTTGCTGCTGTCATGTACTGTTACAGCATGGGTGTTTGTGTAGACATAAAACGAAGTGGGACAGGGAACTAGTGTAGCTAAACAATAACCCAGCTTAAAAAGGTAGTCGGAGATAATTAAGCTGTTACTGTCACTGAGATGTTGTTTATCGAGCAATGAGATAGTTTTGTTGCACATAGACCAATCTAGCAGCAGGATGCTGGAGGTGGCAGTCCTCCTTCCTTCTTGCTTCTGCTCATCTTGCAAGACCAGGAAACCCTGCAGTTAAATTTAAATCTACCCCCTATTTGTTGAAGGTGTACTCATTCGTGTTCTGCTTGATGCTGGGCAGTCTTACTCAGAGTCGAAATGCTGTTCTTGTTTTTCAGTGGTTCCCATCAAGTCTATCCTGCTGGATAGGTGAACAGCTGTATTCTGGACATAGGTGTTGTGGTAATTTTGATTTTATTCTCAGACTTCACCATTTAAAAAAAATAAAAATTACAATGTAGATTTACAGGCCTATTACTATTTAATGATCTTTTGGCAGAGGGTTTCTTTTGAAAACAGAATAAAGGAAAGGAAGATTAGAGGTATGGATGGCTTTATAATTGGATAAAATCATAGCTTCCAGGCTGCAGCGATGTCAGTGACTCAGGAATTCTTTGGAGAAATCATCCCATTATCTCTGTTGAGACATTTTCTCTTTAGAGACTGAATTAAAAAATCATTGTGAATTTTACAATTAGTAACTTTTAGTCCATGTGAATTTATTTTATATTTCAGAAATTGGTAGTTAGGAATGGGCTTTTTTTTCCTCTTTCCAACATCACGAAGTGTTACTAATTTAATTGAAGAAAGCAATTTTCCTTATAGTAATAATAGTGTTAATGTTTTAGAGGGACTGCCTAGAATCTGTAAGTCAGCACTCGAGGCACCCTAATTACCAAGGAAAGACTTGACCTCATGTTTCTTTTAGCTCTTTCAAGTATTTGTCCTAAAGATCTTCAGAATGTTTATGAGGTTTCTACTCAAATCTAGGCATTGCTTTCTAGATGGGAAAATCAAAGATATTAAGAACCTCTAAGTGGCATTCTTTGAAGGATTAACGGTCTTACTCAATCATAAGCAAGGATACAGGATTGTTATTGGTGTTGCCTTTTAATAACGATATCGGTATGTAATCTCTAAGTGGCACTTTATTTCATTCCTAGTCTAAGTATTAACTGCAGTAGTAAAACCCAAATGTAGTGAATTGTACAGTTGCAGTCACAGTTACCTTACCTTTTCAATTGCAAGAGTTAAGTGGTCAAATTAATACAGGGAACCTGTTTGGTTCGTTTGGTTTTCTTCCCCGCAGTATCTGCCTTTTAGGAGCACACACTGTTGTCTAAGGCCGCAATTAAAATGCGTGCTGGCTTTATAGCCAGTGCTGTGCAGCAGCGTTGTGGGCTACAGGTACTGGGACTGGTGTTTGCCACTGTTTGATCCCCAGCAGGGTCCCAGTGCAGCCTCCAGGGACTGTCAGTGGGACCTCCGTAAGTAACTTCCACGTGGTGTTTTTAAATTGCTCTTTTTCAAATCTGAGCATAGCAGCTGTGCTCAGCGTAGAGCGAAGGCTTAAAGGTTTTTCTTCTCACATAATTGCTTTTCATCCTAAAACTTGTAGGTCTTTACCATAGGCTGCTCGTATTTCTATGTGCTATTCAATAACAGTAGATGAGCAGAATTCCAGACTGCAAGTGCCAGGAAGCACACATTACAGGTTTGGTTTTGCTCTCATTCCAAAGGCCCGACTTCTAATATAACTCAGAAATCTGTTCACTGCCTGAACTAAAAAAAGCTGTCCATGGATAATGCCCCTTCACAGAGGAAAAAAGGAATTGCCTCCCACTCAAAAATATACTATACGATATTTAGAAAAGCAAGGTGTATTTTAAAAATAAATTCTGAGAATGAAGATCTCTTATTCTGGGACTTCTGCTGCTGAGGAACAAAGCGGTAATGTCTTTGATTATTTCATTAATACTGTTGTATTACAAAAACACAGTAAAATGTTTTAATGATTCTTTACTTGCTAATGAGGAAACTACTGGTTGGGGGGGTTGTTTTGGGTTTGTGGGGTTTTGAGGGGGGGCTTTGCTGAAAGGTAAAGAGAAACAAACAAAAAAGTGTGTTTCTGAATCAAAGAACAAGAATAATTAAATACAGTAGATGGTAAAAATTATGAAGAAAAAGTAAGTTCCCTTATTTTGAAACTAATTGGGTGTTCTGAATGCTTGAGATAAAACCATTTGTAAACCATTAAAAACAGATTCTACTTTGGTTTTTTTGTTATTCACAGTGTGAATAACTGGTTGGTTGTAGTCATTAAGATAAATTCACTTGACTTCAGGTATTTTTTCTCTTCCTATAAAAAGTTTGTTTGCTTTTGGAATTTCAGTGGAACTCTGTATTTAGGTGCAACTACGTTTTCTTTACACTTTGGTGTTGATACTGCTTCTTTTTTGCTCTCTGGCTTCACTAGAAATGAAAAAGATTTTATAGGTATATTGCTGAACTCAGCCCGTTTTGTCAGGGATACAAAGTAACACAAATCAGGTGCCTTTTAAAAGATACCTAAAAATTAGATTAACACTGTATTTGGTAGAAGACAACATTGAAATAGGCAGCCATTGTAGAAACTTTAATCTGACATACAAAGTTGCTTAACTAACACCTGATCTTGCTTAAGTTTTGCATATGGGTAAAGTCCGTGCTATGCTGGTTAGCATAGAACCAAGCAGGATTTGAAATTAAAGATGACTGCCTGCCAAAGTTAAATGACCCTGTGCTTGACTTTCTGCCGTGTGCTTAGGAAGGTGCTTTATCAGTCCCATCACGGCCTCTCACTCTTCTTCTTGGCAAACGTGCTTTTTTGTGTGTGCCAAGGGGTTAAACTTTCCAGGTCAGTTGCATGAATCTCATTTCTCCTGCCCTGCTCTTGATAAACCTTTCCTTGCTTTACCAAATGCCTAGTGTATGATTTGAGGAGCCTGAGGAAAAAGAGGAGAAGCACTCGTGAACGTGCTATAACAGTAACGTGTCAGGTCATTGTATGCTGTGTCAGTGTCGGCAGCTGGGCAGCCTTGCTTGAACCTGTTGAAGAAGATTGCTTCTTTTAAAGAGAGTTCTCGTTCTTACCTTCTTTGACTGTGATACTTAGCCAGTGAAATATTCTCAGTGACCCACGCTGCCGTGGGACAGCGTGTGGCTTGTTTGCAGGTTCAGAAGCATTGCTTCCAAACCACACGTGCCTTTCGGCTGGTGTCGCGTCTTCCAGGGCTGCAGCATGGTGGGAGCACTATTGGGTGACCTCTTGTAAGCTGGGTTATGAGAAGATAACTGCACCTTCTTTAGAGTTATCATAGAATCATAGAATCATTTAGGTTGGAAAAGACCTTCAAGATCATCGAGTCCAACCAGTACTGTATTAATTCCTGCTAACTACTTAATAATGTGAAGTTAGTAAAGTTTTTACAATATTATTTCCATTTATTTTGCCACTGCCAGAACAGTTTTGTTTTCATACCTCTGTGTTGGAAGGTTAGGAAGTTCAGTGCACAACTCCAGGAAGATGGAGCCACCACTCTCTCTGATTTGATTTGCAATTTAATACCATTGTTCACTGTTAATTTCACAGGCTCAGAAGTGCTTTTTAATTTGTAATTTTTAATGTCACTTTTCCCATCCACTCTTTCTTTGACTTCTCGTTTTACTGCTGTGTTAAAGTTCCTGAAATAGTCTGCTGATTTCTCTAACATTTCATGTAAAATATGTGTAAAAACTCCCCTGATCTACTAAAAAGCAATAGTTTGGGACAAAGCAGAAAGGAATGTTGGAAGTGGAGACAGGGGTAAAGATGATAGGATCAAATACAGAATTATGGGAGCTTATAAAAGCAAGCTCTCTGTCCTCTAGGGAAACTGTTCATATTCCGCAAACAGCACGCCCACCGGTTCTGCTGGAGAAACAATAAATTACATGGAAGAGCATCTTTTGGCAGTATTGCTAAGGCTCTGCAAAGGAATTTGGATGTTAGCAGCATTTGGAAGGTGCCCATGTTTCAGGGACAGCTTTCTAATGTAGATGTGGCTTAAGATACTTTAGAAGTAATTGAGGATAGAATTAAAAAGCACTGTCTTTCATCTTCTCTGCCTGTTTATGCACATTTACTTGATAATTTTTAAAATACATGCAGTATATTTACAACCTTGAGCAGTTTATGTCCTGCAGTTTAGAAGTAACCTGTAGGACCAAAACACTAGCTTTTTACTTTTCTTTTTTAATAACAAATAATAGATCTTCATATACGTCATGCAATTGTGTATGAGGTCAGTCCCAAAATATGTTTTAGTAAAAAGAGAAAATGTCAAGCAAAACCAGCCCCAAACATTGAACTGTTTTGGTTCTTAGGAACAGTTTTGAGCACACTGGGATTTCAGGATGTCAGCAATGTATTTAAGTATATTTTAAAAGGTGTGGTATGCATTTCATGATTCATTTTTTCAAGACTACTAGCCTATTACATTTCAAGTAATTATACACATACAGTTCGAGATACGCATTAAAAGAAGTCAGTATTGATTGTATTTACAATGTAGGTATATCATCCTGACCAGAAACACTGAGAGTCAGACTTACTCAGCTAATTGAAAGAATACTAAAAGAAATGCAGTGCAGATAAAGCTAGTGGAATTTGAATTGACATGTGAAACTTCTGTTTGCTTTTTTTAGTCTGGTATTTCTTTGCAGAGCATCAGTTTACTCACTGGTTGGATAGAGCTGGTGGTCTGATAGCTTTTATGTTTAATAACTACTAAGAGGGCATCATGGTCCCTGGCACTAGACATGGCAGCATTTTAAAGTATTTGTAAAGAGTAGGTTGAGGTAATACCATGTTTTACATGGAGATAACCTGCAATTACTGGTATACTTGGCCATCTTATTTTCATTTCAGTGTTATTTTTATGAAAAGTATGTCATGGGGGGGATATAAGGTACACGTTGAAACCTTTTGGCACATTCAGATGGCAGATTATGTTGGTAACTGCAAGTTCTTCCTAAGATGCAATGTATTCAACACAAGGTCAAATATGTGCTTAGGAGACACCGGCTTTATGCTGAAAATGCAGTTGATTTTTATCTGTGCTTACTGTCAATACCAGTTCAATTGTTTCCATTGCTAACAATGAACAGTCATTTTTGTGGCAGTGGAAACAAACCTAAAGAACTCTTTGTAAATACTTGGTTTTCCCAGAACTTGTACAATCAATTGGAGCAAAAGTATAATTGGTCTTTTGGGAAAGACTGGGGAGGGGGGACGGGGAATGTGTGTGTCTTCCATGCAAAACTGGAGAAAAAAATTAACAGCTGTCCATCAAACCTATTCTTTTTGTAGAATTTTCTGTAATTCCAGTGAATAATTGATTCAGAGCATTCTACTGCTTTTAGGAGAGATCATTTATGTAGTTACACGTGTTGTCCTGTTGTTGTCTGAGGTAGTTAGTTTCTTGGTTCTGTTAAAACTTGAATTTTTAAATACTTGCTAGTTTAAAAACAAGAATTAAAGTTTATTCATAGCTCTTTTTTTTTTTTTTTTTAATATGTAGTTTACATAACTGCATATATAATTCCTTCTTCCAAAAATGTAAAGCATCACGGTAGGTCTCTGTCACATCCATAATGCTGTCCCAAAACATTGCCTTTAAATTGTGTTTCTAACTAATTGGGGCTGCTACTGACAGTTTCTTTTTTTGGTGTTTTCTCAGAGTCTTGAGTAATTTTGAATGTGTAAACTCAACTTCTAGAGTGAGAACATTTTCCAGCTGACCTGGTTTGTTAATACTACAGAAGGTTTTGGCTTTCTTTTTAACAAAGCTTTAGGTACTTTACAGCTCATGATTGGAGAATATGAGACTGAAAATCTCATTGCTCTTTGGTCTGTATACTTTGTCTGCATGAGTGTATGCTGTGTTCCTCCTAAATGAGAAATAAAATAGCTTTGTCAGCTGAGGACTTTTTCTGGCTTTTATAATCGGGTGTTTAAAGGAATTGTCAGACTTTTCATTCTCTTGTTAAATAGAACAATTTCTCGTCTTCAAGGGATGAATCATTTTTCTTTTTCAATGTTAATCATTCTTGCTGTGTTATAAAAGTCTTTAAGTATTTTAAAGATAGCGGCTATGGTAGTGTTTAAGCAGTAAACATCCTCTCACTGTATCTTATCAGTAAGATTTGTTATTAGCTGCCATTTTCTTCTGAAGTGTTATGTGGTCCATTTGTATTAATCATATAAAATCTAATGTTATAAGCAGAAGTTGTAGTTGGTACATCAGTATCTGTCCTGGTTTGAACCAGATTGAAAGATTCCACTGTTCTTTAAGCTTTTTTATTTATTTAAAGTTAGTGATGTGTCTAGATAGATAGCTGCTACTTAAATTTTAATGTGCTTTTTTTACCTATTAATTTGTTCAAGTGAAGGGCTTAAATCTCACTGCCTCAATGAAAATAGTTTGTTTTCCATTTCTTCTGAGTATTCTGGAAGATTAATATGGTAATTTTTTATATTTCAGCACGATTTGCAATTTAGTCTATAGTTAGGCAAAAATCCATATTTTGGGTGCCTTTGTAGTTGAAGTGGTTTGTAAGGACCATCCCACATTAATTGTTTTCACATGCAATTATTTTCAAAATCTGCTGTATTTCTATGATTTATACGTGCATTTTAAATGCCCTTCCACAGAAATGGGACATCTACGTGTACAAGTAACTTAGTAATTCTAATATTAAATGGCATTCCAGACTTCAAAAGAATAATGTCATGTTTGTGCAGAATGAAAGAAAAAAAGACATAGCAATAACTAGACTGCTAGTCCGTCAAAACTGTTCACACAAAGTAGACTTTAAAAGACTATAAAAGTTCAGTTTGTGAGAGACATCTGTAACACTGAATGTTTATCAACCTAACTTTGTCCTTTGAAAAACCTCAACATATTTTGTAGTGAGAACGTAGCTTTAAACATACGATTTTCTGGAAAAGCATTGCTTTTTGGAATGAAAGAATAATTTTAAAGACTTTTAAAGACTTGCTGGAAGGGAGTTGTTAGAGCTGTAGATCTGTGCCACCACTTGGCTGTCAATTGCTGGCCATGTTGGGTACAGTGAGTATCTTCTAACAAAGCTATTACAGGCATGGTGTTCCTGCCATCCCATCCCAAACTGTAATACTTAAAACACTTGACACTTTCTGCATATTCTGCACACACCGAAAAATCCCTACCCTGTCTACTTTGCACACTTTTACCAGGCTCACTGTTGGCTTATCTCTAGCCATCTCGTCAGTCTCCCTGACCCTGGATTGCATTCTGCGATTCTTATTTTCCACACGTATGAAAACTTCTGGTCATGGGAAAAGTATTTTTGGACTAATGTAATTTGATTTGATGCAGCAATTCCTACAGTTTCTACCTGAAACTGTCATCTGTGTTTAGATGCACTAAGCTGGTATGTGGTTCCTTTTTTGTTATGGTCTCTTTACAGCTTTCACAGTGAAAGAGCTGGGCATTAGACAGCAATGGTTCAGGCAGTGAAAATGGACCAAGACAAGGGCCAATGGAAAAACAGGTTAAATTGTAGATCTAAGAAACTTTCAAATTACTTTTCATTTTGTATACAAGTCATTCCATCCAAGGATAGTATAGCCTGGATTTTTAAATCCAGTTTTAAAGCTTGAGTTGTAGAACTCTGAAACAATTTCATATTTAAATATATTGTTTTTCACAAGTATACTTTGTAACAAAATATCTTTGCTTTCCCTTGTGCTGGCAAGTCTCCTCAAAATTATTATTTTAGGATGTTTTGAAGTACTTAGTACTTTTTTTTTTTCTTTTTCATTATTATTATTCCTTCTGCGTTGTTGTTCTTTTGGAACAATATGGATTGGTAGAATCCTCAGTGGAAAGTAGCACAAGATTAGGAAGAAAAAATATTTGCTACTACCCTCAAACAGGAATAGCTGAGAGAGGCTTGTAGAAAGATAATAAATCCCCCAAATCCATCTGTTTAGCAGAGGCAGCTTTGACTTTCCTTCCGTGCATATCAAGGTAAACAAAGAAATTTATGAAGGACCAGATATAAGTGATTTTCTTATAGCTTTCTTCTAGTGTTTCAGATTATCAGTGTAAAAGCAGTGGATAAGCAGTGTAAAATCTTTTGGTCCATGTTCATATCCAGAGTTTTTCTTCTTGATAAAGCAGATGTGGCATTAGTGAGAACAGAGAGCAGTTGTAAAGCATATTTTAACTTAGGCTGAGATAAGCTGCTTTTAGGAAAAATTCTTAAATACAGTAGAGAAATACTCTCACATGGCTTCTTTCCATGTCCTCTGCCATTCACAAAAATAGAGAGACCGTGGGATCTTCACCTATGTTTTCTCGTGTTTTTCATCTCTTTCTGAGGGTTGAATGCCGACTCAAAGAGAATATAACCTTTTGAAGCTCAGCAGGGTAGCTCGTGAGTTTGATTTGCTTTTAATGATGGTTTCAGCAGCTCCAGACCTGTCAGAGAAAATTAGCATGTTCTTAGAGGAGTATCAAATCCCATGCTAACTTTTCAGAAGCAAAGGCCAAGCAACTATTTAATGAAAAGTGTAAACGTTTTGATAGATTTGCCTTTATTCATTAGCATAAGCAGACAGTCTGGTTAGAATGGGGTTCTGCGTGTTCTGCTCCATTCATACTGTATTATTTAGGAATACACTTCTTTAAAGTTACATATCTATCAAGGAATACCTGTAAATATAAGAATACTTATTAGTTAGAAATTTTAATATGCCTTGCCCAAGTGATTTGATAAGTTACAATAGTATAAAGTATGTATAATATAAACTATATGCTATTATATGTTACAATAGTATGAAACATCTATCCCTTTAATTTCATAAGACAGCACTTTTTCAGTTTCTCATTTACAGCTGTTCATAATAGAGCTGTATTATAACAGCTGTTATAATAGAGCGCAAACACCTTCAAATGTGGACTATGATGTATGTGAGTATGTGTATCTGTCTTAAGTTAAACATAGACTAATTATATTCAATTTGAATAGAATATTTCGAGAGTTGTTACAGAAACTGCATTGAAGACATTTGGGGTTAATCTGAACTTTCACAAAGAAGGTCAAGGAAAGTTGAAGCATATTCTTAATGATTATTTAAGAGCAATCCAATAATTATGAAAGACTGATTATAGAATAGTCTGTTAGAGGGTACACTGACTCTCCACTCTTTGGCAGGTGGATGACATCTTAGGAGAAGGCAGTGATGAAAGTGATAGTGAAAAAAAAAAGCCAGAAGAGGAAGGTGAAAAACCTCAGATGAGTGCAACAGAGACTCCAGGAATGAAAACAGATCAAAGACCTGGATCATCATCGTCATCATCATCATCGTCAAGCGAAAGAAGCTTAACGGGCAGTGTACCCAGGTATGAGGTTTTTAAATGTAAAAAGAAGTGTTAATGATGTTTCATTGTGTTTGTGCACTATTCAGCATGCTTTTTGTCAATGCAGTCTTCATGTCATTGTTAACCTCTGTATGTAGGTAACTTTTTTTTTGGTAACTCTGTGAAATTGTCATGCTTACCTCTGCAATGTTTTGGGATTGATTAAAGGAAATGGTCATAGTAAATTTCTGTTGAGAACCAGGATATCGCCTGTTTTGAAAGAACTGAAGGCTGCTGAACTGCGTTTATTTTAAAGTAGTCTTGATCCTGAGCCAGATACATGACAATGTCCTCTGCAGTGTTACTTAAAGTAAAATAAAGCATAGTTTTGGAAAGCTATGTTTTTTCATCCTGAATTTTTGAGATGCTTTTATATGGGACATTCATAAAAATGAGGTTGTTGAGATGGTTTTCTACTTAGAAAGAAATTTAAACTTGCTAGTCTCTTCTGCAAAAATTATTTTAGTGTCCCAGGATTGACTATTGGATGACTATCAACCAATTTGCTAGTAAACTAGAACTTGATAAACTAAGTGCTTATTTTAAATATGTTAAGGAATGGTTCTCAATCTGCAGCCTTTCAATAGCTTTTAAGCCAAACAATATAAAGAGAACAATATAAGATGGAGATTATAACAGTTTTAATTTAGAATTGCTGGAATCATCATCCTGTAACACAAAGTGCTAAAAGTGCAAACGTGACTCAGATGTGCGTTGTAGCTTCTTTCTGCTCTCATAACTGGACTCTGTTCTCAGTCATAAGAATTTAAGCTCCAATAGTTTTTCCTTAATGGAGGATAATGTAAGTAGTAGGACTTAAGTGACTTATTTACATTATTTTAACTTTTGTGGTCTTTCTTCTAGTGCACAGAGAACGTATAAGAGAAGTGGGAAAAACCACCAGAGAATGCAATAAATAAATATTCATGAGGAGATTTTGACAGGGGTAGCAAGGTTGCTGTGTGTCAGGGGTTTGTTGGAGAAAAAGCTACATGGGAAGCTTGCACAGGCCTTTTAGTTTATTGTGGGTATCTCTAATCATTGAGCATCTTCAGAAAAATGTTAGTCTAAAAGGTATGAGAATTTAATCTCTCTCAAATAGCTAGAAGAAAAAGTCCCTCCTAAATGAAGTTTGGAAGAGGAAGGGCAAACCAGTGATGAATACTTTTAGAATACTATTTGAAACAGCAAGGCATGGTGGTGGCATGTCACTGTTAATTCATCCTAATACTGTGATGTTTTGTTGTGTAGAAAATGCACCAAATTCTGAAAAACAAAAGGCAAAAATAATTGTATGAAGAAATATTGCTTAGGGTTATTGCTAAATACTATTCCCCACGTAAGGGTTACGATAGAGCAAGTACGTTTGTAATTAACTTTTGCTTCATATAGGAACATTCGTAAGTAAGCTTGGCAATACTTCTGCTCTCAGAAGCCATGTAGAGGTAGTCACGTTGTTGCTAGAATAAAGTCTTTGAGCAGCTTCTTAAGTAACTTTTCTATTTTTGACCTTTCTACCTCTTGAGAGTTTCCCTGTCAGTTTGTTAAATTGCATCCAGGATTGAACCTGAATGGAGTGCTGGAAAACATATTCACAAAGTGCTGACCCAGTGTCTGCCAGGCAGGAAATTCTGCATGATAGATAGAAAGGAGCCTCCACCCATCATCCTCATTCCATTTTAAGTTTGAAGTTTTAAACTGATGTTTTTGTTGTCAGTCAGTGTTGTATGCGCTAAAGAGATACCGTACCAGAGGGGTAATGCAAGAACAGTTGCTAAACAGCAGGATTAAAATCTCCAGGAGCTTAATCCACTCTAACACAAATACTAGCTACAGTTTCTGAGGGCCACGTTTCTAAAAAATAAGTGCTATACAAGCATATACGTCCCAACAAGATCTGAAGTTTCCATTCTGAAAATTGGAGTCTTTGCGGTGTTAGGAGCATAATGAGGCTGAAATTGTATTTAATAATTTTCAATTATTTCTGCTCCCTCATATAGCCTGAAGTCACAAGTTATTTGTTACCATGAACACCATCACCTCTTGGCACATTAAGAAAACAGACGCTTTGTATTCTAAAGGCCAGTCGCAACTATTCATTATGTAAATCCACCCTGGACCAGCTGTTTAAATCATTATTTTGCAACTTGTTATGGTCACCCTGATGTCCATATTTTAGTTATTAATGTTTCCGGAAAAGAAAAGACGAACAAGAGGAAGGCAGTCCAAATATAATCCAGTACTCTCATGTTCTGGCTCAGCTCATTCTTAGCAGAGATGAGGCCAGCAGAGACAGTAGCTTTCGGGTGAGCAATGCTCCATTGCTCCATTACACCTTTCCAGTAGTTACTGACACTGGAACCATAGCACTCAGAAATCTAGCACTTCTGTTTAATGTTAGTCCTCAGTCTTGAAATCTACAGCATCCCGTGATCATTTCTCTGGTTGGTGCTACTTCTCGAATTCTCATGGATGGAGAAAAACATAATCTTTGAGAAATCTGACAGCTACTAGGGGAGGGGAAATGCAGCATCTTTCCTACATCCATTTATTTTTATGACTTTTGGTAGCTACCATGCAGGTAGGTTGCAATTGGACAGCCACGAGATGTTTTAAAATCCTAGCTGCTTATGCAACTTAATAAAATGCTTGCCTTTATCTCACAAGTGTCATGTTAAAAGGGTACTGCATAGACCAAACAATGAATGTGAGTTTCATAATGTGTAAAAAGTTGAAATAGAAATTAGTAAATTAAAAAAAATAGTTGTTTATACCATTCACATTTGATCAGCCTCTTGCGATTATGACCTGCATAACAATGAAATACATTTGCAGCTCACTTTTCTTTAGAAAATCTGAAGGAGGTAAACAAGTTCTTATTCTTAAATAATCTTGATCTTTGTGTAGTTAGTATTTTTCTGAGATGCTTCTTATCTAATTTTTTTTAAATAAAAGAATTGCTGTTTAGAGCTCTGATCCAGCTTTTGGTGAAGCAAACAGGAGCCTGACGTCAGCAGGAGCTGGACTTGAGCCCTGTCACAGCTCTACTAAAATTTTCTACTTGGAGTGAAATTCTACTTAACGTAGTTGAAACATGTCACACATTAAATTTATTGCTGTAAGTTATGAGTAAGGAGTTATAAATCATGAAAGTGCACAGGTGGTTTTTAAAGTGTTAGTAACAATTAATGGTGCATAATATGAAAAACCTTTTGAGACTAGTACAAGTAGAATTTTTTCATAAGAGAAAACTGCATGTTTAGCTTCCATAGCACGGTATATACCTAGCAACAAGAGGTATCTCATTAGTTGGGATATTTCAAGCCTTAAGTTGTCACTGCACGGTTTGCTTTATTTTTCAAGTGTATTTTGATTTCACTCTACTGTTTCCACTGAGACTTGAGTGATAGTGAACACATCTGCAGTTCTCATTTCCCCTTATCTTAAACATGCATATTGTGAAGTAGTTGCCATAATAATATGTATTGAACAAATATATTCCATGTTAGTATGCTTTAATACTGGTCTTTGTAGGAAGAGGAAAAATGAGGTGAAAGGCTGTGGCAAATATTCAAAAGAATACATTTGGTAGAAGGATGGACAGGCACATGAAACAAATAATGCTGTTGAGAAAATCAGTCAAGCAGTATGTCAAAGGTTGGGGTTTAGCCTCTTTCAGTTTGTAGATCCTGGAAATTTGTAGTGGAGATGTGAAGCCCTGTATAAGTGTGCTATGCATCTATTGACTTACCTATTTTCTGATGCAGAGCAGACTTTGAAAATAGTTAATGAAATCCTTCAGTTGTATTACTGAAGCTAGGAAATTGAGTGCACTTCATTTAATAAATTGAAATGTTGAAGGAACTGGGGCAACAAAACAGAAATTTGAGATGTGCTGTCTCGATTGCTGTCTTCCAGTGGCATGGCATATAGCTGTGGCATGTGGTCTTCTATAATACACTTAAAATTTCTTTTAAGATATTGGAAGTATTTAGTGGTGAGTGGGAGTTAGCAGGGGGGAAAAAAAAAAATCACATAATACTAATTTAGTTTCCGAGTACTTATGTTCATGTGAGAGGCTGAACTGATAGTCCAGATGAACCCTTCCATTTCTGTGTTTGTATGTTCTAGTACAGGCTTTGCAGTCAGGTTCTAATTCTTGAGGGAAAGGACGTGATGAGAATCCTCAGATTTTTGAAGGATAGCTCATGCTGCAAACACCCCGGTATCCAGTACCTCTTACATGCCTCACTTGTGCCTGAGGAATTGCAGTCCAAGCAGAGTGCAAGCAGTGCTTTAAACAAGGGGAAATGAGCCCAGCAGTGACACTAAAGTAAAAAATAGTGCAGTTCATTTACCTATGCCATAATATTAGTTTTCATAGAATCAACATGTTGTAATTTTTAATAACTTTTAAGTAGGAAACTGAACTGTTGTAGCAATATTCTATCTGCTGTTAATAGTCACTATGATATGGAGAGTCTTCCCTGGAGGTCTCCAGCTTCTAATAACCTTAAGGCCTTGTTATACTGTGGGAAGTTGTGGAGAAGTAAAGGAGTGCTGCTCGGTTGCAGGAAAGACTATCTGGGTGTTGGGACTACTGAAAGCTTCCAGGTCTCGTGTGCGAGGCCTCCCTGAAGCACTGAAGACCTGTATGGATTTTTCATTTCATTTTCATAGGTTTTGTTCAGGTTCCCAGTGCGCTGTAGTTTGGTTTTGGTTGGTTTGGGTTTTGTTTTGGTTTTTTGGGGGGCTTTTTTGTTTGGGTTTTTTTTTTTAATAAACTTCTTTCTGAATGCTCTCAATTCATAGTGCCAAGGCCAGTGCTTTTACAGTGTTTAGTTCCAGTCTTGGTAATTTCAGCTTGTGTAAATCTGGTGTAAGGGCTAATGGTTGCTCTGCTGAGAACTTCTTTACTTTGGAATGGAAATTTCAGTTCTTGTGTTAAGACATGTTTTTCTGCTTAAAAGGGAAGTATTCTCCTCTGTATAACTAGTGAGAAGAAATCTAATAACTAGAAGTGATATCTAATCTATTAACAACAAAATTTTCTTGCAGTATTTAAACTTCCTTTATAAAAGTGTAGCTCAGTGAAATGTTTTCTTTAGCAAAACTTCTTACTGATAATTTCTGCATCAATCCCAAGTAGATTATATTTTTCACTCATAGAACAATTGTAATTTTAAGAGCAAATGTGTAAATTATAAAAGATATATATGAAATGGTACTTTATGCTTGGACTTAAGCTTATTTTCAGAACATCTGAAATGCCTTCTGCTTTTGTACATTCACATTGTGAGTTTCTGATACATATTTCTTACTGAATTCAAGAAGGAAGCTTTTAAAGTTATTTTGCCACAGAGTGGTATTGATCTGAAGTCTTTCAGGGAGCCTCCAGTCTTTGAAACTCTACATAGAATAAATCTTTGAACTCTGGTTGAACTAAAGCAAATTATTTTACTAGTTTTGGCTGTCTGATCAGAAAGAGTCTGCATATTAAAGCTGTCCTTTGAGTTCTTCCAAAACAGGTTTTGTCAATGTGTCTATTCTTTGTTGTCTTAACAAATGAGAATAGTGGTTTAATTTAAAGTACGGTTGTGTTATGTGATTCACAATGTAGGTAAAACTTCAGCTATCTATAGAAAGGGCTTGCTAGTTCATAATCAAGGAAAACTGAGCTCAGAGTCTCAGAAATCCCTCAATTGTCTTTTCTGTACCCATTTACTAGACTTTTAAAAGGAACAGTGGTATTTCAATTCTTCTAAGTGTTTTATTTTCTTTCAAATATAATAGCACTTTCTTTCAACAGCCACTCTGCTAGAAGACAGAAATTATAGTTTTGCTTGCTTTCTTACTGCCAGAAAAGACTGCTGCAAACTCCTGTGCAAAATTTTGTTGATGACAGCTTTTACGCTAATTGAACCAGTGTATTCACTGTCACTATAACTTTGTTCCAGTTCCCAGTCTTGAGACACTCAGCTTTGAGAATCTTGGGACCTAAGTTTTTACAGCTCAATATTTCCGAGGCTGTCAGCCTTGCATTTGTTATTCGTAGTCACCTGAAATTTTTTCAAAAACCATTTCAGTGACAATCTATTCAAAACGTATTAAGGAACTAACTGGTATATGGTCAAAAGTCTTGTTGAAAGTACCCTTAATAGTCAACAGCACATCTCAAATATAGCTGACAAAATAATTGTAGAAATTCAAGCATTTTGCCAAAGAATAGTGATCCTCTGTTTTCTTATCCAGGCAACTCATTGCATTGTTTCTTGAGTAAAGCCTTAGTGTTATTGCACTGTATAGTCTTTCAGAATTCCTCTCTAAATGGTGCAAGTATACTGTTGATTTGATCTTTACAATATAGAAAAGCTGAAGATCTAAATTTGGAAATATTGGTGGT
Source organism: Buteo buteo (assembly GCF_964188355.1). Classification (NCBI taxonomy): domain Eukaryota; kingdom Metazoa; phylum Chordata; class Aves; order Accipitriformes; family Accipitridae; genus Buteo; species Buteo buteo. The sequence goes on along the minus strand of NC_134190.1, from coordinate 3,389,797 downwards.
TTTAAAGTCATCTTTTTCTGCCTTCTGGATCACTTGCTGCATCAGCATAGCTCACTTAATCGTCAAGCAGTCTGTCTGGTACAGAGCTTCTCTGTAAGGTCACCCTAGACAGAACACACTATGAAGTTAATTTTAAGAATTAAATCTTTCATTAGCTCCTCTCCCTTGAAGTAGATTGTATTTAAAGGGACACTTAGTGATGGCTAACTGCAAAATGAAAAGGGGATCAATATTTCTGTATGTGGTCAACACTTGGATGTTCAAGAAAACATTATGCTTAATTCCAGAGTGAACAAATCCTAAAGTAAACAATTACTTGCCATTGTAGGTAATTGGAAAAATTTGTTTGTCTGAAGAAAAATTTAACTTTGTTGCTCTCATTGATATATCTTTTTCCAAGTAATTGCTTCAGACATTTAATCTGAATGTCTGTAATGTGTGGTTATTCTGAACTACTTCAGTTTCTGAAGCAGTAGAATTTAGTTATGCATAATGCTTAGGTCCTTTTGTAATTCTCCCATTCAGATCTCCCTCTATAAGAACAGGAGTTAATTATTGGAATTGGCCTGAACTGGAGTATCAGCCCATTTCTAAAACTGCACTGTAGTTTTGGCTGTGGGCCTGCCATGTTAATGGCTGTGGGATACAGAGGAAAACATCTTGTCTTAAAGACTGTGTTCCCTCGAAACTTAGGACATCTATCTTTGAGTTGCAGAAACAGCATTTCAGTTAAGCATTGGTGAATTCGTTAAATCTTGCAGCTTGTTTGGGTGGTTTAAGATCTCTGCGTGGAATTAAGATTGCTGGAAGACTTCAGAAAGCAAATACAGCCCATTTATTGATATTGGCAATGAGATAATGAATACCCAATGAAACAAAATATGTTTGATAGGAGCAGCAGCTCATTATTGTTCCTTGATGTAATTTGGTAAGTAAACGTAGTTTTCCTACTTGAATACTACATTTTAATGAGCATCTCACTCCATTTTAGTATGATCCAGTACATCTCCCCACCAAAGGAGGAAACCCACTCAGCCTTTGAAGACAATGAATAATCGTTGAGTAGAGGAAAAAAAACCAGACCTAAACTCTGCAGAATTAAAGATCCTTGACAGGCAGCCACCTCCTCTCCTAGCTGTGGGAAAAGTGGATTTGTTTTAAGAATTTGCAGTGCTAGGTGGCGTTTGTCAGCTTGAAGGTACTTCTCTGGAAATTCCTGTTCTTAAGGCGGAGCAAGTAAAGGAAGCTCAATATAGATGATGTGATGGCTCCGATTTTATAGATTGTTACGCTTCTGAAATTTCAAGTTGTTGGGAAAAGTTTGAGTTTGTTTCACAGAGAACAGCCCAAATTTGTCTCTGTAGTTATTACCGCAATTAGCCTAATTTCCTATAAATTCAGTCTAATGCAACATTCTAAATTCAACATCTGGGACAAGAAAACATGCTTCAGGTTCATAAGAGGATGTGATTAATATTTGTTTTATATAACAGAAAATTCTGATTAAAAATTTTGCAAGGTTGCCACAAGTATTTTTTTCTTGAGTTTAAAACTTAACTCGTATGGGTAATACAAGACCTGACCTAGCTAGTATGTTTCAAGTCTGTACAGTAGTACTCTTGTGAATAAGTGGCTATTCAAGAGGGGTATTTTGAGGCATTAAGAACTGAAACTTCTACCAACTTCCTTTTTCCCAAAAGTGTTGATTGAATTCAACTTCCAAAGTGGGCATTTTTGGTGTTTCCTGGTGGTACAAATTTTTCCTGATATAATGACAGTTCTCATAGTTACAACAAGCTAAGTGTATGTTTAAATGATTGAATTCCCTTGCATTTCTATCCATTTGGAAGTAAACAGACTATTTGCTTGTAGTACACATAAGCGATTAAAAAATTACTGCAGCTTCAGTTAGGTTTTTTCCAGAAGCAATGGTGAAACACTCCAGACTGAAATCCAGGATCAGCTTCTAAAGACAAGTGCTCCTGTTGGCAGCACATCTTGCTGTTTTCACATGGGCCAGCTGTTCTGCAGAATTTTAATGTCACTTCTGTTTGAAAGTGATTTTGATGAAGGCTCTAAGAAGGAAGAGGGCTCTGGGCATGCAAAGCATAATTTGTTTCTGTACTTAAATATCGTTATTGAATGAGTGTCCACTGTAAACATTAAAGATAAGTTTCCATTTAGGAATATTTTTAATTGAAAGCTCTCCTGTTATCCAAGATTTCTACACAACAAAATTAATACTGGGGCAATAACAGCTTTTTGAAGCCATTTTAATTAAATAAATTTGTTTCTTCCAAAGGTGCCTTTTTTTTTCCCCTTGCTTTTGAGGGAGGGTTTTTTTTTTCCCCCTAAATGTTTCTAGTCCCAAATGCTCTACTGTCTGTGCTGTGTTGAAGCAACAACTCGTTTTAACTGCCAGCTAGAAAATTGTAGATCCTGGTTCCAGAGGGTTGAATAAATAGAAACAAACAAACAAAACAAGCAGAAGGCATTGATAGATCCTTAAATTAAACAATAAAATCAAAAACATACAGGAAATTAGTGTTTGATTGTTGATACTATAGGTTTTTTCTTCTCACAGATATATTTTTGAGCTTATATACATTTTGTCATGACGAAAACTTGATATTGAAGTATTTATACTGTATCTATCTGCCTCTACACCCCACTTATTCACACTGTTTGACTAATATGTTAGAATCAGAATATATTCCCAGAATATTCCTAATTAACTTTATTTAGTGTTGTAATGAAATGCTTACAGATATAAAAGTAACTGCTGATATGCACACAGTTATCTTGTGAAAATGTGTTCTAGTGGTGTGAGGAGGTAGGCTGCAAAGAGTTACTGCATAATTATTAAACTGCAGCCTGGTAAAGATTTTTTCATGTGGGGCAAATATCTAAAATACTTATTCAACCCAAACTTTTTGCTGTTGTACCACCCAGAAATCACACTGCTGTAGTGCCTATGAGCCCATTACTTTCCAAGTCCTTCTGGACTTACTTAGCTTAAAAGGGCTAAAAAGCAAACTGGGCAGAAAGGCTTTGGCAAGTGATAAGTTGTTATGATGTAAGGCATTTGTCTTTGCAGAAATGGTCTTCAGGTAAACATTTTAATAGGTGGGATCAGTAGCATTAAGTTCCCTGACACTTCCTTCTTGCATAACTCCCTTTTACTGGCTTGTAACTTTGCCAGACAAACTGCTAGAGCTAAAATACTCTCAGACGTGATCTGTGCTTCACACTTCGTTGCTTTTGGAAAAATTAAGTAAAAAAAAAAAAAAAAAAAGAATCAGCCATTTAAGCTGGGGGGAGAAAGTTTTAAAAAAAAAAAAAGGAAAAAGAAAAACCGTTCGTGGCTTGGTGACCCTTGATTTTTTGGAGTGCTGGATTTCAGGTGGCAGGTTCTGTGTGTATCAAGGATGTGCCTTTTTCAGTCCCTCTTGAAAATTGTCCAAATAGGGCAAAGTTCCAAGTATGTGTGTTTCTCCCAACAGTTTGTTAAGCATATGTTAACCCATCCTTATTCACATTTTATGTGATTAGTAAAGTATTCTGTACCAAGTATTTCCTGCTGGAGAAACTAAAAGTACTGTAATCCAGAATACTTTGGATTCTAAAGGTGAAGATGTACCCTAAAAAACAGGAGTCCTTCAACTGTAGTCTTTGGTTAGATTAGGATCTGATTAGTGATCACCTTCAAAGGTTCATTAGGATTGCTTTAGGCAACTGGAGTGCATCCCATCAACATTTAACCACATTCTTTAAGTAGTAAGAACATTATTTCTTCTGGTAGTTGATACTTTTGTTTCAAATATACTGTCATGGTTGATTCTCAGCTTTTTATCTTTGTGTCTTTCTCAAGTTCCTGGTAAAATTGACCTCTCCAAATTTATGTGTATCTGAACCAGTCATTCTCTCCCCCCTCTCCTCAGAGAAAAATAGTTAGTTTGGGGAGATAGTTTATTTCACCAACTTTGAATATCTACACCTAGTAAGGTAAATCTCACCTTTGGTACTTCTTGTCTGTTTTAAGGGGTAAAAATTTGGTTTTAAGAGCAAACCATGCAAAGGATAGCTATACTTGAAAAATGTAGTTATAACCTATGCTTTGTTTTGTTTGAGTAGCTTTGTTTCATGAAAAGTAGATTTGACTGAAGTGAAATACTGTCCAAGCTCTTAAGTGATTCCTTCCCTATAGCAATCTTGACAATAAAGCTTCAGTTTATACTGGTGAGTTATTCTAAATGTGTCTTTACTTGTTGATCTGTGGAGCTTTAACTAAAATTTGAAAATTTAAGTGGATTTTTAAGCAGAAAAGTTCAACAGTATTAGAATGTAATTACAAATGTCTAAAGAAGTCACTGACAAACTCAACTGTTATAATGCCATATTGGAAGCATTTTATATTTATCAGTGGAGAATTAAAAAACGCAGAAGGAAGGATCAAGAGAGCTGGAAATTTTACTTGTAAAATTGCACCTACTTGCCAGCATGCTTCTGTTTATCGCCCCACTGATTATCTTTAAACTAGAGTTCTTTTTTTCTTTTTAAAGATGCCAATCGTATCATTAGACTGTAGACACACTTCTAAAATCATTCTTATGCTATGGCCTCACAAATAATATATATAACAGATTGTGCTTCATTTGCAAGTGTAAGTAACATTGCAGTTTGCTAAGCCAGTCTTTCTCTTGAAGGACTGTTTGAAGACTTCTACAATAGAAAAAATAACTATTTGAATGTCATATAAATCTGTAAGCTTGCATGCATATTTTCACCAAAATATTGCCTCTAAAATTTCATTTTGATGATATGGAGTGTTACATTTTACCTGTGTAAAACAGAGAAAAGCAATCATCTTAAACAACTGCCTGAAAGAATTTGATGTTTAAATTTTGCCATATATTGCTCAGTAGTCTTGAATCATTGTAGAAGCAAGCCTGGAGGCTTCTTAACAAATCAGGAAGAATTTCCACTGTATTTATATTATGTGAAGCTTTTTTTGTTGTTTTAGTTGTCATTGGTCTGCTGTCTTTCAGCCTGTGCCTGATAGTGCAAGTACTGTAACAGTGTGACCAGAAATATGGGGAGTTCTGTCTCCTCATTAATGAGGTTAAGCATCATCAGTTTTTCTTGTAAAATGCTGAGTTATTCTGCAGTTAATGTAAAGCTATTACAGAATATAGTTGTTAAGCGGTTTTGCCAGAGAAACTGCTTGCTTTTTTCTTTCTGATTATTAGAGCAAAATGGAAGATCCAGCATGACTTCTGCCCCGAGGAAGCTGTCAGCTGCAGGCAGTGCCTGTCTCTGTGTTTTCTCAGAGGGCAAAGGCAGAGCAGGGCAGAGGGTTTGGTTTGGGTTGGGTTTTTTTTCCCTCACCATGCAAGATCATTTTGTTAGAGTAAAACTACTTTTCACGTCTACAGCAACCAAAACGGTGAGGCTTGTTTGTTTCTCATGGCTTAGAAAACCAGTTACTATGCTGACCCCTTGCTGCTCTTCAGTGTCTCCTCGTATCAGAAAATTAAGGGTTCTCTTGTGTTCAAGAGAAGTGTTGTTATGGGCAAGTCAGTTAAATGAGGGGAAGGGAGTATGTCCTGTGGGGAGGGACTGCAGAAATCGATTTTTCTTTTTCAGCATAATATTCTGACGTTTTTCCACTGGGAAGACATCTACCTTCTAAAAAAGCTACCAGAGTTTACCTGGAACATAACTTTTTGCTCTCCGACAAGGTTTGTCAGGCTCAGTGAAGAGGGTTAATGGTGTGAAGGGTCCCACTAACTCCTTCGGTCCCTGGGCCATTCCTCCCACCTCCTCAGACAGTATTCAGCCTTTTTTAGAGTACTGTTCACTTCTGTTTGAAGTCTGCTTTTGTTATGGAGTTTTTTTTCTTATCTGGGCAGAAACACTGCTTCCTTTTAAGGGAGTACAAGGAACACAGATGTGGTAAAAGTCAGTAAGGGATTCTCTCTCTAGGTCTACATTTCAGGTGACTTAGGGAGTTAAATATATATTTCTATGCCTGATTTATAGACACACACACCCCTCCATGAAAACGAAGGATCTTACAGCTTTACATTGATGTTATTCTTCTATTTGAAATATATATGTGCTGAGAAAATCAGAAGCTTTCTGAATTTGGCCAAAATACATGCATAGAGAGCTTAGTTTGAAAATAGTTTTTTGTTAAAGGTTTAAGGTGTTAATGTAACATGCTATTTCAAAGCTACTTTACTGATTGAGTTGTCTTTTCTTAAGATTTAGAGTAATCTTTTTGACCTTAAGATTGAATCATGTAGCTCTTTCATAGACAATATTTGAAATAATGGTATTTGCAAAATAGCAACCATATTCTACTCGTTTGCTGTGCTTGAATTATGTCTTTTAGCTAACTTGTTCACTTGTCTTTTTCTTTGTCGGATGCACAGGAGAAGTTATAATGTTTCATAGATTGCTTTTCACAGAGGGTTCAAAATTCCATTGCTGTGAAAGGATTATACCCAATTTGCTCTGCTTTGTTCTGTATAATCTTCCTAGAACATTTTTACTAACGGAAAGGTCTCTGTAGGTCTTTCTGTGCCAAAATTTTTATTTTCAAGGGGGTTTTTTTTCCAATATTAAATTAAATTAGGTCTCAAATCTGCTATAATGAGTGCCCTGTAAAACTAGAGGGTTGGTTTTTGTTCCTCCTCCTCCAAAGCTATGAGGTGTAGCTATGGTATGTTATGCCTGGGGGACTAACTTTAAACCATGTGGAAATGTTGGGTTGAAAATGGGTATGTGTTAGTTTTATTGGGGTTTTGCAGCATTGTTGTGCCAGTAGCAGCTGAAGGTGCAGAGGAGTGGGTTTTCTACACCCTTGTAAACCCACAAGTTGATGGAAAGATGCTGAAAGTTATTGGTACATAGATGTGGTCTAAGGAACATAAATGTGTGGTGCTGTTTTCAATAAGCTATTTTATTTGATAGTACATTAAAAAAAAAAAGTCAAGCATGCCTGATTAAATTGATTGTTTAAGGAATATTACACTTCTATTTAAAAAAGAAAGGAGAAAAAAACCCCTAAAATAATTAATTTCCATAAATGAAAAGTATCTGGGAGATCTGCCACAAAAGAGGACAACAGTGTTAGAAAGGGAGGTTGGCACTGAACGTTTTCTTTTTAGGAAGACTGAATGGCATGCTCTAATACAAGTAAAAAAAAAAAAAACCTCAAAATTATCATCTCAGTGAAAATATTTTTCCTCTTCATTTGCTACTATATGCTATCTGATTGAGGGAACTGTTCCCCAGGGGGATTTTTGAGATATAAGCTATACCAATTTGCTTGGTTTTTAAAGAGAAGTTATCTTTCTATTAATATCTTAAACCTTCAGAGCTGGTCTGTGTCCTTCACTTTTAGCTTTTGTGTTTAGTTTTCTTCTGCTGCTGTGGTAAAGAAGTTTTTTATTCTATTCCTAATTTAAAGGAAATAAGCTTTAAGATCTCATATGGAAAAATTAATGTGGACAAGTCTAAAAACTCATAAACCATAAAGCGTAGTTTGAACTACTCTAGCTGTGCAGGAAACAAAATTAGCAAAAGCATAAAATAAATGGATGTATGATTTCTTTTAAATTTCTTCGGAAATAAATCAGAGAAGAAACTATAGCACATGTAGTGGTAAATGTTTGAAAGAAGTTGTAAGAAATGAAGAAGCAGTCTCTGCGTATGTAGTAGGTACCCAGCTCTCTGCAGAGAAGTAAATGGTGGTAATGGGCACGCGCTCCGGTACTTAGAGGTTGTGTCTACATTAGCGTTTTAGCCCAGGTCAGGAGTGTGCCTTTGCAGCAATGCTTTGGTGTGCCTCCCAGAGGGGTCCTGGAGTTCACCCTTTCCTTTAGGTCAATCTAAGCTGGGATTTAACTCCCAGGAGCTTTCCTGCTGTGCTCCAGCCGCTAGCACACCTTCAACTCACAGGCTGACCTTAGAGCTCATCCAAAGTAAAACTCTATTTCTGTCTTTAATCAGCTGTATGGCCCATGTGCATGAATGCCAAATGTATTTTCTCGGTAGATACAGTGTCAACAGGGCAATAGTAAATAAGTCATCTGGAATATTATTCTATTTAAACTTTGGCATGCTTTCAGGATTGGATTCCTTTTTTTATCCCTTTTGATAGTCTCTTCTATCTAGACAGTGACCACAATTTTGTGTTATTTCTTCTTGATCACTTAAATGTTGGGACATGGCAGTACGCTGCTTTTTGTGCTGCTTGTATTTTAAAATTTCAAGTGGTAAATTACTTAAATTATAAGAGTGGCACTGATGAATGGCAAAATCAGCTATATAACTAAATGAATGCATGGCTTAGTTTTTTATAAAAGCACTCAATTAAGTAGATGAGACATTCATATCTTCAAGCTCGTTAATGAATTTAATGGCCTAAATTTTCAAGCTGTTACTAAAAATATACCTACTACAACTTCAGTTAAGTTGCAGATTAAATTACAGTTGTGTTTCCAGCTGCTGATTAGTCTTGTTGGTACACAGTGTGCATATGGGTGTCAATAAAACTGTAAGAAAAATACTTGAGAAAATGAATCTGAATATTCAGTAAGTTGAGGATAGAAGTGGTTGCAGTTCACCTCCAGGTTTTTTTGAAAGAAGTTTTCTCTCCAATTTTACAGTTGGCTTTACTCCTATAATATGTTGTCTGTAAGAATCTACTGTCATCCAGTTACGCTGAAAAATTATAATTTATATTAGAAAGTCTTCTCTTGGCTATATGTATGAATTGTATTTATAGTCTGCAGGAAGACTTAAGGGTGAAAAGCTGCAATAATTAAAAGTCAGTTCTCCATAACCTTAGTTCCTGGTTAGGATGCTTACCTAGGAAGGTGAGCAACCCACCAGAATTTTGATGTACCCAACAGAAACTAGAAATCAAATTCATGTTGTCTGTACATAGATGGGCTTCTAAGCAGATGACAGCATTGCTCCAGAAGAGAAATATCTGTCGCAAATAGTAGCCATATAAGTGATTTTTGTACATTGAACTCGTAGAAGATCCTAGAATTTGGGTAAGGCATGAAACTGGACCTAAGTCTGAGATGGCAAAGAAATTGAGAATCAGTACTTTGCTCATTCATTCAAATAAATGCCTTGCACTCTTCCTGTTACCAGACATCTTCTGTATCAGAAACCAGCTGGGCTGTGTCTTGAGATGAGAAAAAGACTACTATAACATGACACATTTTTATAGTTATGCCTTTTTTTTGAAGTTTACTTTTGGACAAAGCTTAATTATCTGTAATGTGTACAAGCACATTTTGTTATAAAGTCAGGGAAGAACCTAAGAGGCAGTTTGTATTGTCTTCAGTTCTAGATATGTGAGCTGCTGCTGCTGCATTGAGAAAATCAGAAAGCTGTATTTATTCACTCTGTTCTCTGTAGAGTCTTAGTCATGAATTACCATAAATTCAGTGTTTTCAATGGTATAAGTGTTGTGTGTTCTTGCTTGAAATTGTGTTTTATCCACATACAGAAATGTAGGCACAAAGCTAGATATTTGCAAGAGAAGTCCAGATGAACAAAGGGAATGTTTCACTTGGAAAGCAAGCTCCTTGGATTCTGTAGGATGTTGTTCCAGAAACTTTGAGTAGCCCCTGAGAAAACTTTCTCTTTTCCAGAACTTTGCAAGGAACCCCCCTCCCAAATTCAGAATGAGGACAGATAATAGTCTGGAAACTTTTCCAGCCACAGGAAGCCATTCCTGTTTTCAGTCATTTCCGTGGTCTTCTGGTATCACAAGTTGTTGGCGGAGAAGGGATTCAAATTTTCAGTGGGTTTGCAGAGATAGGTCTGTTAATATCTTGTCTGTATAATGTATAGCTCAGGTTTGTTTAGCTGTAGTCCTTTTCTTCCCTGTGAGAGCTGATGCATCAGTCTGTAAAATACTAGAGACTAGGCAATGATTGATTATGACTGGCATATCCACATCTGGGAAGTATGTAATGGATGAGTTTGAGTGGTATTTGAGGCAATGGAGGATGAAAATGATGGGCAAAGTAGATATCATTATAGCAAGTCATCTAGCTGCCTGCCCATCTCTGTGCTCTAGTGTTGTGGTGGAGACAGGACCAGCACGCTGCTGTTTTTTCCAAAAGATTTGGAATGTGTTTGGGTGGAGGACAGGGAGAACAGGCAAGGGCAGCGGAGTGCCAGAGGTGAATACTGTCTCCTCAAAGTCTCCTGGCCCTCAGATGGGTGCCAAGGTGCTCAGCACTGGGAGCATCTCCCATAACAGGGGAGATTAATTATTTCATATATCTGCAGGTCTAATCTAGCATTTATCGTCAGTCCCTTCACATGATCATAAAGTTTCTGGTGTTTCATGACTAAGAAACTTACGTGTAAGTCAGGAGTTAAAAGGGCTAGAGAGGCAAGGTGGTAGTGCTGCGGTTTTTAGTATCTCCAAGGATGAAGCCTCAACAACGTTTCTGGGTAATCTCTGCCAGTGCTTAGTCACCATCACAGTGAGAAAGTGTTTCCTGATGTTCAGATGGCACCTCCTGTGTTTGTGCTTGCTGCCTCTTGTCCAGTCACTGGGCACCACTGAAGAGAGCATAAAGAAGATGGAGCCAGGCTATCCCTTCAGGAATTTGTACATGTTAATGAGATGCACACCCCGCCCAAGGCCTTCTCTTCTCCAGACTGAACAACCCCAGCTCTCTCAGCCTTTCCTCGTAGGAGAGATGCTCCGGTCCCTTAATCATCTTTGTGGCCCTTCATTGGACTCTCTCCAGTGTGTCAGTGTCTCTCTTGTACCAAGGAGCCCAGAACTGGACGTAGTACTCCGGGTGTAGCCTCACCAGCGCTGAGTGTAGGGGGGAGGGACCACCTCCCTCCATCATCCTGCTGGCACCACTCCTGCTGCAGCCCAGGGTGCTACTAGCCCTCTTTGCCACAAGGGCACGTTGTTGGTTCATGAACCAGGCAGTCAACTTGGTGTCCACCAGGAACCCCAGGTCCTTTTCCACTTTTTAGCCGGTCAGCACCCACCTTTGTACAGGTCATGGGGTTATTCCTTCCCGGGTGCAGGACTTTGCACTTCCCTTTGCTCAACTTCATGAGGTTGCTGTTGGTCCATTTTCTCCAGCCTGTTGAGGTCCCTCTGGATGGCAGCATGGCCCCCTGGCCTATCCACCACTCCTCCCAGGTTTGTATCATGTGCAGCTTTGCTGAGGGTACGCTCCACCCCATCATCCAGATCACTAACAAAGATGTTAAGTGGGACTGGACCCAGTATGGACCCCTGGGGTACACTGCTAGTTACCAGCCTCCAACTAGACTTTGTACCACTGGTCACTGCCCTTGGGGTACGGCCAGTTTTCAATCCACCTCACTGTTAATCCAGCCCATACTCGAACAGCTTCTCTATGAAGATCTTACAAGAGACAGTTTCGAAGGCCTTAGTGAAGTATCCTCTGCTTTCTCCTCATCTCCCAAGCCAGTCATTTCATTGTAGAAGGTTATCAGGTTGGTCAAGCACAATTTCCCCTTGGTGAAGCCATGCTGACCACTCCTGATCACCTTGTCCTTCATGTGCCTGGAAATGGCTTCCAGGATTAGCTGCTCCATCACCTTCCCAGGGACCGAGGTGAGGCTGACTGGCCTGTAGTTCCCTGGGTCCTCCTTCCTGCCCTTTTTAAAGATAGGAGTGACATTTGCATTCCTCCAGTCCTCAGGCACCTTTTCCAATCACCATGATCACTTAAAGATTGAGGGTTGCATTACAGCAGCATGTGCATCCCGTCAGGGCCCATGGCATTAATGTACATCCAGTTTGCTTAAGTGTTCCCTGACCTGATCCCCTGCCACCAAGGGTACATCTTCCTTGCTCCAGCCTTTCCCCCTGCTCTGAGACCTGGGACTCCTGAAAGCCATTCTTGCTAGTAAAGACTGAGGCAAAGGTGGCGTTAGTACCTCAGCCTTTTCCATGTCCTGTGTCACTGGGTCCCCTGCCCCATTTAGCATCAGGCTCATGTTTTCCCTAGTTCTCCATTTGACACTTATGGTACAAGACTTTCTTGTCTTTGATAACATCAGCATCTCGCCTCTCCTCGTTGGCTCCTCCATTGCTTGGGTTCAGTGCTGTGCAGTACTGTTGTAGGCATTTGGGGCCACACTGTGCAATGAAAGAGTAGGGAACATGGGGTAAGTATTTGAGCAATGTAACTAAGAGCTAGACACATAATCACGGACACTGAAATGCTGAAGCTGAGTTAGTACAGTACGAATTTGGGTGCAGGTCCTCCAAGCAGCACAACTTCCAGCAGGGCAGCCACTTTTAGATAGCTTATAAACCCCCCAGAACTGAGGTGGCTCCGTGCAGTACAACTTAGATGTTTCCAGGAGGATGTTTCCAATGTGCTCTCTCTGTGAAGGGTTTGGGTTGGGTTGGGTTTTGTTTTTTTCCTTTTCTTTATTCCACTGTTTTTTTTTATCCATCTGAGAACATTCTCTGGAATTGCAGTACAGAAATCTGGGGTCTTGCAGTGCCCCAGCTTCTATCAGTGGATCTAAATTTTGCTTGATGTTTCTTGCACTGTGCTCCCACTGCACCTGATAATACTTGAATTACCTGAGGTTTCTATTGTCAACGATAACCCAGCTTATCCCATGATACTGATCTGATCTTTGTATATCTTGCTGGAAGGAAGGGGAGGGAAATGACCCTCAGCACAGAGTCTGGCTGCCCCTGGTTTGTACATCTGTAAAACTAAGGAGCATTGCAGTTGTATATGTTCTCTGAAAGGATAGTTTTCTGTAAAAATACTTGATCAACAGCAGCCAGTTACTAAAAGCTGTTCCCAATAAAAATAGGTTTCCCTAGGTGCTATTGACATAATTCATCGAAGTATGGAAGAAAGGAAGGGAAATGTCATATTCTCCTCAGTAGAAAGGCTCATCTTCCAAAAGAGGTTGACAACAGTGACACAACTGCTTGCAACCCTTGAAAGTTTTCCTTCACTCTACCAATTAAAATTTCTTTGATATTTGCTGTCACCTTCTGCAGAGTTTTAGCATTGCTAAGTTTTTAATACTAAAAACAACCCCGCAAACCCTTACCATCTCCTGTGTTCATTAAGTTCTCCTTCCAGCTCCTCATATGGATTTAACCTTCTTCACTGTTCATAAAAGAAGATACATAAGCTTAAACTTGATGCTTTCTTTCCGGAAGCTGAGGGCACAAGTATAATTTATAAGGTGAATATTAAGGTGTAATGCCTATGACATCCATATTGCTTATCAAGGAATGTCTTTTTCTTTCCAGCAACTGAAAGATAAATGTGTTTTTTCTGAGCTTGGGATCCCTTCTCCGTTTCATCACTTCTCAATTTTTACATGGCTGGATGTCTCGGCAAAAAGGCGGGTTTCTCTTGTGATGATGAGGGAGAATTTCAATTAGAGAAGAAAAGGTACAATAAAAAGAAAAGAAGGTACAAGTTTTAGGGAAACTAATAGAAAAGATGTGAAGTGCCAGGGATGGTAGCTCCAGGACAGTTCTGGAGGGAGCAAAGGAAAGAGAACACAGCAAAATCAAATCCTGAAGACAACGGAGAGGAAAATATGCTCTTGTAAATCAAAATCATGTACTTCGGCTGTAAAGCATCACGTATCTCACATGGCAGAGTCATCACTGGAGTTTCTTCCTGCTGTGGTGCACCCTTACTATGGGTGGTACAAACCTTTCAGGGATAATGGGATGATTGCATTTTCTATTAGATACATCTTTCAGTGGCTCCCAAGCTGAAGGAGAGAAGTTTCTGAATAGTACTCTTAATGTCTTAAAAGTTCAAGTACTGTAGTGCCTGTCTTAGATATTCTCTGTCAGTCCCACTGGTAGTATTTCAAAGCCCTGTATTGATCAGACTTCCTATTATCTGAAGCCACTCCTGTAGATGAAAATGCTATACCATCTTTCTAAAAATAAAAATGTGAATGAAGAATTCTCATGGGCTGGCTGAAGCTTCTATACTCTCTGTATTCCTGATCGCTTATTTTCTCCCTTCGATACCATCTGTTACCTTTCTTGTTTCCTTAGGCTTCAGAAAGATGTCAGCTGTTTCCATTACATGAGTGGTAATTTTAAGATTTTTTTGAAAGGACAATTGATAAAACCCTACTTTGATTTTAAAAGGAGACTGTCAACTCTATTATGCCCTCAAAATGGCTTGCTTTTAAAAATCACAGTCCTTACTGCATATGTGTATATTTATGGATGTCTCGGTTGTCGTTCCCATCTAGGGATCATAAGATATGCGAAGGGGAGGACTTGAAACCCATGATTTCCTGGGCATCGTGGACATAAAGCTATGTTCCATGCACAAAAAATTTAAATAACAATGTCTATAAGAAGAAATTTTAGGTGATTGCTGTCTTATGTGGTGAAAATAAAGCATTTTGAAGCAGATAGTTTTTATAGTGAAACTACCAGATATTAATATAAAGAGATCAGCTTTTAATATATACAGTCATAGTTTCTTCTTATCTTAACCACTTATTTAAAAAAAAAAAGGGGGGGGGGGGGGGAAGGAACTGGGCAACTCTCATCAAAAGCCAGGCATCAGTTCTGAGGGATAAACCTGGGTCTAATGGAAGGATCCAGTAGTATGAAAATCAGGGGATTTAAGAAAGGTATGTTGCATGATTAAGCAAGCTTTGTGCTTGCATCTTCATTTGGGAGGCATGCATTACTTCAGTTTTCTTCTAGTATGATTCTTGATAGTGACATTTTTCTTATTTATGGGGTAAATTAAGAGATTAAACAACAACATTGACAGCTGTTAACCTTAGGTATCTTTATAACTTGTGTTATAAATTTATGGTAGGATTCTTCTGTGAGGGAAGTAAAAACTGTAAGAAATTCTTCATGGATTCCTTACGGAATACTTAGGGGAGATGACTTCACCTTTTCCTACTGCACATTTGTGCCTACTGAAGTATTGCATCATGTTTCAGATGGAGGTACTTAGCATGTATTTGACAAGTGGGAAAATTGTGTAGATTTCACTGATCTTCAAAAGCAAAGTAGCAAAAAGAATACTGGTCACTAGAGAGGAACCAGTATGAGGAAGCACAATCAATTCAAAATAGAGTATATTTTTTTCCCCTTAAGCCATCTCAGGTTTCTCCAGCTAGTTTTCAAAGAAGAAATAGAATGTTTTTAAATGAAAGTAGGAAGACAACATTGCAGATGCAAAGCTACAATTCATGCAGAGCTAGATGCTACTCGTATTTGTACATTTCTTTTCTCCTTCACATAAAGCACACTCTTAATCCTGTGGAAAGCTGGAAACTCTTTAAATGTAGATTTGTTATTACCCAGAAGGTACAGTATCAGTGGAGGAATGGAAATGATGTGTGTGCTCAACTAGCCCTCTAATATGTCACTGTCCATGCTGCAATGGGAAGGATGTAAGCATGGAGTAAACTAGTTTTCAGGGAGTGATACAGACCTTAGAATGACATAGTTTTTTTCTCAAGTTCCCTTTTGTTTAAAAAACAAAACACCAACTTTTTATCCTTGGTGTTATGTAGCATACATAATAGTAATTCCAGAATAAAGGCATGGAAAACATGCAGTATTTAAAGTACTAGTCTAGCTTTGAAAGTACTTTATTTTGATGAACAGATGAAAAGCAGCTGCTTTTGCCATCCAGAGTTTGCAGTAACAAAGTCAGTTTTGCAAGAGACTAAGGATTCTGACAAGTGGCTGTCGTAGGTAGAACTTTAGGGAAGTAACATCTTCATCCTATTCTTCTGGTATAAGTTACAGCTCCACAATGAAAGTGGTTGCATGAAATACAGATTACTCCAGAGCTGATCTTTGACACCTGGCCCTCACTTTTGTTTTTGAAACTTCAAGTTCAATGAAGATGTGTTTGAATGGGAGTTCTGTATCGAAAAACATGGAAAATTATTCAGTGATGCTTTTCAAATATGATATAATTCTCTGAAATTCCAGTTTTCCAGTTACTGCAGTAGGCTTACAATTCATGTCAAAATGGAGAAACAATTTTTATTTTATATATATCTCTCTCACATGTGTGCTGTATTCTTGCATTAAATTCTACAGGTCTATCTTCTTTCTTTTTGTCAGAGCTGTATCCTAAATTTTTTCTTTCTCCTTGATAAAATAGTTTTCCTGTGTCAAAATGACTAATGTGCAAGGGAAGGACAATGGGATTTCACTGTGCAGGGGGAAGTTGAGATAGTCAAACTGGTTCCATCACCATTTACAGGAAAATCGAAAGTCTCAAAATTGCTGAAAGATTACTGAGAAAAAACAGGTCTAACTAGGTCTGTTGTTTGTTCAGAGATGCATAAATCAGTAGGGAAACAAAGGTATGCTTATTCAACTGTTGAAGAGGAAGGTTCTTGTTCTAAGAATCCAGGCACATGTATATCATTGCTATAGGTAGCACAAGCGATAGATGCAGGGTCTGCTTCAGGAGAAATCACAGAACGATATCATTCACTTCATAGCTGCTGCTTATAGACTCTGAAATACTTTGAGCTGCCAACTGATGACTTATTGCCAAGGCCTAATACAATATCTATTAATTAAAGAGTAACATGCATTTTGGAAAGCTTCAGATCATTAACTGGATAAGAAAAAAAAAGTCACAGGAGAGACCAGTGAGAGTGTAAACTTTCACACATTTAGACTATTAACTAGAGCTAAAATTAACCAAGGTGCTGGTTTGCATTTAGATCATGAGACTGAAATGGTCTTGTATTTCTCTGTGTTTCCTACAGGGAGCAAGTGCACAGCTTGTGCCTGTTCGCTGAAAGTGTCAAGCTGCTAAGTTTCAGTTGCAGCTTTTTTTTCGTCTCTTAAGATGGAGATGCTCATCCTCCTAGAGCCTTTTAGAAAGCCAACTGTACAATCTAAAAGTTCTCTGGCCCAACCAAGCAAACCTTGTCGCAGAATTAATGCGAAAAGCAGCTAGCTTCATTATACTGTGGACTGCCCTGGAGCCTGGGTTAACCTCAAGGCACCTCTTTAAGGTGCAGCTGGGCCATTCCCACTGTCCTAAAATGACAAGAGTTGTAGTTACACCTATTATATCCATGGCACCTGTCTTAGGAGAGCTGGCTCTGCTCTCTAGCGTGCAGGGTCAATGCTTACTTGCTCTCCAGGGGCTCCTTGTGGTCTGCTCACGACTGCAGCAGCAGAATGGAGTGCACGCAACTGCGCTGCTGACTATTGTTGAATGGTCAGTGATGGTGATCTTGTCCTTATAAACTTCCATATTATCACTAATACTCATAATATTCATAAATCTTACATGGCAGGTGCCATAGCTGAAGTTCAAGGGGACTGACTGGGTTTTGCTGGTTTCTCCTGGGATGGTTATTTCTGGAGAGAATATCTGAACTACTTTTCTTGTACAGTGTTCCTAAACAACTTGTATAAATTATTTCTCAGTAACATTCATATCCACAAAACATGAGGTTTTTTCAACTCAAACCTATAAAATATAAACAGCAGTTGAATATTTTTTTCTTTCCTTTTTCCAAGAGATTGTTTTCTAAGTCTCTCTCCATATGGATATGATGTTGCTTTTTTGCCAAGTTTCTTTAGCATTTGGTGGTGTAAGAAGTGAGGTATTCTCCACTTTAACTATCACCTAAATCTAATAAATTTTACATTAAGAATAATGTAAGTTGGTTTAGTTCTATAAATATTTTTTCATTGTTCACTAAATAGCTGAACAGTGGTACTTTGAACTTCTGTGAGATATTTTAATATGATTCTGTAATATCTTCACATTTCCCTCCACAATATGGAGGATTCACATCACTGCAAATTGCTGAAAGGCGTGTAAACTGCACAAGACTGCTTTTCTCACAAAGTGGTGGTTTATAATACCTGGGTGTGTGTCAGACCACATCAGGTGGGAAGTTTGAAAATGCTTTGAAATACAGTCTAGTTAGAGTGACCATCTGCCTTCAGCTTCTTTTACTGTCTGCTGTGAAAATACCTAGAAGGTGTTTAGATGCAATAAAACAATATTATCCAGTCCAGGTGTGTCTGTGTGTGCAGTTAACATAACTTGAATTGCACATGATATTGAGGTTATACCTATCAATTGACATAGTGATTATGCATTTGAGATCGGGAAGAGAAGTGTCTTTGGAAAAGTGAAAAACAGCATAAACTTTGCTTATA
Organism: Buteo buteo; assembly: GCF_964188355.1. Taxonomy (NCBI): domain Eukaryota; kingdom Metazoa; phylum Chordata; class Aves; order Accipitriformes; family Accipitridae; genus Buteo; species Buteo buteo. The sequence continues at coordinate 3,371,565 of NC_134190.1, read as the reverse complement.
GTAAGTGTTTTCAGTAACAGGTTTGAAACCTAGTGTGTCTTAGTTCATTTTTAATGAATTCTCTATATACTAAGTCATCAATACCATTTTTTCTTAATGGGTTTTCCTACTTCAATAATATGTGGCTTAACTGTGTAAGTCTACATGACATTTAAGGTCTAATGGTTCTAATCCTTCAGGGGAAGGATAGACAGGCAATTAGAAGTCTGTATGTTACTAGAATTAGGGAAGTGCTGTTAAAATATATCTTTATTTTCTCAATTTACTTTAACACTAAATAGGCTTCACTTGCACTTTCCATAAGAATTGTGCTGGTATCTGCAAAATGAGCTGAGAATCTAAGATGCTACTTTTCTCTAGTTTATACAGGAGCAAAAGTTTGGAACCATAATGTAGGTTGTCAGGCATAAAAGTATTTATCTTGTTCTCCTTGTCTCCTGAAATGCACTAATAAATGCTGAAGTATATACAGGAATTGCTGTTATTCTTACATTTTTCTTCTCTAACTCCTACCATTTGTAATGATTTAGTGAATCTGTGTATAACTTCCAGTTCTGGGTGAAGTAATGAAATTGATTTCTCACTAATGTGTCAATGTATTTGTGGCAGAAGTCTTTCTGCAGTCATTGCCTTTTATTACTGCAGAGCCATTAAATAATAGCTTCCATCCCGGGACAATGGAGTGACTAGAGCCTGAGGGAAATAATTTTCTGTAATATATCTGCAAGAAGCACCAGTTGACAACAGGTGGATTTTGTAGAAGCAGACTACAGAAATCAAGTATTACTATCACTTTAGAAAGAGTGAGGGCTGAAAAGTGATGAGGCATTCACATGATCAGAGAGGAAGAACAGCGATGTGCTTTCTAGCAGAGGATTCTTGTTTAACTGTGAGACCAGCTTGAAGGAGAAAGGGCAAAGCATTGGAAAAGAACACTTCAGTTTGGAGAAGAGTCCATGTGCAGCAGGGAGGATCCTGGCACCCCTTGAGGACCCTGACCTGAAACCTAAGGAGTGATCCAGATTAGTGAGAGGAAGAAATTGGGTGAAGATGTTTGCCTTTTTATCAAGCTCTGTTTTTCTTGTGCTTCTGTAGTAAAGATGAGTTTGTCTCAGAATCAAGAATGGGTGTTTTGTTTGCTTTAATTAGCGTATCACCATTAAGTGAACTGTAAAATCAGCATTGCTGAGGTCAGAGCTGGAGGAAGGAGTATGCATAAGCTACCTGGGAGTCAGAAGAGCCCTGGGCAAGTCCTAGGAGCCTACAGCAGAGGTGCATGAGGTGAAAGAGGAGGAGAGCCTATGCGGATGAGATCCCAGCCTAACCCCAACCCAGGGAAATGGGAGCTGGCTGTTGACCCCATCCGAGGAGCTCCCAGACAGGGAGAACTCTTGATATGTAATACTACGCCTCGAGATTGTCGGCTGTGGGACTGTTCGAAACAATCTCACGGATATGAGTGGAGAGTTTTCATAACACCCAAAGGGCAGTTATCCAATGCTGGCTCTGTAGCCCAGCTGGGAGAGGGGCTATTGCATGAAACATTTTATTTAGGTATTACTTAGATTCAAAAAATGCCAAGAGTACAATTTAAATTTGAAGAAATTAAGGCTGCAAGAAACAAGGATAATGGGAAACAAGTTGGGGGTTCTTGGCTTGATCTGCTTCAGGGTCTGTTACCTGTTCTGCCACCTTGTCAAATCAGCAGCTCCTGCTTGGCTCCCATGATTGCCAGAGCAAGAGGGGAGAACTAGAAACCTGAATGGATTTGAAAAACCTGAGCTCCTAGAGTTCACTCACAAGGGGAGAAGTAGGAAAACATTTCACTCTGTCTTCAACTTCAGAGCACTTGTGCCACACACAGGGGGCAGTTCCCTCTGATGGGATCTGAGTTCGGATAAGAAACCCTAAGCATCAGGTTGTTTTGGAGTTTATTTCTGTTTCTCCACAGGAGCAATTAACAATACCAGGCTCCAGTATCCTGCTTCCGCTCACATAAGAGATACAGTTCCCCCAGTACTGGGTGAATATTTAAGCACTTGTTATTACCACCACCACCACTACCCCGTTTCAGCAGTCCATAGATATTAATGTTGTTTTGCATCTGTGGCTTTGAAGGAACAGACAGGGGTAAGGAAGACGTAAGGTAGAAGTTCAGGGTGAGGAAAATTAGTAACATACTGCTTCAGTTTACATGTCAGTGAGAAAGCTGGCATGAAGACTCTGAAGAATAGCCTAGGGTTGGCCCTCAAGTAATTTAGGCAGCATTTTTTCCTTTAGTCAGGCTGAATGCTTTAGTGCAATTTATAAGCTATTAAACAATTTAGGTTTTTCCTCAGTAAGATGTATGGATATCTAAATATCTCTTGAGGATAAGGAAACGAAGTAGTACATTAACAATTGTTAGCGAAGGTTTTTAGTCCTTCATTCTATGCCACTCTTGAGACTTAGGACATTAGCAGGAATGCTGTAAGGCAACGTTGTTCCAATCAGGAAGAAGAGCTGATATATTACAACCCTCTAGTTTCCCTAATGAATTCTAAAAGTACTTTAAATTTAAACATAATAACTAATGTGCATTAATCTTGACTCCTGCGAGTCTGTAATGGCTGCTAAACAGCAGTGTATATCAACAATTAAAATGCCTGCTCGAAGCATGTGCTAAAAACGTTGCTAGAAGAGAAGCAGTGCTGCTTCTTATTGGGGGGGGGGGGGGGGGGTATGGAACAGGAATTAAAAATGGGTAGATCTCCCCATTTGTGAGTAGTCTGTTAATCATATGAACTCCTAGTACGTGCTTCCATTGCAAAAAAACAAAGTCAGATTTTGTAGAAAACTTGAACTTATTTCAGAAGTCTGTTGTATCAAGCTGACTGGAGAATTGTCCCTGCATCGTTACCAGCCAAGCACATGAAAAGCAGAATATGGATGTTTTAATTCACCACCCCACAGTAGATGGCCCAGCAGCAAAGGTGTCCTTTGCCACGTGGCCGGCCCAAGCATATTGCCGCTGTGTTGTTCCCTCTCCACTGAAGGGAACGTCTCCTGCTCAGACCTTCGTTTTGCCATTTCTCAAACTACCAGCGTGGCTTGAGTGTGCCTTTAGCTATCCCAGGAAATATTTACTGGAAAACTAAATTGAATGCATGACAGTATTTGTTTTGCCAGTTACAGTGAAATAACCCATCAGACAAACCCGATCATGTTAAAGGCGCATACAAAATACATTCCTACTAGGCAGAGGACCTGTAGAGCTTGCAGACGCAATCAACAGAAATACAGAAGACTTGTCTCCCAGCTGACACTGGTGTTCACTTCAGACCACTGTGTCTGTAATGGTATAATACCTGAAAGCCTGACAAGGTCTTTAGTGTTCCAGGTGTTAACAAGGGTGAGTAAACCGCACCTGAGCTGGGGGGCCAGAACTGCCTGCAAAAACTTGGTACGTGGCCGGGCTTCTCCTCTCTGCCACGGCTGCACCCATGCATTACCCCCATGAGGGTAACCTGGCTGTGCGGGCTAGCAAGGAGCAGGGGTATATCCGAGCAAGTCCTTGCTCGACAGTTCAGCTGTGGAGCACGCTTAGTCAGTTTGGAGAGGGCCTGCAAAGTAATTTTATTCCTGAAGTCACGCAGTGATCACTGCCTGGCATGTCAGACCTTGCTCCTGTCCCTGCACTAGTGGGGCTCGCTCGCTCTCAGATAGCAACTAGAAAGAGAACAACTCGTCTTAGTTTTTGTTAAATGTTTGAAGTGCTGTGGCTCTCTCAGTAGTCATTTGGGGTCCAGAAAACACCTTTTCACAGATTCCTCTTGCATGCATCCATATATCCAGGTACCGTGATAATCATACTTTATATGATCCTACAGCTGGTACCACTGCATCGATAAGACCAAGCTCAGTAGCAACCTCTTACTCTGGATTGATAATAGATATGAAGCATCTTCTCCTTCAGATGTCTTCTTCATTAGAGGTGCGGGAAAGGCTGCAGCTGAACAATACAGTGAATCTGGTTATTGGACAGCACCATCAAAAACATTTGCAACTGCACAACAGAAAGTACAGATCAAGTATAAACTCCCTTTGTTGGTTCAAATTTTTTCCAGAAATATTGACAGAAAAAAAATGTAGAGCAGACTGTAGATGGGATCAAGTACTGTGATTTGATTTGGCAGATAGCCTGGCATATGCCAGTTTGATCCAGATTGAATTTGTGATGCTCAGTGACCCAGTATTTTAGAGATCCAAATTTAATGAATGTAGACCCACTTTTTAGGGAGTTTGTTAGTATTGCACAGTTAAAGAAAGATGGATAGCATTCTGGTTTGAACGTATTGCATGTATTGGTATGCTGTATATATCATTTACACAAACCTTATAAAACTGATGTAAAAGTCACATAGTTCTGTCAGATACTCTTACAACTTTAATTCAAATTTTTCTTAACTGTAAAGCCTTGACACCACTTTCCTCTGTTTCTCATGGAAACCTACCAAGTTCTAGCCCAGATTTCTAGGAAACTTAAGTTCAACATTTTTAGTTAAGATGCCCAATGACGCATCATGAAGAAGGTTCTCAGTGATTTGGTGATGCTGCCAAATCCGACCAGGATGAGGGGGCAGGTGAATTCCAAGCGTTACTTTGCAGCACTGGGTCTTTAAGTTGTAGTTGTACTCTACTCTATTGGCACCGGGGTACCTCCACACACACAGTAGGCTCCTGTGAGAAAAATGAAGGTAGTTTGACTTTTCTTAGAGAAATCAGATGCTGTTTCTTTTCCAACTCCTTATTTTGATGTACGGTTTTGAATTGTCTAAATTGTCCATACATCTTACATTTTTTGCTCACTTTCCATCTTAATTTTTTTTATTGCGTGCTACCATTTTTCAAAACAATAGCTCATATTTCGATGTCTGGTGAAGAATGTTATTCTTCATCATTATCTGAGACAATCTCCCGCAGTGCTTCCTGTAACAAAAATTAATTGGAGTGATGCCATTTTCCAAGGACTTTTTTCAAACCAAATCCAGGTAGACTTCAGTACCGTACCCATTAGGCACTGGTGAAGGAAGGTTTGCAGCTTCCTTTGCTCACTGCTGATCCTTTGTATCTCCTGTTCTGGCCTCCCAGAGCTACCCAGAATCTCTACAGAGCTATAAATCTGCAGTGTGCCATTTGTTGTCAGAATGGGCAATATTTGTAAACTGGAAGAAACTGCAGAGAGAACTCGATTCAAACAACGGAGGCCTGGTTTGGCTTTAAAAATATTGATATGTTGATGGACGTGTATTTTTTGTCTGAATATTGGCTTGTTCCCCTGTTGGGAGGTTATTCAAATGCAGTCATCTAGAAAGGGGTGAGGTTGTTCAGGAAAGGTGAATAGATCATTGTGTTTCTGCTTGTTTACAATAGGATTAAGAGATGATATGCCAGAATGCATCTGTGCGTTTTCCATTATGGAAGCATCAGGTAGCAGTCTGGCATTCCACATATTGAAAAGGATATTTAATTTTCTGTTGTCTTCTACAAATCAGTGACAAGAGTATTTGTTATGTGATATAAAACTGCCGCTGTCGCATTTGCCTTTTGAAGAAACAGTCGGTGTTGCGTGTCATAAACGTCTTTTTATAACAACTATGTGGATTATTTTTAAACAACTTGAAGTTAATAACTATTTTAGAGGCATATTTTATTTATCTGTGATTTAATTAAATAAGCAAAATTGTAGATTCAATTTTTCAGTTTTGCATTTTTCAATTTAATTATTATCTGTATCTAATTAGTTCAGTGCAGAGAAAATTAGTTTAGGGCACAGTCTTTCATTTTAAAGCTTTATTGCTACACTGTTTGTTTTTTAAATATCCCAAGCAAATGTTTACTTGTTAAGAAATAACCATTTTCAATGAGTTGAGGTGGGTTTTTTGTTATTAAACTTTCCCGTTGGTCTAAATATCAGGAAAATACAGCCTTGCCAAATGGACGATTTAAGCAAAATTTACAAAATATCCTTGTTGACACATTGTAGTAATTTCTGAATTTATTTTAAATTTTTTATGACTTCCTGACTTTAAAAACTTTCTTTCAATTTACATACACATTGAGTGTTTACTTCAGAGGATTATAAAGCTGCTGTTAAAGTAGTTTTCAAAGTTTCCAGAATAGTTTCTCACCATTAGAATAGTGTGCAGCAGGTGTGCTAAATTTTAAAGCAGAAGGGCACTGAAGCTATACAGAATTCTCACTTTACCGTTGTGTTAGTTAAAATACATTTTGGAGCTGTCAGTTGGAATTGGTGGATTTCTGCGAAGACGTTTTTGTGAAGAGCATTAAAAGCATGCTGTTCATCCAACTGCAGGATCTCTTTCTGCACGCCGGGGCTGTGCAATAAACATTCCCTGTGCATTTTTCTGCATATTAGATTTCTGGATCACGCTGTAATCCCACAGACAACATTGGATGAGTTCATGAGGAAATATGTGAGGTGTCTGGCGTTTGTTCCTGCGACACTAAATATTGTCCTGGTTGTCATCACATGAGCACAAAGTAAAAACACATGCTCCGGCTCGCCAATATGGGACTAGTGCTATTTGTTGCTCTTAAGGCAGTGTGCTTGGCAGCGTGCTATGCCGGGGCTGGAGAGGAGCACCAAGACAGAAAATTCCATGTTCCTGCACAGACGTATGGGACAAGGTGCCGGAGGGTAGACACCTGAGTTTTACAGGCCTGCTGTGGACAACTGCTCGGTGTCGTATCAAGCGTGCATAAGATGTTGCCATGTATGCTATGTTAAGAAAATATAACTGTAAAACTTGGAACATCTCCCTGAAAATTTAATCATCTTGTCTGTCCTGTGTAATGTGTTAACGCCCACAACGTTGATTTTCAGTCGATGCGTTGTCTCAGATCTCACGTCCTTTAGCCTTGTTAGCCAAGTACTGGGCTGGCATCTTCAAAATTGGTTGACGAACAGGTTTCCTGGTTTACCAGCTCTAATTCATAATAACTGAAGGATATTGCCACAGAAGTACTTTATCTAAATAAATTGTTCTCATAGTCAAATTCCTATGGAAGGGAGTCAAATTCCTGTTGCATTACCAAACTCAGCATCGCCTTCTCTCTCTTATGGAAGGAGTTCACAGAAAGCTGTGGGCTAGATGTGTACAGAAGTTGGAACAGACCTTCCACATCGGACTTCGGAGGTGTGCCTGGGGCAGCGTAGGCAGTCTTGCAGGGCTGTAATGCTGTTGGAAGGCAGCAAGCTGTTTCAGAATGCCCTTTTCAAACCGTTGCCTTCCAAACTGCTTATGGCTGCTACGTGAGTGTTCTCATTAGAGAGTAACTTGACTGTATTTGGTACCAAATTTAAGTCCTGATTTATGATGTCAATGCTGTAAGCTGATTGCTTGTAAAAGACTAAACACATTTAGTCTGCAGGCTCTACTTTGTTACCGTACCAATTTGAGGAGCTATTGAAAAAAATCAGGTCAATTTGCAATAATTTAGAAGTTTACTTCTTATCAGAGTAGGGATGGGGATTGTGGGTATTTGGAGTTTGAAGTATACGTCAACGTTTATTTAAATACTTGCTGTAGTTTTCTTTTGCAAGTTTAAAACAAGGTTTGGAAAAGGTTTATGTTTGCTTTGTTTAAAACAAGGGTTATGTTGCCCTTTGAGTTCCTTCACTTATTAGATGTTTCTATTTTAATGCAGTACTGTATTTCTTACAAGGGCGCCATTGGGATGCAAAGCAGACCAGAGACAATCTGCTTTTCAATTAATAGCAAAAATTGTTTTTCCAACATTATTTATTTTCAGCTAACTATAAATTAAGGCCTTAAGATAATAGAAGCAACAAATGCTGGACTTTTTTTCACTGCTTTGTTCCCTATGGCTCTTTCAGTGAACTGAATTTAAATTGAAAATATAAGAATGAAGTTTTCATTCAACCTACAGTTGTACTTTGCAATCATATTTATTTGAGTGATCATTTTAACAGATCAAGAGCTGAATAAATTTTTATTTTCAATAAGTTTTCCTGTGCTATTTTTCACATGCATACACCATGCTCTATTGCAGCTTTGTAATGTCTTCTCTTCCTGTCTCTTCATTCAGAATATCACAAAGTATATTTCTCATTAGCATTCTGTAGATTAAATTTTCCTAAAAATAACTTTTACAGAAGTATAGTGGGTTTTTTTATTTTTCTATCCTTATGAATTACACTTGTAGTTTATTTAAATATCTTGATAATTCATTTAAATATGTCGGTTTTTAAAAATGTAGTTCCCTTTTAAAAAGATTTCTCCATCACATCAACTGGTGGGCCTCCTCGTACTGAGTATTACAAAGGAAAAATATTTAATGCAAAGGCAAAGGAAATATGAATTGTACAAGTTTTTTCACAGAGTTGTCAGATATTTAAATTTCTACATTCAGTCTTTTGGAAAGTTTAATTGTTCGTTTATGAGGTTAAAGATATCCAGTTGTTATCCATACGTTTGTTTTTTAATAGCAGTCAAGCAAAATTCCTTTTTAAAATGCAAATCAGGCTAATGGAAGCCTGCAACATACTGCTGAATCATTTTCTCTAAATATTAAGAAGGAATCCTGTATGTGCTTAACTTTTCCACTCAAAAGTGTTATGCTCTATGGCTCTGAAACTGGAAATGACAAGGAGTGGGCACAAAATAATGAGGAAAATATACATTTTAAATTGTTTGATATGTTAATAGATATGCTGCCATGGGGATATACTGCTTTTCTCTGAAGATAGAAATTATTAATGGGATATTATCTGTCTTTTCTGAATTTGCAAATAGAAAATGCAGCACTATGTTACTGATGTTCCTCCTCCGTACTTCTATCAGAGTTAGCTTTGCATTTGATTTCATAATACTCATTTAAATGTTTTGGAATAGCTATGAAGCTGCAGTTTACAGTACACAAATAGCAAAAGGTGTTTGTATCTTAATAGGAACAATACTCACATTCTCGAGAGATTTTTTTCTTTCTTCTAGCAGAGGACTAATACTTAGCTATGTTTTCTTTTTTGGTTTTGATGGTTTTTACCTTCCCAGTGAGTGAGGAAGTTTTCATATCTAGATTGAGTAGAGCTGTCGCTATAGCCTTGCCAAAAGAACAAGAGCTGACAAAATAGATCATGTTCAGTCTTTTGCATTTCCAAAGGTACTGTTTAAAACAACCGAATGAGGGTTGAAAATATGTCAGGACTGTCCTTAAAGTTTACTGGAAAGTCTTCTTGTAGCCTGGAACTCCATTCTTTACTTAACTAGTTACACTGAGTATTTCAGGTCCCTGTATTTTGTTGATTGTCCCCACTGAAATCTAGTTGCTATGGAGTAGATTTAAATAAAAAGGTGGCTTTGTTGCATAAAGTAGTAATTTTGCTAGTCTTTGCCTTAATTACTTAGTAAATGAGCTGTTCCTCACTTTTAAGAAATAATCAGCTGGCAGTGACATACTGTTTCTTCATAGACCTTTTTTCTACAGGATCTTTGCTATTGATTTAGGTCCCAGCAAACTCAAGAGTATCTGGGCTGGCTCTAAAAACCTGCTTGTCCTGCCATGTTCTTTAATACATCATCTGCAATGGTTGTGTGCACGTGTTTCATATGTGTAAATTATAGCTGTCAGGCTGTTAATTTTATTTTTCAGTTGGTAGATACCATCAGTTTCCATAGATGCAGTGTTACAAACAGGTGAATGCGAATGTTTTCAGCTGTGAACATTGTGCTATAGATCCCTCCATGTCTGTCTTTATGTCTTATCTTTATTTCTCGGTTAGCATTACGTATATACTTCTTATCCACTACTTGTTAAATATGCACAACTTTTTTCTTCTGCTGCTGAGTAAGACTCTTTCAGCTTTCTTTAATTCCTGATTAGCTTTTTTCTAGCTAATAGTATCATTAATGCCTAAAATAGCGCTGTATCTCTGAAGGCTTGAAATCATCACTAAGTGAGCAAGTGAAACTCAAGCTCCATGCATTCGTGTAGCTTGTAATGGAAATGTGCTAAGATTTCGTCCAACTGGGCACATTTTGTCTGAGTGTCTCCTTGTCCAAACTGCGTGCTAATGTAGGCTGCACGGAAATCAGTGTTACGCCCAAGAAATTGCTTTTTATTGTGTATTAGGCTGCATTTAGTGCCCTGTAACTCCCTCAGCAGGGCACATTTGAGTTTCAGTCGCAAAATATTCAGGAAATGCTTTAGCCTCATCCCATTTTTCCTTGTTAGGGAATCCCAGGGCTTCAGCCGTACCTCCCTGGAGTACTACTCCTACCCCCTATACCGAACAGAAAAACCCACCCAACATCGCCGAGGGGAAGCACTGGTTAAGCAGCAGCAGTGGATGTTTTGGTCCCACTGGTGCAGCAGAAAGGAAAAAAGAGGGTTACATAGTACCGCTCCCTTCCCGTTTTGATTGAGACTTCCCTCCTGCCTTCATGCCCCGTCTTGTCCATCTCCCTGAAAAGCTGAGAAAGGGGAGGTCAGGTGTCACTCAACCGGCCTACGAATCAAGCAGTCTGGGCTCCTGAGAGTTAATATTTCTGGGGAAAATGGCAAAAAGGATGTCCGTATAAATAAAAATTGCTTTGTATTTCAGTGTTGCTTACAAGCTCACCAGTTTGACAATCTTTGTATTTATTTCTTTTGGATATACATAGTTCAAGTCAGTATTTATCAAAGGTCTTTCTTGCTATATGCTACATCTCTATACTCTCAGAAGTAAAGGGACCATTGTTAAATTACTGCTTTTTGCTAAAAGATAAAAGATCACTTTATTAATTGTTCATGGTTGCAAGTGGATGCATCCTTTTCTTAATGAAACCCCACCTAGCAATGAAAAGGACGGTTATTTAAGAGATACCCCCTTTGCATGTATTTTTCTGCTTGAAATTGGATCAACTGATCGAGGAAAGATTTTGAAGGTGTTTCTACAGCTCATTATGAATTCTGTGCAATGCAAAGTCTCAACTTTATTTTTGTCTCAGAAGTATATGTCTGATATAAAATTCCCTTTTGGCAAGGAAAAGAGATTTTAGGATTCCACAAATCCAAATTCTTTTGCTTTTGGCTATGTCCCAGTTGAAACATTAGATTTTTCCTTGGAGATCTTTTATGACCAGGAACACGATTCTTCCAACAGGGTATGGTGCACACCAGCTTCCTGTTTAAACTGGTTAATTCTCCAGAGATGCTAAGAAATACGTTGTTCAGCCTGACAGTACTAATCCAAAGAGACATAAGAGAGAAGAACGAGACCCCTATGTTTGGAAGCGTGAAAGTGTAGAAGCTGGTGCAGTGAGATTTGGTTAATCAGTTAAGGTTTTATTTTTATAAAAAAGCAGGAACTTGAATATTTCAAAGTCATATAACAACTTATAATGTATGTTGATAATCTCTTCATTCACACGATGGATTTCTTCTTTCTTTTGGGAGGCGAGAGGAAAGTAAATCAACTCATTATTTTCAAACAGTCTTATAGTTTGTTTTCATTCCTTGTCCAGAAGAGTAGGAGAAACAAAATTAACAGTACTTTGTTCTTTGCACCTACAGCTGACAGTAAATAACAGCAACTAAAAATTCAATTGTGTGAGCTAACTACTGTTCATTCATTTAAAAGCAAATGCTGTACTTTTTGTCTAGACCTGAAAAAAGGTTGAGTCCTTTAGCCCCATTTTTTTTCTCGTGTTAAATAGTGTTCTGTGTTAATAAGCAATGAGATGCCTTGATTCATGGGCATTATCTCTGTCTACCCTTCCAGGGGTCACAAGCGCAAACTGGATGAAGATGATGCTGCCAGTGAATCCAGTAAAGAATCTAGCAATGAAGATGAGGAAGGAAGCAGTTCTGAAGCGGATGAAATGGCAGCAGCGCTTGAAGCCGAATTGAATGACTTCATGTGACATTCACGCAGAAGACGGAATTTGTAATTATATTTTACTTCTCATAAACAGATCGGACTTCAAGATGAGTCCCTTATGTCAGTACTCAATGTTTTTCCAAAATGTGTGTGTATATTTTGCAAAGCAACACAAGAGGTGACACATTATTTTACAAAATCGGAAATAGATGTTTTTAAGGTGTTTTACTAAAGGAAAATATACTTTTTTAAACAAAAAAAGTATTAAATGGGACTTGGTGTGCTATGCCAAAGACATGTTAGGAGCTCTGCAGAACCTTCATATACAGGACAGTGATACAAAGATTTGTGATTAAACACACAGCAACTTTTTAAAAATATTGCAGTCTGTGGTTTATGGGTAACGGTCTTCAAAAAAAAGGAGGAGATAAAGGAGATGGAATTGTCTGGGTAGTACAGCAGGAACCTGATGAACTGGTCATCCTTTTCCACAAATAAATGCTATAAAAGGATTTTTAAAATAAAAAAAAGAACGATTTATATTTGTATAGAAACAGAGAATGTGGTATGCAAGCTTTGTGAATTCTGCACTTGACCCACCTGTCATTTGCTTCTAAGAGAATACATAATGATCAAAACTCATGTTTTTAAGTTACTTTGTGGAATAGTTGGGTTCTTTAGGGACATCGTTTAGATTTTTAACTTTTCTTCTCTGTAACCGGAAATTTAGCACAGCATACTGTGTGATTCTGTACTGCCATAAGAAGCATATTCACCCATTCGTGTTGTCTTGGAAAGAACGAGTGCTACTCCAGTCTAGATAGGATTTAATTTCTTTGACAAGAGATCTGATGTAAAGTTTTTGTATATTCTATTTCATATTTGACCCACAAAACAGATTTTCTTTCATTTAATAAAAATTCATTTTGTACGCTTTGTTTCCCTTTCCTGTTCATTTGCTTCCATCAAATACAAAGCACTTTTCCATATTATCTTCCCTTTACTCTGCATGAAAATAATGAAAAACATTGAAAGCAAGTGCAAATTTGTAGATTTTGGCAAGTAACTGAGGCAGAGAAGAGAAACACTGGCTCAGAAGATTCCCTTTTCTTTGGCATGTGAACTCTCACATTCTGACATTTTCTCAGGTCTCTTTGGCCTCTGAAGGTGCTGTAAGAGTTATTGCTCTGATAATGAAATTCTGAGGCTAGAACCATTGTTTATTCTCAATTGTTAGCAACGGGAGAGACAAATCCCTTTTAAAACATGTTCGCAAAAGAAGACTCATTAATTCAGATGTCACAGTTAAAAGGAAGTACTTTCTGGTGCAGAAATACTTAATTTTGCCACTTTGCAGTAAAACAGAATATTTCAGTAGAATCTCAGCTCGTTTACAAATAACAGCGTAGTTTTCAAACCTTCATAATGGCAATAAAAGGAAGACTGAGAAATAGGAGAATCTTTTCAGATTAATACTGCTTTTCCACTTCAGAATGCAAGGTCAGCATCCACGAGACAAAAATAGTGTTTTCTGTGGGAAAATGTTAAACTTCCTGGACTTTTACACAGGTACCACGTAGCTGAAGTCTACAGTGACCTGCCTGCTGTAGCTCTCCATGAAAACAAGCAGGATGTCTCCAAGTGAGTTGCATTGTATAACAGAAGAAAACGACTGAAGCTTCTAGAATGGGAAGTCAAAATACTTTTTTTCAGCAACTGAAATGCAGCCTCCCCAGCTATCAGAGGATGACTCCTGGCAATTAAATATTTAAATGTCAGGGGTTGGGGGGTATGTTTTGTGTTTTCTTATGGTAAACCTAGTTGAAATAATCTGAAATTATACCAACTTTGGGGGTCACCGTGATGCTGCAAATGACTTGACAGCACAAATTTCAGCAGAGGCTCATTCTGGCTGAAGATCTCTGCCAGTCACGGCAGCTCTGTGGCAGCATTCAAGCTCTGAATGTAAACACAGCCAGCGAGCAAAACTGGGTAGGTTGCCATTAGCTTAGCAATGTTCCGCTTTGGTTCAAGCTGCTTGTTGGATGCCGCGTCCCCGGCACGGCAGCTGTCTCGTAGTGCTCGTGGAGTGATTCCATACGTGTAAAGTTTGAGAAGCTTTTTGGTGCGAAAGGCTGTATCCTCTTCCCAGTTTTATTTTATGGCTGACGCTTTCGGTGTTGTGTGTGTCTGGGCAGGAGTCCTAAAAGCGATCAGCACTCCGCTAGACCCAATATCTTCTGGAACCCTTGTGTAAACACCGAGCAAGGGCTCTCCACCAGACTGGGAGCTGTGTCTATCCAGGGTTCTGGTGCCAGCGAAGACTCCTCTGCCTCTATGGGTGCTGCAAAAACCTGCGGTGGGTACTGCACACAGAGGCCCCGGGAGCAGGCAACGGGCTGGCAGAATTCAAGCCAAGCAGTCCTCTAACAACCGTTATGACACAGACAATTCTTATTTTGATATTAATCACTCGGGTAGCTCTAAAAACCCCTGCTCTCCTGTCCTTGGGGTGGAGGGACCTGCTGCGGGGGGGGTTTAGAGGCACCAACCCATCGCTCACTGCCAGAGCAACCCAGAAGGCACTGAGCCCGCGTTCCGTCTAGAAGTAGACTCCTGCTCATCCAGGTAGCTGTATCTAGTAAACTGGTCACCAGCCTCTCTCTCTGCACGGGCAGGAGAGAGAAATGGAAACTGAAAATTTAATAGATGGTAAGTTAAATGCCCTGGCTAACCTGCCAGCAAGAAGTCTTTTGATGTATGAAGTTGTCACTCACTCCCACTAACTTCTGCTTTTTTCAAGATGCAGGAGCACCCTGGGAAAGGCAGCAAACGTGCTTTGTGAAACGGCTTTTAACTCTTTAAAGTGACCCACATGTCTTGACTAGTTGTTTTGTCCTATCTTCTTGCCCTACTTCTGTACATGAGGTAGTTAGCAAGGACCTGCTGCCAGGAGGGGCTCTCTCGGAGCAGAAGCAAAGAGCAGACTCCCACTGAGGCTGTTGAACTTACTGGGCAGCGCTGGTTTCTGAGGGGGTACCAGGCATGGAAGTGAGCACAAAAGGGGCGTACAGCGCACCTTCTTTGTTAAGCTTTCTGAGCCTGGACTATCGCTGCTGTCCAGGAAAGATGGCTCCTAAGGTCTGATGGTTGTTTAAGAACAGGTAAGAGCAGTCATTTCAAATTCAAGACCAGCGGTTTTACTTTTACTGTCTCGATTTGCCCTCAGCAGTTCTTAAGAGAATGGGAAGACATCACAGCTCTGTGTAGGGGATGTAGTGGGACCCATGACAGAAGCAAAAAGCATCCGGTAGTGGCCAAGCTTTTCTCTGTGCATGTGCTGGGGAGGGGGGAAGACGAGGGAACGGTGTCGCTTAGCACTGAGATGTGAAAAACTCCGAGCATGCAAATACTTTTCAGTGTCGGGTTTTGTGCATATGTGGTGTGGGCCCTCGTGTCTTCTCAGTGTTAGATAGTAACATCCTCTGCGGAGGGTGGAAAGTCTCAAGTTTCCTTCTTGGCACTACCGCTTGCAGAATAGGTGACTGTCTTTACAAGCGTGAAAATCCACACACACAAACCTGGAGCGGTACCTAAAGATTTCTCAGCTCTGCCTAATTTTACTACAGTGAACATTGCAGTAGATGACAAGTCTGAGAACGAATATATAGTGGTCCTGTTAAGGAAGTGGATCTCTTCATGTAGCTGAAAATTCAGCATGAGAAGTCTCCCATAAATCATTAAATCAGGCTTAGCCAAAAGGAAAACATTCGTGAATCATTTTTAATTAAAAAACAAAAGCGCACATAGAAGTTCTTAAAAACAGATTTTTGTTCGAGTAGAAATGTTCCCTGGTAGCTAAGCCTTCAAGCCAAATTGATACCGTAAAAAAAACAGGTGTGTTTATGTGACACAAAAGTTAAAATAGGAAGAAGGCTGTGCATTATTTCTTTTGCTTCTCTCCTCAGCAGAGCCTCCAAATCCTCTTTCTTTTCCTTGTCCAGTTCAAGTTTATGTACACCCTGTGGGCCACTCCACACCTTGTCTTGGCTTGTCTCCTTTGTTTGTGTTCTTCAGTGAACCCTAGCCATCATGCGCCCGGTTCCGTCACTGAAGTAACATCTTCCCGTCAATAGGTCCCAGTTCGCACTATCTGCACTCAAGCTTTTGTACATTTGGGTTTTGTATCCAATACCACCTTCTGTTGTCGTTTCGGAGGTGTTTGGATCCCGGCGCCTGGTACAGCCTCCTCTCCCCTCGCTCTCGGAGGATCGGGAGGCAGCAGTGTTGGATCCCCCAGGCAGCATCACCTACAGGCTGGTTTGCTGCAGCTGCATACCCTAGGCTCTTCTGTTGACCTGGCTAGTTTTTTCCTGCACTTTCTTTCTAATGAGACCTTCCTTCCTACTCACACATCATTAATAGTTGTTATGTTATCCTACCATTCTGATTATATCAGCCTTTCCTCTCCCCATCTAAAGCACACCAAAAGAACATGCAGCTTAGGCAGCACCTCTTCGTGCAGTCACATCACCTATCTGATCTCCCCATAAAAATTCCAAACCCAGACTAGAGGTAAGGTTTCCTCCGCTGGCACAGCTCCATCAACACGCTCCTCCTAATCCTGGCATGCTGCTGCTCTCCCAGCTGCTGGCCCAGCAAAAGCCTTGTGTCCCCTAACTGGGAACCCAGCAGATACAGAGGCAGCTCTTGGGCATGGCCACACAGGTAAGGTATAGAATCGTAGAATAGTTTGGGGTGGAAGGGCCCTTTAAAGGTCACCTAGTCCAACCCCCCTGCCATGAGCAGGGACATCCACAACTGGATCAGGTTGCCCAGAGCCCCGTCCAACCTGACCTGGAATGTTTCCAGCGATGGGGCATCGACCACCTCTCTGGGCAACCTGGGCCAGTGGTTCACCACCCTCAGCGTAAAAAAATTCTTCCTTACATCTAGTCTGAATCTCCTTTCTTTTAGTTTAAAACTGTTACCCCTTGTCCTATCGCAACAGGCCCTGCTAAAAATCCGTCCCCGTCTTACTTAGAGGCCCCCTTGAAGTACTGGAAGGTAGTCCTGCTCAGGAGCAGCAGGAGGATGAAGGACCCGGTGCTCCGCCTGTTGCACACACAGTCATTACCTGAGGTCTTGGAGGCTTCACAAAACCCATCTAGGTGAGTCTCGGTTTCATCCAGGTGGGAAAGTAGCTACCACAGTTGTTTTAAGAGTCTTCGACTGGCTTTATTTTATATATATGAACTATAGTAACAGAGCAGTAACAAATAGTACAGACAAGTGAAACCATCGCCTTTCTGTAGGCTCGGCATCAGTGCTTCCATGTGGAGGGAGGAACGTTTCTTCTAGGAAAACCTTATTCCTCGGTGTCGTACAGCTCATAACCACGAATGTTGAAACTCACCTTTGCCTCTGGTCTGGGCTCCCACGTAAATCTCTCGGTTGGATCATTCCCAGCAGCTGTAGGGTCATTTTCCCGGAGAGCTAGGCCAGCTGCTTTCCTGGATCTCCACGGGGCCCACGGGTACCCCTGTGAGCTTTCTCCTCCAAGGAAAAAGAAAAACTGAGTCTTTTGTCACCAATATATGCATATAAACAGAGAAATTCACAGAACCACAGAATGGCTGAGGTGGGAAGGAACCTCTGGAGGTCATCTAGTCCAACCCCCTGCTCAGGCAGGGAGGGCCACCTACAGTTGGTTGCCCAGGACCATGTCCAGTCAGGTTTTGGATGTGTCCAAGGATGGAGGCTCCACAGCCTGTGGTCTGTCACCCTCACAGTAAAAAGATTGTTACTTTTCTTTTAGGGTGTGTGCAAGGGGAAGAAGAACGAGCACAAGGAGCGTGCTTGCTGTTGCGTATGTCATACAAGCTCCTTAACTATTCCATGCTGGCTAAGACAGAGGAGGCATAAGGTAGGTGTTGTCCTCACTCCTGGGTTTCTCCAAGAGCTGAAACTTCTGGATGAACAATTGCCAGAAGCCTGTTGCCTTCCAAGTCCAATACTAGCCACTGTACTGGAGAATTCCCTGCCTTGCGTTAAGGAGAGCGTGGATTTTAATATATACGTGATGGGTTTTTGAACCGCTTGAGATTTTCATATGGGAACAAGGTTTGAGAAGGATGCCAAGCACTTGGAATGCAGAGTTGCTAGAACTGTGGAGAAACAGAGAAGAGCTAAAAGCCAAGGCCCTATTTTGCACAACTTCTCTTTCTGGTAAAGCCAATTATCCCTCTGCACTTCTTGTTCTTTGTCACTTTCTCGTTTTGCTGGAGGAGCAGAGATGACCTGTGGTCTGATCCCTGGGCATGATGGGGTTGCTCATATACCCCAATCCCAGAACACTAAGATGATTTACTTGGCAAGATGGGGGCTGATTTTGACACAGATTCTGTAAGAGTGTGCGCTGAGCAGAGGACAGGTTTGATGTGTTTGCATTACTCTACATTCCTGCCGTGCACTGGCAGTTTTTAACCTCCCTGGAGTTCTCTACAGGTCTCATGCCCACAGAGCCTGTGCTGCCACGTTAATGAAGCCAAGCCACAGCATGAGACAGAGCTCTCTTGGCAGAGGATGTTTCCCTTGTGATGAACTCTTTGTTCTTTCCACCCTCCATCCTAATTCTGCTTCCTGACAAGACAAGGAGCCACATCTGGTAGATACAAGCATGTATGGCACATCTAAATACCTCCGTCCCAAGAAGGAGCTAGACTGATTTAGCCATTGGGTAGGTTAAGAGGCATTTTAAAGGTCAAGCGGATGCTAACCTGTAACACCAGAGGTAAGAAAAGTGCATTTTGCCGCCATACCTGTGGGATGGGCAGCTGTGTCCACAGCTTGCTACGTGCTGCCCTCTTCCACTGAGCTGTGAGTCGGTGTGTCTTGCCAGGAGACTGGGAAGAGGAACGGAGCCAGACCTTCCTCCTGAGTCACCACTGCTCCCTTCCTGAGCCAAACTCTCCCCAGAGCTGGCAGACAGTAACCGTATTGCAAAACCGTATTGTATGTTTAACAGGTGATGACAGAAGGTCCGTCCTTCTCTAAGTCTGCTGTGGGACGTGAGCGATGCAGATGTTTCTCCTCTGGCCCTTCCACATCTGCCACAGGAATTCTTGAAAAAGCGAGTCGCGGTGACGGGTCTCTGCTCACAGGAACCATAAGGGTGAAACCCCGGCCAAGGACCCTCAGAAGGGCTGTGTCCTCCTGCCTTTCCCTTCTCTACAGGAGACCAACATCTCTAAGGCCCCAAGAATGTTTGCCTGCCTTGTCTGTCAGATTTTGGATGTTGTCACTCTTTCACAACAGGCAAGCTGTTCTCGCTAAAGCATAACCTACCATTGCTATTGATCAACTGTCAGCGGCAAAGCCCGTAGGCAACAGCCTCCTCCTCATCATGCTGCCTTCAGACCAAGCGCTGGTGCTTTTTGGCAGGGAGTACAGCAAGAAGTTGGAAAAGCTTTTTATCTTTTCAGATCTACTGCTATGGATATGGATGACCCTTTCAGGACATAAGTATTAAATGTGTCACTTAGTGCCAATATAAATGGTCCTTGGGAAGTCCTCTGTTTTAATTAAGTGGATGCGTTAGGTCCTTGGAGAGCTCAGCGTGTACTTGGGTGAATAAATGTTTTAATAATTCAACTTTGTCTCTCCTAATCTTATAGCTGCAACCCACAGAAAAGCTTTCTTTTCCTTGACACTGAATTCCAAATGAAGAATGCTCCATTTTCTTTCTCTGTTTTTTCACTTTCTGTCCTTGGATCCAACTTCTCAGCCAGCCCCTGAGACGAGAGGGGAGCCCCACCGTGGGACCCACGTGTGCCGCAGCCCTGTGCCAACTCCAGAGGACGCGGGCATCGGCAGGCATCCTCCTTGGCTCTCCCTCCCGGGGCTGCCCGAGGAGGAGATGCCACCTCTGAGCACATCCAGAGTGACGGCTGCCTGTCTTCCAGCCTCCGTCTGCTTCACTGACCATCACCTTTCCCTCGCTGGTGCAAATGGCGTTTCGTCTTGCTTGCGTGAAATGCTCACATCTCCCCGTGGCAGCTGGCTCCTCCTGTCAGTAATTCAAGCCGCTTTTTGGCACTTTGTTTTTGCATGGTGCTTTAAATCTCTCTTCCTTTTTAAAATTCAGAAGGCAGCTAAGGAGGTGAAAGCAGGCCCCAGGTGGGCTGTGGGATGGAAAAGAAAGGAAACTCAACAGTCTAAAAGTTGTGTGTTGCCAGAAGAATTCATCTCTCACGACAGCGGCTATGCTTGGCATGCGTTTAATCTGAACGTACCCGTCAGGCAAGGAAAGGTATCAGTCAGGCATTTTTTCCAGCTCATGGTACAATCTGCAACTATTCCTGATGGCCCTGAGTGGTGCACTGGATTTAGCGCTGCAATTTTGTGATGCTGGTGTTATTCTGTAAGGTTGTACGATTGCGATCTGAAACAGCCTGTCTGCACAAACTGGGTTTTTCTGGGGAAATATGGAACACGCACCCCACTCCTCCGCGCTGTGCCCACCCGTGTTTATAAGACACCACAACACAGACGTCTGCGTGTTACAAACCTGGGATGCTTTTAAGGACAGGAGGAGGAGGAAAAATCTGGGGAAGTGAACAAAGGCTGGACAGTTTCCTTACATGAGAGGGCCATCGGTCTACAAGGGGAAGGAGGGTGGCAAAACAGCAGATCATCGGATTAGAGGTTGTCCTCCACAGCGTGTGCCCGGGGCTGCTTGCAGCTCGGTGAGACCGTATCAGCCCAGCCCAGGCCATCGAGCAGAGGCCCCTCATTTGCCTCATTACAGCTCTGCTCTTCTGCATGCCCTCCGCCTGCCAAGGGGTCCGAACTGCTGCACGGCAGGGGTTAACTTCAGCTGCGGCCTCAGGTAACTCTTATTTTAATTGCCTGCATTTGACACCTGTGAGGCTGAGGCACTAACAGCTGCAGTGGAAGCGCCAAGGAGTAAGTCCATGAGTAATTCCTGTTTTATCCCCAGCTTCTATCATTTACCTCATTATGGTACTGCCTGCAGCTGCTCTTTGCTTACTCAGAGTTAATAGATTTCACATGCCTCTGTGCCACTTCCCTCTCTCAGCTAAACTCACTCTCTGTGTAGACACACCAAATAATTTCCCCCGTGTCTGCTGCCGGCGGGTTAGCGTGAAGACAACCCCAGCGCTCTGTAACTGGGATGCAGCAGCTGCGTGCTGAAAATTTAAGATGTCCGAAGAGGAACCCCTGGCCGCAGCGCTTCGCCGTGACGCAGCACGTGCCGCAATGCAAGCGGCGACGCAGAAGCAACTGCCGCTTTCGGAGGGCAAACACCGAAAAACGCCGCCCGTGCGGGAGAGGACTGGATTGCAACCGAGCTGCAGCTCGGTTCCCTCGGGCTGTAGCTGCCCTGGAGCAACCCCAGAGCAGGGATGTGCAAAAGCCCCCGTGCTCTGGTCTCTGTCGGGATTTGGGTGAAGCAGGACCTCACTGTCAGCATGAGCCGCACGCTTCATCACCCTGAACCCCCATCTGGAATCCAGGTCTTGGTATGATGGGCACAATATGTTGCTTTTTTTTTTTTTTTTCAGATTCCCCAAATTGCTCCTTGCCTTTGTGCATGCCCTTAGTGCCGCAAAGGGACGTGGGACACTACGGGGCTCCCAAAGGGGCAGCTCCTGCCCAGTGGAAGCTGCTGTGTCTCCCTTGACGTGAACCCCGAAGGCCTCCAAGGAGTTCTCGCTGGCTGAGGAGGTACTCTCTGGCATCTCTGGAAGCTGTTATGGACTACCTTCTGGATGAGAAGTAAGAATTCAGAACTAATTCAGGATCCTCTTCTGGGTCGTTGTGGAAGCATGTGGTATTTGGAAACCTGGGGAGCACAAAGGAGAAAAACACCTTCATTGCTTAGTTTCCTGATGTGACATTGAAGGCTCAGTGCTTGTAGCTCTCGTGTTGTGATGTTCACTTGGCTTTCTTGGAAGACATTTAGCTAATCAGTAGATGTAATACATTTGTATCTGTAAATGTAGCCGCACAACTCCTGTGATGCGCTTTTGCTACAAAGCCGGCTGTTAGAACCCTCCTTCCATTTAAAACTGTCCTTTCTGGAGTCTGCTAATTAGAATAATTTCAATTTGCACTTTAAGAAAATGTAAATTATTTTCTGTACTCCTTCAGGTCATGAAGCAAAGTTTGAAAGTATATCTTGGCTGCACTGTGAAAAAGCACAGCACCAACAAGCATACCTGGTGATTTTTAAGCTAAGCTCACGGCTCTGTGAGGTTCACATGCAATTTTGAATGTGAGGGGCTATGAATAATAATAGTGGTCTTGAGGCAATGAGGTGTAAAGGTGTAAACAATGTGAGATTTCCCCACTGGGTTGAAATGAGACTCCTTCGAGTCTTTTGTGAAATTTCAACACAGCTCGAAGAAACATTTTCTGAGCAGCATGTGGGCTGCAATATTGGGAACAGGTTCTTCCAGTGTTAACGAGCAAGGATCCTGCCTCAGAAATTACATCCAAGCAATTTCAGAGCAGAGTATCTTATAAATATATTCTTTATGTTCTGATATGTGAGATCGGGCACTGCAGGATGCATCTGTTTTCCAGCAGAGAGGATCTGAACGATGTAGTTCGAAGAGAGGAGTTAGAGCTCAAAAATAATGTCTTGCTATGAAGTACCCTACAAAACAAGAAAGCTAGACCAAGACTCAGAGATATTTGGGGCGAGAGGCATGCAAACCACCCCAGAGACCAATGACTTCAGTGTAGCGGCATGAATAGGAGTCCCTCACAAAACTCATGAGCAGCCTTCATGTTTCAGGCAGTTTTTGCCCCTATAAAGACTGCACCCGTAAAGAACCTGCACCACCGAGGTGCAGGTTAGGTTCTGAGTGAAATTCGTCTAGGGCAATTAGCTGAATTTCCACTTGCTATTTGCTATCCATTACTCAGGCATTTTGGGCCAAATGTTTTTAAATATTTTTAATGTTCTGTCTTGAAATTGTCAATATGCAATTCTTCATCGGTGCTTTCAAGAGCTCCAAGTTCAGCTGGCTAACTGTGTGCACACAAACCCACTAATTAAAGCAATGGTATATTCTTGTTTGTACCTGCTGCTCCTCGGCCTTTTCAGGCCCCAAACTGGAAGTCCAGTGCGGCCAACTGTGTTAAAAATTGTGCAAGGTCCTGCACCTGGGTCGGGGCAATCCCCGGTATCAACACAGGCTGGGGGTGAAGGGATTGAGAGCAGCCCAGCAGAGAAGGACTTGGGGGTGCTGGTGGATGAAAAGCTGCGTGTGAGCCGGCAATGTGCGCTCGCAGCCCAGAAAGCCAACCCCGTCCCGGGCTGCATGACAAGCAGCGTGGGCAGCAGGTCGAGGGAGGGGATTCTGCCCCTCTGCTCCGATCGGGTGAGACCCCACCGGCGGTGCTGCGTCCAGATCTGGGGTCCTCAGCGCAGGAGAGACGTGGACCTGTTGGAGCAGGTCCAGAGGGGGGCCACAAAAATGATCAGAGGGATGGAACACCTCTCCTGTGAGGACAGGCTGGGAGAGTTGCGGTTGGAGAAGAGAAGGCTCCAGGGAGACCTTATTGCAGCCTTTCAGTACTTACAAGATGGGGACAAACTTTTTAGCAGGGCCTGTTGCGATAGGACAAGAGGCAATGGTTTTAAACTGAAAGAGAGGAGATTCAGACTAGGTGTAAGGAAGAATTTTTTTACGCTGAGGGTGGTGAACCACTGGCCCAGGTTGCCCAGAGAGGTGGTCGATGCCCCATCGCTGGAAACATTCCAGGTCAGGTTGGACGGGGCTCTGGGCAACCTGGTCCAGTTGTGGATGTCCCTGCTCATGGCAGGGGGGTTGGACTAGGTGACCTTTAAAGGCCCCTTCCAACCCAAACTATTCTACGATTCTGTGAAAAACATCAACCCTGAAGCTGAGCTGCTGCACCAAGTTGATTTGAAGCCTAAATTTTGAAAATATAAAAATAGGCTTTTAGCAGCCTGCCTGACAGAGGCAGAGACATTGTGTGGGCAAGCTGTTCCAGAAGACGGCTGTGCAATGGTTATTAAGAGCTGTACTTCCATAATAACAGTGCTGGGAGGTTTTCTTAGTAAAGAATGATAAGCAAGTTTCAGCTTCTTCCTCGCTGAGACCTGGAGGCAGCACTGTGTTTGGTTAGCTCTGGTGCATTAGCCTTTAATAGCTAAGCAATATACTTCACTTGAAGGATGAATAATGGAGTGTTTTCTCTCCCCGCCCCCTCCCCCCCCGTGACTTTACTTTCAGAATAGCATCTTCCATTGTTGGTTATTGTCATTATCAACTAATTTCCCCAACCACTGCTTTAACAATCGTTTCCTAGCTTCTAGGCATTGAGCAAAGATTGCTGCAGCATAATTGGATTAATTTAGAGGCTGGCTTTGAACAGCATAATTGATTTGAATTTTATTCTGTTTTCTCTAGCCACTTCTTTCACTAAAAATTACAACGTGGCAAGGTCTGTGAGCCCAGGCGTGGGCTCGAGACTTCTGCAGGCAAAGCCCTTGTGAATGGGAGCCCCCCCTCGCTAAGCGGGTGCCTTCACCCACTGCTCCATGCACCCCACCTCCGGGGAGGGGTCCCCGCTGGGCTTCACACCCCTTCTTTCTGCCACCCTTTGCAGGGCTTTGGGTGCCAGAGGAATCATGAACCGACTCGCTTCTCGAACATCGCTGCAGGGTCGGGTTTATTGTTGCTTGTAGAGGAGAAAACAAGCTGCAGAGGAAGGGAGACCCAGGGCCGGGGTGGCCGGGGTGTGACTGCAGTTGCCTTTTTACGATGGGGACTGCAAGTCCCGGCTCTTGGACCGTTAGGCAGGGATGTCTCGGGCACAAGGAGCAGCCCCGTTACCGGCGGTAAGTCAAAACTTACCGGGTTTTGATTCCCTCCGTCTCCGGGACACAGGGACAGGGCAAGGATTGCCCTGCGGACGCTGCTGCAGGTCCCCGAAGCAGCACGCCTCACCAGGGATCCCCAAAACAAGCTTCCCGGTTCGCTCCCAAAGCTTTCTTTTTCTGCGTACGACATCTGCTTTTGATTTTTGTCATGCATCTTCGCCGGTTGTTAGCGAACAAAAAGCTTTGCCTTTTGAATTACCAAGTTGAATAATTATGGAGACACTGGCTGAGCAGCATGGCTGCAGCCCGTCCTCCTGGGCAGCTCTGAGCTCCCAGTGCCATTTCGGCTCCTCTCGGCTGACTGCAGAATTTTGCAGAGATGCTCAGCGTGTGCCCTTTCTGCCACGGGAAGGGGCTTGTCTGGGACATTCGGGCAGTGGTCACCTCAAAGACAGACCTGCCCAGTACTAGGTAGGTTCCTAGCATGCGCGCCGCTGTGATTGCATCCCATCATTCCCTCTCAAAGCAGGAAAAGGAAGGAAAAGGGATACAGCTGTGTTACCGCTTCCCGCTCTGGTGCCAAAGGAACAAGAGCACTAGCAGCGGTGTTGGAACTGAGGGCTTCAGGCCTTCGTCCTTCCTATTGTTTTGGCAAAAAGGAGCGGTGCTGCCCGACACAAAGCTCTAAAATCCAGTCCCCTGAGAGCCACCGAGTTCTGGGCCTGCCAGCAACCTGGCACCCTATTTCCAAACACATCAGAGATGGCAGGGATGGAGACAAGTTACCCCCCCATCGCCCAGCGATGCAGGGCATTCCCTTGAAAAGTCGGGTGCTCCTCAGCTCTCAGCAGCTCCTGCTGCAGGCGTCAGCCTCGGGGTGCATGCACCCTGCCTGCACTGCTGCCTGCAAACGCCACAAGACAGAAAAACGCCCAGCCTGGTGTTTTTCCATACCAAACTGCGTATGCGCAATCGCAGGTGGAGTTCATGTCCTTTAGCACATAAAGGCCAGGAGCATTGTAGACACGTTCATAAAAACATAGTTGCTACGAGGCACATAATAGTTTTTACCTACTCCTTCTCCTGCACAGTATTCTCTTGTAATAAATTTCTTAATGGTTTGTTGAGTTAGTGGAAAGAATCCAAAATAATGACATTAGCCATGTCCTTAGAGTACTGTTTTGCTGGAGCGGCCTCCAGCAAACTGATGTCCAGGAAACTTTTCCTCCCAATAGCCGAACAACAGTTTTCAGGGGTCAGCTTTGCCAGCTTTTGCTAACCTCGCCGCTGGCACTCCTCAAATGCCACAAATGTCACAGCCCCAAACACTTCAATCTTTTGTGGCTCCAGCTCTCAGGCTTTGGTAGGAGACATAACTCTGCGATCACCTTTAAATCACTCGCCTTTTGGGTTCTGCTCCCAGCTTTCCAGCCTCTCACTGGCAGCATTGAGCCAGGAAGGGGGACTTGGACTCCAGCAGCGATGCTGCCGGGCTCACGCCGCACCCCTACCACAACTCCGCTTCCAAGTAGTTCACGTGGCTCAGCCACCCATTTGCCGAGGCAGAACTGGCAAGGGGTTGATGTAAATCACTGAGACGATGCTTCGCTTTCCCTTGCTGAAGAAGCTGAACGTTTCCAGCCCAACTTCAGCTGTTGCTTTTTAGCATCTCACTACGCAGCAGACCTGCTGCGGGAGCTGTGGTCCTGCGGACACCATCCAGGTCCTGGGGACATCATCATCCAGGTCCTGTGGACATCATTATCCAGGTCCTGGGGACATCATCATCCAAGTCCCACGGACATCATTATCCAGGCGCTGCATCCAGTCGGGCTGCGTCTCACGAGATTTCCTCCTACGGCATCGCCTCAGCTGTGCGCAGTCACCGAACAGGTTGGGTGGCTTATGCCCATCACGGTGCTTGGAAAACTTTATCCCTCTCCTGTGTATTCCTCTCCGTTCTCCTCTGTCGCAGTTCGTCACGCTCCCCTTTTCGCGTGCACGCTCTTTCCATGCAGATATTAGGATTACGCAGGCTGTAACGCAGTGGAAGGTTTCTTTTCCCTCCTCCACAAATATCTAAACTTATCCCCAACTACCTAGCTAATCTGTCTGTCAGATCCAAATGTCCCCAACGTTTGGGGGTGTTTTGGTTTGGGATTCTGATTCAGGCTTATCTAGAGAAAACATTGAAAGGTCACTGCATTTTACTTCATCCAGCAAATGAAGCTGAAAGCCGTTCAGTGCTACTGTCTGAATGTTCTGCCTGAAACCAATATCCACCTGCAAACACAGTGTGACTAATTTGGGTCTGAAAGAGTTTTATGTAAGTATTGTTTTACTTTTAATGTTCTCTTTACTTTTCATCACTTCTTTAAATCCCACCGAAGGCAAGGTTTCTCACAAGGTGATGTCTTGGCATTTTCACTCAAGGATATTGACTTCCTAATGGCAGCGGGGGAATAAACCAGTAGATTAAACTGTCCAATCAATTGCCCTCCTGCCTGTATTATGTGCATTATTTCCCACTGTACATATTCAACATTACACTCTACGATCATTAACACAGTGGGTGCTGGTAGACAATGAAAGCCAGCAGCATGCTAATAAAAGATTTAATTAATAACATGATATCCTTACCAATAGCTACAGAAAAGTTGTTTTAGGGAAACAGGAACTGTGTGTTGGGGCACGTTGTACATGAAATAGTGTTGTCCGTGCTAATAAGCAAATACTCCTTTATTGCAGGGCTGGTGCTGAAACGCCGGCCTGGAGAGAAAACTGAGTTTGAGGGAAATATCCCCTTGGATCCCAGAGGTGGACAGAGCAGACATTACCTCCCAGCAACTCGCTTTCTACGCTATATGGCTTAACTGCTCAGCAGGACGTTAGTGCCAAGAAATTTAACAAGCATTTTTCCAGCTTCAGCACTGCCAGGTTGCTGAGCCATGGCGTCACTCTTTGCTCCCTAAATTCGCCAGTCAAATCTTACCTGCTGCTCTCCTCTGCTTTGTGAACCGGGACACAAAGCTGCACTTCTTCCCAAAGAGCGGGTCAGCCTTGCAGCTGCCCGGTGAGGGCGTCTCATTCCCAGCTGACACCCTTTCCCACCGATGCTCTTGTACTCGCCACGGCTGAGAAATCCCACGAGCATCTGCTGGACAGGCTGGCTTTGGCACAGCTGGATTTGCAAAAAAACAGTGTCGTTCTTCCAGCACAGACTCATTGCATGACCAGAAACGCTTGAACCGAGGAAGGCGAAGGCTGACTTCTGGTGAGATGGAGGTTTTCACGCCTGAAAGCGTCTCGCAGAGAGTGGGAAGCAGTTCACCAGCCGTGGGCAGGGCAGGGGCATGGGGGTAGCACCGAGCGGAGTCTCCGCATCCAACTGACTCGGGACTGCCTTGTGTCGTCCCTCTGGTGAGAACTGGGGGGGTCGAGGGAGGGCAGGGGAACATCAGTCACTTCTAGCCGGGCAGCCGAATCTGCCCGCTCCTGGCTGTCTTCTCTTGCACAATTTTTTCTCAGGTTTTGTATGGGCCAAGTGACGTTTCTTTCATTCTGACTCCTTGCAAGATCACTGCGCAAGCTAACAGGCTGTGCTGTTAGGAAAGGGACTGCTGACATCCAGTCTGAACTCCTCCTTTCTTAGCTTCACCTATTTATTTATGTTTGCTTTGAATTTGCTAGTTAAGTCCCTTTATCTACATTATTTATAGGTTTTATGTATTTCAAGACTGTTCCTTTGTTCCCAGGCTGTATTTGTCTGTTACTCTAACTAATATACATTTTGAAGTCTTTTCATTCTTCCTTGTAAATCAGAGTTTGCACCTTGAGGAATCTCTTTGCTGCACTGATCTGAATTCTCTCCCGTTTGTCACATCATCTTCATCTGATAAAGAAATGAACAGGCTATTCCAGGTGTGACTGTGAAAAGATTATATCTATATATTCCAGCCTCATTATATGTTGCTCTGGCTATTTTACCTTGCTATCCTGCATGGCAAATACAGTCCCCTAAGATTCTTTCCATGTCATTTCTTTGCAAGTTTATCTGATTGTGCATGCCTTAGATTGTTCTTTCCCCTTGTGAATTAGAACAGCTTTTCATTTTGATTGGGTTTTATTCCACAAATGGTTTCTCATTTTCTCACTTTCTCCCTGTATTTTTCATCTGGGCAAGTTCTTTCCTATTTTTTTCATGTCTTTTTTTGTATTAGTAATTTCCCTCAATTTAATATATCTGGGACTTTCATTAATATGTTCTTTATCCTCTACTTTAGATAATTAGTAAAAGCATAAAAGAACAGATGCAAGTTATTTAACAAATGTGTCTGCTAGTGTCCCTGCTGACCTATACGTCATTACTACAACCATTTGTTTATAAAGTTTAATTTTATTTTAAAAGATGTGATCATCTCTTAGCCCTAGTAAATGATGCTGAGATGAAGATTCAATGGACACTCTCATAAAATAGTCTACAAATAACTTCAAATATAACAGTAGGAGGAGGTCATACGAGATGACCATTGCAGTCTCTTTTGTCTGCAGTCTGTATTACGTATGCTGTTTTCCCAGAGCTGTTTGTTTTGTAATTTTGCTGTTACCTATTAACCTTGACAAAAAATGGTGTTCAGAAAGACATGACAATTCTGTGCTTTGCATTATTGACTCTTTTTTTAAATTAAATTCTGTGGCTCTGAAAGGACATTACCTTTCAAAGGAAAAAATAGATCTTCATTCTGTGACAAAACTACACCAGACTACTGGAAACTAGAAATTACTTTTTCTGGCTTCAGAAGCCCAGCAAAGCCTTTTCATTATTATTTGTGTTTCCAGTGAAATTAATCAAAAATCTGGCCGAATGCTGACTGCGTGTGGAAATAACCCTCATGAAAGGTAAAATCCTGGTTTTTACAGCATAAATCTGGGTCCTGTTTTTTGAACCATAATTCAGTTCTTCTTGGAGAATGATTAGTTCCTTCTATATTTTTCCCATTTCAAATCTTATGCACAATAATAAAAAAAAAATTTTGCAATATACTGTGAGCATACTGTCCCAGAACTGCAAAGAAGGGTCATTAAATCCAAGTGCTTCAAGAGGCACAAAATCCCTGTTTTCCCATTAACCTTTGTATTTTCCTAAGTGGTGGGATAAGCAGTTACTCCTACATCGCTCGTGTTTCTCTCCTTGTGTTTTTGTGGCACTCCCTGCTTACGATATCCCAGTCTTCACGCTATCAGAAATGCTCTCCAAGGCTTTCAAGACCTGCATGCTTGCACGGAGAGGGGCTTTTCCTCTCTTGGTGTTCATACCATAACTGGGTCAGAGTAGGAAATCAGACCTCTTCTGACAATCCCGTACAGATTTTACTGATCTTTAAGCTTCTAGAAAGTCTTGGGCTGTGCCAAATTTGTAATGTTTCCATCAGTGATATAGAGAGTTTATTGGCCAAAACCCAGTTGGGTTTCATTGACTCTCGCTGTTCAGTGGGAGAAGGACACTCTCAGACCACTAAGACTCCCACCTCCCCAATACTGAAGGACTTCTGCAAAATCTCTAGGTCTTTGCCAATCAATCCCTTATCAATATTGCTTTTAATAATGTTTTTCTCTCTGCTCGCTTAGAAACAGCCTAAAATAGCCCACACACCTCACATTACCATAGTTTGCTTATTTAGAGATCACACCTGCATTTTGCGTAAGCAGCATACATATACCACACCTTTCCTTTGTCCGCTTTTCTTTGTGACAGATGTTTCTACGCAGCTATTCAGCACCTCAGCCATTCTCCATTCATCATTAATTTCAGATCCTTCGTAATTTGTAAATGGCATTGCAGAATTGTTCACATAAGCGCTGTAAAAAAGATGGTTTAAAGTATGCGAATTGCTGCCTGTACAGATAGTTGGTCCAACAGTAGCCTCGTAGGCCCTAAAACAGCATCAAATATTTCCAAAGCAGTCCTGATTTGTTTCTGCAAAACCAAACTCACAGCAAAAACACAGTGTCAGAAGTGCCTTGAATTAATCTAAGATAAACAATGACACTGAAAGAATGTTATAGTGGCACATGACTGGCAGTACACAACTGAAGTGGTCCACAGGCAGTGAGTGGCTGTCAGTGTATATACAGAGTTTTAGCCTGTAATTACATAAACTAAATGGATCAGTCTGACAAAAAAAAAAAAAAACACACTGTTCTCACTCAGTTCAGTGAATATTTCCTGCTGAAGAGAGATTACTAAGTGATAGTGCATGATTTTGCTAGTGGAACTTGAACTTTTTGCGCATTTCCCCCGGTAATAAGCAAAGCCAATTAATCCCAAATGTTGAGCCGATGAGTAATGGTTCCTTTTAGGAACAATGATGGCATATGCTAGTACATATGCCAGCACTTTCTTAATCTCTATTAATCATACAGAGACCAATGACAGTTTACTGAATTTTGTTGTTCAGTAAGCTCCATATCCAGTAATTTCAGATGGTTTGAAGCAGACCTTACACAGGAAGGTAAGACCAAACAACAAAACCTGAAGACTACTCCATCAATTAAATCTACAATTAAATCTAATGATTATACAGCACTAGTGCAAAAATGTAAAAGAAAGCTTCATCTTAGCCTTGAAAATTGGTTTTAAATTATGTCAGTTATATTTTATATATACATATAAAACACAGAACCCTTAAAATTGTTTCCACATTGCAAGTGGAAGAAAATACATGCTATAAAATCACAAGCACCTATACCTCTAACACATTTTCCTAAGAAGAGTTGCTGAGGTTTATTGACACCTTCGATTTCCCTTACCGTAAAACAGAAGCAAAATTTTAATTGCACTGAAGAAGGAACACCAGAGAACACCATTGTTCCCACTGCACTGAAAAAACAACGCCCTGTATGTGACTTTGGCCAAAGCACCTTAGCGTGCAGTGCAGAGGGGATTGCAAATAGTTTGGTCTGCGCTCTGCTTCTTCACAGCCTCGGAGCTCCGGGTCCGCGGCAAGGGCTACGGGGATGCGCCCGAGGAGGCTGACGCACCCTTGGGGGTACCCAAAGCTGACCGCAGCCTCTCCATGTCTCCGCTTGTTTAAGGGCTTAAAACTCTTGCAGCAGGCACGGAGCAGCCCTGCGAGGAGAGACCTCCGTCCGTGCTGGCTCCTGCCTGCGGCTCGACGAACAGCCCGAGCCTGCTCAGCCCGGCACGCCGTACCCCTGGACTGCTAAAACATTGCTCGGGAAACAAAATGACGTTGTCAGTTGAAGCACGAGCTGGAAAACCAGCCACACTGCACGCAGACCTGCCTAAGCGGGCGCGGAGCTTCACTCCCAGCTCCACACTGCTTAAAGACTGATTTGATGGGAAATCTGTACCCATCTGCCTCCGAGGTGCCATCTCACCCATCTGGAGGCTGCCTCGAGAATGCAAGCGGTCTCCTTTGCACGCAATTGTTTTTATTGCTTACACGCTCTCCTTTTTGAAAATAATAAAATATTTAAGCTAGAAGAAAAGCAATGGAAACGTGTTCCCTAAAACTCCAGGGGCTGGCATGCTTCATCTTGTACGTCGGCGGATGACATTTCTCTGCTCACCTCTACTGCAGTAGCTCTCTGGTAGCACGCAGCAGCCTCATCTTTTCTCTTTCAAATGTGAAATCCTCTTTTGGATTGCACAGGGTGCAACTACCAGCTAATATTCACTTGGATGGCATTTTCTGACAGAGCTGGCTGCCAGAGTCTACAAACGCCAAGGCAGAAACGTACGTAGAACCTCGGCTTGTGCTTTAAAATACCATGCATGTGCAAGTGCCCTGCTGACCTGGAGGCAGGGAAAGGAGAGTAATGCTCACAGAAAGCGAGACTATTTAAATGGAGTCGGTAACTTTGCATTGCACTGTGTCCCTCTACACACAGAAATTGCTGGTAGGTCCATCGTTGCCCCAAACACTGTTATTGTGAACTCTTTAAGATCAGCAGTGAGCAGCTTTAGAAGTTCACAGACAATTTGCTGCATCAGTTGCCCTGGCAGTCCTATAACTAAGATGGTGAAACTGACCCAGGAGATCCAGGAGGGTTTTTGAAACCGGCAGGCAATTTGGCTTTTGGCAGGTTTCTGACTCCTATTGCAGAACACCTTCATCATCCACAAAAGAGCTCTGCAACTGAGCAGTGACCTAATTATTAAACGCTGCTCTCGAAGGCCCTGTCTCCTGTTTGCTGTTTAATGTCTTTTTGGCGAATTCGGCTTTAAAGGTATTTTCTTTCCATTTTCTTGAATCACTACTCTGGCTTTGTGCTTATGCCAACAGCCTTCGGGCTTTGTCTATACTGAGTCTGGAAATCTTTCTTTCCCCTCTCCCCAAGCCAACCATGTTCAAACACAGCACTTGTGGAGAGGTGCTGCTGTGTTTTCCCAGGCCTCTTCAGACACAATTTAAGAGCTGGGAGTTAAAAGCATAATGTAGAAAAATGCATTTGCAATACATTTTTCTCCCACTTACTTTTTTTTAAGCAGAACTATCTAATTTTCTCTGAGAAACTGAGCCAGAGCTCATTTTACTTTGTGCATACTTGGTTATAGCCGAGTTACAATTTAATTGCAGATGTGTTTTATAATTTTTTTTTTTCAGTTTACCGCTGTCTAAGGGTCTGTGGTGGCTTTTCTTCAGCCTTCACCTGGGTCACCTAATGTCCTCTCCACCCATGGATCAGTAATGTGAGTAATGTGTGATGCATAACGAAACTGTGAGTGGTTTAGGTTCCATTGGAAGATGGTGCCTTCCATTTTAGAAATAAAATATTCTCCTGATTTTTCACTAGCAGTCTGACATTTTCTGTAATATCCAGCTCTTTGGACATTTGTTCTTTCTTTTGATTAACTCTTTCAGATCACACATTTTTCTGTCTGTAACTGTAGTTTCCTGCTCAACTAATATCTTGGTATTCAGTCTTCTGCAGATGAATGCTATTTTATGGTCATTCGCAATTTTCAGAGATGAAATAACCCATTCTCCCATACCCCTCTGAAAGCTTGGCACTTACTTACCTCCTTTCTTTCATTCTGCACCTTTGAATGTGCCAACACTATTTTCCCTTGGGACGAAGCTCTCCTCTTCTCTTGCACTCTCCCAGCCACTGTTGCTCCTATGTCTCTCCAGCTTCCTGATACATTGTGCTGAGGGGTCAAGCCAAGTGGCTGCTTTAGGGCATTTCTTTTGGTGATTTTTATTATTTTTGTACCTGCCTTTAGCCTCTGGACATAGACCGCTGATTCCTTCCACATCCAGCCATTTGAGACAATGTGTTGGTGACTCGCTACTGTCTTATTATGGCTAATCCAATGGATTGAATATAGTTTAGGCTATGCTGGAGCTTGACTCAGTGCCTATTAGAGCACAGGCATCTCGTGTCACCACAAGCAAGTCACTTATGATGAAGAAAATAAAACACCTGTATGTCTAGGTGTCTAAATCCCGGCACAAAATCCATCAGCTTTAATCCTCAACTCAGCCCTTACTGAAACTCTTCCCGCAAGGAGCAGCTCTGATGATAATTTCCAGGGTCTGTGGTGAAAAGTTAAGCTGCAAGTGTTGTTTAACACTTTCCCTGAGACAGGTTTGATCCAGGTTCTTGAATATGTTCAGCCTGGAATAGAATTGGTTGAACTTGCATATTAAACACTTTGTAATGCAAAGTGGAGCAGTTTGGAGTGCCATCTGTACAGCCTGAGAAGTGATGGAGAAGTATCTTCTTGCAGTCCCTGTTTCTGTAAACTTGTTAATAAATAACAATAAACTTGCCTGACTCTATGTGAATTTCCCAGGGTGACCTCATTACGCACATGCTTCCACTGTCCCTTTTAAGGTGGCTACATGCCACCTATGGAGCAGATTTTTGCAGATAAAAATAATTTTCTTGTATGCTGTAATAAACTGCATGGGTTTGTATCATGAATAGTGCAGTGCCGGGGAGGGTGCCTTAAGTATAAGCTTTTCACACAGGTATCTTTTGCTTGATAATGGTTGAGAGGATGTTATTCCGGAGAAAAAAAAAACATTTGGTTTGTTTGGTTTTGTCAGTAATTTACTGAGTTAATTTGCTTCCTGCATATGAACATGTTCATGCTCCTGGGCAATTGCTACATTATTATAAATTGAATTAAGTAGTAGGATGAAAAAAGCATTTGGATGGATGTTGCTTATATCTGCAGTACATATAACAATCTTAAGCTTTATTATGCTGCATTTTTTTAACTGATAACCCAGCTGAATGGTTTCTTTTTCCCACCAACAAGCTAGTTGCTGGATGCTGTAGTAGTGTAAGGTTAAGTCTGCCCAGTGATGGGGCTCTGGTACATGATGTTCCTTTGATTTACCAAGGTGGTTTCTCTCTAGAGCTTCGTTTCGGTCAGGGAGCAGATTAACCGCTGGCAGACTGACAGTGGCACGAATTCCCGGTCAGACAACTGGGACCCTCAGCCCCAGCTGTGGGAGGTCTTCTTTTTCCCCCCAATACTGTCCCAGGCAGAAAGACCTGTAAATTAACTGGGGGGGGGAGCTGGTCACATGGAATTTATTAGTTTGGTGTTTGAAAGTTGTGCAGAGAAATAGGAAGGTTTTAGTAGCAAGGGGAGTAGCACAGAGAAACACGCATGCAGAATTGGTATAATTCCTTGGTGTAAGCTCAGAAAAACCCGTTGACTTCAATGGGATTATAGCAGAGCATGGTATTTTTCTCAAAAACAGAAAATTAAATGAGGAATAGCATCTTTGGTAATATCGTAAATGGAAAAACAAAGTAAACCTATTTATCTTAAATAGAAATCATAATTAACTGTAGCTCTTCTTGGAATAAGCCTAGGGAAGACGGGTAGGAGGAAAAATGGCAGCCCTGTATATTGGGTTTGTGTGGCAAGGTTTTGGTAGCGGGGGAGGTTACAGGGGTGGCTTCTGTGAGAAGCTGCTGGAAGCTTTCCCTGTGTCCAACAGAGCCAATGCCAGCCGGCTCTGAGACAGACTCACCGCTGGCCAAGGCTGAGCCCATCAGTGACAGTGGCAGCGCCTCTGGGAGAACATATTTAAGAAGGGAAAAAAGTTTCAGGGCACACAGAAACGGCAGCCGGAGAGAGGAGTGAGAACATGTAAGAGAACCAGCCCCGCAGACCCCCAGGTCAGTGCAGAAGGAGGGGAGGAGATGCTCCAGGCGCCGGAGCAGAGATTCCCCTGCGGACCGTGGTGATGAAGACCACGGTGAGGCAGGCTGTCCCCCTGCAGCCCAGGGAGGTCCACGGGGGAGCAGATCTCCGCCTGCAGCCCAGGGAGGACCCCACGCCGGAGCAGGTGGGTGCCTGAAGGAGGCTGTGACCCCG
The DNA here is from genome assembly GCF_964188355.1 of Buteo buteo. NCBI lineage: Eukaryota > Metazoa > Chordata > Aves > Accipitriformes > Accipitridae > Buteo > Buteo buteo. The sequence continues at coordinate 3,335,427 of NC_134190.1, read as the reverse complement.
TGGGAAGCCCGCGCTGGAGCAGGTTCCTGGCAGGACCTGCGGATCTGTGGAGAGAAGAGCCCACGCTGGAGCAGGTTTTCTGGCAGGACTTGTGACCTGTGGGGGACCCACGCTGGAGCAGTCTGTGCCTGAAGGACTGCAGCCCGGGGAAGGGACCCATGCACGAGCAGTTCGTGAAGAACTGCAGCCTGTGGGAAGGACCCACATTGGAGAAATTTGTGAAGGACTGTTTCCTGTTGGAGGGACCCCATGCTGGAGCAGGGGAAGAGTGAGGAGTCCTGCTCCTGAAGAGGATGAAGCAGCAGAAACAAGGTGTGATGAACTGAACCTGTAACTTCCCTGTCACCCTGCGCCGCTGGGGGGGTAGGTAGAGAATCCAGGAGTGAAGTTGTACCCGGGAAGAAGGGAGGAGTGGAGGGAAGGTGTTTCGAGATTTGGGTTTATTTCTCATTACCCTACTCTGGTTGATTGGTAATAAATTGAGTTAATTTTCCCCAAGCTGAGTCTGTTTTGCCCGTGACGGTAATTGGTGAGTGGTCTCTCCTGTCCTTATCTCGACCCATGAGCCCTTTGTTACATTTTCTCTCCCCTGTCCAGCTGAGGAGGGCTGTGACAGAATGGCTTTGGTGGGCACCTGGTGTCCAGCCAGGGTCAACCCAGCACACTCTGGAAGGCAACTGCGTTGAGGTTGTCACCCAAAGGCCAGCTACTGTAGCTACTTCCAGCCCTTTCAAGCAACAAGGTCTGAACCTCAGGTCTTTGTAGTAACTTCCCAAGCACCTCCACCTCCCCAGCAGCTCGAGGACTCTGCAGGCCATATGATGAGCAAAGAGCGTCTTTTTCTCTGTGCTGCATTGGGGTAGCTTTTTCTCACAGTAAGACTTAAATGCCTTGTTTTCTCAGTATTTCAGCTTCAAAGTTAGCTGGTAGCAAGAGGTTAAAATGCAATTGTTTGCTATAAAAAAAAGAAAAGCCTGCATAAAAGGAAACTGCAAAGGAAAAAAGAAGATGGATCTAATCGATCTACAGCCTGCTTTGCTTACAGCTTAGAAGGCTCATGGAGAATAAGATAAGGGTGTCTGACTAGTAATGCCTTGAAAAAATAACAGAATTATTGTTCAGGTTTTTTGAAATGTTATTGTTAGATTAACACTTCTTGCAAAAATGCTAATGAAGAATGGACCCAGGGAGTGCTCACAGAAATTACAAATATTTGGAGGATGGATGAAGAAAGAAAAACACTGTCCTTACCCCACTGTACTGACTACCCTAGCAACATAGAGAAAGTTTTCAGTACTTTAGACGGCCTTCTATTCTGCATTGGGACAAAAGTATCTCAAAATCACCAGGGTCAGGACTGCCGCCCCAATGGAGCCTGCAGCCCACCAGCTAGGCATTGATTCTCTCTAGGGCTTTGACCCGAGCTATCTAATCATCCAGTTTCACGCATAATGTGGGAGTGAAGCCTGATTAGACTTCCTAGTCAGCATCTTTGTAAACAAGGACATCCTTCTCTGGAATCTCCTATGGGTAAAGAACCTGGCATTAGAAGAAAATTTTTTAGAATAATGATTCGAGCTTCTGAAGCTACTCATGCTCAATTTTTATGTAGCTTTTGGCAATGTGCTGGGTGTTTAATCAATTTTAATTTCTGTTTGGGCTTTGAAAGGTGTTTTGCAATGTGTGCTGTAAGGAAGCCACAGTACCATTGAACTAAAAATAGTGAAATAGGATTTAATAGCAAATTACTCATAATAAAGATGAGTTTTAAGTGCCTGCTGATTCACTCAGAGAGCCATTAATTAAAAGGAAAAGTGCAAAGGTCATGGGTGACATTTAATCAGTCACCTTGCTTTTACTGAAGACAGATAGCTAGGAGAAGAAGAGATGTCCTGCTATAGGATGACCTTCTTCAGGCAAGCAAACTCCCTGTTTTCACACTGTAGCCAGAGCTGTCTTAGCTGGAACTCATTTGAATGTTTCAGGCATGCTCTTGGGCTCTAAATGATCTGCCACTTCCCTATTAAAAATAAAAAATAAAATAAAAAAAGAACTGGCAAGATCTTTGTGAACAGTTCAGCGAAGATGCCTTTTCAATGTGCACCATCTAACAAAAAGGTTTATGGGATGCATCCTTCTAAAACAAAAGGCTCAAAAAACTTTATGAAAAGGATTGTTGGGCTCTGTTGAAATTAGTAAAACCACACCTCCAAAGCATCTGAAAGAGGGCAATGGAAAATGAGTGAAATCTTCTGCCTGCAGCGATTCAGCTCAAGAAAGCCCCAGCACGAAGCATGGTTTGATCGGGCTGCTGTGAATGCTGTCAGTCAGGTTATAACTTGCCTAAGTGAGTCAATTTTGCACTCCCCAGCAGTTTCGTCTCCGTCGTGACCATTATATGATAATAAACATTTCACAAAGAAGCAGCCTCATCTTCTAGCTCAGGTTAACCACTGGGTGAGGAGGGACAGCCTGCCAGCTCCCACGCAGCCTAGCACCTACTTTTTTCTCGAGCTACCTTCCTCTGAAACTGGCTGCACTTCATAAAACGAGCCGAAGGCACCAAGATGGCTGCTGCTCCTTAACAAACTGCCTCCCTCCCTCTCCTTGCTTGTCTGTCCTTCTGCTCTGCAACCATTCCCCCACTGTGGAAGTGAAGTTTCCTTCAGCACAACGAGGGAGAAGGAGCCAAAAGCAAATGGCTCTTTTGTGACGCAGCCCCCACCGGTGCTTCCAAGCGATCACCTCAGTCCTGTGAATCCTGAAAATCCTTTTTTTTTTTCCCCCCCAAAAGTACCGCTGGAGACTCTGGGCATTCATTACGTGGTAGTGCGATCACTCAACTTTCCTGACCATTTTTTGTTTGTTTGTTTTCAGCAGCTCTGTTGCTGTTGAGCAGTAAATGTGATAAGCAGTGTAGATATAGGACATCAGTCTTGTTCTCATCAAGACTAAACACTGTGAGAAAAGCCCCAGTTATCACACAAAATTGCTTAAATTATTCTGCAGGTACCATCACTAAAATTTCTCATGTTCTTCACTGCAGTGGCTTTGTTCTGCTTCATGCTATAGCTCAGCCACTGGCACTTGTGAAAAAAATAATTTAAACATCATTCAACTTAAAAACTGATGTAGCACACATCACACCTTCCTTTACACTCTTAGCAGCATCCTATTTTATTTTTAAAGACACACCACTGATGTGAGCCATGCTGGAATTAATGGGGTAAGCGCATTCCCTCCCTCTCCTCCAAACCACCCTCCTCTGGATGTTGGCATTTGCACCAGCATCTGCAAATTCTAACTCTCCCTGTTGTTTTTTAAATCCGTAACTGACAGGGTTCACAGATGATACAATGTGCATCTTGCTACCCTAACCTTCCCTTTCTGGCAGCCATTCCCACCTCTCTCATGTGCTATTGTCATGTGTAGGAATAGGCTAGTATCCACATGAATAATTTACAAACAGCCCACCGGTTGTTCAAAAGCCACCTGAATCCCAAAAGGTGACTGTGCCTTAGGTGGATATTTGAGGTTTGTGTACAGCTACTCAGGACCCACCTGTGACAATCTGTTTTCCTCTCAGTCTTAATTGCTGTGTAAAGAGCAAAAGCACACTTGCAGAACCTCACAGTTTTCTCTAAGTTATTATTATTATTCTAATAATAATGTTGCAAGCTGCTGGAACAGTAGGTCTGTTGTTTTCTTATGAAAAAGATGCCACATATACCAGCAACACGACATTAATCACAACATAAGCAAATCATTTACCCGATTCTTTCCTGTTCAGTGATAAGTGGATTCAAGGCTAGAAGATGAAACTCACAGCAATGTACATAGCTAACAAATGCAACGCTTTTAAGTCAGGAATAGCACCTCCCTTCCCGAACCCCGAAATTTGTTTCAAAAGCTCTGCAGTAACTTCAGCTTGCACAAAGAAGCTGAAAATGTTATTTAGATTTAATACAGTGTCTTTAAAAAGACCCAGTCAAATTCATTAAGCCCACTGACCTCTTGCTTAGTGAATCCTGTGGGCTGCATGCTCATTACATATAGGAGTCCGACGTTTCCGATGCTATTTAATTTACTGTTTCTCATGGCAAACAGGCTGGGGGAAGAAAAGCTTCAGGGCCAGCTCTCAATGCGGTCTTTATAATGTGGTTTTCATACCAGAGTGCTGTGCATCTTCTGAACAAAGTCTCTCTTACTTCTGCATCAAGTGCTGTGACAGTCTGAATGGTGCCATAGGCATCAAGATGAAGAGTCCTTTTCTGCATCCTTTTTTTCCATAAAATGGAAAATACCAACCTCTCTGCTAACTCAGGGAGTCCCCCAGCCATCCTCTAGCAGGTCTCTAGGACACCGGTCACCCCAGACTCGCAGCGCACCCAGGCTGCCATCAGACCAGCCCTTCTGTGGAAGGCATGCTCTGCTTGGGTATGCCTACGCTAGCACTGCAGTTCAGATTAGGACCGTGCTTTTGAAAATCGTTTCTTGATTCTCCCCATTTACTGTGCTCAGGTTCACACTGCCTGACTGGGGGTCCTTCAGCAGGAGCTAAACTGAAAGATGGGCTTCAGCTACTAATGGGCATCGAGTCCCTGGGAGCACGCTACAGCTACTCTGAAGGAAAAACTCCTCAAATACTCAGAGTGCAGATGCTGGGCCCTCAGCACCGTTTTTCTCTGAATGTAGACATAGCTGTCATTCACTGTTTGCGCTCTGATCCATTTTGTACCCAAAATGCTGCAATGTGTGCAAAGCAAGCTGAATAAGACATAAATTCTACCTATCTATCTGGATGCATGTCTATAGAGGAAGTTACTGTGAAGTTAGTGAGCGGGACTGTAAACTTGCTGTACCCTAACTCTTTCTGTGGACCACTCCTAGTGCCAGTTTACTCTTCCCTGAAAATGGCGTATTCTCCTTCAATGAAAATTTAAAAGCTACTTTACAGCACATTAAGTTTGCCGTGCTCATAAGCCTCCAGTCGACATGAACGCTGTATGATTAAATATTAATCTGAATCAACTTTCAGAGTTGTTTTGTTAAACTGATTTAAATTTCTGTGTATTGACATTCAGAATTAAAGGGGATGTACTTCATTTCTCTTCCAAAATGAACTACAATTTATTGTGAAAACCTTAGTTCTGAATAAGAGAGTCAACACAGGAACTTAGCTTGGTTTAATGATCCATTTTAAAAATCTGAAACTAGTCAATTTGGATTAATTTTTTTCTGAGAACCGTAGTGTAGATAAACCCCACAGAGACCATCCTGATATGATTCTTCTCTCATTGTCCTTGATTTTCAGTCAAGTGGCTTAAGAGAACACTTCAGAGCACAAAGCCTGTAATGCAGCAAATATAATACTTTTAGGTGCAATGTTGAATTTACACAACGAATTGTATTTAAGAAGCATTAACCCTTGAGGTTGAAACTTTGCCCAAAGCAGGACAGGATCAAGCTTAACACTGCTGGATTCTTTTTGCATTTGTTTGGCTGCCTGACCATGTCTTTATTCAGTAAATACGATTTCATCTCGGAGCCCCGGGTTCTTATGTTTGGTTCGCGAGACAAAACCTGATTTCCAAATTGCTTGCAGTTTATGTTCTGTATTTCTTCCCATTTATAGAATGTTTTCTGCCTTGGTATTTTGAGTGGGCAAATCCCGACACTAGCAAAATATCTTTTCAGCCTGAGCATGGCTGCTGGGATTTGTTATACCAACACGGAGGCGGACATATGTTGATTTTTATATCCAAGCCCTTTGTAGACAAGCAATTTCTGAACATGTGGTGTGGTCTACAATCAGGACAGTATTGCTGCCTGGGTGCGAGGTACGCTGCCAGCTACCTGGGTTTGGCAGCTTGGTCAGATCTCTACACAGGGACAGTTTAGAGTGTAAGTTGGCATCTACTCTGGAAAAAAGTAGCTGAAATCTAACTACACATGTTGTTCTCATAAGGTTCCTGTTTTGATAAATGCTGCTAATATGTATACCTGGGTCTCATTTTCAAATCGAAGAGCCAGGTAGCTAACAGTTTCTTGCTTGGCAGAGTTACTCTCCCCTCCACCCCTCCTGTGACTCTGGAGATAAACACAATGAGAAGAAAATAAACACCTTTGTAAATAACAAGTTTAATGAGGTTTCTGTTTCAGGGTAGATTTGCATGTACTACCTTAAAATTGAGTTTAGTGTTAACTGGAAGGTGGCTTGTATGCTGTTTGTTACGACTGTGCTCTTGCAACTGGATACAAGAGATTATAGAGACCCGAATTCATTGCTGTGACTCTCAGCAAAGCTGCAGTAACACAGCCTGATGTCTAATAAAAGAGGAAAAACGAGAGCTGTAACTCACAGCAAGAATATTTCCACACAAAAAGGATATGGAGTGTTTATAAGCCATCACCACAGTAGCTCTATGATGTCTTCTGTAACTTTCTTAATTTCCTTTGTTTATTTAACTCTTGTGATTTTCCAACCTGGGTAATTTTCCCTGAAATAATTTGAAAAATTGGCTTTAATATAAAAAGTACATCCTGCTTCCAGCAGGTTATATAATTTCTATATATAGTTTGCCGAAAACCCTAAACTCTCCTTCTTCTTACACAAAAGAACATAAATACAAAGAAAATGTTATATTTAGGTAATATATACACATGGCCACTGTTATAACAAATCATTAATATTTTGCACATGCACTGACCACTTTACTCACAAATAACTTGAGGGGAAAAACTACTGTATTTTCTCCACTGCTGTCATTGATACAATTATATTATCCTTGCCCACTGCACTGCTATCTGCAGTATAATTTCTTAGCTCTGAGAACTTTGTTCGCATCAGGTGCCCTGAATGGAATCGGCTGCAGTCACATAAACAGAAGTTCAGCTTAATTATTTTCCTGTTTGAAAAAAATCACTCTTACCTGAAGCAAGCGATGCTTCATTTCCCTTTCTTGTTTTTCCCCCATCCTTTTCCCTCCCTGCAGCTACAAAAATAATTATCTCCATGACAGGTACCAAAATTTTGCTATCTGCCTCTCTCTCCCTTCAAAAGCACACTCAGCAATACTTTGTGACAATCGATCAAAAATATTACAATAATAGTTTTCAACACAGTCTTCACAGACACATTCACTTACCCATCTCTGGGATTTCTGTCTGCTATGAGGGCTGAGGAGTGGGAGTCAGGCTTCCAGGGGCTTCCTTTTATCCCTGCCACCAATTCTGAAGAGCGAGTTTCTATACCCATCTCCACAGTCCGTCTACACACACCCCAGGTGCCCAAAATTCATGGTCACCGTCCCCTTCCCTCCCTTTTTGTGATTCCTCTTTTTACACGGGAATAACACATAAACCTCAGCTTCTGCCTGATGCCACTGGTTCTAGGCACGTCCTCTGCAAAGGCTTCCAATTCACCACTCGGTCCCTTCCAGCCAGATGGAGATAACTTTTTATACCAGTGTGAAGCTAAAACAACTTGGCTGACTGGGACACCAGGGTGAAACTACAAAATTACAGCTTTAGGACAGGTTCTTACTGCCTACAGCCATGTCCTGTTTCTTTGGTCACCAGTGAAGTAATTTAACCACGGTGGCTCAGTTCCTCCGTCTGTGAAACACATGTACTAACAAACACATACATAAACCCTAATCCCTAATACTACTTATCCCCAAAATGTCCCAAGAAGCTGAATATATTTGATGAGTGCTTTTCGACCCTCACCTGAAACATCTTATTGACCTGTAAAATCCTTTCTGGATTAGATGATACAAGTCCTAAACCAAATTCATCATGGCAGTAGTAACAACTGAGGTAATAACATAATCCAAAGAAATAGACAAAAAAGCAATGCTAAGAGTCATCCTATTGTGAGTCCAGAGGAAAAGGTAACCCTTTCCTCTTCACAGCTCTGGGATAACAGTCCAGCTTTTCTCAGCTTTCAGATAAAAAATCCTAGAAGTATTGCACTTAAAGCTACTTTTTTGCTTTATGAAAGTAGCTCTCAGTGAGCAGTGCAAGCATATGAAGTGTGAGTGCTTTTAAGTTTATTATTGTTAAAAAAATTTAAACATATTTAAGAAATTTTAAACTAATTGGACAAGTTAAGCTGAGGTGCACCCTGGCTTCTGTGTTTGCCCTGTCACTGCCATTGTAGCTGCCGTCTGTGGAACAGAAGCAGTGGCAACACTAGTGGGATGGATCAGGAAGAAATGGGTAAACACACCCGCAAAGCATTTAATCGTACTTCCTCTGACATAACTGGGACTTCAGGTGGTGATTTCATTTGGAGCAGGACCAGGACCTGGTCCAGCTAGAAACTTGAATTTTTAAACTGGAAGTGGCTGCACCCACGCTCCCATGTAAAGAGAGCTCCTCGCAGAAAACCATATAAATGTCTTTTTAATTGCAGTAGGAAGGCTTGATTGTAAACCAAACTCAATTGCATTTACTCCAGGCAAGCCTGGGAACAAGAGTAAGAAGGAACAGTAGCTATCCCACTCTTCCACAGGCATGGGCACGAAACAAAGCTGCCATTTTTCCTTTTGCGGCCCACTTTTGCCGCTAGGGTCTTCAGAAGGATTGGAAAGGAGCCTGTACCCTCACTGCTGCAGCTGTGGGTGCTGCGCGAGGCGGGGAATGTCCAGTGACCCAGCTTTCAACATCAGCTCTGCCGTGACTGTACAAATATGATCCTGTCTAAAGCAGTTAACTGCTCCATGCAGCCTTTTCTCTATCTGTTCGAAAATGCGGAGTTGGATTAGTTTTGAGGGTAAGTGGCATGGATCCCATAAATGGCATTCTGCTATTGATCTTCACTGACACTCTTCACTATAATCAGAATTATTGCATCTAGGAAAGAAATTGCAACTTAGTGGGATTTGGGGGGAAAAATATTGGTTAATACTTTGGACAGATTCAAAAGTGGAATTACACCTGTGCAGTCACGCTCACTATTCACTTCTGGGGACATGCAACTAACCACACACAGCAGGGTTTGATCCAGTGCAAGCCAAAAGGTAGTCGTTGAAGATAATGGTGCCACCTCAGTTTGTGAACAGAATCGGGCTCCTAATGTCCATAGCCTCATCAAATCACTGGTTAGGAATTACAGAGTAAAAAAAGAAGTAATAAGAGTATATCTCGGTGTATTTTAACAGAGAGCATTTTGAGGAAGCACAAGCTGTACGCAGGTGAAGCTAAATGGATAAATACACAGAACAGGCACTGAACAGTAAATGCATGAAGATCTTGTGCCAGTGGAAATACGTCCCAGGCTATGTGTGCTGTCAAGCAGCAAACAAATCAAAAGATCTTGCTGTATGAGAAACGCAAGTGGTTTCACATAGTTCTTCAGTATTGGTAAAAACAAGGTCAGATATTACGATGCCTGTCTCATTTCCACAGAATTCAGTGGGAGAGCTGAAGGGAGTGATTCATGGAGAGCATGGAAGAAGCAGTGCCAAGATGGAGCCGAGAAGGACATAAGCAAGGTTGAATGGGTGGTCCTGTTTGTTTGTTCTCTCATAATGCAAGAACCACAGAATATTAAGTGAAATTAGAGGACAATATATTTAAATTGACAATTACTTCTCCAACATTACCTTGAAAATCAAATAGTTCAAGAGCAATGAAGAGTTTCCTTGAAACTTGATAGATTTTGTAGTGAATGTAAGCAACAATCAGTAAAAGCATGAAATGCTTATGTATGTACAAAGAGAACCTCCCTAATATCTACAGATAGCATCAGCAAAACTACAGGCAGCTTTCTCCAAGACGTGCAGAGTTGGCTCCTTGCAGAAACAAGGGGCTGCCTGGGATTGGCAGTTTTTATCAAGTTTGACCTGACATATTCTTGCAGCTGATCCACTACCTGAGAAAAGACACTATTAATACATACATAATCTTTGCTTCAGTCTTGAGAGGCAAAAACCATGACAGATGCCAGAACTAGCCAGAAGTTTCCGGGGGGGGGGGGGGGGGGGGGGATATTAAAAAAAAAATTGTATGAATGCCAGAATACACAGTACATAAATTAGAAGATGTAAAGACCGACAAAATTTGGACCCAGACACTAGCCACAGAGAAACTGGCAAGAGATAAAGGAGGCACCTCAGGAAATTTATTTCAATCTTTACAAATAAGTTGCGCCTTGGTGTAGCGCCGGGGGAGGGGAGGAGGGGCGGAGGAAAAATAACCCCAGCAAGACGTCCTCGTTATCAAAACCATGAAAGTGACAACTCTGAGGTTTTCTCCGCATGGTGCAGCAGCAGCCTGCGGGGGTCCACCTGCGGGCAGACCCCCCCCCCCACGCCAGCATCGGGCGCCTTTACAGCTTCCCCAGCGCCAGACCGCAGACCTCGGGCAGGGAAACGGCAGCGCCTCGGTCAACCCCGCTCCCCGCTTTACCCACCGAGAGGGTCCTGGCAGCCCCCCTCCGCGGGCAGACCCAAACCCCACGGGCTCTGGCAAGGGGGACCCGTCCAAAACAAAACCCCATCCCACGAAGGGAACGGGGCCCTGCGTGACTGGGGCGGTTGGGCGCCGCTTCCCCGCTCGGGCTCCCCCGGGGCCGACCGACCCCACGGGAGTTAGGCACAAACTGGGCAAAACCAGCTCTCCCCACCCGCGGGGAGCGTTTCGGACCCACCCGGGGCTCCATTTCGGACCCAGCCCGGGGCTCCCTGACAGGACTTACCTGCCGGAGTCAGGCTGGGACTAGCTGCGCTGAAGGCTACGAGGGGATTTGGAAGGAGTAAACTCACCCCAAACCACCAACGCGACTGGGACAAGCCCACCGACCGGGAGAGCGCGTTCACTTTTTTGGAAGTGCGTTAAATTAAGGCTGGGGCTTAGTTTTGGGGTTTGGGGGGGGGGTGCAACTCACATCAGCTGCTTGCGGGCGAGAGCTACGAGCCCCGGGACGGTTAAATATATAAACAACGGAATGAACGCCGTTACCTCCTCGTCGGGGTACGCCTCGCTGCTTCCCTCCCGCCCCGCCGGCTTAACGGTGGGTCGGGAGCCGCCTCCCGGCGGTCCCGGCAGGGCCGCCCCCAGCTGCGTGCCCCCGGCGGCAGGCGGCGCTCCGCGGCCGGCACTGGGCGTTTCGGCGGCGGCGGTGGCTGCGGAGGGGCCGCGCCGATCCGAAGCGAGCCGCGGGTGGAGTTGGGGAGGCGGCTAGTCCGCGATGGAGCGGGGAGCAGCCGGCGCCTTCCCTCACCCCGGCGGGGAGGAGGAGGCAGCGCCTGAGGTGAGGGGAGCGGGGGGGGGGGGTCGGCCGGTGAGGTGAGGGACGGCGGCGCCTCTACCCGTGCCCGCCCGCCCGGCCCTGACTGGAGGCAACTTTCCCGCCCGCAGCCGGCACCGGCCGTTCACTTACCGGCTCCTCGCCCCGAGTCGTGCGCCGGCTGAGGGGAGCAGCCACAGACGGGGCGAAGCGCGGCCGCCCCGCCCCGTCCCTCCCCGTCGTTCCCCCCCCCTCCGCTCCCCTCCGCCGCCCCGGCCCGGGCCCCGACGGCGCTGCCCGGTGGCCGCTGCCGAACCGCCGGGCTTCCCTTGCCCGGGCACCCCGTCCTCCCGCCGGCGGCAGCCGAAAGGTAACGGGGCCGGCGGCGCTGGGGGCTGCGGAGGGGAGGCAGCGCTTCGGCTGGTGCCTGAACTGCCCGCCAGTGCTTTTGTTGTTGTTGTTTGCTGGCTTGCTTGGGGTTTTTTTTTAGGGGGGGGGGGGGTCGTTTCGTTTTAGTTACAGAAACAGGGTGTCTTGGAGCCGTCGCTGAAATGACGGTGGTGTGCCCTGGCATGGAACTGCACAGGAGCCCCAAATCCTGCAGTTTTTGCTGAGGCAGAGCTCCCGCTGGGTTCCCGGGTCTTTCTCGAGGTTTACGCAAAATTAAGTCTTTAGTCAGGTTGCAACATCTGCTAAATAACATGTATAGCTAACGTGATTATGAATTTCAGTTTGGATCCTAAGCAAAATTTGCTCTGAATATGCATGTCAGTCATAGTTAATGTTTGCTAAATGCGTTACTAAAAATTTGAGTGCATGTTCTCGGTAAGATCAGACCGTAAATTGTGAAGGAATATCCAGGGTCTGTCTGATTCAGAACCACACCGTACAGTTTTAATATACCGGCTTCAGCACTGGCCCTGAAAAAAAGGGATTAAGATTTGTCCCGAGGAAGAAGGTTCTTGCCTGTAAGACCCTTGGCAACCCTGATCACTTCTAGCAGAGTCTTTCTGAAGAGGCAAGCTCTCTTTTTTTGTGCGGTGCTTGTGCTGGAGTTACTTTTGCAAGAACTTCTTACTGCATCTTTCTCCCCAGGGGAAGGTTGGCTGGGTCCATAAAAGTGGCAAACCTCCACCTGAGGGCATGTTTGTAGCTCAGCCAGCAGAACCAAACTTATTTCAGAAGGAAAGGTCTCTTTTGAGTCTGCTTCTTCCCACCCCCCCACCCCCCCCCCCAGCTATTTCTGTGGTTCTGAAATGACTTGAGGATGACCTTCAGAGGAAGAAGTCAGCTTTGCTGGGAGGATTTCAAACCTCTCTTATTTGCTCTTCTTAAGGCTTCCCTAAAACAAACAAGCAGAGCATTTGGAAGGAAACCTATGATTGAATATTCAGCACTTCCTTTCCCTTGGGTAAAAGCTGATAGACGTTCTCACTTGTTTTGGAAAGGTTTCTAGCCAAGCACGAAAGATCAGATTTGACACTGCTAAAGTAAAAGATGAGGTAAGGAAAAGGAGGGGAGTCCCTTTTTATCCATCATGCCTTATGTGGGGAAAGGGGGTTAAAAACTAGGAAAATTGTGTCAGGTTTTTTTCCATGATGCTTTTATTTTGCTGGGTTAATCAGTGTATCAGTTTCTGTGAAGACTCAAGACTTTTGCCTTTTAAAAAATGCTAGCAATATCACCAGATATTTTCAGGCAGTACGTATCTGAGGCACTACTGCACTCACTAGGAGATTAACAGCACTTGGCTTTGCGCCTCTGGTCTTGTGCCTGATAATACATCGTGGGAGCATTGCATTAACTGTCAATAAATGTCTGTCATCTCTTTGGGCTTAATTACGGAATGGTTTTAGAACAGCACACAAAGGAAAGTTTCAGCCCAGCTTTTAAATGTGATACAGCCCTTTGTATGAATAACTCTTGTGGTGCCTGGATGTATCAGCAGTGTCCCCATTAATAAAGTCCTGCTTTGTTTATGTGGCTTTGAAGCCCTAAAATGTATGAGTTCATTTTTTTATTTCCCTTTAGCAGCTCTGTGTTGATAAAACAGACAAGAGAAGAGTTGCATTTCTTTGCTGAACAGGATACTTAGGCAGGATTGTGATGGTCTTCAGATGTTTCTCATCTTTCCCTGTTCTTTGTCGTTGTTGCATTTGATTCTGGGAAAAATGCTTTTTAGTGCCTGACTACGATTTCAGGACAATCTAAGAAATTGCTCACAGGTAATTGGATTGTGCCTTGCGCTGAACCCAGTCCTGTCTGCAATCAGAGAGGATCAGTAATGAAGCTGGTGTTGGATGGATATTTATACACTCTGGAAACCCTCATACTTCTGTAGCACAAGACCTGTCTAATTGGAGAAGCTAGAGCCAGGAAAGCTGGTGGGAGCTGATAACGGTGTAGCTAACCTGTGCTAATATTGTGCATGGGTGCTCTTGGTACAGGGTAAGAGTACCCAGATGGTGAATTATTCCAGAGTATTGTCTTCTGAAAGCTCGGCAGAGCTTTTAGCTTGTGAACTTGCATCTAGACAGCTATTTGATTGCTTGTTTTGAGCAATTGGGGGAAGACTGAACTGGATGTGATCACTGTGTCCTCAGATTGTTTGCAAGGCAGAAAGAAAGGCAGCATTTTAAGACTGAACAGATGACAAAAATGTTCAGTTTGAATGGTATTAAGGGAAGAAACAGAAAACTAGAGATAGTGAGAACTCTTAAACATTTTCTAAAGGTCTAAGTGATTGAGGAGCCTTTCTCCTATTTTAAAAATGACATAGGCAGTCAAGGCCCAGAGTCTTAAAGTTGTGATACGGATGGGTGGGTGTCAGTAGGGGGTTCAAAAACTTTGTCAAATGTATGTAAGCGATAAGGATTGAGATTGGTTCTTTACCAATTTTTTGTAGCTCTACTAAAGAAAAAATGAAGAAGCCCTATCAGCTCTGGCCAGGTACCTCTTTAAATATTCAGTGTGCTTTGCATTGCATCGAGTAGCTTATTTGCTTAATTAAGACATCAGTTTTGAGTTATGTGACTTGCATGTTTTCGTACTCAGATTAATGTCTTTATCTGATTATGACATCTTTTATGATCAATGGACCTTAATGCTTTGTTTGCATCAGGCATTTTTAAGTACTTATTAATTAAACCTGACAACTTCAAGTTACTTTGTACTGCTTTCCTGGTGTATTCTTATTCTGCATCACAGCTGAATCGATGTCCTATTTCAGGAGGCGGTTTAGCCATATGGAAAGTCAGATTCTGTTGCTTCTGTTCCTCTTGTGTAGCGTCTTGCCTGTGGAAGACCTTTTCCTTGCTCCTCACTTTTTTCGTTTTCAGTGGGACTAAGATACCAAGGCAAATCAAGATTCTGTGCAGTGTGGTTAAGTGGCGAGCAGAATGATTTAAAAAACAAGATTTTTTTTGAAGACTGATGCTGGTCATATTGGTTGATGGAAGACAAGTGGCTTTCCCCTGACTTCCAGCAGAATGGGCAGATGATCCCCATGTTACTCAAGATGAGAGAGGGGCCAGAGTCCCTCTGCTTTCTTAATATTGTCCTTCTGCCCTTACCAACTCAAAAATCATCTGTGATGTCTTACTAAAAGCTGATGTGCTTTAGGATGAGTGCTTCACATTTTAAAACTTTCAGTGCTTCCACTAACCTCAGGTGCATGTATTCCACTGAAGAGCAATTTCTGGAGCGTTATTCTTCTTATTAAATATTTAAAATCTCTTTATGTTTTTGCACCCTGGAAAAAGATGAGAAGCATACAGTCTTCCAGCTTCATAATGTGAACTGGCATCTCTGTTAATCATTCAGGTTATACCAACAAATTTGCTGTTTCACAGCCATTTGATGATAAAATCTAAAACTTTAAAGCAAATCAGAGATTTGTGGATTTTTTCCAAGTGACAGAAAACTAAAGGAAGAGTTTAAATTACTGTAATTGAATCAAGTCACTTTAATGTGTTCCTACTCCTGAGTAGGAAAGGTCCCAAATGATCTCTTTCTCATTGTCTTTCAGGATTCTAAATAACAACATTAAAAATAAGGATAATTATTAAAGACTGTTAACTGTGATGCCAGCTATTGGTAAAAATAAACATAAAGCCACTATGTTTACAGGGTATCTACACAAATAATGGTTCTCCATGCTCTGTGCTACTTGGTTAGCTAGTGTCTTTCATTTTCTGAACTCTCTTGGTAGCATTCGTGAAGTTTGTTGAAAACAAGGGATCCAACTAAAACATGTTAAATTAGAGTTCTGCACAACTGGCAGGAGGTAAATCAATATTAGACAAATGGGAAAGAACATGAGCATTTAAAAGGAAAAATGTTGTACTCAAGATTCTAGGAATATTAGAGCAACCGAGACAAAACAAAAATAAAACATAAAAAATGTATCCTTTCAGTGTTGTTTCAAAAGGTGAAGAATTACACACAGTGGTGATTATGGAGATTATTCTCATCTTCTTTTTCAGAGCTTTGTGTTTCTTGAAGAAACAAATAGTGTTTAGACTGAGAGGGTAGCCACAAGAAGCACTTTGTAAATATTAGTGTTGTAGGGTTTTTTTGACAACTGAGAACCATTTGTCTCAGCCTTCTATAAATGGCTCTGTTAGCAGAATAAATAGGTTGATATCAGCTGGGCAGGGAATAATGGGTAAGATCCAGCATTGTGTGTGTGCAGGGTTGTCTTGTGCCAGGATGCTCAGTGCTCACCCTGCAGTGAATAGGAGCTCCGTGGGAACATCTGTGGGCATGCTGGTGATACCCTTCTGCACCTGAACTCCATCACCCCCCAGGTGGAAACGGGTGCTGACACATCACAGAATCATAGAATCATTTAGGTTGGAAAAGGCCCTTAAAATCATTGAGTCCAACTGTTAACCTAACACTACCAAGTCCACCGCTACGTTGGCTTTGCTTGGTACACCTGACATTTGAGCATGGTCCCCTGGGAACTTTGGAGAGGAATGATAAACGTGTTTCTTTTCTGAGAATAGCCATTCTGAATGTGTATATCTCTTGCCATCCTGTGTGGGGGTTTTTTGTTGTTCTTTTTTTAATGTTTCTAGTCAGACATATTACTGGAATGAGCTGAAAACAAGGTTTCTCAGAGGTACTGTAAAGCAGGCATTGTGTGTTGGCTGTGAAAGAAACCCCTCACACGTGTCATCATTTTATGCATATTTACCCCACTGTCTGAATTACAAGACATCTCTAATTTTAAAATGTTTAAGGAGAGACTGGTCAGATGAAGGAAAAAGGAGAAAAAGTAAACCAGTCAGTTTTAGGATAAACCATCCTCCAGGGATTTGGCACAGCTGTGAGAATAATTTTTTGTGCCAAGCCTTGTACCCCTGAAAAATATAGCTAACTTCCTCAAGTGTAGCTGATTTCTGAGTCTTTGGGATTTTATCTATCCGGGGTGTTGAAAGGAACTGGATCCTGAATGGGAAGCTCATTTCTACCCACTTTTTAATTTCTCCAGCTAGAACTGGACCTAAGTGATTGCTTTTAAATCTTCATCACATCAAACCAGCTTTGAATCAAGGAAAATACTGCTTGGTTACTTGTTCAACTGAAAACGGCTATCTCTTAGGGCAGATCTGCCTAATATGGTGACTTTGAAGTTGTGAAAATTTGCATCATCTCACAGTCTCTCCCTTTCACCTCCTCCTCCCCCTCAGTCCCTCCCTTGCCATGGGGCTCAGCAGCGCATGGGTCCCGAGCCCTGGTTTCTGTGCCTTATACCACTGCTGGTTCAGGTGGGTTTGGGATTACTGGGCTGTTACTGGCTTGAGATGGAATGATTTCATTCACATCTAAACTCAGAACTTGGTTACAGCTGAAGCGACACTGAATTGGGTAAGCAACAGTATAAGAACACCATATTCAGCATCAACAACAATGGGAACATGCTGGTTTAACTGCACGAGTGATGTAGATTAATGAAGGAAACGATATGTGATTCCTGTTAATGAGTTAAGTTCATGTGGCTTGCATGGGTGGTATGAAGCAATGTCAGCCAGGAGCCTAGCCCACTGTCTGAAGTTGGTTATCACACTGATGGATGGATTTTTCAGTGTGTAGAAAAATGTTCTGGTTTTGTTTGGGTTTTTTTAATATATTTCTAAAAAGAGGAACATCCTGCTATGGAAATGAAATGGAAACAATTGCTAGAGAAAGTGCATCGTCAACACTGTAAATCATTGAAGGCTCAAAATAATAGGATAAAGGGTAGACTGAGCTTGAGGGAAGATGAGGGGTTTTTGAACTCCTCAGAGTGAAGTGCAAGAATCCCAGGTACTCCGTGCTGAATAGATTGTGATGGACAGCAGGAGAAATAGTTGTTTTCCTTCAGATTATCAGTGCAGTTTTTTCATCTGGTAAAGCCAGGAAGCCAGAGCCTCCATGGAGACTCTGCAATCACAGTATAAATTCATTCAGCAAAACTCTGAGTGAAACCCAAGTCTCTTTAGGTTAGAGCTTTTCAAATATTATTCCAAGGCTAAAGTCTGTATGGGTTAGGATTCTACTTTATTCTGACCTGCCAGGATGAAATTTTTACTTGGTTCTCAAGAATGAATTCTCTTTCCTCAGAAACTGCCTTTGATAATTTTATTCTGTTAAGGAGGAAATACTTTAAAAAGCAGATATTTCCTGGGATGAGGAGCACATCCTCAGAAATTTTAGTTTCTAATTCTGACATCAGAAATGATTGCTTTTGGAGATCACTGTAACGTGCTTGTAGTTAAGATTATGATAGACCATCAAGATTGATACCATTTTTCCTTATTTCATGCTTCCTTCCCTCCTCTTTTTTTCTTGTAATGAATTTGCAGTTATGTTTTGATGGCAGAGACTTGCTGTGTGTCTCCACAGACAGGCTAGTAGCATTTTGTTACCGTTACCAGACCTTATGCCATCTTTTCAGGCTGCAAGACGTTCGGCTGAGCTGTTAAATTTGTTCACAATAATGCACGTTGACCTAGTTCTGAGCTTACCCCCATGCTCAGAATAATGACCGGTCTTACCTCCCAGACCTAAGCAATCAGTGAAGCCGCAAGAGGCTTGTTTGCGATTTCTGTTGATGTGTATGGGTATGCTTAGTTTAAACAGTATCGTTTATATGATGTCTTTGAATACCCAGAAGCACACAGTAAAATCTTGACCCTGTTGCGTTTAATTGTGAAGACAGTTCCTGTGGCAGTACTCAAGTTAATATATGCAGTCTTAGTTCCCAGCTAAGTTTTATGTATCTTTTCCAGCTTGTCATTCAGTTGAACTTGTGTTCATTGATTAAGGGAAAGTCATGGTACCACATCAGTGCCTTGGGGACCTCCCACTCTTCAGCCTACAAGAAGGCAGGAACAACTCCAGTCATACCAGTTTTAGTTCAGATACAGTTGATTTGCTGTAAGTTCTGTACCTAGAATAATTTTCTTGCTGTGTTCTTATCGCTCATGTTTTTCAAGGTCATTTGTTCAGGTTTGCCTTTGAGCTGTAGTTCTTAATGTTGTTAGATGTCTGTAAAGTCATCAGAGGTGTTTCAGGAAGGACTTATTCTGAGTATGACTCTAAAACGTGTGAAAACCTTTGAAAATATATATGGATTAGGAAAGTTCCTCAAGGTTACATATGAAAGAGAGAAATAAGAGAAATTTAAAAAGTCTTTTCATGACAAGTTGAAGTAGTCTTGAAGCAGGTATAAGGCTTCATTTTATACCTACTGATTTCGAAACAAAAGGTTGGGTCCTTTGAGGCTTGGAAGTGCACGGTATGCACAACCTTTTCTTTATCCGCTGGGAGTAGAAGCAGCGTATCCTCCACACTTTTGAGTGTCCCAGCATTTGATAATAGTAGATTGCGAATCTCCCCTTTTGTGTGTATATTCTTCAATGTAAATGTCACTAAAATATTTCTCGGATTAGTATTAAATTTAGTGTTTCCCTAAACCCCTTACACTCTGTCCAGCTTCTGCTGGTGGTTTTATGAGGCTTCGTGCTGTGCAGGCTTCCTCTGGCTGCAGAAGGACTTGAATTTGTTCTGCAGACTGCTGTTAGGGGCTCTGCAATGGGAGCAGTTCCTGGCTAGATGGCAGAGAAATGTTCTTGGCTATGCTGAGGTAAATCAAAGGAGCCTGTCCAGATCTACCTTGGTATAAATGAGAGCACGTCTCAGTCCTAGATGTTTGTTCTTCTATTTCTTTGTACTTGTACTGTGGTCTGGAGTTAAAACCCTCAGAGTTATGGATTAATAATTTATTGCCCTTGGGCTAAGCAAGAGTAAAACTTCTGATTTTATTTCTTGTCTAACTTTAAAATAAAAGTTTGTGAAAAGAGCTTATATTCAGTGCCTAATCCTGCCAGACTTTACCCTTTATGAGTAATTCATATTCACACAAACAATCCTACTGAATACATTGGTGTCCTGAAGCTGATGGACTCATGTAAGTAAGGAGTTTTAAGAGTGGGTCCTTACAGAATATTTAAAAACCTTTTATTTATAAAATCTCATACATCCTAATTACTAGCTCACAGTTCCTATGCTTTGTCATGTTAATAAGCATGGTGAATCATTTTTAATAGCCGTTGTGTTTCTCTGTAAGCTCTGACAGCGTCTATGGTAGACTGTGACAAATAGCACCTGTTCAAATGCTGTACGTGTGTATGTGCGTGCTTCTCAGAAACACACTTTTTTGTTTCATATCAAACATGGCCCCTTATGCAATGACCTACTACAATTCTAAATGCTGGATTTTTTTTCTTTTTTTTTTTTAAGATTGCCTAGAATTAATTTATTCCCCAAATGAAGGGATCCACCTTTAGCTTAATTGAGAGAAGACCAGTGTATGATCCAAGACTCATACTTCGGTATGTTTTAATGAACTGGATTAATTGAGCTGCTTATAAAAAAGTGTTACAAAGGGGGGCACATTGCTATATGCATGTATCAATGTGAAAAACCAAAGTCAGAGGAGGATTTGTCATGTATAATGGCAGTAGCCTGATTCTTTTCTGAAGCCTCTGGAGTTAGCATTTCCCTGGGCTTTTCTTGCCTCCTCCTTGGTTGAGAAGATTTTTCAAGCATGATATAAAGATCAAAGAGAGTTGACGACATGATTTTCTTCCCCCCACTTTTTGCTTCCTTGGCATCCTTTGTTCTGATTATTCATGCTTGAATATCCTTGCAAAAAGGACAGTGTCTATTTGTTCTTCTTTTACCCCTGGAAGTATGGGTAAATTAACCAGTTAGAACTCTAAGCTCAGGGTACTGTTTATTGTAGAAGGCTAACAAGCACAAGGAGCGAGATACACAGTAGGCTCAATGGTGGTGTGTGCAGTTGATGAGCTGTGCAGATTAATACCTGTTTAAACTCAGATTGCATCTCCCTGGAAGAAAAAAGCCAATTACCACCGTCCTGGCCTTTGTGGTGTTAGCAGTAGCTTAGACATGATAGATTTCATCTTTCTTTCCAGTAGTCTTTGCCACCATCACTTCAGAGATCTCTACAGGGTCCTGGCATCGTATGCTGTAGTCCTTGCCTTGAACTTTGTCGTAAGAGCTATATGAGGCCCATAATGACCTACTTAACAAGATTTTGATAGTGCTTTCCTTCTCAATAACCTAGTTATTGCCTGTGTACCTTCCTTAACCAACCTCAGTTGCAGGCAGAACTGTTGAGGAGACAGAGTACAGATCTCAGAGGAATTCACAGAAATAATTTGCAATCCTGACAGAGAGCAATATTTTCTTAATTATCTTTTTCCAAGAATTCGAGAATCCACTGGAGTATGTCATTTTATACCACTCTTGGCATTCTTAAAAGTGGACCATTATTAAAAAGAAAAAAGAAAAAGTAATTGTACCACAGAAAGATCCTACTCTACAATTTTTAAGTTATTCTATGCATCACTGGAGATTTCAGTGCAAAATAATGAAGCAAGAGACACAGCTGCAGTTATATTAAATAGCACAGAAAGGTATAAAAGAAATCAGACCCTTTATTTTCAAAATGTAAAGAAAAATGCAGTGTTTGGGTTTAGGAGCAAACCGCTCCTAAGAGCGGGATATGTCATGATTGTGCATTTTGAGGTTCCTTGAACCTTCCGGTGAATTCTGTTGTATGAGCTACTGATTTTTCCATCCTATTTCCATTTATGAAAGCCATTAGAGGTGGCCTGACTTTGAGCCATTCATTGCTGGAATTTCAGCTGGCCATTAAACGTATTCAAATAGTCACAATATAAGCATAATGATCCACTTTCACTTAAAATAAGTTAGTGTAAAATAGCACAGACTGGTGTTTTGACTTAAAATGGTACCAGGTCAAAGTAGAACAACAGTGTTCAGGCTGTTTATCCATACACCTGCCATTATTTTCTGTCCTCTGTTGTCATGAGCATGAGTTTTGTCTCCATTCATTTTGTGCGTTCACTTACCCATTCACAGGGATAATGCATGTCTCAAAGAGATGCCTTCACAGTCATCACCTGCATATTCATTGGGCTGTCTCTGAAAAAAGGTGTAGGTCCTTACAAGCTAGGCTCAGCAGTGCCTGACTTCAGGTTTCTGAATGAAGTCCTAAGCCCCAGGTTTGGTTTCTGTGCTGCCCGCACCGTGTGTGCCACAGGTGAGTCCCTGAACGGATCTGTTCTGTAACACCCTCCTGTCCTGCTCCCCAGTTACTCAACTGGAGAGCTGTGTAGCGTGACCCAAAGCTTTTCTGCAGCCTGCGCAGCTGAGTTTCAGTTCTCTGGAAACCAGAGTACTAGAAAGTGTGGGAACAGGCAGGAAAACAGGCATCTAGATATCTTTAGCATAGATTCAGGATACGGCCAGGTTTTGTACCTGTTTGCAGAAGGCCGAAAGCGCTCCAGACCAGACATCGTCATTATCATTTGGGTTTTTTCCTCCGCAGGAGTGTTTCTGAACCCCTGCCGCATAGCCAAGGCTGAGACAAAGCCGTGAGCATGTGCCTCCCTAAGTCCCATTAAAATGGGTTGGTCTTCAGGGGTAGTCGCCTTCAGTCCTTTGAAAGGACGGAGCTGAGCCCACTGTTTTCTTTGGAAGGGCAGTGAGGTGGAACAACAGTGCTCTTGAGCTGGAGCCATGAGTCTGGGAACTAAGTTGCCCTCTGGAGTGAAAACCTCTGATTCTGAACATCTGAGGCAGTGCTCTGACTTCTTGGCTGGGCATTCCCTTCAACTCCCATGCTGAAGCTGTGCCACCCGTGCCAGAAACTCTTGGGGCTGGATTGAGAAGGCAAAGGCGAGAGGGACCATGATACTATGCCTTGTATTCATGGTGGCTTGTAGCTTGTTTCTCATACAGCAAGAGTGAGGATAAAGGGTGATGAATGAATGTGACGATGAAATGGGTATCTCTCTGCCACTTCCGTAATTTCATCCAAGCCAACTGGTAAGTGTTGGAGTGCCAGGAAACAACATGTGGGTTTCCAGGGATCCAAGGAGGGATTTAAAAACATTTTTATGTTGCTTACTCACCCATGTTACATTTCTGCTACACCAGTGGGTTCACAACAGCACAGCAATAAGTACAATATTAGTACAGTTATGGCTAGGTTTTTGTAATTATGTAAAAGCAGTTTCATTTATCAGTTTTTATTTGCCACCCGCATTTTTTACTGAGTGTTCTGAGATACCTTAAAGTGTCTCTGAAACAAACAACGCAGTAGCAGTCGAGGTTGTTAAATCCATAGCTCCTGAAGGAAACTAAACATTTTTAACAGAAAATGAGACAAAGGTCATTAATGCAATGTGTGTTTGTGTGTCAGGCTGGGTGCTTTCTTCCTTGCAGTTGCACTTACTGACGCTGATACGGTTCTGGCTGCTGCCAGCGCCTGCCTTTCCCTGAAGGGACAGCCTCTCTGGGGAAGAAGTATGAGACCTGACCCCTGACTTCCATCCCTTTTTTTAATTATGTTATTGAGTGGAGAGGCAGGCATGGGTGTGAGAGAGAGAGAAGCAAGTCCCTCGGAGCTTCGCAGAGGCACGATGTGCGCAAAGTGATGCCAAAGTCCCTTTGGAGGGGGGGCAAGGCAGGCAGGCGGGGTGGTGGTGTTAGGAGTGCCTTCTGCGAGCTGGCACGCAGGACGTGGCAGGAGAGAAGGCTTAGGTGAGGTTGCAAGAGGGAGGTCTGGGCTGGAGCTTCCAGTTCAAAGCTTTTTGAGGGCAGTAGGTTTATTGCACCTGGGAAGGGCTGGGAAGCTACTGGTTGGGTGCGTGCGTGGCTAGAGAAGATAGGGACCAAGCTGTAAGAGCTTTGAGTATTAGTGCAGTAGACAGTCCTGACTCCTTATGGGCATTAGCGTGGTAGAGTACTTTGAAGAGTCTGTCTTTACACAGAAGGTACTGCTCAGCCTTAACGGCACGTGGTGAAGCTGTTGTTTTGTTAACACATGTTACAGGGATAGATTTAGGTTGAGCGTAGCAGAGCTTTAGCTCTTCTCCCACTGCCTCTCTCCTCTGCTTCCTTGGTGCGGTGCAAGAGAATCAGAACAAGACTGTGGCTTCCCTCCACCTCCTCAACCCCATGTGCTACGTGCGAGGAATCGGAGACAAAAAGACGGTGTCACACACAGAGCGAGCGACTGTCACTTCTCCCCATCAGCCGCTTCGTGCCTGTGACTCAGCCTGCCAGGGGACCTCCAGGGAGCCTGCATCCCTGTTGCATCACCCAGTGCAATGTGTGTGGAAAAGATGCATCTGCTCCTTTCAAGGGTGCTTAAAGAGCTGAAAACATATTTCAGCACCTTGGGGTGGGGTGAGAAGACATTAGCCTGCAGCTAGATACCAGTTGTGAAGTACACACAATTTTGAGGAAGACTGAGCTAGTGGACTGCAGTACACAGAGCTGATTCCCTCCAGAGAGGATGCGAGTGAAGGAGGGGTAGACAGCAGCATATGGCAGTTCAGCTCTGAAAAGGCACTGTGCAAAATGGCACCTCCTTATTTAGCAGATCAGCTTCCTCTCTGGATGCCCTAACTCGATTTTGTAGAAGACCTAATTCTTTCCTTGATAACTGAATGGATTTGGTCTGGAAATAGAGAATCTCATGGTTCCTCTGACTGAAGTTTTTTCTGAAGTGGAAAGAC
Organism: Buteo buteo; assembly: GCF_964188355.1. NCBI lineage: Eukaryota > Metazoa > Chordata > Aves > Accipitriformes > Accipitridae > Buteo > Buteo buteo. Next base: position 3,311,064 of record NC_134190.1, on the reverse strand, counting down.
ACTATCAACTTCAAGGCAAATAACATATGTTGGAGGAGAATTTTAGGAGGCAGCATACCAAGATTTTAGGCCAAACCCTGAGAAAACATTTGGAAAGCATTTCAGAAGTAGCTAAATGCAGAAGAAAGAATCATGAAAGAAAAAGTCCGTTTACTTTCATTCACTCCTGAGCTGGACAAAATCAAAGGAACACCTTCACTTAACCGTGGACACATCTTGGAAACATGTGCAGGCTCATGATTCAAATAACGTCCTTCCTCCTGCTCGGAAAGATCTGCAGGCTGGGAGGGGAAGCACAGGTAGGAGGAGACTGGGGCTAGTAAAAAGAGAAGAGAAGTTGTGTTTGGTCTGGCAAGTTGCATGTTTTATTGTCATTTGAAGCTACCTTAAGCTGCATCTTGTGCTCTGTGAATCACCTTAGAGAAGTCCTGGAGCACTGCCATGAGTTGATGAGCAAATGGTAGTAAGTCAGTGACATAACTAGAGTGATGAGGTTGGAGTAGAGCCAGAAGACCCGATATGACAAAAATAGCTCAGTGTAACCAACAGATTTTGTTTTCCTATATATGTGGCCCTTTTATGGCCACACATGATTATTTCTCATGTTTCAAATCAGCATAAGAAATACTCATTTTCAGAGCAAAAATTAGAGCAGGAGGCATACAGACTATTTGTTTAAATTTTGACTTTGCAGCATGTTGGTGGTCAGGTATAAAATTTGCTGGCCTTGACCTCCTGAAGGAAAAAAAGAAAGAGATGTTAAAATAATCTGTATCCATCTACCTTAGGGAAAGCAGTCAGATGGTGTGATTCCACTTAAAGTAGTTGGAGTGTTGTAAAAGTGATGAGGAGAAGGAAAACTTAGAAATGTTTGTTTATTCATTGGCTGGGAAAGGGAAGGAAATATATATTCTTCTAGGAAAAGAATGCACTTTTGGTTTCATGGTTTGTATAGCATGCCCCAGTTACACTTCTAGGCATTGAATGGGAACTCAAGACTAGTCAAGGCTGACTAGAGGTGCGTGCTCAGAATTTGTCATTATCTCTTGTCAAGGTCATACACTGTCCTTATGTCATCTTGCACTGGTACTGAATTTCAGCAGACCAAATTTTGAAAGTTTTTAGAACTGCCAGAGGTAATCAATTGAGATAAATCTGCGGAGGGAAAAGAAGTTGAGGGAAGATGAAAAGTGCTGACAGTTAGTTAACTTAGTAAAACTGTAAGCCTAAGGGTTACACATGCCATCTAGCAGTAAGAAAAAAGCCTAATAAAAAGAAAGGAAATTTGATACCAGACTTTGTCCTAGAAGGTAAACAATTATATGAGGAAGAGGGCCATATGGAAGGTTAAATGTAACTGTTGCAGATACTTACTGGAAGTTTCACACAATAAAATTTGCAGGATTGAATAAAAAGAAATGGGAGGATTTAAAGTAACATTTATTAGAGCATAAAATAACTCTTAGGAAAAGGTTTTAAGAACAATAGGAATATAAGTCAGTAAAACAGAATGACTCTGAAGTAAATTGTGAATGACCAATTATACAGGTTTGCTTGTTCTGTTTGTGGGAGCTTTTGCACATACTGAATTTTATAATAGTCTCTGACCAGATTTCTCTTCAATGAATCAGGTGCGATTCTTTTCATGCAGAAACTGCAAATGTAAAAAGGGATACCATAACAATGATTTACATTATTAAAACTGTGTTAATTAATATGCAATATCCTCTAGATTAAATAGCCAAATCTTCATCAGGCTTCTGGTTTGTGTGTTTACAGTCATTTAGATATGAAAAAAATCTACATTTGAGCATATACAGCTGCACTTGAAAATGCATTTGAATAGCTGCATAGCTAATTAGCTGATACAATTATGTGGGCATATTTTGTACATACAAATAAGGAGGTGGAAAAAATGTAACCTTAAATATAATTTATTTTTGACACTGTTTTGATAATTTAAAAAGCTATTAGTCATTGCTTATTGAAAGTGCCAGGAAAATTTCAGTTGTTGCCCACATATTCCCTGTGTGGTAATAGTAACTCACCAGCCCTGTTGCAGTAAGCGAGGATGGAGAGCAGATGACATCAGTGCACAGAGCAGTATGTGAAAAGGAAGGGTGAACCTCAACCTCTGAACCAAGTACCAAGAAAAAGTTTGCCAGATGAAAAGGTGATTTAAGCATTGTTTCAAAAATCAATTTCAAGGCCTGTGGGGATGAGATCACAGTAGCTTTGAAAGTAGGACTTAGGTAAATAAATGACAAATTACTGTTTCCAAAACCCAGCCTCAGTAATCCATATTCAGTCAACTTTTGACTTTGCGGCTTAGATTTGATGGCTGGAAGTAATTGGGCTGCAATTCTTGTGGTGGATAACAATTGCAGGTCAATTTTTTAGAACATATGACCACATGATAGGTGATTTATATATGCTATACCGCATAAATGTAATTATGCATGTCTCTGCGGAAGAGAAAATGGACCTGGTAATGAGGAGCTGGAACTGATGCATGGTGAGTTGATACTGTGAGACATTTATTTGGGGTGAAAGGGTCCATGAAAAGAGGAAAAGTGTGTTGCACCAGTGGAGAATAACTTAGAGAGAGAGTAAAGAATCTACTTAAAAGGAGAAGAGACTTGCCAAGTTATGAGAAGTAAGAAAAGATACCACAAGCAACTCCTTTGCCTTTTGTTTATTAGGAAAGTAGCAGAAAGGGGGCTAATAGATGAAGGTGTTTTATTCATGCTTTAGTAGAAGTGGAGCTCAAGATTTGGTTGAGGGGAGCGAACATTAAACACTGACAGGGGTGTTAAGAGCGGGTGTCCATAAGGAAGGTGCTCAGCAACAGCTATGACACATCCAGGAGAATTTGGAATGAAAATGTCCATAATATCTATAAAATTCCTCCCTGCTCTCTGTCTGGGATGGCTTGGCTGGGGGTAGTGGAGCTTTCACTGCTCCTGTCTCTTTCAGGTGGAAATAAAGGAGTTTAGGAGTGGTAGATGGGGTGGAAATGAGAATCCATGTTGTCTGTTCTCTCACCTTGTCCCATCTTGTCCCTACAATTTTGGACTCGGTGTTCAGGAACTCTCCTTTGCAGTGGTTTCTAATTCTTTGCTTTCTCTTCTTCCTTTCATTTGGTAGAACCACACAGGATCCAGTAGTTCTGCTGGAGCTGAGGAAGTGCTGGTTCCCTGTGTGGAAAATAACCATCAGTCTGAAAATCTTAACAGGTTTACATGCAAAAAGAGCGAGGACGTTCTACGCTGTTCTGTATCCAGAATTAAAGTGAGCCTTCTTAATTTAGATGGAAGTAGGCTGTCCATATTGCAAGACTGCATCTACAGTTTGGGCATCTTTATTAGCTGTGTATTTATAACATTTCATGACACTGTGGCAAACACACAATATCCAAGCATTCTGAAATAGCTGCCAATTAATGCTCATATGATGCCTGTACATACGTTACGAAAAGTAGCTTGCTTTACTGTCACAGACTGGTGAGTTCAATGACCGTGATTTTCCTTTCACTGTAGCAAATTCCCAGTTGTCTTAAGTCAGTGGAAATGCAGAGTATACGTAAAACAGAGGCAAGAGGCCAAAAGCATGAGATCCTAGCATGTGTATTACAGAAAGGGATATCTAGGAGATTAGCTTTACTTATTTTTTTATAGCTGGGCTTTGGTTTTGTATAAGTATAATGAATAGTAGGATTTCTAGGGTTTGGAGGAAACTAGCATTTTTTGTGTCATGATTCCTGGAGAATGCAGTTTTGTTTCAAATCTTTCTGCCTCACTTTACCAGTGCAGGATCAGGAAGGCTATTTACTATTTTTAGACAACGATGTTTATCCAGAAGAAGAGGTAACACCGACTGACATTGTTTGACCCTGTTACTGGCTTCTCTTTTGCTGTTTGTCTCTCCTGCATGTGTATGTGCCTTAGAAGGGATGCTTGAGTACTCTGAAAGGAAAACCACAGCCCTTTTGTTATGCAAGGACCATCAGGTTTTTCATAGTGCCATTGTGTGACCAAGGTATCTCCCCTCCAAAAATAAGGAATAATGTGTGCTCTTTTTCAACTTAGATACACATTCATAGTTATAAATATGCACGTATATATTTCCTGCTAGTTCCCATCAAAAGTACCTTTGTATGATGCAGACACCTGATCAAGCTACAGACATCGGAAATTTGCATGCACAGGCTGGATACATGCGAAACCACTGCAGTGATCACATTTAACTTGAGAATTAAGGAGTTATGCTCCATAATACAAATTGTTGAACATGTTCAGCTTGGATAAAACAGGAAGCATTTAGTAATAAATATAGCTGCCTAATGTGAATCTTATGGAAAGCTTCTTCCAGAATGGCGCTTAACTTTTAATTACAGAACGATTCAGGTTTACATGCACCACGACATGGTAGAATTACATTGATTTTTTTTTTTTGAACAGCACTTCTGCTCTTTCAGTGAGTATCTTATCTCCATGGAGAGATCAGTTGATACGCAGTGCTGACTTTTGATGTAAGAGTGCCATTCTTTAAAAAGTTATGAATATGGAGGATCTTTTGTTGCTGCCAAGAAATTAAAAATAAATCCCTAAAGGCTCTGTGTGCAGAGATTTTTAAAGGACCTAAAGGACCCTGCTTACCTAGGATAGTTTTGGTTGCCCGAAGATGGGTGTCCAGTGCTCTTTTAGATGTACTAGCACATCTTGCATGGCATCCAGCTGTTGGCATTGTCATACCTGCCATCCTCCAGGATCCCATGGTATCTCAGATTGCACTAGGTGCCTCTGTGCAGGCACCAGATTCGAGCTCTGTGTTTCCACTGGAAGCCAGTGAGCACTGGTGGCTGATTTGACCCTTAGTGCTTTCTGGCCCTGCACTCCTGAGGGCTGTGCTTGGAGACCCACAAATATTTAATGTCTCAGATCTCATGTCTGTCATTTCCCTGCCTGTTCAGGGGAATATATGTATGTATGTATGTATATACACATATATATATATGTATGGGATATGTATGGGGGGAAAAATTTATAGGGAAGTGTTCACATATATTTATATTTAAGCATGGTCTTAGTACCAGTTATGTGTTTACGTGGTAATGGTTTTCTTAGGTGATATAGCAGACTAGGGTCCTGATTCTGAGAGAGGCAGAGAGCTTCTTACAAGCTGCTTGGCACTTGCTAACTTACATGAAAAGTGCAGGGATTCAGCATATGCTTGGATTAGGCTCTAAAATAATGAAGTATCTGCTTTATACCATATTTGTCTCTATTCAAAGCCTTTTATCCTTTACTCCTCCTCTTCCTTCACAGTGTTTCAGGAAATTACATATTTCTTTTTGATTTATTAGTTATTGTAAGCATAAAACCACCAAGTGATCTTAGTTCATTCTCATATTTTATCTGAAAACAGTGCAATTTACATTTCTTAGTTGACCACAAGAGGTTTAGCTAAGTGCTTGCTGTCTCCCACTCTCTTTCTGTAAACCCATCTGTGTTTGCTCATGTCTCATATTTATTTCACACTTTGCTTCCCTTCTAGATCATGAAGCTATCCTTTACAGCCACAAAAACATCGCTGTAATGACTACAGAGATGCAGAATTTTATATTATGAACTGGACTCGCTATATAGCATTGGTAGTATTTTTCCTGCTGACCAGTTCTGTCTGGCAAGCCTTCCCAGGGGTCCCCTCTGCTCCAGCCCCTCAAAAGCCTGAGGATTGACCTCTCCAGGAGCCGGCTTCCATAGCCCCTTCAATTCCTGTTGACTCAGTTGAAGCTAGGGCTTGTGGAGTATGATGATATACTTCAGCACAGGGTTTCTGAGACCAAATGGGGCTGCAAGTTCCCATCAGGGTATAGAAGTATTCAGCAGCCAAATACTTATTTCATGTAGCTGTATGAGATTGACTTTGGAGAGCAAATTTTCGTGTTGAGAAAGCGACTGAATGAACTGCAGAGCAGCTGCTTGATCAGAGCTTAAGCTAAATGGCTCTGTGTCAGAGTGAGCTACTGAGACGGCTGAATGCATTAAATAAAATGAGGTCATTTAAAGTGTAAAATAAATAATACAAAAAGAGTTATGCAGTACAAATCAGATTACATGCTTTCCTTTCAAGCATCCTCATTAAGTAGCTGTTAGCTACTTATTTACTGATCTTTATTCAGATTTTTAGATGCTTATATCCATGTTTACTTTTTACTTGATGAGCAAGCAAATGGGATATGAATTCACATTTTATGAGATGTTAGTTATTGAAAATTCTCAGGAGGAGAGACAATGAAAGTTATTTTTGTGCATGTTTCTTCAGTGGCTCTTTTGTGTTAACAGTAGAGGTTGGTTGGTAGCAAGAAAACAAAATAATGAAGTTTTGTTTGGAAGTAATATCCTAGGACAAGTAAAATTCAGGGAGCTAAATCTGGGGTGTTCTGTTGTATTGCATGATACAACTATCACAGAGTTGTTGAGCACATAAGCCTTGTGCCTGTCGGGGTTTAACCCCGGCCAGCAACTAAGCACCACGCAGCCGCTCACTCACTTTCCCCCCACCCAGTGGGATGGGGGAGAGAATCAAAAGGAAAAAGGTAAAACTCATGGGTTGAGATAACAACAGTTTAATAGAACAGAAAGGAAGAAAATAATAATGATAATAATAACAATAATAAAATGACAACACTAATAAAAGGATTGGAATATACAAAAAAAGTGATGCACAATGCAACTGCTCACCGCTCACCAACTGATGCCCAGTTAGTTCCCGAACAGCAATCCCCCCAGCCAAATCCCCCCAGTTTATATACTGGGCGTGACATCACATGGTCTGGAATACCCCTTTGGCCAGTTTGGGTCAGCTGCCCTGGCTGTGTCCCCTCCCAGCTTCTTGTGCCCCTCCAGCCTTCTTGCTGGCTGGGCAGGAGAAGCTGAAAAACCCTTGACTTGGTCTAAACATGACTTAGCAACCACTGAGAACATCAGTGTGTTATCAATGTTCTTCTCCTACTGAACCCAAGACATAACACTCTACCAGCTACTAGGAGGAAAATTAACTCTATCCCAGCCAAAACCAGGACAGTGCCTTAGAAACACTTCTGCTCAGTACTGTCACTATGGAGGGAGAGGAAAGGGTCTTTGTAGAGACCAGGCTCTAGGTTCTTTAGCGGACAAGACATACCAAATATTTACCAAAGTACAGACTTAAAACTGAGCTGGAGCCTAGCTTTTTGTTAGTACCTATGAAACTGCACGCTTTTTCTCATTTAGCCAAACATCAAGTTTTTCTTCCCTGACTGTGCTGGTAATGCAGTGCTCCAGCAACCACGACCTGATGAGTTAGACCAGCACATTCAGCTGCAGAGCACCTTCTAAGGAGCCTCTTTTGGCAGTCAGGAAGCGTAATCTGAAAGAAAAAGAGGTGCAAAATCATTCCTACGCTTGGCAGTCTCCAGCTTCTTTGAGAGCCTGTTGGAGCTTCTGGCAACACAAGAAAATTAGAGCAGCTTTCCATCACCAAAAGTGAAATAGTCATGCATATCCTCTTAGCTGCATAATGAACTGGCTAGCTACAATGCTGGCCTGTCAGGTAAAGGTGGAATGAAGCAGCAGCGAGCATCCTGGAGTTGCAGAGTGGGAAGATGGAAATTAGAGAAGCAACTTCTTCAACTCGACTGGCCCAGATCAGCATCTCGGTCACCTTCCTCTTTTCCATTGGTAATGGAGTTGCCCCAGGCCTGTTGCCTTTTGCAGATCTAGTTGTGAGCAAAGTCATCAGGGCAGGCGCTCGGAGTGACAGTTCTGCACGGATACCTAGCGCAGGTATAAAGCGGTTTGTGTGGTTATACTACTTGTGCTGATGTAGAGCCTGTTTGTGCGTCCACAGAGCACCACATAACTAGCCTCTCTCCACAGAGCTATGCAGTACGAATGTTGCTGTGGCAGGTCAGAACCAAGTGAAAAAGCTGCTCCACTGGCAACCCTGAATGAGCCCTGGATGCTGTAGTGAAGTCTTACACACAAAGTCCTTGGGTTAATTACCTCCTAATTTTCCATTTTTAACTCATGAGCACCGCAGACAGTGTAGCTCATGGAGACTTCCTCACGGAAGGGGAAGGCTGGGTGGCAATGAACTGAAGTAGCTTGAGATTCCTGGTGATCTTTCTGATGGTAATAAGATTTAAAACATGACAACATAGGGGAAGAAACCAGCAGGCTTGGAGAGTGCCAGAGATACTGGGATCTGGCAGAGTGATTTATTATCTGTAGCACTTGCAGAATAATGTATGCTTTATGAGTAACGACACGTCCTTTTGCAGCATGAAAATAACTGCTCAGAAACAAACCCCTGTCCGTAGTAGTGATGCTGCAAAACGAACTCCATAGATGTATTTTATCCTGATGTTTCTGTGTATCTGCTGGTATTGCAAGTAGAACGATGGTAAGCAATCTGGCAGAAGCTGAAGGAGCTCTGAACAGAGGAGAGCTTTCTCATGGGGAGCATGAACTGTTCATTTGCTAGCCCAACTGTAAAAACAATTAGTAAATAAATAACCACCCTGAGCATCACTCAAAAGACCTGGATTGTTTTCTTAATGTTGATGTTATTTTCCTACCTGCTTTCATTGCCCCAAGAGCTCACCTCATGCAGTGGGTCATATAAACCTATTGGGTCAAAAACCTCTGGACAGGAGGGACGGTTGTTGAAGTTGAGCTTCTCACTTTTCTGTGACTGAAGCAGTTCTCTGGAAACTTCGTATCAGGGTGTGTGTTCATGATCGCTGGTCTGCTGATGTTCTCCAGCAAGATGTCAGTGAAATGTTTTTGTCTATTGCATCCACTGCACAATTGATTAGCCTGCCAGCCTACCTCTTGTATCTGTGCTGGTGTTTTTGAAAGGGGAGGTAATTTTTGAAGGAGTCAGCATGATTGTTGAAGATGTTGCACATAACCAGATCAGTCATATTTTACTTGATTTTTAAAGCCATCATCTTCACAGTGGAATCCATTCATTCCCACTGCATTGCATAGGTAAGTCCATTGAAAGTATAAATTTATAGAGAACAAGGTCTTAAAAATGCTAACACCCTTGCTCTGTGAGCTCTGTGAGCTAACTGAAATAATTGCATTAGAGAAAGTGCAAAGTTTTCTAATCCTTTTGATTCATTATTAAACATTAAAACTGAAGTCTGATAACATTATCAGATGATCCTTTAAGTGAGCAAGTGCGTTTAGTGAATTTAAGTGTTTCTCTACTGAATACGGCAATGGCAATTCAGTGTAGGGGAGGTGGGTTGCTGGTGAGAGAAATTACAGAGATACCTTAGACCATTTTAGGTCATTTTGATCCTCTTTCATGGTAGGGCAAGAATGGGGAAATGCATCTGTAATCCCAAACTGTGAAAGGCCTCTGCTATCACGTGTTTGAGGGAAAGAAATCCAAACCATCTCCTGCCTTTCCAAGAGCCAAAAGCATCAATGCTCCCACCCAAAGCTCTGGCTTTGTCCTGTCAGCTTTTGTTGGGAAGGCTGATGTTGCTACCACAGGCATCTGTCTAGGAGGAATTCAGAATAGAAGATGTCATGAAATTGACGTTTCAAAACATAATTTTGCGTTAAAATTAATATAAATACATGAGGGGTACTTTGCTAGTTATATTATTAATTTTCATATTTAATTCAGCAAAAAAATTAAATTTTTAATTTACTTCAAGCCACTGCAGTATTTGCAGTTCACCACATCTCAAAGCTGCAAAATGTAAATGTTCTTGGGTAAAGACTGTGCAGAATAGAAGTGAGGGGCTCTAGGAGCTTCCTGCTCCAGGCAGGGAAGCTTGTTCGTTGTGGAAATGCAACATGTGTACAGGGCAAGATCTGGAGCTCCTCCTCATTTAAAAAACATGTCTGGAGGACCGGATTCTTGAATTCTGCCCACAGAGGGTAGGATAGGCAATGCTTACTGCATCAAGCACCAGTTACTAGCCATTTGTCATTATTCCCCATGTTCAGTGTGTGGCATCATGCCATAGAGTTAAGAACCCCCCCTCTGTTTAAAGGTCACCTCATCCAAAGGCTCTGAAACTGCAGCCTTATTTATGTTGTGCCAAAATACATTTGTGTCCCTGCAAGCACGGGTAGGGTTATTGGGACAAACAAGGCAGAACTAGCAACGAGCTCTGGAGACCGAGGAGTCTAATCCCAGATTTTTTTGATGTTGACAAGGTTCAGCTAGTGTGCACATGCAGCGTATGAGCATGCAGGTCTCAAGGTTAAAATAATGATTTGGTAGTGTACCAGTGGTTTCAACTGCTTGAAATTTTACTCGCCTGGTACATGGCATCTGTTACCTCGAAGGGCAGTGCTGCCATTTAAAAACAAGTTTGCTCCTGTTACAGGTATGTGCCTAGCGTAGGTGGCTTAACTGGTGAATGTACAGCCTGCCAAGCTGCAAGGGCTTCCACATAGATTTTTATCTTCTGAGCTGGCTTCCTTAAAGTGGTGTTTAGTAGAACTTGTACCTGCCATGCAGTCTATGGTTGTTGGGTTTGACTTCGTCAGATGTTGAGTGGTTGGACAGCATCTAACTCCAGTCTTCATTTGTTGCTGCTTTTTCTTGGAGGGGGAGGAGGTATAAACTGTGCATAGCAGAAAATGTAGAAAATACTCATATTCTCACAAGTCACTTGAGAATGATTGGTTGGAAAGAAGTGTGAGAGGGGAGAGAAGGGGAAAGGGATTGGTACAGTGAAGAGGATAAACAGATGGGATGAAGAGGAAGACAGAGTAGAAAAACTGGGAAAGCTTCATTCAGGTCAAGGATATAAGACAGGGTCTACATGTGGATGAGTTAGAGCAAGTGGTAGAGCTCATTTTTCAGCTCCAACTTCTCCTTTTCCTTGGGCACTGGGATCTGGCAGGTCCAGTCCACCTGAAGCTGTTTGAATTACCTTCCAGCTCCCCAAACAGCATAGGATTTCAAGCATATGTACTTTCTGGGGAGTTTTTCTGCTCCTTTCTCTCCCTTCTTTAAAAATGTTTTCTAAGCTTCCCTGCTCTTTCACCCAGGGTTTGGAGGAGGGAAAGGCTTACCACTTCATGGCATTTCATCCTTCTACCTAAGCACATTTGGGTCTGGGAACCTTCTTGCCAGCCCTGACGTGAGTCAGTGCAAACCTAGCACTTCTGGATAGGAATTGAGACCCAGGATTTTGGAAGCATGCATCCAAACATGCAACACAGAGACTGGAGCAAGTGCTGAGACCAAGCATGCGTGATGTCTATATCAGAGGTGCTGGAGTGCTGGCACAGAAGAGTGGACGGAAAGTCCCTGGGGTCTGTGTCTGTCAGACTGACGTGATGATTTCCGTAGCGAGTTGTCATTCAGCAAAACAGAGCACTGAGGTGAACCGGCTGCTTCAGTAGGACCCCAGTGGCAGATATGTCAAATGTCAGGTGCCTTCCCAAGGCTTCAGGTTATCTTTTTTTCTCCCCCATTTGTGCTTGCTCTTCCCCTCTGACAGAGCCTACCTCTTCTCTTGAACCTACCACCTATAGCTGGAAGAATGGAAACTATTTTGGTGGTAGCTTTTGGTCCCCTGAGGCTGAATGATTTCTGCTGCTTGATTTATCACAATCCTTTTTGTGGTGTCCATAATACAAGTTGTACCTGGGCTTGAATAAAAAGCTGAGGCTAATAGGAGAAGTTCTCAGTGGGATCCTTATGCTGTATAGCTGTAGGCATTCAATTCAGGAGTCACAATTTAGAATGCAGGCCAAGTCACAGAGGCAATAGTCAGACAGTGACTTCCTGAAAATCAAGTTTCTGAACACATAAGCTGAGAGTTTGCTTCTCACAGACTACATACAAACTGATTACTCTAATATTAGGCTACTGAAATAATGTGTCTGAAATCAGAAGGTGTGTGTACCTCCATGTGACAGTAGAAGCCATTTGTATATTGTAACGTCTTGACGTTAAAATGAAGACTTATCATAATCACCTTGGGTTTTGTTTTACTTTCTCTGTTTCTTTTGCATCTCACTTATGCTTGAATTGTATGTGGTATTTCTCTTCCATCCCACTCTTTTCACTGTCTTTTCTCTAGCCTGTGTTCTGTCTGTGCTCGTCTGAATTCATAGTGGTCAGAGAAATGAGAGCAGTAGGATTTACCTCATGAATCTCCACTTCTCTTCCCTCTTCTCTTTATTGGAGGGTGGCTTGATAAAATAGAAAGAGTAGACTGTGAGATGGATTATCGTGGGGTGGGTTCAGTTTGAAACAGCTGTGTGTCATCCCTATCTTGCCCATTTTGTCTCTGTGCTGATTTGACACCCTGATCAAATGGCTGAATTTGAAGAGTTCATAATGTCTTAAAATTTGGAGTGCTTTTACAATGTATTTCAGAGAAGGGAACTGACTGTATCCTAAGCAATAAAAAACTAGCAGAGCCTGCAAAGATCAGGCAGAAAAGTTTTTCCCCACAGAATTATTATTACTTACAACAAAAAACAGAGTACCACATTCAAACCATGCTTTGTTTAGCTGTATTAACCCTCATATGTTTGTAAAATGTGCTTTCATCCTCAGTTCATGTTTCCTGAATATCTGAACAGAGACACCAGGTGCACGCAAAGCAAGTGATGGGCTAAAGTGAACAGACTTTAGACCAGGAGCTATATTTTAACCAGAGTCTGAAGAGATTAGATTGCACGCGGAGATTTGTTTGATCCAGTTCCTGTTAAATGCAACCATCGATTAAGTATACAGTCTTAAGTGTCTAAAATTAAAAGGTATTCTATGCAATGATGTTAATAATTAACTAAAATCATGTTGAATTCAAAGGTAGACTTGTGTTTAAACAGAGATGGGAATATTTTTGAGGTCAATGCACTGCACAATTGACTTATGAAACACGTGAGAACAAGAACGTCATCTGCAAAAAAACAATGAAATGCACAAAATCCAGCGTTAACTAATTAAAGCTAACAAAAGGAGTAAGATGCATCTGTATACAATTTATCTTCTCTGCAAAGGATTTCATGTAGAAATGAAAAAGCCTAGATCTACATCTAAAACCTATGAGCACTTCATAAAAGCATTTATTCATAGAATCATAGAATCATTTAGGTTGGAAAAGACCTTTAAGATTATGGAGTCCAACCACAAACCTAACACTGCCAAGTCCACCACTAAACCATGTCCCCAAGCACCACATCTACACGTCTTTTAAATACCCCCAGGGATGGTGACTCAACCCCTTCCCTGGGCAGCCTGTTCCAATGCTTGACAACCCTTTTGGTGAAGAAATATTTCCCAATATCCAACCTCAACCTCCCCTGGCGCAACTTGAGGCTGTTTCCTCTCATCCTATCATATTCGAACATGTATATCTAACAACCATTCATACAAACCTGTGAGTGACCCTGAAAGAGACATAAGGACAGGTACACCCATCCATTTATTAGGAAAAGTGCCCCAGCAAATCATTGTGAACATCTGAATGTGGAACTGGGCCAACAGTGGCATCACACAGTCAAACTTTCTAATTTCCGGTCAGAAATCTAGTTGCTACATTTTGTACTAAATCAAGCATATTGATCATCTTGGGGGGGGGGGGGGGGGGCGAAGCTGCTAAGTATAGAATTGCAAAAATCAGTAGGATCGATCAGAACTAAAAAATACTAGTATCAGTGTTAGAGAGGGAGCAGAACTCTTGCTAAAAACTGCTTTCCCCCCCTGCAGTGATCTGCAGATCCACCGGAACACCTGAATGATAATTCTGTGATTTGCAAAGACACCATAACTCGTTTGGTTTTTCACGCTTGCAGAATTTTGGCAACAGAAATGAGACAATCTGTTTGATTTCCTGGGTGAGAGAAATAAACAATGCTGTTTTAACATACTACACAGTCTGTCACTTTTGCATTTGATAGTGCCATTCACATTGTACCTTAGGCCAGCTGCGGGTGCATAATCATGACTGGAGCAGATATTTTAAAAACTGGATTTTGATGATTGGTTATTCTGAATTACAGCAATCTAAGGACAGGGAAAGAAATATTTCAGACTGACAACTAACACCATCATGAGTAGCAAAGTTTAGTACCGCATTTGAGTCTCTTAGACTGGTTGATTAAAACAGGATACCAAAAGGATTAATCGTTAAGGCTCCTAAAATAAAGTTGTGTATGATTCATGGAAGGGTAGAAACTTCACCATCTAGTGGCTGCCAGTCAGGTCAAAGGTACCCTGTTAGCAGGGTTCAATCACTGACCAAGCAAGTGCAGACAGAACACGTTTTAATTTTAGGCTCTTGAGACTGTATACTTAATTGATGGTTGCAGTTAACAGGAACTGGATCAAACAAATCTCCGCATGCAATCTAATCTCCTCAGACTCTGGCAAGTATAGCTCCTGGTCTGAAGTCTGTTCACTTTAGCCCATCACTTGCTTTGTGCGCACTTGGTGTCTCTGTTCAGATATTCAGGAAATAGGAACTGAGGATGAAAGTACGTTTTAGAAAAGTGTGTTTTTCTTGTAACCAAATGAGGGTTAGTACACCTAAACAAATAAAGCATAGTTTGAACATATTGCTCTGGTTTTATTGTAAGTAATAATAATTCTGTGGGTTCTGCCTAATCCTTGTAGGATCTGCCTAAGCCTTGCAGGCTCTGATAGTTTTTTTATTTCTCAGGATACAGATAGTTCCACTTAGTGAAATACACTGTGAAAGCACTCTATATTTTAGGATATTTGTGAAATCTTGAAGCTTGCTAGCCTGAACAGAGTTCTGTAATTCTGGGGAGAATGCAAAAGCAAGCAGTGCTTCCTCTGTCTGTCTTTTATCTACCACAGCTGCCTTCATCTGCTGTGCAACTGAAGGGTGCAAATAGCTTCATAGAAACAATAGTTAAATTTGGTTTAGGGTACAAAGATAAATGGGCACTGAATGCTTGTGGAAGTGCAGAAAAAGGTTGGTTTGTGCTGTGAAGATACAGGTAAGGATCCCATAGCTTCAGGTAGTTAGTTGGACCAAATCTCTGATTTCTTAAAGATGTTACAGTGTTAATACTTTCACTATACAGCTCTGGCAAGTGCAGTAGCGCTAGATAACTCATATCTAATGGAAACAGCTATGGACGCATGTCAGAATTATTAGTGTTGAGTCAAGTTAATTTGATTTGTTCATTTAACAAATTGAATTGTTTCAGCTAATTATATAGCGTGGCATAAATGCAATGAGGGATGTTCAGAGAAGAAAACTATTCCTTTTTTCCTCCACTAAATTAATGAAACTATAAGGGAAATATACACTCAGAGTATGCAAACAATGTCCAGCTTCACATGCTGAATTTTGCAACCTCCATTATGGCGTGACTCTTCCTGAGCTTCTTGTTGGACTGACCGATGCAGTATCCTCCTCGTAGCCCCAGACTACTCTCTGGAGAAGCCTATTTTAACTGTTCTTCTCCACTACTACATGAGTAGCCTGCCTTTCTCTGTTAGATGGGGACATCTCAGCTAGGTGCATAAGATTGTGTCCCTGCCTCCTGTAACTCTGATGAAGAAATGGACAAAATGAAGGACTGTTCAAAATTCTAGTACCTTTTCAACTTCTTGGACTATTGCCTTTTCTAAGTGGGAATGATGGTGGCTTAAGAGGTTAGGGATATTAAAGTTTACTGATAATAATTACAGAAATATGTAAAATTCAATTTTTGGTGGTTACATAGAAAAAATACTCTGTGTGAAATCAGCCTGACTCCCCCTTCTCCTTTGCAGTGTATCCTTTTATAGATTATAGCAGTTTTACTCTGTTCTAATTTTCATTTGTTGTTCTTTTTTTTCTTGAACATTTTGAGAGTGAAGCTGGCAATGTATATAGCAAACAAGTCTTATTTACATGTTTTCATGATTTTTAAAATCTAGACTCTTCAAAATTGCATTCAGCACTGATTACTTTAGAAAGCTTGCAGAAGAATGCTCTGATGCTTCTGGGTTAACCAGTGTTACTTAGTCTCACTTTCTATTCCTTATGAAACAACACTTTCATGACATAAAAGTAGCAAAGCAACAGGCAGAGTTCAGACCCCTGTTGTGCTTGGTAGGGTACAAATATGCTTGGAAAACTTGAAAGAAAAATTTGAAGCAAAATGCGAGAGAGGTATCTTTGTCCATATCTTTGTATAATGATGCTTTAACATAGATTGGAATGCTGAAGTAGAAAGTCTTGATCTGTATAGCTGTGGTTGACCTCTTCCCAATTTTGTGTCCAAGTTGTAGTCTCCTGTCAACCTCACTCCATATGTATTGGTGCATACTTTGGTTCTACTTGGACATGTGTTGAATGGTTTCCTTAGCAAGAGAGTTTGAATATAGACATGACATGGTTGCCAGAGGTAGCGTACTGCAGCTTTTAAGGTTACGAGTGCTCTATTTGCATGGAAAAGCATGAGGCTGTGCAAAGATGCGTATGTCAGGTCTAAATGTGTTAACTTGAGGGCAAAACGCAGTAGAGTTGGGCAGTGTCGTGCCTGAACTGGATGAGCACAGCCTGATTTTTTGTGTGTCCAGCAGGACTAGGGCAGTGATTGTTCCCCTGTACTCGGCACTGGTGAGGCCGCACCTCCAGTACCGTGTTCAGTTTTGGGCCCCTCACTACAGGAAAGACATGGAGGTGCTGGAGCGTGTCCAGAGAAGGGCAACGAAGCTGGTGAGGGGCCTGGAGCACAAGCCTTAGGAGAAGTGGCTGAGGGAACTGGGGTTGTTTTGTCTGGAGAAGAGGAGGCTGAAGGGAGACCTGATCGCTCTCTACAACTGCCTGAAGGGAGGTTGTAGTGAGGTGGGTGCTGCTCCCAAGTAACAACTGATAGGATGAGAGAAAACCTCCCCAAGTTGTGCCAGGGAAGGCTTAGATTGGATATTAGGAAACATTTCTTCACCAAAAGGGCTGTCAAGCATTGAAACAGGCTGCCCAGGGAAGTGGTTGAGTCACCATCCCTGGGCGTATTTTAAAAGACGTATAGACTTGGTGCTTGGGGACTTGGTTTAGTGGTGGACTTGGAAGTGTTAGGTTAAGAGTTGGACTTGATGATCTTAAAGGTCTTTTCCAACCTAAATGATTCTATGATAATGAGTATGTAGGGAGCCATATTCATGCTCAGTGTGGACAAACTCAGAAGCTAATTCCACCGAATCAGGTGAAGAGTCTGCCTTCTTGCTAAGCTGTGTCTGTTTCATTGTTTCCATATCCTCTCAATCTCATTTTCCTTTTTTTTTTTTTTTTTTAAATCTGTGTATTGGTTGCACCCCATCTGTTCTGTATTTTGTAAGCCTCATGGGCAGGTGCTTTCTTCTCTTCATGTTTCTGCAGTGCCTGGCAGGGGTGCAGGTTCTACCGAACTGTAGTAAGTACAAGACTAACCTGGATCTTCTGAATCTCTTAATCCAAAGCATTAGATGTAATACCACCAAATGTATGGTCAATTGTATGTGTAAGCTTTACTATTAAAATAATTGCGTGTGTCGTAAATTATAAATCATGTCGCAGTAAGAAGTGGGAATTGCTTTGGTCCTAGGCAGCAAGGTCAGGTTCCAGCACATCTCTGACTGGAAATAGCTGAGCACTGCAGAATGGATTCACGGGCTCAACTCTCGCTGGACTTGAGAGAAAACTTGTGGTCACCCTAATCTATGTTTCATGTCTGTGGCTTTAAATTATGATGCAATAACCTGTTCTCTGTTGAAGTGTGTTTCATTTCACAAGGAAAATCTTAAAACATTAATTACTAAAAAAGCCTCATGGTTTCCTCTTGCTACTGTAGTACAAGTGTAAACCTTCAGTACTTTGTCACTTACGGCAGAAGTTGAAAAGAGACTGTTCACAAAATCACAGAGTAGTTGAGGTAGGAAGGGACCTCTGAAGTTCATCTAGTTTAACCCCTACTGCTCAAAGCAGCATCAGCTAGAGCAAGTTACTCAGGACTGTGTCCGGATGGTTTTTGAATATCCCCAAGGACAGAGACCCCACGACCTCTCTTGGCATCCTGTTCCAGTGTTTGACCACTCTCATAGTACCAGTTTCTTCTGTGCAACTGCACACAGACCTCTGAATTCCTCCTGTTTGCTCCCCTGGCTGCATGCATTAGTGTATAGGCACTTCAGAGGCGCCTAGTCACGATGGTTTCCCAGGAAAGGTATGAGCCCATGACACTTCCCTGTAGGTGTACACTCATTTATGTGCCTACACTTGATGTGGTCACCCTTCAGCCCTCTGCTGATCACAAGGTCTCTCTGGCTATATCACCCTGCACCCTTTGCTCCACCGCTTCCTCCCCATCATCACTACTTGAACGCTCTACTCACCAGGTTGGCCAGCCTGTTGGCAGGGACACTTTTGCCCCATTTTTCAGTCTTATTCAAGGCAACTTGAGACCAGTGGAGCCACGTGCAAAAGCATATAGGACTTAGATGCAACAATACCGATAAAACAGGATGATGAAGAATGTTTGTATGAAGATCGGTGATGGGAGCAGGCAAGGTGAAAAGGCAGCAAATAGGGAAATAGCCCCCTCTCCATTGAGAAAATAATTTAACAAAAAGGGGAATATGAAACAGTTGAATGCTTCTGAAATTTATTTAATTTTTAAAATTTTCAATGAGAAATACCTGTATTTTAAAGATCTCAACTGTCTGCTGTTGACAGAATTTGGCTGAACTTGTGTGTGTGTAGACCACACATATGCATACATAGATGGCCAAAGAAAGTACTTCTTAGTGAATAAAAATTGATTGACTCTACTTAAAAAAGGAAAGAATCCACAATATGTATGACCCACCCTGTGTATGATCATCAGACTGGAACGTTTATACAGCATTTCTCCCACAGCATTTTAAAATGATGAACAACAAATATAGAGTCAAATTCTGTCTTGTGTCCCTGCAGTGGGCAGCTTATTACAGGCTGTGTTTTAATAGTCTTTCTTGCACCCATGTGTCAGATTAAATGGTAGAAATGCCAACTGGATGATAATGTAGTATCATTTCTGGAAGTATTGGCTTTTAAAGTTAATCTTCAATGGGATGCTTTACTGTAGGCATGTGCATACATTAGATAACCTTGGCATGCAGAGAGTATTTTAAGACCCACGTAATTTTGAAACATCCTTTAATATTCAGTGAAGGTCATGATACATTCCATGCACATAAGATCAGAAACAGACCTTCCAGTCTTATTTTACTTCTCAGGATAGATACCAAATTGGGAGTCCACAGTGATGTATTCTGTTTTTCTGTAGGACAATTAAAGTGGCACAAAAAGCTTTTCCATGCTGTTCCACTGGCATTTCTGGGATCTTGAAGTGTGAGGTCAGAAAATTCACTTTAGTAACTAAACTCCACCATCTGATGCTACCAGTACTGTCCAGAATCAACCTGTTAAAGCACAGGCAATACCATCTGTAACTACTTCTGTTATCACTTTCTGTTTATCCACTGATGATACAAAGAAAATGAACAGCTGCTTCCTTAAGCTTTACGTTTAATCAACATCATTTTATATCCACAAAATAAAAGACTAACCCTTTTTATTTCAGAGGTTTTGTAATAAACAACATGCTTACAGATTTTTACATTGAGTTAGCTGCTGCTTAGAAGAAGGAAGAAGCGCATGTAAGATTAGATTCAAAACAATTCTGTGAAATCTATCTGGCCCCTTTATGCAACAACCTGCTACCCAGGGGAGAGGAGAAAAGCAAATCCTGGCCTTGATGTCAAAACAATGTAAACTACTTTTTGTATGTTGACGTGTGTAACAAGTGAGGCATGAAAACAAAAGCGCAGTGCCCTGAGTAGTGGCAGTGAATATTTTATCTTACCAACAAAAAGCAACAAGAGACTAAATCCTTAAAGCATATGCCGTGCTGAGAGTGCGCTCTCATTGTGACAGTAATGGTGTTTGCAATCCCAGCTGCACTCAAGCTGTGCTGTAAAAGCACCCATTTCTCAGAACGCATGTTGCTCCCTCTTACCCTTTACTGGCCCTTAGCCAGATGAAGAAGCTTTTCTCTGCTGTTCATGTTGCCCCATATAAACGGATGTTTAAACAATTTTTTTGCCCAAAGTGAAATTGGAGAGATTTTGGCATCGTTAGTTTTTCTGAAATGTTCACAGTGCCGAGAAGTATCTTTAGGTGACTTTAGAGTTTTTGTATGTAAACTAGCCTTTCTCTGACTTTTTACAAATATCCAACATAATGCATTTCTAAAATTTAGTGCCTGGATCCTCACAGAAATGTTGAAGCAGGAGTACCATTGCTTCTGTTGTGACTTGGTTCTTTGAGTGTGGTTGGTAAGAATATTTAGAGGGTGACTCATGGCTGGGAGTAGCAAGTATTCGCCACTTTCTGTTGGAGATTGTTTTGACTAAGTCTAATGAGTTAGTGAGTTGATTATGGATAAAGGAAGATGCTGCTCTGGGAATGTGTTTGAATGTGTGTGCTTTCCCATTTTTCCTGGCACCCACTTGTTCTGTGTTCCCTCCAGGTTGAGGCATGAAATTCAAAGGAAATTGGAGAATGTTGCTTATAAATTATGGAGTCACTGCCTCGTGGTTACTGACCTGTCATCAATAACATCAGCCTATCCTTCACAACTCAGCTTTTTCTCCTGTCTTTTGTCAACTCATAAAGTTTCTACATCCCCTGCTTAAGATTGTTCCCAATCGCTGCATCCATTTTCAGTCCAGGTCTCTTGTGTGGAGTCCCACCAGTCCTACGCTGATTTCTTGTTTCCTACTTCATATTTGAGCAATTCAGGAAGTTTTGGGTGATTCATTAATAGGATTACATAGTAGCATTTCAAGACATCCTAGTACCGCTTTGGAGAGACGGCTTTGGAGAACCTGGGTGGAGAGATCTAGAGAAAGTGAGGAAGCAATGTGGCAGGTGAAAAAATGTGTTCAGGAGATCTGTGGATTGTGGTGTCATAAAGGAGGGGTTAGCAAAAGGCACAAACTAAATCCTGGAATTACACAGAATGTGCATAATTCCTGCTAAATATGAACGGTTGGGTTCTGCGTTATTCAGAAGTAAGAGCACCAAGCGGGTCGCTTCCAGCTCTGCTTCATTCTTGGGTTCGGTCTCCCATTTCAGAGCTGCTGCCAGGCTGCTGGGCACCCTGTCCACCTCCCGCAGGCAAAACCCCAGCAGAGCCCCCAGCAGCTCCGGGGTCCCAGGTGAGCTCTGGTCTCTGCTCAGACCCAGGATGCACACCTCCCTGCAGGAGATGTCACTAGCCTGGACAGCAGGCACCCCAGCATGAGAACTAAAGCTTTTCTGCCTTTTAGAAGGGGGGCTGTTCAGGTAGATACACCCACTATAGCTTTAACCCGGTTAGTTGGGGTACTAGTGGCAAGTGAATCTAGGTAGCACACATTTTGTGCTCAAGCACCCAAACCTGATTGGGTGCTGGCTGCAGGCTGGATTCTCAGCTCCCACATCTTCATTGCTGTTGGTACCTAAGCTTGGTGAATTTACATTGGGAATTACCAGCATTTCTGTAATCACATTTCTGACTGTATTGTAGGTATCCATTTTATCCTCACACTATAGGCACTCTGTAATAGAAACATTATGTAGATGGGCCAAAATAATTAAAAAAAACATTTGCAACCAAGTTTATTAAGTTGCTAAAATGTAAATTGACATTTATCCAAAAGACCCACTTCTCCCTTCCAGTATCTATTGATGTCCAGGATATAGCTCGAACCTCTAGAAAGGAAATTTCTGAAAATGGTAATACACTGGTTTTGTTTCCATTCATTCACTGACTAAACCCTCTAGAAGTATCAACATGGCTTCTGACCTTATTGCAGTTTAAGTTCTTTCCCCAAGCGACTATCAAGCAAAGATAGTCCTAAAATATTAGGGGAAAAAATAATACCATGGCAAAAAGTTTCTTGGCATTGAGAGGACAGGATTGTTTTTCATCGAGCAATGCCCTAATTTTATTGTAATTTTAAAATTCTGTTTTACAGATTGACTCTCCAGTCAAACTCCAGATGCGTGCGTTTGAGTAGCCTCAACCTCCCTATGGACTCAACAAATGTATCACGAAATGGCATTGCTCACTGGGAATGCAGATCCTGAGTTCAGCTCCTACTCCTTCAATAACTTGGAAAACCTGTGTGAAGTGCAAACTGAGAAGGGATTCTTCTACAAAAAGGCCAAACTTCTGCACCCTGGGGAAGACTTGTGCTGCTTAGCCCACCTGGATGACCGGACCAGGTTTGTGATCATCAACGTAGGTGGTATTAAATACAAAGTTCCATGGACCACCTTGGAGAACTGCCCCTTGACCAGGCTTGGGAAGCTAAAATCTTGCAACAATTACGATGAGATCATGAACATCTGCGATGATTATGATGTTAGCTGCAATGAATATTTTTTTGACCGTAATCCTAGTGCCTTCAGGACGATCATGACTTTCCTGACAGCTGGGAAGCTGAGGCTTCTCAGGGAGATGTGCGCTCTTTCTTTTCAGGAGGAGCTTGTCTACTGGGGGATAGAAGAGGACCACCTGGAGTGGTGCTGTAAAAAGAGATTGCGACAGAAAGAGGAGGAGGCAGCTGAGGCCAGGCTGTATGAAGGGGAGATGGTATTTAGTGAAACTACGCAATGTGCCTTCCAGGACAATAGCCGATTGAGTTTGTGCATGCGAAAGCTCAGGGATATGGTGGAGAACCCCCACTCAGGGATCCCAGGAAAGATCTTTGCTTGTATTTCAGTCTCTTTTGTTGCCATCACTGCAGTCAGCCTCTGCATCAGCACCATGCCAGATGTCAGAGAAGAAGAAGATCGGGTGAGTGCAGCTTTTCTCAGAGTAAAGCATGTTTTGCATTGTTGCCTATTCAGGGAAGGTGATGGGCAAAGTCACTCCAGCAATCAGGCAGGTATTGCATTCAGTTTTTATGATGTGGAGGGCTGGCAGGGTAGAGCACAGAAAGAATTATGTCACTTATTATTGAGGGAAGATTGGGCCAAAGTCTGCCTTGCCAGCATAACTTTGCCAGTTCACACCAGCAGGCAGCTTTACCCAGCAGATTTGTTTTCTGCCATCTCTAACCAGATGACAAATGAGCTATTGTGGGTATAAAAATCAGCTTTGCTTGAGGCTTAATGTTTTGAAGTTAGGTTACGAGCTAAGAGATCAGTTTTCCTTAAAGGTACTTTAACATACCACTTTGAATGAACTGTCAGTACCCCACTGTTAAAACCACATCGAAAATATTTTGATGCTATAGGTGAGGTAAAGGGCAGGGCAGCTGAGGCAGCAATTTAACAGCAGAAACAAAGCAAATGTCCCAATTTTCAGATATGCTTAGTATTCTCAAGTGGAAGCTGTGGATGCTTCATGCCCTTGAAAATCAAGTCTTATGGATATTATGTTTATTCTTTAGTTCAACAAATTTCCTAAGGGTTTAGTCCCTTATTTGTGCAAGTAGTTCGCTTTCCTAGGATTAGCTGTATGTAGGCCAGTGAGAGCTCATCTGAAGATCGATAGAGGAGGGCATTCACATTTTCATTAAATATGTGCTGAAATGCAATCTAAGGGGTTTGGGAGGTGGGGGCTTTTCGAAGAGTTCATGGCCTCTTTAGTTTTACTCATATCCGAGCTTGACACTAAACGTTTGGGCTTATTTCCCCGCCTCATGGTCATTAAAGGTAACTGTGAACTTCAGCTACAGTACTTCACCCCGTCGAGTTCTGCCTCTCAGCTAAAGGCTGAGCTGTCCTGAAAGCAGAACCCTTCTCGTGTGCCGTCGCCCGAGCGCCGAATGGCTCATCACTCGCTGCCACTGGCAGAAAAGAGTGGTCGTTACCTGACAGGAGGCATTTACCGCTTTGTAGCATTGAAGGTAAAAAGCATTCTGATGGAAAATGGGTCCGGTGACTCCAGAGAGACCCCTGCATTTGACTGAGTACCTCGTGTGCAGTTAAACCCACCCTTCGCTTGCAAGGTATGCTCAGGCTAGGTATCAGCTGAGTTGTTTCATGTGGAATTAGGCTCATTCAGTAGCAGGCAGGAAAAAAGAACATTTGGTATGTTGTTTGATATTGGATTTATTATGAGGTCTTTGTTTTAAAGGCTTTTTATGATCTATAATTTGAGGATAGTAGTACTGGGTACTAGTTAAAAACTATATTGTCCTAATAACTTTTTAAAATGATCATTTCCAAAACATGTGCCTTTTACTGTAATTAACTGACAGTGCTCCAGTGTGCTGGAATTTTAAGCACAAGCGATATTTTACTGTTGAAAACTGGGATGTATTTAGTGTTCAGATGTTCCTGGATTTAAGTGAGAGCTGAACAGTTGCTTTCAGAATTACCAGAGTTTAGGCACCTTGTATTTTTACTAATCTGAACATAAATAGGGACTCATAATAATAGGCTAATAATACTGGTTGGGTGGAGCAGGGTAATAGTGAGGGTAGAGCAAGCATATGAGAGAAGCCTGGATTTCTTGGTAAACTGGGGCCATTAAAAGGAGCACATTTTCATAGCCAAATGCAAAATTGCACAATAAAGATGAATGCAGACTTGCTCTTGCAAAAGCAGAGCCTGATTCCCCAAATGAGACTAAATAGGATTTAGGGTACAAGCAACTGAAAGTAATTGCAGTATTGCAGCCTAAAGTCAGAAGGATTAATGTGATCCTTGAATATCTAAGCTGGCGAGTAGTGATTAGAAGCTGAAAGATGATTTTGTGCTTGTATGCGGCATCGGTGAGACTGACACTGGAATACTGCAGTCAGTTCTCACATTCATATTTTTAAATGGTGTTTTGAAAAATTTGAGAGGGTGAAAAAAACTATAAATATTAGACACCTGGAGAAAAGGCCATACAATAAGCAACTTGAACATTTCAGTTTGTTTAGATTATTGAAAGGAAGGTGAGTGGATTAAGCAAATAAGTGGGTTTTATGGGGGGAGGAGAACTGTATCATCTAAAAGACCTTTAAATTAAGCAGGGAGAGGATGCATGGTTAAAAGCTGAATCCTGGTAAATTCATATGAGAAACTAGGTGCCAATATTTAATACCACAGTGATTAAATATTGGGGCAGACTAGGAAGAGAATTAGTGGATTTTGTATTTTTTGATGTATTCAGTTGAAAGCTCACTGCCCTTCTGGAAGGTAGCCTTCAGCTAAACACACTCTATTTCAGTCAAAAGTAAATTACTGATTTCAATTCAAGTTCCAAAGGTGAAATGCTTGCAATACAGAGGAGATCAGAATAAATGATTTGGTGTTTTTCTGTACCCTTCAATTCTAAAAGCACAGAGCTCCTGCAAATAGGCTTTCTTCTGCCCTTTACACAGGGAAGGTCTGTGGACAGAGTGGAAATGGTTATTTTGTTTGAGACAAAGGTGGTTCTCTAGCACAGGGTACAGGTGAAGGATCACTTCTTACATAGCTTATTTCATCCCTAAAGTTCTTTGCCTGCTATTGAATCAGTGCAGGTCAACACTCATAATTGAGCTGTAATTAGTCATGCCAGGAGTCGTACACAGTGTCTGATTTTGGTCCTGCACAAATGGATGTAAATACCCATGTAGATCTTTTCAGCCTTGGTAAGGCTGGGCCAAGGAGTCAGGCACCTGCCCACATGGAATTGCTTGTAGGATCAGAGACCTAGGCTGCAAACGCCTTGCCTGTCATTTGTACATGGCTTAGCAAGCTGATGCAGCTCATCAAATAACAGGTGTGGAGAGAAGAGAGCTCATGTGAATTCAAAGTCATGTTAATCATCCTGAGCTGTATCCCTAGGACCTAGTTTAAAATTCGTGCCCAGGGATAGCTCTTTGGTCTGGTGGTGCAGTCTCCTAACAAGCAGAAAATGTATGTGCATCCCTCCTGGCTAAGGAACAAATAAACAGCGAATATTATTTCAAGGACGCACCGTACTCGGTGCGTACATTTTCCAGGCTCACTGGCTGGCACTACTGTTGTTACGGTTCCATGTCAGAGCTATCGTAGATACTCTGGCTAACAAGCAGTGGTCTTTTCCTTGAGCTGGCGTTTTCCAGAAAACGAAAGCTTTTTGTGCTACCTATCTGTCCTGTTATTGCTTCAGGGAAAGGGAGAGGAACCAGCCATGAAAAAAACCATGCTGGAGAGCAATTTTTTGTACCCAGGTCCTTTAATGTCATGTGAATGGACCAGCCGTTACACCCAGTGATGTCTGGCAGAGGTGTAAGTGTGGGACCTTGAAAGTTAGAAGTACTCACCAAGTGTGTGAGGACATTACTTTAGGTGCCTGCCTATCTCTTTTAAAATACAGAAGATGAATCGATCATACAATTTTGGTAACTTGATTAACTGCTCCAGATGTTCTTGATGACAGTGGCGATCCCTAGTGGTTTAGCAAGAGTGGGAAGGATTGTGTTCCCGTGTACCATAGCTGTCTTGTTCTTACTAATGGTCACCCTGATTCATCTTGAGCGTTGCTCTTTTTTGGAAGTATTATGGTGTATTTCAGATGCTGCACAATTATCAATCAAGCTAACAGAATCAGATCCTAAACTACTTCTTACTTACCAAACTAGGACATATATTTTATTTTGTCAATTTTTTTTCTCATTTAGCTTTTATTTACTGCTTAAATTAAATAAAACCCACCAATCCAGTAATGTGCATAATAGCTGCTTCTGGAAATTTCAGGAAAGGGACACTTCAGATGTATAAAGAAAACAAACCTGTGAAGAGAGTCAGGTTCTTCCATGTAAAGTAACAAAGCAATAATTGATTTTTAATTTCAGAATTTTCAGAATGGGAGATTTCTATGCAAAATGTAGATTTAATGGTGAAAAGTCCCTTCTTAAGGCAAAATACTGCTGAGACAAAAATCATAGCAGGAGCCCTCAGGCACTGAGTTCTTCCAAGGCCACCACAAAAATGATCTCCAGGACATAAAAATAGCCAGAGGCATAGAGTATCCTTAAGGCATTTTAGGCATATGATGCCTTTAAGTGGGCTTCTCAACTCTTTAAACAAATGGCAGGGATCAAGTGACTCAAGAAAAGCAGCTAATACATCACAGGAGTCTTAAACCAGTTGGAGATGCATTACAGCAAAAGCTTTAACAACACAGTAAGAGCTGAACAGCCAAAAGACATTGAAAGATTCAACTGAAAGCCAGATGGTCATCATACGAGACTCTTCATTTTTTTCTTGGTGAAAACAGAAATGTCAGCCATTTCTATCTGAAGAAAGCTTCTTTCTTTTGTTAGACGGTCTTCCTCATCACAGAAGAAAGGTGGTGAACTCAGAGATTAACATCAAGCATTTTGTCCTGATTCACAAAAGCATTTATAGGCCTGAGTCCCACTGAGCTCAATCATTTGTAGTACCACAGTGTAAAACAGGAGAAGAAGATCAGAGAGTACTTCCTTCTTCACCGTGCTTTCTAACGTACCGGGAAAAGCTAGTCTAATTAAAGATGCTGTGATAGGAAGTTACAGTTCAATAACCTTCAGCTGAAGAACATTACGACAAAGAGAGAGAGACTTATAAATAATGAAGTTAATAATAGCTCATAAAGAAGCCTGAAACTATTTAACCTTCTAAGCTTAATTTACACACTGTGCTTCAACTTTCATTTTGGTGAGGGTGGGGAATAGATAAATTGCGAATGTGCATTTTAAACAATCTTGTGACTAAAGATTTCATTTCACAAAGGTACACACAAAATTTCAGACAAGGTTAAGAGCGGCTTGTATAATGATTCTCAACAGCTTTTCATAGACAAGCTGTTGATGCAGGGGCTGGATGAGCAGTGAGGTTGGTTGAAAACTGGCTGAATGGCCATGACACAAAGTCTAGGTGGAGGCCGGTAACTTGAGGTGTACCCCAGGGGTCCGTGCTGGGTCCAGTCCTGTTCAACATCATCATTAGTGATCCGGAGGATGGAGCAGAGCACACCCTCAGCAAGTTTGCTGATGACACAAGCTTTAGATGAGCGAGTGACAGACCAGAGAGTTGTGCTGCCATCCCAAACGACCTCAACAGGCTAGAGAAATGGGCTGGCAGGAACCTCAGGAAGTTCGGCAAAGAGAAATGCGGAGTCTTGCACCTGGTAAGGAACAATCCCACACACCAGTATATGCCCGGGGCCACCCAGCTGGAAAGGAGCTTGGCAGAAAAGGGGGTCCTGGTAGACACCAAGTTTACCATGAGCCAGCAACGTGCCCTTGCGGTAGACAAGGCTACCAGTATCCTGGGCTCTGTTGGGTAATGTATTGCCAGCAGGTCGAGGGAGGTGATCCTTCCCCTCTGTTTGGCACTGCTGAGGTCGCAGCCGGAGTCCTGCGTCCAGTTCTGGGCTCCCCAGTACAAGAGTGATATGGGCATACTGGAGAAGGTCCAACAGAGGGCCAGGAAGGTGACGGACTGGAGCATCTCACATATGAGGAAAGTCTGAGAGAGCCGGGACTGTTCATCCTGGAGAAGACAAGGCTCAGGGGTGATATTATCAATGTCTGTAAATACCTGCAGGGAGGGTGCAAAGAGAACGGAGCCAGGCTCTTTCCAGTGATGCCCAGTGACAGGACCGGAGGCCATGGGCACAAACTGGAACACAGGAGGCTCCCTCTGAATATCAGGAAACACTCTTTCACTGTGAGGGTGGCTGAGCACAGGCACAGGTTGCCCAGGGTGGTCGTGGTGTCTCCATCCTTGCGGATACTCAAAAGCTGTCTGGACACGGTCGTGGGCAACCAGGTGGCCCTGTTTGAGCGGGTGGAGGGGGCTGGACCAGATGACCTCCCGTCCAACCTCAACCATTCTCTGATTCTGTGGTTATAACTATTGATTTGTTTAGGTTTGTAACCTAAATAGGTAGCTAAATAGGAAGAAATACAAGTATTCAGGGCCTCAGTGTGTCAGAAATGCCAGACATTTTGTTGAATGAATAATATCATCTTGTCTCAAAACTCTTGCAGGGGAAAACTGTCATTTTTACACTAAATCATTTACTTATTTAAGCAAAAAGTAATGTAAAGGAGTGAAACAGTTGTTATTGTTGGTGCTTTCTATCCTAAGATAGCACTCTGCTTGGGACTCTAGAATGAAGCTTTTCATTACTGGAGAGCTCATTTTTAGCACTTTCTCTCTTTTGTGACTGTTCAGCTGTTTTTCTGCATATGATACTGAGACCTTCTTGATTTTAACTTAGAGCCACATGTTTATGTGATGCACAGGTGGTCTGTTTTCATGAATGAAAGTCTTAAAATTGCAGCTTGTGTTTTCCCTTTCTTTGTGGAATAAACTGTTCTAGAAATTACAACGCGATCAACATAAAACATGTATTTAAAAAAATCTCCCTGCTGGTACTAGAGATAACTATTTATAGTATTAGGCACCGAGGGTGACTTTTTATAAAAAGAATCTTGGGGAATTGGACTAACTAATTTCCCTGGGGATCATCTGAGAATTCGTTATACCATTCCCTCAGCTCTGCTGTTAAATGCAAAAACCATGAGCTGTACCAGTATCACCGGTTATGGCCTCTGAAGTGATCTACTGATGTACTCATCCCCTAGGTTGCTGGTTTGCATTTTGTGTTTGCTCTGGGCAGTTCAGGCCACAGCTGGCTGGAGGCCAGGGAAGGACCAAATGACTCAGTAACAATTGTCACCTATCTTTTCTACAACATTGTGCACAAGGAAGTTCCTGTAGGCACGTGAGATTCATATTCACTTTCCCATTCACGTGCCCTTGGTTAAGGGATGTAGGACTTGCACCACTGCAGAGCGGTTATTTTAACTAAAAGTAAGGTGTTTCTTATTTTTTTCTTTCATAAGCTTAAAGTAGGTTTTCTGCTCAGATGGTACATAAATCAAAATGGTAACACAGTCCAAATTACAAGCTTTGAGAGCATCCTTTGCCCACAGCTTTAGTCATCAGCAATAAGCAAAAGTTTGCTTCGTTATTTATGTGCTCAATCTGCCTCATGTAATTTCATTGCCTGTTCTGCGTAGTCCTGCACTTAGATTGTGAATGCTTTGGGACAGAAGTTTTTAAACATAATGTCTGTGACCATCATCATAACAGAAATAAAAATTACATCTATACTGCTGTTCAGGTATATGTGCACATTCCTCATGCCTCGGGCTGTGAGCTAGGTTTCTAAGCAAGGACATTTTTTTCTTTTCGTAAGTGAGACCAACCTAGTTCATGCAAGATGCAATTACTGGTATGATACCCTTAGAGTCCAAAACTGAGGAGTATCTGCAAAGTTCTGCAGTGCAAGTCTGAGTCATCATAGTGTGGTCTCCCAGCTCCTATCTGATGGTCAGAGAAATTTGCTGTGCATGTTGCCTTTCAGACAGCTCAGGTTTGTCTGAAAGCAGTTGAAAGTGATGAGGTTTGAGAGATAAAAGTGACATTGTTTCTGTGGGTCACACAGCTTTAAAATCAAGGAGTTGAGAACCTCTGCACTGCTCAATCTAAACCTTAAATGTTGAGTTGTGTGGGGGTTTTGGGTAGTGTGCATCTTTTATCTGACTCCCATGGAATTTGCAAATATAAAACTAATGGCAAAATGTTCTTTGCAAATACCAAGAAGTGATGATCGTGTTGTTTGATCATTTTTCTGGGAAGTGTGCTTGTCTGTGAACCATCTGAATGATACAGTTCTTAATGTAAAAGAAATAGATGTATTATATATACCTGTCTTTCCTTTGCGGAGCTGAATCTATATCTTTCTTTTACTGGTCGTCCAAATCCAGCTGTTAGCATTAGAGCATATCTCGGTATCAGTTTATTTTACTGAGTTCAGGATTGTTGTATTCACACACTAGGGGAATACATTTGGTGCTGTGAGTGCTCAGCATCGTGATTGCACAACACAGTGCCCACTGCATCCGCTCTGCCCACCACTGCCCAGGACTCCAGTGGCCTGGAAACCCCCTGGTCAAATAGCACACTGTGTGCCAGCTTTGCTACCTCTTTTCAGAGATGGTCCTTGCCCTTTGCAAGGCTACCTGAAGCTGCTAATTAATAGAAAATGTTTGAAGGAGCAATTGGTTATTCTTGACATGGGTGGTGTGGACAGGGTGCTGGATAACAACTAGTGGAGAGCTCTCGCCATTCCTTCTCCTTGGCTTGCTTGCTCCTCTTGGCGGGCGGAAAAATTTACTTTCTGCAGTCCTCCCTCTCCTGAAAAAAAAAAACAAAAACAGCTTTCCTGCTTGATTGAAGCTATTTAAACTTTAGCAGACATACCTAGTTGTTCTGTCGTGGCAGCTCCTTCAAGAGGAAAAAAAGGAAACATGGTCCCAGTAAGAAAATCTTTCTCTGTTGTATCAGGAGGGTTAGGAGGAATGTTGTGTTTTCTTCCACTAGAGTTGCCTTTAGATTGGGGGGTGGGGACACAGCACTGTGGAACAGGTTTGCACAGAGTCCCACAGTGAGCCTGCAGACCCTTGGCTCAGAATTCCCCATCTCGGCGAAATTACCGCCTGAGCTCTCACCAACTCTGGGTCTCACTGCAGCGTCTTTTCCCAAGTTGCTTTTCCCAAGTAAAGAGAGAAATCCTGATGGGACAAGGAGCTGCCCTGGAAGATTTTGAGGACAGTAGGTTACAATATAGACTTCGGGAACCAACTGAGACTCTGCAGTGTTTTAGGCTTAGAAGTAAAAAAACAGAGAGTATTTCTCTGCACTGTTAGCTTGGGGAGGACGCAAGAGTTGAGTAAGACAAAATTCCTGTTGACTTGTTAATAACTTTATGCTGTGCTAATGAACTCTTTCAGACTACAGGATGTCTTCTTATGAATAAATAGGAGGCTCAGGTCTTCTTTTAAATATTGTATAAATATGCCGCAATATAACATTAGCGATAAATAATGGAACAGCTAAGACTCTTCCATGAAAGCATTGGTAACTTTGTCATGTTGTTAACTGGTTTACATGTGGTGCAATGTGGCTCACCCCGCAAAATATGCTCCATATTTAATTTCTTTTAATATTTCTCTGGTTCCACCACCATAACTATCTATACCTACCAGTGGGTTTATTCTCCCAACTTCCAGGTAAATCATCCAGGGAGTCTCTGAAGCAATGTTGCTTGGCCTCCAGTCATGTTTGTAAAATTACTGTCACTACTCAGTATAGCCTGCTCTGTAATATCCTGAGGGTACAGCATCGCTTCTTTACTCCATAGATTGCTCCACTGCCTTTTGCAAGAGTGTTTGTGCTCCATGGTGTTATTGAGTACTGTTCTGAAAGAGAGAAATCTTTCATTTATTTGTAATAAAAATATCATCTGGAAATATCATCTCAGAGCTCCAGTATATGTTGCTATCAATACTGGAGGTTTGGAATGAAAGAAAGCAACCAGATTTACGTTTGGCTAGACCTCATATAGCTAGGCTGAGGTAATGAGCTGATTCATGTGTATAGCACTTACAAAAATTGCATTAAATCATTTAACATTATAAATGCTTACATTTTCGTTGCTTAAAATGTGGCGATTGAGATGAAATATGTAAGTTTTTGAAATTGGGGACTTTTTGCAGTGTGCATGGAGACATTTAGATTCAAGACAGATTAAGTTAGAGTGGTATACAAATGAAAAAAAAAAAGGTTAAAGCATTTTTTGCAGTAGGTTTTTAACAAAGACTTAAGAAAGGACCAGGAGAAAACTATAAGCTTGTTGGTTTTTCTAAAGGTAAGCATGATATTAGTTCCAAGTAGAACCATGAAAAAGATGGTACCAAGTATAATCGGCAACATTTTTGAGGACAACAGCATAATTAATTCTAGTCTATGTAGAACACCACTCATTAGTCAAACTTAGTATAATTTTTATGAGGTTACAAAGTTTTCTGAAAAAAAACCCAAACCTTCTGATGTAGGTACTTCTGTAAGATATTTGAATTAGTGCCACACAACATCCTTCCTTAATAAAAATGGCATTTTTCAAAAACTTACCTACCTTATTAAACGTTCAAAAAATTTCTCTTAGATTTTGAAGTAGCAGAAAACTAACATGAGAAATCATCATCTGGTGACAGTGTACGCAGAAAGGCATGCAAGTGTCTCTGATGTTGGCCCAGAGCTACTTAGGTGTTTTGCTGGTGGTTTGGGAGAAAATACAAAACAATTGCAAATGAAGTTTACAGGTAGCACAGAAATGACACACTAGTCAGGGATTGGAAGTATCTGGCACAGTTAGCTGAACTGATTTAAACATGGGGAGGTAACTGCGTATTCATCAGCAGAGAGTGCAACCTGTAAGTGTAGAGAGTGTGGAGAGCCCAGGACAAAAGACTCTTTGGGAAAGTGGGTACTCAGAAAGGATTTAGAGACCCTGGTGAACTACTGGCTGCACACAATTTCCCGTCTGACTAGTTAAGAGGCAGAGCACGAGGCTTGAGATACTGTGTCCAGACTGGTAACCATTAAGCAGGTAAGTGGAAGAAAAAAGTTAAAAGAATTATTTAAAATCTGAAAATTCTGCTTTATAGTGAGACAGTAGAAGAGTTTTTAGGGCAGTAAGCAGCAGAATAAGAGAATGTCTGTGGACAGCAGTGAACAATAACTGGAACCTGCAGCTAGACAAACTCATGCTCTAAATAAAGTGTATTACAGTGTGGGCAATTAACAATGGAAACCATTTATCTAAAGATGTACAAAAGTACATCTCATAGAGTTTTTGAATACATTCTGTCAGTCCTTCTAAATATTATGTCTCGGCTCTGTTGAAACGACGTGTGTGATCCATGAGCCACTTGGTGAGACCCTCTGCTCCGCAGAGGATTAGCTCCAGAGCCCCTTCTGGCCCTACGGCTCAGTGAGCGATTGCCATCCCGTCCCCGGCTCGCTCCTGCAGGAGCACTGTCGTCCCCCCCCCGTGCAGGAGGTGCCAGCGAGCATGCTGTACGTCTGGGGCTTCCTTGGCCCTCGTATCTATTTAGACCTGAAGTCATCAGTAAGATGAAATGAGCAGTGGCGGTTCATAATTGCGATTAAAGGCGAGGGCAGCCAGAAAACCTCAGAAGCCTGGAAGCTTTCTGAAGAGGACTGACGTGGCATGAGTCTGGCCCTGTGACGGCAGCATCCTGACCAAGGTATCCTGTCCAGCGCTGACTGCGTTCGCGGGGGGTGATACAGGGGCTGGGACATGTTACCGGTGGGGCTTAGTTCCAGTATTAGCTCCTGTTCAGACTTGAGCTTGTGGGTCACTCACGAGCAGGATGCCATTCACTGGCAGGGCCCTCGTACCCTCACCTTACCATGCAAGCACACACACACTCCTTTTCCCTCTGCTCCAGCTCGTTTTCTGAGCCTGGATACAATGAGGAAATACAGAGAGTAGCGTGAAGGTCCCAGCCATCCAATACATCCTGAGCCCTGTTGGAAACTCGGTACACGCTGTACTGGGTAGAGACGACGGCAGAAAAGAAATCACAGCACCCTCCTGAAGGTTCAAACACTGAGTGTCTGTGGGCAGAAGCTGTGGATATATTCTCCTGTTTCGTACGCAGTAGAAATATTGGCTAATTTAAGGTAAGTCATGCAGTTCGTATATTCTGCACTACTGTCACAGAAAACACTGTTATGTTGCCTTGAGCAGAAAGAATATGAGAGAGTGCGGGGTTTCGCAGTGGTCAGATCCACCTTGCAAAAATTCAGCCACTTTTTGCAAATGCAGGAGCACAGCTTACAGCATTTCAGTGCAAGGGCAATGCGGTAGCAGACTGCCAGCTGCGACTGAGCCACTACCAGCAGGAGAGCAAATCTGCCCACAGGCAACATAGGCAAATCCTTCTACTTGCTTTCAGATAATAGGATAAAGGGAAGGAGGAGGAGGAAAAAAAACAGGTTTGTAAAAAAATGAAAGAGGAGAAGAGTAAGCTGGACTCTGCCCTCCTTTTCTCCAAGAGAAAAAACAGACACCCCCAACTTTTATAGTAGGGTATGGGGTTGCAGGAACCAGTAAAACTAATGTGGGTCAGTAAAATAGAATCAGCAATGAGTGGGAGGCAGGAGGAGGAGAACAGCTTCTAAAACAGGGATTGAAAGAAGGGGGAAACTGGGGGAAATAAGAGGGGAAATACGCTTTTAAATGCTGTTAGGCGTCAGTTGTTCTTTTAAATACAATTAGTAAGAGATAGAGAAAACAAGGCTGAGATTCTTTTTTAGTATGAGACAAGCTTGAGGAGAAGAAGTAAAGGGGGCATTTGAGTTTAGGAAGACCACAGTTCTAGACACTGTCTATCTGCATCTATCTGTGAGCACAGCCAGGTACCACCACAGCATCATCTTTTCCCAGGGGTTGTGTAGGCGTGAAAGCGTTGGGAATGCCACTGCTTTGTAACACAGCCCTGTCTCTCTTGGGCTGGTCCTTTCAGAGGGAAGTGTTGGGTCTAGGTGTTGTCATTCCCTGGGAAAACTGTTTGAACTGCACATAAGTGCCCTTGGCGAGGACTCAGCCCCATTCTGCTTCTGCAGTGTTTTGATTTATGCTGCCACTTACGGGAGATATCCCCCATCTTTAATTTTGCAGTCCTGCCATGTTTATGAGAAGCAGGTGTGCTGTAAGTGCCAAGTGCCATTGCTCAAGTTTTTTCAAGCAAGAACCGAGTCTGTCTTATTTTCAGAGCACTAGGATAGAAAATACAAGCTAGGATTATTCTCCAGAAATCAGGAGATTTGCTAATTCACAAGGTAACTGGGCTTCTTCACGTAAAAGCTCAGGATCAAGCATTTGCTTAGGTTTGCAGAGAATGGATTTTTACAAAAAGCATTGTAGTTTCCAAGCCTGGGGGGATATGATGCCTCTGTCAGAGCTAGAAAGGAGAATGGGCTGAGGAGGAAGATTTCTAGTTCATGTGAAATCAGGGGGAGAGGGGGACACTTGTCAGCAAGGAGGCTTCTGGTGCCTCACTATTCTCTTGGGGTTTTTTTACTTTCAGTTTCAACGAAAAAAGAGGGCCAAAACCCAGAAAAACATTCTGGAAATCTGGAAATAGAAAATTCCAAGGTAATTTTTACTGAGAAACACTAAGAACATCAGTGTTTCTAAAGTGAAGCTGTTCTTTGACACCATTGCTTGGTGAAATCATCATTCTTTTTCCTGCGTTCCTGCCTCTGTCCATGGCAGTGACTCTGATAAATAACTCCTCTGCGCTGAGCAGCCCCTTGAGGTCAGGCTGTGTCACCCGTGGGTGTTTCCCACAGAGAGGGGGGCTGCTGCATGGCAAAGGTGCCAGACAGCAAGCCATATGTGCAGTGGCCTGTGAAATCCTGCCCCGAATGCCATGGGAGTTGATGAGTTTCAAATATAATACTTTGTTCTCATGGGCCCGTGTCTTCCTGTGTAGCTGTTCGTCTTCAGACAATTTCCAAATGGCACTGAGAGGTGGTAAAATTGCCAAAGCGGGCGCCAAATACAAAACCAGTGTTTTGACTCAGAATATTTGTTCAAACAAATGGCAGCAAACCTGTTCTTACACATATAGGTTGTAATTCTCTAACTATTATTAATAGCCTACTTACTTACATCTTAGACACATGCACAGACAAAAGCCATGGACAAGCCAGGTAGGGATGTCGGACCCCCCCCAAGGCCCAGCTCCAGCAGCTTCGAGCACATCGTTTCCTTTGCTAATTGGACATTATGGACAGGTAGGACTTGGAGAGGACCTCTGAGGGGAGTGCAGTCTCCTGTTCTCGTGGAGACACACCACCATTTCCAGAAACTGAGGAGCTTCATCTTAAAAGGTCTCTGGCCTTCCCTGTTCTTGCAGGGGGGCTCTTTTGGAACCTCATGTGTCTTCTAGAGTACAGATTCTGAAAGCTGGTGTAGCTGGTTTTTCTCCTGCCAACACCGTCCTTTCAATTAGTGGTGGGCTCTCTTTGCAAATAGCTAGTGCAAACTGAGCGTCTTGAGTCCCTCTCCTTCCCACTCCTACCTCGCCTGCTGATGGCCATTACGTAGGTGATGGTGTTGCCCTTCCCAGCCACTCCTGACCGAAGTCAGCTGGTGTAGCATAACCAACCAGTGAGTTACCCTGTTTGACTTTGCACTGAAGAGGATTAAGGAATGACCCTATGTCCCGTTCCGTGGGCTGACCTGTGGATTGTAAACAGACAGGTAGCAGATGGAGATAGCAGTACTTTCGGGGGGTCCAGGTAGACCTGAATGAGAGCATTTGACCACACCATTAAACAGTGCTTCTCTTCATCCCCTTGGTATATTTATAGACAGCAAACATGGCTCTACTCTGCCTACACTTGATGATGGTAAACAAGTCAAATGCGTTTAATTGTCTGTTTTTAAGATGATAGGTTTTTCATTCCACTAGCCAACCCAACTAACCTTGGGTTACTCTCCCAACTCATTCCAGTTTGAATCATCCTTGTTGAACATGGGTGGTTCCTGAACAAATGGAATCCTTCACTTATATATTGGGACCTATCAGGGAGCTCCAAATGCAAGTGTTGGTTGTTTAGCATGTGTGTATTTGGTAACCAAGAAGGAACTGGCGTCAAGGCTTGTTTCAAGGGTGAAGACCGCAGGTTGTGAGAAGCTGTGTGTACTCATTGCAGTGAAGCAGATTACAAACATGAGAAAACCAAAGAAATAAAAAAGCAAAGGGAATACTAGCTGATGAGGAGGTCACTAGGCAGTGAGAATGGAGCAGAGTCTTAGGAAGTATCCTCAAAGAAAATGTTACCCTGGGTACATTGGTCCTCCTTAAGTGACAGTATAGCCCCTCTGCTGGTGTGTTGTATGATCAGACGGGGAGATAGTAGCAGCTGGCTGCTGGAGCACATACTGTTCCCTCAAGCTGCTCCCAGCCATAGTCACAGAGTCTGAGGAGTTTTAAGATGTTAGATGTCTTTACATCTTAACATCTCAGATGTTAGATGTCTTTACCCACTCCAGCATCTCTGGGAGAGGTACTGTGCTGTTCCTGATAGGCATCTGAAAAATCAGGCAAGTTGATGGTGTTCTGTTTCACAGGTATTTAAGGTCTGGTTTCTTCTTTATATGTTTGCTTCTTTTAGATTTTAGTTCTCGGTTGCTTTCCATAAAGTAGAGCCAGATAACATTCATTTCCCTCTAACAAATACTGTTTCTTTTGAAGAAGTGTGTGCTAAAAGTGGATGCAGGTGTGAGAAAAGCTGGTTGAGAAGAAGATACTAATGAGAGGGCATTTTGTGCATCTGTAATACTTCTTACCTGCTTTCCATTCTTCCCAGCAACTCTACTGGGGCAAAAAGAAGCAGGACAGTGGACTGAGGAACATAATGTCCATGTGGCAGGGACAGTAAGTGAAGGAAGCAGGGAGATGGAGGACAGCCTTGGGATCACAACAGTCTTGCCTGGTAGGTGGGTGATCAAATCCCCTGCGTCTGTGTCTTTCTCCACAGTTCAGATGTATATGCCAAATCCATGCAGTCAGAGTCCAGCTGTTAAGACATCTACGGCATTTGCAGGGAAAAAGGTGACAGTTAAACAGGTCTCAAGGCTCAATATTTATGGCTTAGAAAGCCAAGTCCTACCTACAGTATCCAATTTTGGTCATGCAGTTTGGGGCTGAGATGGCCCAAAGCAGCAGGCTGCTGGTGGATTGGGCAGAGGAACTCCA
Source organism: Buteo buteo (assembly GCF_964188355.1). NCBI lineage: Eukaryota > Metazoa > Chordata > Aves > Accipitriformes > Accipitridae > Buteo > Buteo buteo. The sequence continues at coordinate 3,272,391 of NC_134190.1, read as the reverse complement.
GGAAACACAGCTGGTTCCCTCTGCAGCCTCCTGGATCACGAGTGCCATCTGTGTCTCCCACCTATTTAGTCTGCAAGGGTGGTCATAAGCTGCCACAGTGCACGGGTAAACTCATGCACGTGGCCTTCTCTTCCCTCCCATTGACTCCCAGACCCTCTTCTGAGCTTTCCATGAACGTAATAACCGTTTGGCTTTGTAGTTGCATGGCAGAAGAGCAATTTGAGACAGAAATGCAAGGCACCTGCAGGTAGCTGTATCTCAGTAACCCCTTGGCTATATGACTGCAGCTGAATGGCACAGCATGTAATTTTGCAAGCTGATTAGTCTCTGGCCATGGATTTTAGCACACCCCGAAGTTACCATAGTCTTTGAGCATCTCCCTTGTTCCTGTCAGTGTTCCGTGTTTATTTGGAGCTTCACTGGCAGAATAAAAATGACAGGCTGTGAGGTTTTGAAAAGTGGTGATTTGGGGCTGTGCTGTCTCGGGATCAAAGGAAATCCAGAGAGATAAGTCTAAAGTAGATATAGCACCTGCCCACCTCCTTGCCCTGTCTCTTCAACAAAAAGAAGTTGTACAGGAACAATTGTACAAGAGCTGTCTTGTGTCTGTAACATAACTGCAAACCGTTAATGACAACCTTCCCCACTGAAGGCAAGACTCTGGTTACCTTTTCTAGCAGCTGGGCTGAAGATGAAGCACGAACTGAGCTCTAGTTACAGATCAAAGTGTGTACAGCCAGAAGCAGAGGGCTCTTTGGTGGCCCCTTGGTGACTTTAAAAAGAGAAACCATTACTTTGAATTCACAGCCAGCCAGCTTTGAGGACAGAGCGTGCAGTAGCTGAATCATCTTTGCTCAGGAGCGCAAGAAATACTCGGAGCAGGCTGGCTGCGAGTTCAGCCTGACCCTGGCTGTAATGGCAGATGTATGGAATTGCAGTCACCAAGTCTGTAGGTGGTCAGTGGTGAGGGGAGCTCCCTGCGCCCGAGGGCAGGCTGTGTTGCAGCCCTTCCAGCAGCTGGTCGCATCGCAAGAGTCACGCACTCATCCTTACTGTGAAAATTAGCTGGATGCTTTCACCAGAAAATCACTTTTCATCAGAAAATTGCTTTTCATCAGAAAGCGCCAGTGTGAGCAAAATCTTTGGGTTCTGTTGGGGAGGCACGTTTCTGGGAACGTTGCTGTTTTGCAGGAATTTTTTGGGGGGAAGGCTTTTTCATTTCACAGCGATAGTTGGGACGAGAGAAGGCGGTGACCCAGCACCCAGTGCTGCGGGGGGTCCCGCGGGCTGGGACAGAGCCAGGCGCAGGCTTCCACCCTGCTGGTGTAGGAGCAGGAGCTGGGTCTGTCCTGAGCTGGGCAAGCGGTCCAAGTGTTGGGCTGCTGAATAATTGGAAGTGTGGTGGGGTGTCTGTCCTCTGAATCTCCCTGCAGACGTTCATTGAAACAGGCAGCTCAGCCTCATGCCCCAGTCGGAGGGGAACAGCCCGAGCCGCTGGGCTGGGGGCTGTCTCGCTCGCCGAAGCCCCGCGTCCAGGCGGCGGGCAGACCGGGTGCAGCAGCCTCAGGGGCTTTGTCTGCAGGTTACGTCAGAATTTCAAGTTCCACATTGTTGTTGTTAGAAAAGAGTTTGATCCGATGGGCACAGAGAAACACTTGAAATCCATGACTCAAAAGGCTCGAGTGACAAGGGGCAAGTGGAAGAGAACAAAAATATCATTTTAGAGATGTCATGATTTAAAGCTTATGTAAGCATTTTTGCACGCAATGCCTCTCATGTTTGGGGTTTTTTTTTCTTAACATACACGTTTGACAGGGAGTGAAATCTTCACTGTAGGGGGGAAGTGGGCAGCACTGAAACTTCTTCCTTGAAAGTACTGTGGAGCTGCTGACCATAAAAAAATGTGTGTGCAAAGCAACACAAGAACTGGGGCGGTTAGAGGTGATGTGGCTTTTGACATCTTCTAATGCCGGAGGGGGGAGATGGCGTCAAAGCCTGCAAGAGTCTAGAGGAGAGTCAGAATTTCTTCTCAGGAGACCAGAGGACAAAGGCAGGGTCAAGAGGTCGCACAACACACAGTGGAGAATTTTTCTGAGGCGCAGTGCAGGGAAGTACCAGTGAAAGGGACCCTGCAAGCCAAACCAAAACAGTTCTGAAAGATGCCTGCAATTTTTAGACAGACCGTACAGAGCAATGAGTACAGCTGGATTTGAACTCGAGTGACACCAGCTTTTCTTTTTGTCATTTTCCTTTTGCCAAAGGAACCTTTGGCAAAGAAAATGTTTCTCCGGAAGAAAGATACTGCGGTTGGCTTTTTGACAGCAAATTTCTATAAATCCTAGTGAAGGAGATTCACTTTAATTTGACTGCATAGAATTACTCACTGAGACCTTCCTTCTTTTATTTTCTTGTGCCCTGAGCTGACATTAGTATATGGCCCCAAAATCCTGTGCAACTGCAGATATTTCCCCATACTCCAGTAATCTCGGCACAGGAAAAAAAAAATCTACTTGTTGTTTGAAAGAAACACATGTACACACCTAAATAAACATATACATCTTGTAAAGAACAACATATATTTTTATTATACCACTGCTTTTTGCAATCAAAAGCCGAAGAGATTGTTTATTTAATGGCATGGTTATATGCACATTAAAAAAAAAAAGAAAGTTAGTCTTTTCATACTAGAAAAGTGCAGTGGGGGTGTCCTTTGTGACTGCCATTCATGCTATTTTTTGTTTAGACCTCTAAAAGACAAAAAGAAATCAAATTCTTAGGAAACCTAAAAAAAGCTTTCCCATGGCCCAGTTTCATAAAGCTAGATAGGAAAATGTGATCATAAGAATGTATCCATTAGATTACAAGCTGAAGAAATCTGCTTAGTTATTATGAGAGCTAGCTATTTTGCTTACAAAAAGTAAAAAGCAGTATGTAGGTGTTAATGTACATGTTTATGGCCATGAGTTGGTATAGCTTGATCTTTTTTGAGAACCGACAGATTTCATACAGACCTATTTTGGGCAGGATGCTATCCTATTCTGTTAGGACTTGTTTTTCTCTTATTCTGATGGCTGATTAATTCTTGATTGCTTTTTTCCATCTCTGTGTGTGTCTTTCTGCGCATTTTTGTTTTATTTTCTTGAATGGAAAAAAACCTCAAAGCCCTAAGCAGAATTACAGCATCCATTTGGACTCGAATACATAGTTGAAAGTTTTAGAAAGAGAAAAATTGCTTTCTTTTTTTTTTTTTTACAATGCTGTAATCAAGGGGAAAAAACTGCAAGGAAAAGCAGCTGCAGCTGAAAGAAGCAAAGCACAAAGAGCATGAAACATGTTTTTGCTGTTACTGTTTTTGATTTCATGTGAGGATAATTATAGGTCATACCTAGATGATATTGAAACATGGTCCAGGGGACAGGAAGACATTTAATTAGTGAAAAAAAGGGCCTCTGGCAGGTTAATTGACACACAGGTCTGTTTTCTAAAAGCCCGTTCAGACCCTCTTATTCTCAGGACTGCCTTCGGACAGAGCCTGGCTTGTTCAGGTTGCAATAGGTTAATAACGATACTGGGAAAGACTAGCACTTTGCTGAAGATAATTATGCATTAGCTAAAAGAGGAGATTGTTTCATCCCATTAAAATGAACGCCGTGTAGCAGAGCATTATCGCCCCACTCTACTGAAAGTAAACATTTCAGCATTCACAATGTCAGCTCTCTGCTGTGGCTAGTGGGAAGAGCTGAGAAAAGCCAGAGCCCAGCATCAGCTCTGGATGGAGTATGTTTCAGCTCTTCGTTACAGTGATGGGCGAAGATGCCAGCTTGGTTCTGCCGTGTTGGATGGCCCGAGCTTCAGCTATCGCCAAGCCTCTCGTGCTCAGCTGAGCGAAGGTTGCCAGGCTGCTCCCGCGCTTGCGTTTCTGATGTAGTTCTGCAGGAAGATTGGAGACATAAATAGCAAAGCTGTAGGTTTGTGAACCTACACAGGATAAACATGTCAGAGTGTGGGAGGGCAGATGGAGTCTTCCGAAAGTCATCTCCACTGGTAGTCCGTTAAGAGGAGCAATTTTCACTCCTGTTTGCTCCCACACCAAAACTCATCCACAGAAGGACTTTGGAGAGTTCCCTTTCCTTATGCACCAAATAGAGAGCGCTGGGGGAATTAGGTGCCAAATTAGCTATTAAACGCCTTAATGTCTTTGTAGGTCTATTCCAAGGCTAAATTCTCTATAGGCTTCACTGACTCTCCTTAAACATTTAGTGACACGAAAATTATATATATGCACATCAGAATCCAGAACGCTTCCTGCCAGATAGGTCTCTTAAGGTGAGCTACATCTTAGTTTCCATACACGGTGGCCCAAGTAGTGATGTACCTTTCAGAGAAAGCAAATTTGCATATTGGGGGTTTTTCCTTCTTGCCATTGCTGCTGCTTTGCTGAAGCCATAGCTGTTCTTGTATGGGTTGTCTTCCTAATGTCTCAGCCTGATCCTTTTGTGCATGTGCAAGGATAGTATCGGGAGCTGCAGATCACCCGCAACCATTGCCCGTAGGTGTGAGATCAAGCATATCCTGATGAGAGGTTCCCAGGCAGCAGGGCTCTGGGACGGTATCGGTCTGATGGGTGATTTCTTGGTAATAAGGTAAGAAGTTACAGTGGCACGGGCAGAGTCCTTCCACTGACCTTGTGAGCTTTAGCTCTGGCCCACAGAGCCAGATTTGTGCAGTGGTGTGAAAGCATCTTCGTGCTGTATCTGATGGGAGAGCCTGAGAGCTTAAGTATGCTGTGATAGGAGCGAAGCCCCTAAAACCAAAATGTTTTGTCCTATGTGTTATGATTGTGACAAAAATACTTGTTTATGACCAAATTAGTTTGGTGAGGCAGATATAAATTCAGCTCCTTCTCGTCTTCACACCTATCAAAATTAGGAAGTTAAAGACAGGCTATCTGAACTACTACACTAGTAAAACAAGATTATCCTTCCTCCCTGCAATATGCTTAAAATCTTGACAGCAATTTCAATGGGACAAGTAAGTTTTCTCTCCGTATCAGCATGACCCGCTGGGAGACAGTGGGAGGTACATCATATGTCAATTGAAAAGTGGAATACAAAAAAAAAAAAAAAAAAATCTATAAATACAAGGCACTACAGCCTTTCATCATGTTTAATAGAAGGACCGTAAACACCGTCTCTCAGGATTCCTTGTCACAATTTTTTTCCTATTATTTAGTCATTTAGTCATTGTCTCAATCTCTTAAGCGTGAAATGGGGAGGGTGCCTCAGCATTTTGGTTATTATATTGAGGTAACACAAGGCTTTATACTCACTCAGTGAGATGACACTGCTCTTGCTGCCAGCAGCACAGCAGCCCTTGAAACGTGTATCCAGTTGCTCCCCAACATTTTGGGGAACGCTGTGGTTAGCAAAGAGGGCGAAAGTCTCATCTCTCCTTTGCCGTTTTCTTTCACAACAGGGAAAAACCTGTGCATAAACACGTAGGAAGGGATGAAGTTAGGAAGTGGTGCTGTGCAGTAAAAATTTCCTTGGCTCTGCCTAGCAAAAGACACCTGTGGTGAGCATGTGGGCAGAACTGTTTATAGAAGTGCCAGGTTCTCAGCTTCTCCAGTGGTGAAATGGGGACCAGCTTGACACAGCCTCGCCACTCAAGTGATATTTTATTGCTATTATTTAGCATAGGCGAGCAAAATGAGGTTTTACATTGGTACCTAATACCAGTGGCATGCAGTGGGAGTCACACACCCCACTGGCATGGATGGACTCCTACATGCTTACAAGCATTTTCATGAACTGTTCAAAATCAAACTGGCTCACCGAATAAATATACACTTCCCTTCTTAAATAAATATACACATGCCTTCCGCTCAAAGCCCCCAGAGGATTAACACTTTTATATGAGCATTTACAGAGGAAACAGCACTAGCCCTATAATTGTCCACATCAAAATCTGTTTATTTAGAGAAGCTCATTAGTATTCAGCTGGTGTTACTACCCGTGATGTAGCAGAGAATTGCCATAGTATTTGTGCTGTAGAATTAAGAATCAAAGAGCAGTCATCACCAGCATTATTGTTTATTGCTGTTCCAATGCGCCAAGGCTGGTTTGTTTACAGGCATCATAACTGAAGAACCAGAGGTCTCTGTATATTTTCCACTAAGTGAGCCTGCAGGGAAGAGCCCCTCTTCCAGTGCCCTAGAAGGCTTGGGGAGGGCATCGTGGTCATTAGTTGTTACAGGTGAGGCAATTAAAAATGCTTATCTCTCCGGGCCCTCCCTCTACTCTTGTGGTACTTTTTCTTTTAGAAATACCTACATTTAACAGTACTTTATATAAGCTTTTGACTATAGGGCTAGTGTGTTAATAAATGTTCACTGCAATATAAAAAATGATCTACATTCTCTGAATAATAGATTAAAGATGACTCCAAGCACATAACATAAAACGCTGTAGGTGTTTATGAGCCATTTATAAGCAATTTATTATTGATCAGAAAGGGAGGGAGGGATCACTCATTTATTAAAATCCGCGAATCCTGTACTAATCCTTTCTAAAGGGTGTTAAAGGCTTGGTTAGAAATGAGGTGTGAGCCACTGGCCTTTCAGCAGCAGGCTCCCTGGCCGACAGCTGATACCATCGCACCAAATTCTTGGCAGGCTCGGGATGCTCCTGAGCGTCGTTGACCTGTCCTGCAGCCAAATACGTAGCTAGTAGCTCTGGCTTCAGTTATCCGTTCCAGCTGCTCTTAGCAGCGATGATTTTACTTCGGTACCTCGCGATTCGTATCGATTTCACACGGTGCTTTCCTTTAAGAACTGCCACTCTTTGTTTCTTCGGTTCGCTCTCCGGCTAAATCTTTTTCTTCCCCCTTCTCTGTGTTCCCTGCTCCTCTTCTCCCCAGGGTGAATGCTCGCGGAAGTGCTACGACATCTTTGTGCTGGAGACGGTGTGCGTGGCGTGGTTTTCATTTGAGTTCCTGCTGCGATCCATCCAGGCAGAGAATAAGTGTGCTTTCCTGAAAACCCCCCTCAACATCATCGACATCCTGGCCATCTTGCCTTTCTATATCTCTCTCACGGTGGATATGGTCTCCACGAAAAACAGCAGCAAGCCCAGCGGGGGAGCCGGGAACAAGTACCTGGAACGAGTGGGCCTGGTGCTGCGCTTCTTGCGGGCTCTGCGCATCCTGTACGTGATGAGGTTGGCACGGCACTCGCTGGGGCTGCAGACGCTGGGGCTCACCGTCCGCCGCTGCACCAGGGAGTTCGGGCTCCTCCTGCTCTTCCTTTGCGTCGCCATGGCCCTCTTCTCGCCCCTGGTGTACCTGGCTGAGAGCGAACTGGGAGCCAAGCAAGAATTCACAAGCGTCCCCACCAGTTACTGGTGGGCTGTGATCTCCATGACAACTGTTGGCTACGGGGACATGGTGCCTCGTAGCATCCCCGGACAGGTGGTAGCCCTGAGCAGTATCTTGAGCGGGATTTTGCTGATGGCTTTCCCGGTCACGTCCATCTTTCATACCTTTTCCCGTTCCTACAGTGAGCTGAAGGAGCAGCAGCAACGAGCAGCAAGCAGGCAGGTACGCCAGGGAGAAGAGAGCACCAAAACCCCAGATGGTGACGGCACGCGGGGGCTCGGGGTCACATTCCCACCAGATGCTGCTGGGCAGGAGGGTCAGCCCGCGGCAGACCGGGAAGCCGAGAGAAGTTGCTAACTCGAAACAGCTGAAGACCTACGAGGGCAGCACAAGAAGCAGTGGACAAGGGGGGATCCGTTCTGCAAGAAGAACCTCCTGAACTGCGTAACTGAGGGGCAGACACACACGAGGTTGTCTCTAAAGACCAACTTCTGATCTTAAGGGCCCTCTGAAAAGTGCCCCTAGAAACTCTACCAAGTACCGCTCTGCTCCATCGCTTTTCGTAGGGCTTTTCTTTTCTATTGAGCAGGTAATTTTGGCAACCTCTGAGGAGAAGCCGTTGAGCGTAGCCAGCCAGGAGAACGTAACGTGAAGCACAGCCTGCGCCAGGGTGCCATTCGGCAGAGCAGCCGGCGTGCCGCCTCCTCCCCACTGGGTGACACTCCACACGCGAGGGGCTGAACGAGGGGGCTCCCCGCGCTGCGATGCCCTGCGCATGGCAAGGGGGGCTCGGCAGCTCCGCCAAGGAACGCAAACCTCGGACAAGCCGAGGTGTGAGGGCAGGAGAAGGGCAGGAATATCCCTTCAGCTTTCGCAGGGGCTTGGTTTTGTCTGCTCTACAGATCGGGCAACGCAGCCTGGGCTGCCAGATGCCAGCTCTGACTTGTGCTCTAGCGTGGTATGCATTATTTAGTAAATATGCGTATTTACCACCCTAAGCTTTGTAGCTTAGCCCCTTGACAGAAATATACATAGACAATCTTCCCAACTATGGTACTGAATGTTAACTTGTTTTTTTCCCTTTGCTAACAGTTGAATATAACAAATATCTTTACAAATCATGCCATGTCTCCACTTTCTGTTAATTATTTCCATCTCTCACGTATCAAAAAAATGTGTTTAACGGACAACTAAACCTGAACTACACGCAGCCCGAGAAGGGGAGGGTGATGTTAAACCAGCAGCGACTCCCAGCTCTGCATACTCTTCCTCAGCGGTGGTGGCTTCACTGACTGCAGTCGTGCAAACAGGAATAGTCCAAACCTGGAGAAGTCTATGAGGCACCTTCACTGGGCTCTGGCCCAAGCTGCAGCATAGCAGCTGTGCTCTACATTACCAGTAGTCTTTTTTTTCTTTTTTTTTTCCTAGTAGGAAAAAGACAATCCTGTCATCTAAATATGAGAATTATTGTTCTGGCTCTTCTTCCCAATTCTCAAAAGATTTAAGTCAATTTAAAGGGAAAATGAACCATATGGTGGTAGCTGCATGTTTGTTTACTGATGCCGGCCCCGTGAGCTCTCCAGCCCCCTCCCCGGAGGAGCTGCGTAGCTGGTCCAAGTCAGTGCGCTGTGTGGGTCTTCCAGCGCTCGTACAGGTGGGATACCATCGGGAACGGAGGGAAATGGAGCACAACTGCCTCTTGTACCGATGCCCCCCGTTTGTATTAAAGCAGTGTCACCCTCCATATTCTCCTCCTGCGAGGAAGGGAACAAAAGCTGATGTATTGAAGATGGGATTTGTCCGGTTTGGGTGGTATTTTTTGCCTCAGCATATGTTGTACCACTGATAATAGCAAACTCCTGTATTAAGCCATTCCTTATAGGAATGGAGCAAGGGAAAATAAAAGGTTACACTTTATTTTAATAAAAATTAGGAGCTTTGTTGCTGAATGCTCGTCTCTGATGATTCGGGTGCAGGGAAGGAGGTGGCATTTCACCGTGCTGATGTGAAGCCACGCGTGCCGGTGCTCCAGCCAGGGTCCTGTGCCGCTGGCCCCCTGTGGCCCGTAGCAGCCCCGATACTGCTCCTTTGCAGCCACAGCCAGCCCCGAGCAGCGCAGCGGGGTCACTGGGCCGGGTTGCAGAGCTCGCAGCAGCAGGCATGTTAACGCGCACGGCTCGCTGGCGAGAGCTGCAAGAGATGGAGGCAGCAAAACCGAGCCCCCACCCCGCAGGCTGCCTCCAGCTCTGCAGACCCCCACCTGTATCGAACTACAAGCAAACCGAACGCAGCCGTACGCGCCCGCCGCCTCCGGGAGCGCGTCCGCTCCTTGTGCCGGGCGAGGAGAGCCAAGGGCTGGTGGACGGTGCTGGGGCTGACTCAGACTCCTGGCAGAGCAATACCAGCGCTGGGTTGCTGTGAGTCATGAGAGATTTTATTTTTATTATTTTTTTTAATCCCAATGCAGGTGTTTCTTGCATTAAGGCTTATTAAGGTTTGGCATCAGGGATGCAGCTTTGCAGCCAGCTAAATGCAAACCAGCAAAGCGAGCAGCATGTGCGGGCAAAGCGTGACATGGTGCTAAGGGGCAGCAGTACATTTTACGGTGGCATTCAGGTGCTCAGTCTTCAGGTGGGACCTGACAGATTCACCAGGTGAACCCACAAGCTCACCTTTCGTGGTACTTTTTGGTTCATGCACACCAGGTGCTGTTCAGTGCTACACCTCTGGGGTGAATGCAGTCACCATGGCTCATGTACACGGAGGGTGCAGAATACGTCCCCTCAAGGTGCTGAGGCCCACGAATGATCAGCAGCAGTACTTACTCTTAGAAGAGCCGTGTTGGAGTAGGTATCCTTGCAGAACGAAGAGTTTCACGCTGGCACTGCTTGCACATAACCATGAATGAATGCCGCTTTTGGCCCCACAGCATGAAAACCCAGCACCGAGACAGCGAACTGCAGCTCAGCAGCTGTGCAGAAAACCAGACTGATGACACACACTGTATTATTGCTGTGCTCCATCAAGTTCCTATTGTCCTACAATAGTGAGTTCTTTATATTTTTCAAAAGGCACATAATTAATTCCAGCATGCACAGAGTTTTAATGAAGTGACAAAACCCACTCATTATGCCCGTTAGTCAAGGCCCGGCTTTTAATAAAGTTTCATTTTATCTATTGAGATGACAGATGAGGAAACAAATATAAACCAGGAACCTTTTAAACAAATTATTTTTGGAAGCTGTGATGCACACATTGCCAGACATAAAAGATACTCAGAGGAGAGCAAGTTTCACCCAGTGTAGCTGTTGTTACGGGTGATGCTCATTACTTTTGATCAGCTGCTGGAGAAGTGTTGGTTTTATTGTGTACGGTTGTTGGTTTTTTCTTTGACACAGCACACACATGATTTAAGGCCATTTATTTCTTAACTATAATAAATGCTACGCTGCTGTCTGCATACATGCTGGTACCAGCAGGTTGTTATACCTGTTTCTTTGAAACACAATGTAGTGCTTCATGATGGTAGCACACTGGTTTTGCCCCAAGGAAAAAAAAAAAACCTCCTCTCTCCTATGACACAGAGACTCAACACACGTGAGCAACGCCGCCTCTTCTCCACAGCCTTCTCGGTGGCAGCACATGTGGACATAAAAATTCTGGCAGTTGGTAACAATAATCATCTGAAAACGGTTCGAGAGCTAAGGATGCAGTAACTGGTAAAGGGACAGTTAGAGGGAACGGCACAAAAAGTCAAACACAAGTCCTTCAGCTCATACAGCACACGCGCAAAGCCATCTCCTACCTCACAGCAACCTCAATTAAGAAAAAGCACTAATTGCAAGAACAAGACGACCCTGGTATCACGCCCTCAGCAGGAAGCTGGACAGAGGTTGCTGTCTCAGGCTGATGAGGCCAGAGCAGACATGGTCTATGGCAGCCTCACAGCAGATGCTTCCCGGGGGCAAAGCATCCTTGGCTCTCACGGGTCTGGCACCTACAAGCTCCAGCCTTAGAGGAGTACGAAGCCTTGGGGCCGAAGAGGAAAGGCGGACGGAAGGGCTGAGGGGCAGAGAAATCCAGTGTGGTTCTGCTGGCCCAGCTGAGGCTGAGCAAAGCCCCTCGGTCTCGCAGCACAGCTAAGCCAGCCCCTACCAGAGCCAAACCCGCGTGAACTGGGACACGGAAGGGGCAGGATGGGGGTCCGAAGTCCTAAGTCCATGTTTGCTGTCAGGACGTTTCCAGATGCTGACGTCTGCTGGGGACCTGGCTGCTTTACAAGGCTGTTTACAAGGAGATCTGCCCCTGCTCCAGGGTGTGCCTCACATTTTGTTCTAGTCCTTGTCTCTTATTTACTGCAGTTGGCTCAGGTATCCAGGCAGCGTACTTATTTATTGGCATATTGTTGACTTACAAATTAACGTCTTCTTTCAGTTACAGAAAGCCACCAGCAAAGCTACGGCTGTCCACCAGGTCCTTGAAGCTTTCTCAGCACTCAAGCCTAAGCTAAGGGTCACAACCAAATTCAACAAACAGCATCTGTGCACCAACTTTTCCTTTACTACCCTGTTCCAAATCTGAGCTTTGCCTTTTGTCTTAAAATGTTTTTAACTGCATCTAACTACACATGTAGATGCATGCACCCAAACATCTAACCATGAAATCTGTTGTCTCTGGAGCCGCAGAGCAGAGCACTGCCTGCCCTGCGCGGCCAAGGGAGAGCTTCTCCCCGAGGACAGGGCCAGCGCTGCCCCAGCCAGCAGGACAAAGCCCTGCTGCTGCCCTGGCTGCTGCGGCATCCAGAGGTGGCTGTGAGAGCTCCCATTTGCCAAAGGGGCTTCCCTGTTGTTTCATTTAGGGCCAGTCCCACCATTAGCTTCCCCTCCATGAGTGTCAGAGCAGCAGCCACTAACACCAGTGCTATTTGGGAGAGATGGTGCAACCACGTTTGAGTAATTGAGGTCTAGACTCCTCCTGGCACCGCCGCTGGCCATGAGATGACACACTCCATTTCCTCATCTTCCATGCAGAGTCTGCGAGAGCATGTCCCTCAGCTGTGTCCTGTCTTTGACCTCATTATGCAGTTTGCATGATACAGGGTTTTTTTAAAGCTACAGAACAATGCTAGTAATTTGTTTTTACTGTGAGCATCACAAGCATAAAAGAATTAAGTGGTCACGAGGGTAAGCTTACCCCAGGATGTATGGAAGAGCAGGGGGCAGAAATCCAGAATCCCTGTCATGCATCATGACCTCAGGACAAATTACGCCTTGTGCTTCTTACCCACCCATCAGGAGGAAAAAGCATGCTAATTATTCCTACAGACGATGCTCTAGACAAGATGAGTTACAGTAAGAGTAAATAAGCACGCATCTTAATCTGAACAAAACAAGCAACACTGCAATTTATATATAACAGGTAATATTTATTTAAAAAAAACATTGCAACTGACAGAGAAAATAAATGCCATGAAATGTGCCATACATTCAAAGAGATGTATTTAAAGTAATTGATTTCTTATTCTCTGAGGTGATCATTGATACAGATACTTCCTGACAATTAAAGAACAAAACCAAAGTTCTGTAACATCCTGTCCCTAAAGTACCTTGCAAGATGAAGTTCAAGAGTTCCTGGCCAAGAGTCCTACCTTGCTAAATGCCACATACAGAAGATGACTTCAGACATGGTTTCACTGGCTTCTCTTCCAGCATTTGCAGCTCTGGTGTGAATGAGACTGGTCTGCAGAGTTCGCTGGTTTGGGTACTGCCCAGGAAAGAGTCCCAAAAGGAAAAAACAACAGTTGTTTTATTCTCCGTAATACCTGTAGTTCAAAGCCAAAGAGGTGGCCAAAAGTGTGCACTCCCAGGTGAAGCTATAACATACAGAAGCATATGTCTTAAGAGCCATTTATTTCTTATATCCCCAATCATAGAATATTAGAAAAAGACCACCATATACAAAAATCTTATCATTACAAGTTATTAAAAAAACCCTTCAGACCACTAAAACACACAAGAAAAGTGTTTGTTTGCATACAGTAGAAATACAATCCTCATTAAAGCAGCATACCGGAGAAGCCAGCTGTTAAGTAAGTTTTCAATTAAAAAAGACAAAAGCCCAGATGTTCCTGTAATACCACCAGAACATTGGAGAAAAGAGAGGAACAAAACATTCATAGTCTGCCATGCCGGGTACATCATCTTCATAAGGTCACTTCAGGCCTAAGAGAGTATGGTATCGAACAAAGAGCATGGAGTCAGTGCCTGGGCAGAGCATTCCGTGCCCAGCCCTCGGAAACAGCAGCTCTCCTTGGCTCCGCTTTACTCACGCAGATCCAACTGGATCTGCCAGGACAGGAGGGACATCCCGAGGATGCCCTTCCTTCCACCGCGGGCAGGACGGCTCGGCCCCAGGGCAGGACTTCTGCCCGCAGGTTTGAGCCTCAGCCCTCTGCCACCAACATGTCAGCTCCAAAACCAAACAGCACGTGCAGTGGGAGCCCCAACGTGACCAAGAGGGGCACCAGTCTGTAAAGCAGCACGGGGACAGCCCGCTCTTCCCTGTCCCATGACGATGTTCCCAATCAAGCGTCGTGCAACCACCGCTGCAGCCTGCTGACGCTTCCCCTCCAGAGGACAGTTTGTCACCAATGAAGACAGTCCAGACTCAAATCATGAGATGCCCAAATAAAACAGGGTAGGGGAAGTATCTGATTTACACACTGAAGTTATTCAACCTCAGACTTGCTGCCGTCCTTAAGAAAACATAAGCTCTTAGACTAATCTTGGCGAAAAAATGATTCTTGAAAACCTGTCCCGGCTCTAAGACCTTGCCTGCGGTCAGACAGGATTCACCCGGCAGCAGGGAAGGAGCCTCACGAAGAAGCGAGCAGCTCAGGCATAGCTGTTGCTGGGACTAAGCGTTTTGCTCTGGCCGCCTCACACCAAGCAGGGCGGCTTCATGACGGCAACTGGCAGGAGCCCAGGGGCTCGCTCGCAGCCCCCTGCGGGTCCGCACCGCTGCAGCTGCTAGACACGTGCTGTTCTCAGAACAGGCACGGTGACCTACGCTGGCGAACAGCCATTATAGACAACGTCGACATTTATAAATAAACTCTCCGCTCTTTCAGCTTTCTCAGTCCCTCCAAGTACAGGCTGCTGATTCTTCTAAGAGCCTAGAAGATCTTAAGCAACAGAAAAAGGAAAACGGGGACTCCTTCCTTGTTGGGTCAATGCAAGAAACACCCCGAAACATAAACTGGTTCTCGTTTGGCATTAAACAACATGAACATGGATCTCAGCCTCAACAAATCAAGCTGTCAGATGCTAGTCCTACTCCGTAGGATACGGCTTTTTCTCTGTCTCAAACTTTTTCACTTCCCCTTCTGAGGCAATGGAAGTGGAGCTGCTTCTACCTTTGTGGCTCAATCGCCATCTAGAAATACTTGCCTGGCGATACTGGCCCCGTGAAAGACATCCTCCAGCCCAGCTCTGCCCTGAGCACAGCTGCAGGAGCAGTGGCTGTTCCCAAACACCATCGTTTCGAAGCACGGCTACCTAATTTACCTGCAGTCTCCTGCCAGCGCCTCCTTTTGGCTGCCCGCTTGACTGGCTGTGCCTGCTCTAAACGTGGCTCCAGCACCATCCATACTCAGACCGACCCCTTTCGTCATCTCCTGGACGTGTCCGCCTGCCACACTGATCCCGCAGCGGGGGTGAACACCTGCCAGTCACTCTTTGGCATGTTGATGCTTTACGCTGGGTACGACCGGTTCATTTCTGGCTGCTCGCCTTTTCGCAGGGCCTCCCGCCCTCACCTCCTCTGCTCACCACACACCCTTCTTAAAGAAAAGAGAAAGCTCCTGCCTTTGCTCTTCAATACTCCTTCCTGCATCGTGGAGATACCGAACGCTAGCATATGCCACAAAATTCCTGCCAATATACAGACTTTATATTATATAAATAAGTAAAAGTTTCAGACAAAATATCCTATAATTTCTGTGGTGTAACATTTTTAAATAGCATTAAAACCACAAACCATCCAGCCCTTGTGATTAAATATACAAACATTTGTGAATTGATAAGGCTCATAGGTACATATGCAAAAATAAAGTGCCCCTCCCCCCACCAAGAAACAGTTCTGTACAGCTAAGTCTGAAAACAGAGAGAGTAAGTTATTTAAAATAAAACCTCCCGAGCTGGAAGTGCAGCCAGATTTTCAATCCTTGTTCTCATTTCTGCTTTCAACTCGACAACACGGGAGTATTTACAAGCGGAAGAGGAGCTGCCATGGCTGACTCCGCAGCGCCGCTGACCTGCAACGTGTCCAGCTAAACGCCTCACAGGGCCTTGGTGCTGGCTGGGTGTGCAGTGTGGGACGCGGGCTTCTGAGGGTAGTAGCTGTACAAGTAAACCTGCAACAGGATAGCGATGTCCACGAAAACCTGCAGGAGTCCACAGATGGAGAACTGGAACGGGGCCTGATTCAAAATGAAGTAAACAGTCTTGAACGTGTCCCCACTGGTCCACATCAGCACCATCTTGACACTAGAAGACAGAAGAGAAGGGAAGAGAATTTATTGAGAAGAACTTGCCTTTGTGATTAGACCTGCAGTGCCAGAGGATCCCACCTATTTCAGAGAGGGTTCACACTCAAGAGCGGGTTGGGACTCCCCTCGACGAGGGCAGACAGCGTGCCTAGCCAAGACGTGCAGCACTGTACTTGGAAAGGAGGATCAAATTCTCTACCCCACAAACTGCAGCATTCTTATCTCAGCAATTACAGCTCCAAATGCCTGTGGCTATGAAGGTATCCAACATTTTTAAAATATCCAGCTAGGATATTTGACTCAGCGGTGCTCTGTAAACATGACTGCCACATGCTGACAGCACTGACCATAAACCAAATACAGTGCATGGAAGACAAAGGCGATTCATCTCAGCAGTGACTTCTTGTGCGTGCAATTTTGTGCTCATGCAAGGTGAAGTAACACGTAGACTGCTCTCTCATGCATGCGCACTTTTTTAGCATCTGCTGAAAAAACACTTCTGAAAGAGACAAGGAACCATTTCTTATTGCAGAAAATGCAAAACCAAAAAACCAGAAAGATAGATTGTCCGGTAATACAGAAAGAGGAGTAACGACATGCCTGCAGCTGTTACTGGAAGGATGAACATCACTAGGGATTTTTAGCAAGGACACAGATCAAGAGCAACGCTCAGACTTCCTTTTAATATCCATCCTTGCTTTCATCTTGCTGTACTGCAGTCCAGCTCCTGCTCCCCCACATCAGGAGAAACTCTGGAGACTAGAAGCAAGTTCTTCAAAAAGACCAAATTTTTTTCAGTGCCCTCAACAAAATGTGAACAACCAGATCCTGAAGGCTGTTTTCGAGCTTCATGCACTTTAACAAGAGAGCTTTTTAAGCAGCTGGATAAGCGGTAGTGGACAAAAGCTTTGTAGTTCACAGCATGAGCATTGCGCATGATTTGTCATAATTATGAGCAATTACATTTTGCCAGCGCTGACTCCAATTCATCAAATGCAGTCAGGCCCATGCGGCAGGGTAGGACTTCATTTCTCAAACGTTCAGGCAGGGAGCTAGCACAATTTGTATTTTGGACACAAGTACACAATGCTATTGCAAGCCAAATGCTGCAGCCCACTCTCTCCCCATACGGGAAGGGTGGCCAAGAGCACCAGTTTATACTGCCCCATCGCACTACAGAAACACAAGCCTTTTTGTAACTCGTGTCATGGGACTGAGAGCGTAAAACAGGTTTACAATCCCACGGACATTCCAAAGAGAGCCTCTGTGGAAGTGCAGGCAAGGACATGGGGTTGAGTAAGCAGTTATTCCCCCCCCAAGGTCATTCGAAAAATGTAAATAAATAATCAGAGAAGGAAAACAACTGCTGAACCCACAGTGTCACTTGTGCTTGGTGCAAACAGCCTGCACCACCTGCCTTGTGTGTGTTCCCAGTCACACCGAGTCATCTTACATCACACTTACGGGAGGTTTACAGACGCAGGCAGTGGTGGGGATTGTTTGGGATTTTAATTAGGAAGGGCGATAAACTCTGAGGGTAATAAAACTAGCACCTTGCTTGCCTGCAGCCAACATTCCTCCCCCTCTGATTTTAAGCTTATCGGTGTTTGCTGGGCAGCTGATGACAATTTAATTGTGAATCTGTCCCGGCGTGGTTGGGGACCCTCACTAAAAGCACGCACTAAACCTGGCAGATCAAACTAACTGCTCGCTCTTGACAGAAAGGCAATTCAGAGATGCCACGAAATACCTGAACAGGAGTTTAACGTGCAAAAGATATTTGCCACACATTCCCCACGGAGAAAGCTGGCTGGGTTTTAAAAGTGACCACACAGTGCAGTGCAGATGTGGAGGAGAAAATACACACTGTCAGAAGATGTACAGCCTAGAAAAGAGTTTACTCCCCCAAAGAAAGAATAATCACTGGGGGAAACCTTACAGACACATACAGTCCAGCAGTGTCATAAGAGCCAAGCACTAGAAGAACACAGCTAGCTGTGTCACATGCAGTGCCGAGTTTGCCAAAGTAATTCTTGGTTTTGCTATGAAGCCACTTGGGCACTCCACAGCCTGCAGCACTGACTGGGTAACTCGGTGCATGCTCCAATAGCCTTTGCGTGTTCCAGAGCCCCGCTCTTCAGCTCGTACACCAGACACTCAAGGAATCGAGCATCATGCCTGGGGTCTCACTAGGACATGACAATGCTCTACGCACAGGAAAATCTCAACTTTGTGCTTGGCAAAAATGATTTAAAAAAACATAATGGATAGTTTAAAGAGCTAACACCACTGGTCTGTCACTGAATCAAAAAATATACATCCTTCTCTGTCCAGCAGCTTGGACAAAACAGCAGAGAAAACCTGCAAATCACCAAGGTACTACAAAAATGCAGAATAAAATATACAAAACACTTGATGTTCCAAAAAAACTTAGTACTGCAGCTGCACCAAGGTTCTCAGAGCCCAGGGTTAATACAAAGCAGCGACTGCGGGAGTGCTGGTTGCTTTCCAGAGGAGAGGCTGGGACTGGACAACAGGAGCATCTCCAACACAGACCTAAAAGGTGCATGGGGTAACTGAAAACAGCTTGGCAAGGCAACGGGGACAGTGTCACGCAAGAAGTGAGAAAAGGCAATGAAGAGCCCCAGACGAAAGCCGAGGACACATCAGAGAAGCAAAGAGGTCGGTCAGATGAGAAGGGGGTAGGAAAAAGAGGCTGGAGCAGGACAGGGAATGACAGGAACGGAAGAGAACTGGGAACTTGGGACAGAAGTCCTTGGAAACGACCTGATTTTGGGGTGGACAGACAGAGGAATACAGCCTGGGACAAGGGCATTCAGGGTTGTATTGGGTTTGTGTGGCAAGGTTTTGGTAGCGGGCGACTACAGGGGTGGCTTCTGTGAGAAGCTGCTGGAAGCTTCCCCCGTGTCCAACAGAGCCAATGCCAGCCGGCTCTGAGACGGACCCACCGCTGGCCAAGGCTGAGCCCATCAGTGACAGTGGCAGCGCCTCTGGGAGAACATATTTAAGAAGGGAAAAAAGTTTCGGGGCACACAGAAATGGCAGCCAGAGAGAGGAGTGAGAACATGTAAGAGAACCAGCCCCGCAGACCCCCAGGTCAGTGAAGAAGGAGGAGGAGGAGATGCTCCAGGCACCAGAGCAGAGATTCCCCTGCAGCCCGTGGAGGTCCACAGTGGAGCAGATCTCCACCTGCAGCCCGGGGAGGACCCCACGCCGGAGCAGGCGGGTGCCCGAAGGAGGCTGCGACCCCGTGGGAAGCCTGCGCTGGAGCACGTTCCTGGCAGGACCTGCAGATCTGTGGAGAGAAGAGCCCACGCTGGAGCAGGTTTTCTGGCAGGACTTGTGACCCCGCGGGGGACCCACGCTGGAGCAGTCTGTGCCTGAAGGACTGCAGCCCGTGGAAGGGACCCACGCTGGAGCAGTTTGTGAAGAACTGCAGCCCGTGGGAAGGACCCATGTTGGAGAAGTTCATGAAGGGCTGTCTCCCATGGGAGACACCCCATGGCAGAGCAGGGGCCGAGTGCAGAGTCCTCCTCCCCCTGAGGAGGAAGGAGCGGCAGAGACAAGGGGTGAGGAACCGACCCCAGCCCCCGTCCCCTGTGCCGCTGGAGGGGAGGAGGTAGGGAAGTTGGGAGTGGAGTTGAGCCCGGGAGGAAGGGAGGGGTGGGGGGAAGGTGTTTTAAGATTTGGTTTTATTTCTCATTATCCTACTCTAATTTTGATTGGCAATAAATTAAATTAACTTCCCCAAGTTGAGTCTGTTTTGCCTGTGATGGTAATTGGCGAGTGATCTCTCCCTGTCCTTATCTCAACCCACGAGCCATGTATTTTCTCTCCCCCTGTCCAGCTGAGGAGGGGAGTGATAAAGCAGCTTGGTGGGCACCTGGTGTCCAGCCAGGGTCAACCCACCACAAGGGTGAAGCTAGGGAATGAGCAGAAGAGGTGTGTGCTGGCCCAGGACCCCCACTTCATCACTGTAATGTCTGCAAGCATCCCTGAATGCCCCCAGCACCCTCTCCAATTATGTTCGTGTCTTGCTCCTCCAGTGCCTGCCCTAGGGAAGGGGAAAAGCTACAACTGCTGTCAGCTCTCCTGCATCTCAACCAGCGCCCGTTAGCACGCACAGCCTAAAAGTTCGAGCTTGCTGAGAAACCCATCGAGTGTCTGTGTGGCATCTCAGGGGGGAATAGAGCTGCCCCTGCCCCCACTACCACACAACGGGCCCATGCTGCAGGATGCTGGGAGAGGGGCTGAATGAAGTCTACACCATCAGCATGGCTTCTGCCACGTCCTAATTTCCAGACACGCAGGTACAATAGTAATGGTCCTCCCCCCTTATTTGGGCTGTGCAATTGTCCTCGCTGCATATGCAGATGCCATTCGCAATAATGCAGTGGTGCGTGCATGACCGTGCGTGACTGATTGCATGGATACACCATCACTGCTCTCATACTTCCAGCTATCGTGTCACGTCAGGATGCCACACAGGATAGAAAAGCCAATTTTTGTCTGCAGCTTCTCAACTTCACAGACTCACTCAGGGAAGAGAGGTAATTCTCGTATTTATTCTCTCTTTTGGGGTAGAAAAGAAAAAAACCCAACCTGTCTTGGGCAGATAGCTGCCTCTCACCTGCCCCAGAGGAGAAAAGAGCAGTGTCTGTGCAGAAAGGGAGGGGTTTATTGCCCAAAAGAAATGGGAGTTTTCAGTTAGTTGTGGGGAAAGAAGAGGAAAAAGGGGAGAGCACACCCGAGCCCTTCTTCCACTGCTCTGCTGTAACCTCCATTTGCTGAATGAAACTCCAGTCCTTTCCTGCAAGACGTGTAAGGGTCATTTTTAACAAGCTACCAATACACCAAACGGGGCAACCCTCTAGTCTCTGCTTTCTTCCCCTGCAGGACTCAGCAAGCCACGTGTCAAAAAATCTGTGGGATCACAGCAACAGCATGAGTCTCCCGGAGAGCCACTTGACACAGCAGCAGCTCCAACGCAGGCTGCCAACGGAGGCGAACAAGCCCTCTGCACGGCTCTGCTCCTTTGCAATGCCAGGTACCAGGTGCCGCCGGCTGGCAGATCGCAGCCCGTTGGCGTACATCTGGCCCTTGGCTTCACGGTGCAAGAGAAAATGCTGCGCTGTTAACGTAGATGAGGCTTTGCTGCAAGACGCAGTCAGGGCCCACCGTCAGTGCTGGCCGAGACTGGACAGCACAGCACAAGGAGGCTCCGTGCAGCAAAAATTTCCCAACCTGTCTCACAAAGACCAACTTCACGCTGCGCCTTCCTGACATCTGCAAAGCCACGTGAGCGAAGCTGTTCTGCGGAGCACTGGCTACACAGCAAAGCAGGATTTAGGAGTAAATAAACTGAGATCTTTCCTGAAATAGCCCAAAGCTAAGCTGGGGAGACGTGGAAGGCAGGAAATGCTCACCTTGTTGATACGGACGATACGGTCTAGTAGGACAGCACAACTGCTCTTAGCACAAATGAGTGAGCGGCTTAGGGGTGAGCAGTGCCACAGAGCAATTTGGGGAGGCAGAAATAAACAAATGGCAGCATTCGGTTGTGTGACAACAGAGATGCCAACTGGAGGGGCAGGAGGCAGGAATTGCGCTGAAATAGCTGGTATTGCCAGAGGCTGAAGCAGACTTGTGGTAAAAATAGCACTCCCAGTAATGTAAATCAGTACTGCAGTATCCAATGACAACAAACCTCCTAAAAGCAAGCACCTTCCTTACAGCTGAGCTCGTTACAAGGAGTTGCTAATGTAGCAACAGTCGGTGTCAAGTCTGTGTAAACTGCAACTGACCACAAAGAGGAAAAGCTGGTATTTTTCAACTGCTCTTAAAATCTGAAAGAGCACTTATTTATTCTGCCATTGGAATTAATCCTCAGAAAGACACCATCACTTCTGATTAGACACTAGACCAGGGGTGGGTTGCTAAATGCTATTTTTTAATAAGGTAATATAAAAATGCCCTACAGTGCTGCTGTTCTCTACCACTGACAGGAGATTTCATAAAGACACTGTACCAATCTTCATTTGCTAAATAAATAAATGGCATGCTGGAGAAAACAG
This sequence comes from Buteo buteo, assembly GCF_964188355.1. Classification (NCBI taxonomy): domain Eukaryota; kingdom Metazoa; phylum Chordata; class Aves; order Accipitriformes; family Accipitridae; genus Buteo; species Buteo buteo. The sequence goes on along the minus strand of NC_134190.1, from coordinate 3,250,374 downwards.
CATTCACTCTTCTCAAGGAACAACTTGCTTCATTCAGGTTCCTTGTGTATTAATTCTGAAATGACAGTAACTAGAGGTAAAACGCACCTATTAGTACACCGTATCTGCAGTCAGCCAACAAACCATAACTTTTACAGAATACTCCTGAAATTATTCAGATGTAGGAAGAACTTGTAAAGTGCATTCAAAAGGAAAAAAACAAAACAAAACAAAAACTTTACGTTGCTTCTTTCTGAGGAACTGTACTAGAGGCTGAGTAATTTACAGAACAATGAGATTAGCCAGATATTTGGACTCAACCGCCCTTACCCAGGACTAACGCTACTCAAAACAAAGCTTTTCAGCATCTTCATTCCTTCTGCTCAGAACCTGGCTGGAACAGTCTCAAGTCTCTGATTTTCCATTGGAGTCTTTGCACACTCTGCTCAACATTAGTCACGTCTCGGTCATTATGCTTTTCTTTTTTTTTCATCTGAAAGAGCAAAAACTACAAAAAAAAAGATCTTGTAAAAAAATACGAGATGTGAAGCCCCCTCTACCTCCTTCCTGGTACACCAGTCTGTCTTAAGACTAGTTGCAACCATCCATCAAAATAACTTACAAGCAGCAGCACATGAGCAGAGCTGCAGAGCAGCAGTCTGCAGAACACGGGCTGGTACTTAGTACAAAACCTACACGAGAAGAAAGACACGACAGTAGTCGCTTCCCGTTTGCGCTGTAGATTTTCTCACATCGATGTTATGACTCTGCATGTTTATAGCTTAACACACAAACCCAAAAATACCCTCCAAGCTGGAAGACACAAAGAGAATCAGACGTTAGACAGTGACTTCCGTTGAGAAATTCTGTAGTGGTTTGACCAGACATTTCAGCACAAATAGCAACAGGAGGTACGTGTTGCCCTGATGTAATTACATCCTGCTACAGTCACAAACTCAGTGCTAATTGTGCTCAGACAGTCAATGAACTCAAAAATCCTAAGTTATTTTCAATAACAGAAAAATGAGTATAATTTATTGACCTTTATCTACTTTGAAAATTGTTCTTTGTTTTCTTTCTATCTCAGGCAACTGGAACTAAAAAGAGAAGAATTAGCCTAGACACTTTTTTGTTCAAGAATCAGTGAAAGTTGACCACAACTTCCCCACATCATGGCCAAGTACTAGACTAAGCCACAGGTGATGCCGGATTCAAAAAATCTGACTTTTTTAATTGCCACAGTTTCAGACATTTCTTCATATATTAGTGCTTGAGTTTCATTTATGTTAAAAAATGGTGACAGTTCTTTAAATGACTGGGGATATAAAAGCAGAATAAAATCATTTAAGAGCTGACAATCTAGTATTTCCTTCAGGAATAAAGTCCACATCGAAACAGCCTGTCAATGAGTATCTTGAATACTGCATTTGGTTTTGGGAAGCGAAGAAGAGGGTACAGAAGGTATCTTTCCTGCAACCTTTTAAGCTGTTACCTCCCACAAGCCATTTGCATGGGAATGTCTGGAAGAGAAAGCAGATTCAGTTATAACATCCTGACTTTGGAAAACTTTCAGCTCCCATTTGCAGCTCCAAAATAGTCTGCTTAGAGAAGACAGCAAGCATCCGTAACACTGCACTTCAGTCAGAGGCTGGCCTGCCTTCAACAGTGAAACACAGACCGGAAAACATGAAAGCCAAATGCCATGGTATTTTTAACACTGCACAAAACAAACAAAAACTAATAAATAAAGCATTTGCTCCTAACAAAAAGCCATATGGCCTAACAAAAAAGGAGTTCTCCTGATGATAGCCAAACTGTTTAGCCTGTCAAAAATTATTAAAAGGTGATGAAAAAAAAAAAAAAAGAGAAGAAGAAAACATTGGGACCAGATATCCAAAGTGTCTGAAGTTTGAAAATCTGGAAACTAAACGTGCATACCCTAAGACAGGTCCTTCTGCGTGAGCAAGCATAGATCTTGTTTTTAAATACTGCATAGCCAGCTGGGAATCCAGGCACGAAACTGTTCACCAGTCCTGCGTGCTCTGCCTCGACAAGAGCGCCTTACCTCACTTCTCAACAATTCCTCTGAGGCTGGAGCAGCACTGACCATCTCCAGAGGGAGCCATTTGTCCAGCCCGGCAATGCTAACTGGAGCTCAGAGCAGCATGCAGCAGGAGAGATCCAGCATTTATTTGGATCTCTGGAACCGAGTTAAAGCAGTTGAGTTGAAGCTGCGTCCATGAGCAATCGATACCACAGAGGGCTGCAATACAAGAGCAAACTATCTGAAAGCTCCTGTGATTTTCAAGGACTGTATATGTCACTAAGGAAAGACGAAATGGAGGATTTCACTCTGGAACACCGTCAGGCAAACAAACCCAGAAAGATGCAGTCTAAAGTGATTGTTTGTTGGCAGCTTCTTTTTTAATATTTGCATTTTATGCAGACTCACAAATAAACAACAAAGTTTTATGGAAAAATAGGGTAAACAGGTATTTGTCAATTATTTTTCTTCATTAACATCTGTTTTCTAAACCCCCAAGAGCAGCAGGGAGTCAGGCATTTTGACCCCACTTAGCACATCCACCACCCAAAAGCCAGTAGTTGTTAGAACGTGTCTGACAAAGGAGAGTCAAGGGCAAACTACAAGACACGCAACATGGGGCTGGGGCTGGTGGATAGCCCAGGACGACTGGTATGGCCTCTGGCTATTTCAAGCAGCTATGCCTAAAGTTTAGTCTGTACAGGTCCAGAAACTGGTAACCCTTAACAGCTACAAAATATTTCTAGTACTCTACAACTTGTGCTGCAGAAAGATGGGCAGCAGGTCCTAACAGCCTCGAACACCCCAAGTCTGTGCAGCAAGTGTGAAAATAAATCTCTTCTGCGATCCAAGGAAACACTTGAACCACAATTCCCACCAGTGGGTGGTGAAAGGGCCATCCCCACGTCCCAAATGCCATGCAGCCAGCTGGCAGCAAATCCTTCCTACGGCATGGAGAATTGATCCCCCACGCCCTGGCTGCTGCAGCCTGCCCACGGCCAGGAGGGACACCGCTGCTATGCCCCGCAGTGCTAGTGCCAAGAGATGGCAAAATAATGTCCCTGTGTAACACCATTCAGTGTATTTCCTCCTCTAGTTCTAAATAACTTGGGACACATTTGATTTGAAAGGTAATAAAAAGATAGGAAGGAGTGGAGCTTTGCTTCAGCACTGCTGCATATCCCAAGGCTCAAATCGTAACGCTTTTAAATCTTCCTTTCTTCCTGCCCTAGACAACAAAGAAACGATCACACTCTTCATCCAATTTAACTTGAGGTAATTGCAGCACATTTTTCCCTTCATCTTCATATGGTAACCAGTACATAGGCTGAGCGTGCTTTTAGTATTCCAATTCAATAACTGCAATTATTACTTCGGTCAACCTATACAAGATAACAGTCCTAGCTCTAGTGCCTACCTTGTCCTGGATGACTAGTGTTCAGTGGCTGTCTCCAAAGCCAGCGCTCCTGAGGACAAAATCTAATGACATTACAGTCATTACTTTTCATAAATTAATCACATCCTTCAGCTAGTAAAATGCTTCTCATATTCTAAGAAAACACTGGAGAAATGAAAATCCTAAACACACTAGTGTGTAAAATAAGTGATCACTCAGGGACAAAGTCGTACCTTCCAGTCAGCTTACTCCCTGGAAATAAGGTAAGATTTTTGCAAGAAACAAAGCTCATATTCTCCTCAAAAATGCTTTACCATTTATAAGGAAACAACCCCTTGCAAGCTCTGTATGAAGGTATGTCAGTGTCTAAGTCTTCATATGAAATACCAGGTTTTCCCCCTTCCTTCCACATGCACATGCGTATGCAGAGGTACAGAAGTGAAGCTCATGGCGACGGTGATGCACCATACACGTGTGCTGTTCTCAAAGCAAAGCCCAGCAGGAAGGCTGTGCTTCGTCAGAAGGTGCCACCACAAACCAACACTTTCTGAGCAACTTCCCATGTGCGCGCAGCATTACCACTGACCCACAGTGGTCGCAGAGCGGTGCTTTAAAGCCCTGCTGAGGACAGAACTGAATGCTGTAGGGAGGAAACGAAAGCATCGCAATCACATCCCACACACAGTAGCATGACACATATCTTAACATTTCAGCCCAAGTAGGGTCTTTGCAGTTCAGAAAGGACAGACATCCCCTAGCCTATCTTCATTCCCAAACTCTTGCCATCTGCCCCTTTGCACACTATGAATCCTGTTTCAGGAAATTCTCTAACACAAGACTTAGTTACTGAAGGGAGAAGGCTTCCACCACTACCGTGAAAGCTTACCTGACAATGCCAGGACATCTTGCTTGGCATATAATTGCATTCCCTTATGTGGACATATATCATTCCCAGCCATCCTCCCCGGAACAAATTAAACCCCTACCTTTGAGCCTTGCTGAAACACTTTTTTCTGACAAGTTTTGTTTCTTTCTACATCCCACCCAAGAATGCTATAAGCACTTCCTCCCCGTCTCAGTTTTTGGGCAGATCATCCAACATGCCGGTCACTGCACTTCCCTCTCTCCTTGTTCTGTTTGCTTGCCCCTCTGTGTCTGAGGAGCAGGGGACCAAATGCACCATTGCAGGTCAACTTCTAGTAGAAAATCTCTTGTCTTTCTGGACCACCCTGCAAAGTCACTTCCCAGCCTAAGTTCCACCAACCTCCTTTTCCTGCTGTTCTAGCTCATCTATTAACCACTTAAATGACTCACCACTCTGCTCACTTTACAGATCTTCACCACAGTCAGTATTACTATTACTGCTATTTGCATCCTTGCATCTCAACCTACATTTCTCCAAACCCAAATCTTATTTTACTTCCATTCCGTATTTCTAATCCCACTCAGTCCTACTGCACTGACAGGGATAATTCTGCAACCACAAAGTAGATAACTTATCCCACTTACACAACTGGCTGCGGTGAACTCTGGCAAAACAATACAGGTGCTGGAATTTCAAGAACTGATGCACTTTTGTTCCCAAATTTGTTAGGGAACAGAGGAAAAAGACATTTTTAGAAAACTTTCATCTCTCAGGTGGCTCTGAGCTCAATTAAGCTCAGTTCTGACCTTTTGTGACTTGGCAAGACCTGACCTTAACTATGCAAAATACCTTGCACGACACTTCCTTGCCAGCAGAAAATAAGAGTGCCCAAACTTAATGGAATGTTTTTGTAACAGAAATACAATAAATTTTCTCTTGTGTTTCAAATTTTCAGGGCACAGAGAAAAGCACCAACTGAAGAGAGCACTGATTAGACATGCCTGCAGTGCTTTATTCCTATTACTGTAAAGAAGCCTTGAACTATTTGTAAAAGATGAATGCTTTCGGTTTGAAGTCATTTGCTTTGAATTTGCTTTTTGAACTGATGGGATGAGGTGCCAAGGGAAAAAAAAATGAGAAAGAGGTTCAATATGTGCAAGAGCTTTAGCAGTCCACACTGTGCTACAATCTGGACGATGCTTAAGGGAAGTGGATACTGCTGCTCACACTGTCAGAAGGGCTGGGAGGGTGAGGGACGGAAGGTATCCCATTCCCTCCTGGGTTTTTCCACCTGCCTCTGAAATCCTCAGATGTGTTGAGTGCACAGGGCACAAAGAACTGTCTTTGGAGCCTTGTGTTGTGCTACTGCAGGTCTTGAGAGAACAGCTGTGGGGAGACACAGCAGGCAAGCACGGAGGTGAGCGTGGTGCTGACCCCAGCACAGCAACCTGCAGGCCACATGTCCACAGGGAGTCAAGCAGAAAGTGCAGGTCCTTGAACCTGGAGCACTGATCACAGGTCTGCTGTAACTGAAAAAAGGGTGTGGAGACGAGGACAGAATCTGTTTGCGTCCTGGGATCAGAACAAAATGGTTTCAATCTATCTGTTCACATGCTGACAGGACTCTGCCCTCATCCTGAGTGCACTGAAGAAAGACCAAGCCTGTTCACCTTCCTGATGTAGTTAAGACTTGAAAGGGAGAAGAAACCAGAAATCTTCTGAGGACTAGAGACCACTTTCTTCAACCTCTTAACTTTAAAACAGCCAGATTCAGGAAGGGAATCTGAAGTTCCTGCTACCTATTAGAACCACAAATGAAAAGGGGAAGAGAGAAGAGAAGCTGTAAGTGGTAAGCCTTACAGTTGTACAAAAACCTGGTCCATCCAGTCATGAAAATTGTTTACTGACGGCTCCCCAAACTCCTGCAAACCTGGATGTGTATGCAAAGTCCAAAAATTAGAAACCCCGGACTATTTTATATAAAGGCTACCATAAAGGACAACAGTAACCAGCTGATCAGTGCCACAGTAGGGAAAGAAGAAATGTCATCAAAGCAAAACAATGAAACAAGTAAAACTTCCCCAGAAAATTGTATGATGCTGGCTGAAGCCTCAGAAGCAACGACAATGATTTTTGCAGACCCACAGAGAAAACTAAAGAACCGAGTAGAAAGAAAGAGCATTTAAGGAGACAAATTAATACAATCACAGAACTACAGTAAATGTTAAGAATAGTTTAACATAGGCCATTTGTAAGCACAATGACAGAGAGTTTTGATTAACTTAGTGCAATAGGAAAGGCAGTGAAACTAAGGAATGGCCTATACAACATTAAGTACAAACCACTTTTAAGTAGTGCTAATAATTCTGGATTTACCCAATGTATTTCTGGCTCACACTTAAGACCTTGATTTCTTCACTTGCCAGGGTCCCAGATTTACATTTTAGTTCCTAATTATTCTCTTGAAAACTACTTTGTCTTATATGACTTAGTCCCTTATGATTGTCTGTACAATGCTTTCTGTTCTGCTTCTCATTAGGTCAGCTGATTTAAACCCCCAAAACCATTCTGCCCCCCCCCCTTTTTTTTTTAAACTAAATGGCCCCCACTTCCCGTACCCCTATTCCACCTTCTCTGTTTTGACTGTTTAACATATAAAGCAGCTACTATTTTAAGAATAAGAGTAGACACTGTTATACACTGTTATATCAGCATCTGGAGGCTACAATTCCAAAGCCTGAGAGAAACAGTTCTCTCTCTTAAGCAGCTTCCTTGGTGTTAGTCCCAGACAGGCTGCAATGCACTACTAACTCAGGTCACCATTGTACTGGCCAGTGTCTGCTTTATGTATATGGCATACTCAGAAACAGGAAATCTGTAGGCATCCATTATCCCTACTCATACTTCTTTGATTTTGCTCTCATCCATGCAATTTCTGTCAGTGAGAAACAGGAGCTGGGGGGAAGAAAAAAAAAAAACGAAAAAATCAATACTACCATTGCCTGCATCACCCTCTTTTAACTTTCCTTCTTTTTAGCACTTTTTAAGTCCTTTTCCAGTTAATTTCGCTTACTCTTTCACTGAAGCTCCCCAAAGACGCACAGATATCTAACAAAGTTGCTCTAACAGATGTCAATTGCATCTAACATCTCTTTTCAATGGAACTAAATTTATTCTTTAGTTAAGAAGCTAATGCATAGTTAGTGCCTGAGCAGAAACATCCACAACTCTTGATACTTCTCTCTAAAAGAAGAAAAACCCCTAAGCTAAACAGCAGAACTCCAAAGGAAGTAACTCACTGCAGCTGTTTTACCTATTCACTATTCAAAAATTCCCTCAGGCTAAAAATCCCAAGAAACCACAGCAGTGGCATTTTTAGAGCACTTGCCTGATCTCCTTAAATCTAAAATCTCACTAGAGGAGGTGGCCAGACATTGGTTAGCCAATCCTGAATAAAGCCGCCTACATCTGTTCATCACAGCACCTGGCTAATCCAATACAGGCAGAAAATCTAGCAGCTCGCATTAATCTTCACAGAGTTTGAATAAAGCCAGGATTTGTCTCTGGGACAAACACTGTCTTCAGAAGTCAAAAGCTTCTCTTAAAAAATAATACAAAGAACTGCATGTGTCAAAGGAAAAAGCTATAGAGAGGTACTAAATAAAAGCACCCCACAACAAAAATTTTATCTCCCTAAGAAATACTTTCTCCTAGAATTTTTAATATTATCTATAAGGGAAAAGAGGAAATATCATCTCAGTATATACACATTTAATGTAATTTCTTTCTTTCATACCTCTTTACACTGCACTTATTTCACTGGATACATTTCAGATAAATGCCTGCTCATAACTAGCTCACAGCTGCAGCGCACATCATAAAACACTTCTGAATGAAAAAGCATTCTTAAAATTTGCAACTCTTGGCTCCAGCAGCTTCTGAGACAAAAATGCCAACTGTTTCTCCTTCAGTGACTTATGGTTTTTAAAACAGGGTAATCACAGTGACTGACCCAGTACTGCCACAGGAGGGACTAAATTAATATTTTCTTTATTTCATCACACAATAATCTGATTGAATGCAATACTGGGATTTTCCCCATTCAGCCTTTTCAGGCCAGATTTCTCAAGACAGGCTTGTATCAACACATAAGCAGAGTAACTGGTTGTGCCGACTGTCTCCGGGCGGCAAAGTTTTAACCCTTTGACCCAACATCAGCCAAACGTGACAAAGATGTGCAGAAAGGAGGACCCTTTCAAGCCAACTGAGAACTGGCCACGGGCTAGAAGAGAGACCTGGGAGACAGCTCACAGGGGGACGACGGAGCCCTTCCCTGGTTCCATCCCTCCGACCCTGCAGCTGCACAAGCGGCCCTGGGAAGAGACAACAGTGGGCACCAGGAGCTCAACAACTGCTACAAGAGAACCTTGCTTATTGGACCCACGTGCCTCCACACTAACCATTGATGGGCACATTTGGGTATCACCTGGACTGTGGTTTCTGAGACTTCAAGATACGCAGCCCCGCTCAGTCCTACTGCCAAGACTTCTTTCTTGGACTGGGGGAGATTCTGCCATCCAGCGGCTCTGAACTCCAAGCACTGACTGAAAAGAAACCGTTGCTCCATGGGGTCGGAGCAGCAGCTGCCAGTCAAAAAGGGTCACTACCAGGTGATTTTGATGAGCTTTTGTGAAAAACTTTCAACAAAGGACAGTTATTTTTTCCAGAGCAGAGCAGGGCAGCGCAGCAGACAGGAATGCACTACAACAGACTGCCCTGGAGCAAATCCACTCGTGTACGGTCCCAGGGTTAACAGATCCCTGGGTAGGACAGCACACCCACAGCTTTGTCACAGACATACAGAGGAACACCGTCCATCCTCCTCCTCTGGTGGAGGGAGGTCCTATGGGATTATGATGAGTGCAAAATAACACCAGTGCCCGCAGGAGCCCGTGCCTCCCACAGAGATGAGGTTCTCCGCAGAAGCACACACTTCCTCGCTGCAGGAGCTCCACAAAGCTGTTGTCCCCACAAGGATGTGATTTTCCCAATGAAATGACCAGCAGGTCCCTACCTCTGTGTGCAGCGGCGCTGCTGCCGGATCCAGAGCCAACCTTCCCTCCATCTCCACTGCCTCATGTTGAACACTATCTTTTCTCATGACTGCAGTTTATTAGAAGGGGAAAATATCTTAGAAGGAATGGGGACAGAAAGATAAGTAACAGAGGAAGTTCTTGTCCGTATGGCTTTTGTCACAAAGCAAAAGCAGTTAGTAATACAAGGAGCATCCGATCCCAACTGTAGTTGAGTCAGCAACTCTGCCTCCTGAAGATGGGAGAGGAGAGTTGGTTTTGGTGTCAAGATCTTGAAATATTTTACCGCATAATATAAAAAAAGTACAAGTGATGTGCAATCTTTTAGCCTCATAATGCCTTTTTTTCCCATATAACAGGATGCCTTCTATATTCCACAGCTCTTAAGTTTTGAGGTTGCTTTCCTCCTTTTTCTAACCGATGCAAACATAATCATACTTATGATTCTAATCCATCCCGATAACAATTAATGTCATTAAATTACTCTTTTACTAGGTGACTGGACAGAACTAGTTTAGTTCTTGAACTGAATGGAGATTAAATTAAGTGATTATTTCCTTGATAGGTATTAACACAAGTCATTAAAAAAGCACTTCTATCAAGGTTAGTACCATAATTAATAGAACTATTCAAAAGTACTTAAATGCTTGAACAGAGCTCTAAGTTTCTATAAAGTACTAATTCCAAAAGTAATCAGGTGAATTGTCAAAGAGAACATAATGAACTTTCTGTTCCTTTGACTGGCTTAGTTCTGTTTACTTAATCATGGGAAAACTTCCACCCTTCAATCGTCAGCCCACCAGGACTTACTACACTGTCTTCCCTCCATAAAAACTGTAACTCAGCATGCTTTCTGCTGTTATTGTTTACACCTCTCTCCAACTTCTCCTTTGGTCTCTGCTCTCTGAGAACACAGGAGGAAACTACAGAACTTAGTAGTGATATTGCTACAAAAAGAAGGAAAATGAAAGAAGTAGGGAGAAATGAAAACGTAAATAAAAATAAGAGGAACTCTATCCAGCAGAATAGAGATATGAAAGAACTGGAAGACTCATTCTCAGGAGCACTACAATACACGTAACAGCCATGCCCTGTTACAATAAACATAACTGACTCACTGCAGATGTCCTCTGGATGTTTACCTCAGACACTGCGCACATTTTCAGTAAGGGACTTTTCAGACAGTAGCAGATTGAAAAACAGAGGCGAGATGATGGGACTCGTTTCACAACAGACTCCCAAAGAGCATCCTGCTTGCCACCACAGCCACCTGTCCCATTCACCTCTCTCATGGCCTCTGGTCTCCAAGTTTGTTTACTGGGAAATGACTGCATGAGATGTCCTCAACTTCTCATTTAAACAGAAAGGGGTGATTCGTGGGGGTGGGGTTTATGGGTTTATTTGTTTGCCACCTTGTTTTAGAAACAGTACAATGTCTCAGGAGTCTGGCACGATACCTTGATCAGATGTGGCCACATACTGGAGCCTTATTCTCCATTTCTATTTTGTCAGTTTACATTTAGGAAAGGAATTATTTGCTAAAGTAGAAACAGACTTAACTTATCACCTGCTGTGCCCCATTCTGCCCCAATTCAGAGACCGATGAATGTTGCTGCTTTTCTCAGCCAAGCCATGAGGACCTCCAAACAAGCCATTCTCTGGCAGTAGTAAAGGCTGTGGTGTTCATCAGGGACATAGGCTCCACTCATGCACCACAGGTGACAGAACTACTGTGGTTTAAGAAGTTACCACCTCTAACCAGGATGTGATAATTGTCCAAAAGGTCACTAAGTAGAACAGCTTAATTCTCATTGCTCTGAAGTAAATAACTGCACAGAGCAGTGGGCATCAACTAGCACTCATCTGGTAAATACCCGTGCAAGCTCATAAAAATAAGTCATACGAGTAGCCTGGCTGGACTGTTACATGCTCCCTTCAGTGGTTCCAGGACCGGGGTGTCTTCTGTGATGTGCTTTTAGACAGAGAAGCAGGCACAGGAAGGGAAGTTCAGAAGCAGTATTTCCAACAGCTCCTTCAGCAGAAGGTAATACGCTAGCGGATGTCACTCTCACAGTACAAACAGCCCGGTAATGCTTACAGACCATCGAGTCAAATCAGGATTGCATGGTGCTAGAAAGTATGTGTGGTGTGTGTGTGTGTATATATATATATATATATGTAAGCTGAAAAAAGAAAGAGTACTAACATGCATTTGCATGAACATACTCTAACTGCAGTTTAGCAGCATAAGCTGTATATTGCCTCATCAGTTCCCAGACCCATCGATGTCCAATGCCGTGCAAAGTACTGCTTCAAGAGTAGAACCAGAGAGGCAATGAGAGCTTTTATGCTATTTTCTCTTGACTAAACACAGCACTCTCTTGCCAAGCAGTTTTAGATGAGAATTCTGCCATTCTGTGCTTAATGCTTTACAAAGAAACTGTTGTGAAGAACAAAGGGGGGTTTTTCTCCTTTTGCTAAATAGCATATACAGGAAATTGGAAACCTGAAACTCGGGTCCCCAGAGAGGAGCTAAGGAAAAGCAAAACACTATCTGGCAGCAGCAATCATAATATGGCATTATGATTCACAGATAAAAAACACAAAGGGAAAAGTCAAACCAGAGCATAAAGAAGGTCTAGTAGGTAAATTGCCTTCTGGATATAACAGGTATAGAATTTTCCAAGGCAGCGTGTGCATGAAAAACACTCCAATATTTTGGAAGTAAATCCTGACTCACTCTGTACCAAAGGGGCTCCCAATCAGAAAATGCCTTAAGCATCAAAGCAAATTTCTGAACAATTCCTCAACAATATTTCAAGCTAGAAAAGAACTTAAAGTAGCTACTATAAGCATCTCCAAGCCAAACAAGTAAAAGGAACAATGTCAACAAAGGACAGAATTGCTTTGGTTTGGGGACAGTGGGGAGTGGTTATTTGTTTTGACCAAGGTAAAAATTATCCCAGCAAGTTTAAAAGCAATGAAAGAGAAGTCACTGCACAACAATGAAAGAGAAGACAGAGTCTGTTAGTCACAAATGATCCCAGCACACCATGAACTGAATTTGCTGCTGTACTCTTTCTACAGACCAGTGCACTGAGGCACCACAGTGAACATTTTCTCTCCTAAAAAGCTTTACAAATTGCCTTTGCAATTTGGAAATCTTAGTGTTATCATTGAGATATCCAGTAAACGGTATGAATAGATAATCCAGTTTAACGCCTCAACAATGGGCACAAGATTAAAGTTTTCTGTCCTACACTTGTTTACAGAGGGTTTTCCTAGCCATGACTGTAAACATCTCGTTTGAGCTTTTTTAGACATCAGTTACAAGCTTTGACACAAAAATAAATACTGATGTCATTTGGTACATGCATAATAATGCATTACAAAAAAGTGAGGAGTAGATATGTAAAAAAAAGTGATGAGCTAGTATGTGAGTTACACTGACAGAGTTACTTGCTGCAGGCTCAAAATATTTTCTTCCTCTTTATTACTTTGGATATGCAAGATCTCTTTAGTTCATTTCTAATTACCAGCATAGCACAGCTCGAGTGGAACTGCAGTATGTTGCTAATGGCAACAGCAGTAGTTTTACGTGTTTATTACACTAAAACGTGTTTCACCTTGGAACTGTCCGGCTGGACTTGGACAATGGGTCAAACCTCAGAGGTGTAACGCAGCTCCCACTGCCTTCAGCAGTGCTGCACCAGCTCCTACTGACAGAGAATCTACTCCACCAGCTGCTGTATTTTCAAGTAAAATTTAGAAAGATGACATTGCCCTCCCTAGAAGAGTATTCCCACACGACACAAAGATTTACCTACATGCAAGTGTTTTATGCAAGACAAACACCATACCTCATTCCTTCTGTAGACCTGTTCTGGTAGTTACGGTAGAGCTGGGGAACACCTAACATCGCCTCGGTGAACACTGCAAGGAAGCCCAGCGTTTCCACAAAGAGAGATGAGTCAAGCCAGAGGTAAGTGATGTAACCGGTCACACCAGTGAAGGTCAGGACACACTGCAAGTAGTCTGTAAACTTGCTCCAATGCCAAAAATAGTTCAAGTCAAAATCTGCAACAGAACAGGAATGGAAGAGGAATAAATAATGTTTTCCCAATGGACTCAAAGTAAATCAGGGTGGAACTGAGAACTGGGAAGTGTGAGGGAGCCACTGTCAGTCTTCGGAGATAGGGGGAAGTAGAAAACAAGGGAAAGCATTAAAAAAATAAAACCAAACCAACCAACCACACAACCCCAAAAGAACAAACAAAAAAGCCATCAAACACAAAACCAACAAGAAAAATAAAAAATTGGAGTCTTGATTTGGAAAACATTTTGGGGGGGTTATTCAATAAAGAAGCAATACAACAAAAAACTTGCAAACTACCAAAATAATTACAAAGATGACTTTTAAAGAGAAAGCATTGACCTTCAGGTATCAAACATGAAGAACTCTGGATACAACTCTATCAGAGTTGGCATAGGAAGTGTTTCACAATAAACTTCACAATACTAAGCACAGGCCCCCACAGGTGAAGCTGCCATGTGCAGCAGGTACAGCTTTACTGAGATAGGTGCAAGACTGTGACAAGAATCCCCGCTGGAACAAGGCCTCCCACAGACATCACCACTTTTCACTCCAAGGGCAAAATGCACTTCGCTCTTGCCTTTGCCAGTACCAATGAGTGCAGGGTGCACAGCCATTGCTACATCCATCAGAACAAAACACTATACCACAAACCACAATATCCTCTCTTGAGAGAAGGACAGAAAGAACAAACCAACCATGGCATTTCCTTGGCACATTAACAGCATACCACTGGAAGATATGCATCTATCTTATTGATGAATAATAAAACCCCATTACCGTTGACTGTACAGCAAAATAACAACATAATTTTGAATAATAAGTACGCTGAAATAACTGTTCATTAGCAGGTGCTGTTCATGTCTTCCTTTCTTAAAAGCACTTGAAGTTAAAAATACTTACATCAGACCAACTGGATTCTGTTAATTATCAAGATGATGAACCATCGTCCTAACAGGGTTATTACAACCAGCCCAAATATGTGCAACACATTGGCACATCACTAGAAGGATTCTGTGGCTGCCTCCTCAGCAGAAGTACAGAATGCTACAAAAAAGTCCTACTGTTAACTCAGGCAAGGAAGACATTAACCTCCGCTGACTAACACTAACAACAAATTCAGTGAAATGGGAATACAGACACTTAGCTGCCTAATGATACATCTACATGTCAAATAACAGTTTCATTTTCTGCATCTTTTCACACTTTCATAGCATCAGTCTGGCCCTCAGACACTTTTATTAACCAGTCTCCCCTTTTTAGTACTTGGCAAACCCACACCTCAAGACAACTACTGACTGCATCCAGCTGAGTCATTTTACTTTGCCACACAAAGAGGAAGGCAAAACTGGCCAGGAGCCATACCCAACCTGTAGCATTGTCGGCCATCACCCAGAACTGCATTAAATAATCTGTGGCAAAGCCAATGTCAATATAATGTTGACCTTCAGTATTTTATGGCAGCGGCTCCTCAGCCTCAGAATTCAGGGACACAAGACTAAATAAAAGGTAGACCCAGTGCTGGCACAGCCCACGCAGCACGTGAGCATCAGGCATTTCTGGAGCTTTGTGAAGGCTTTCTTTTTTGGAGGTGAAGGAAGACCAAAACAGAATGAGGCAGAAAAGGGAAGGCACAAGACAACCACAACCCAAGGCAGGAAAAACATTATCCATTTAATTTATCTCTAGTGCATTTTCTGGAGAGGAGCAGAGGCAACAAGAATCTCTGACAAAGTAGAAGGAGTAAGAGACACCCAAAATTCCCATTCCTTTCACTTTGCCTGATCTACTTCTAATTTTGCCAGCTTCATGAGCAATACCAAGCAAATGGCCTGACCCAGCATAACAAATCTGACACTACACAACTGTTAAATTCGCAAGAGATGCTCCCTGGGACAGATGCATTTAGGCTTACAATGGGAACAGAATAAAGTACAGCAGAAGAAAAGGGGATGAAGAGAAAGGTAGAGTTGGTAAGGTTTCAGGCCATTTAGAAAAGCAACCTCCGTTCTGGAAAAGGAGAGCTACTGATGGCTTTTGAGTAAGACATAACTACTGCTTTTACCAGATTATTTCTTTAAACCTTCTGAGATGTTCTCACACAGACTTCAGTTTCTTCACAGACACCTAAAGCATGGGCTTTCAATCCTCAAAAAGGTCTAAGTGTTTCATTTTCATTCAGAGCTCTCACATTCAAGTATGCAGGGTGCAAAACTTGCATTTACTTTCCAGCAAGGGTCATTCAACTTTGATACAGTGTTCAACAGATACTGTCTCAGACCAATACCTGAAAACTAGCAACTGGTGGCAGCCGTAGGCAAGAAGACTTGAAGCACACTCTTCCAGGCAGTTCCAGCCCTAGAAGAGACCATCTTGGGCTCTCAAGATAGCTATATAGTCACTACAGCTCGAATCCTGGAATGAACAGCATTAGTTTGGATCTGGTTGCTGTGCTGCCTTGGGCACGCAAGACCCTTGGCCCCTCACTCATTAAACCCCCCCACCAGCTGTCAGGGCTATTCTGCATACAGTGTTTCTCCTCCTGCGTTCTCCACATGCTCAAGGATCCTTTTAAAATACCCATCCCTGTACACCAAATCCTTATTTCCCCAAGTTCATTTTCGTAACAGAAATGAAAGAACTAAATCTACATGGGGGTGCAGAAGTTTCAGAAGTTCATGGAACAAAAAAAGTCAACATTCACACAGCTACTCTAAGGCCAGCTACAAAATCCACAGACCCATGCAAACACTTAAACATGCAATTACCTCCTGCTATGCCACCTTTTCATGTGCATATTCAGTACTGCTGCACTGAACTCTATTTCCATTCATATATCTAACTTCCCTGAACCTAGTATTAGGCAGCCAAGAAATCTGGTAATGATGATAATTTACTCATCACCTTTTGTCTGATAATCTTAAGTATTATTTCTACTATAATAACATACACAGATGAGAAAACTATCATGTGAAACAGGACTTCAACTGAAGCAGGAGAGTTAATTACTAGCGCAGGAAAGAGACTGAGATTCTCTTTTGCTCAAAACTATCACGATGCTATATAGTCTTCATTTCACTATACTAGGTTTTGAGTAAGAAACTAGAATGTTTCTGCTATAGATTTTGCTTGGTAATGTTTTCAAGAAAATAAGAACAGAAAGACAGAAAGAATGAAAGGCAAGAAAGACAGACAAAATAAGATGAGACCAATCATAACCTTGGTAATAGCCTTACAGAAAAACAGCTGAACATTTTAAAAGCAATCCAATAAGCAGAGCAATCAGCAGTTGTGTGACAGATGTATTTTCCAAACCCAGATGTCTTTTTCAGGACACTACGCATCATGAAACTCTGTATTACTAACTACTTCCAGGAAGAAGTAAAAGAATGATTGAACTTTAAAAAAATAAAAGAAGAAAAAAAAGGTAGAGAACAGTATACCTGACCTTTCATCCAGGTCGTAGTTTCTCTGGCCCTTACTTGAACTGCTAAACTGTTTTGCCACATGATTGCTTCTTTTTAACCAAGGCTGAAGCCTATCCTCTCTGACAAATGGTTTCAAAAATTCAGAGGGAAAAAAAAAAATCACATACCCATCACTTCAAGATTTGGAAATAAACTGTGACTCATTTTTCCAAGTGGCTCCCTTCTCAAGGGGGTCCAAACACATTAGTTCTGTAATAGAAGCTGTATACTTTCAAAGAAAAAAAATGTTGGTTGTGCTGAGTACTGTGACAGGTACATCAAAAAAAGGCTTTTAAATGCTTAAAAACAAAAGGGAATTGTCCCTTAAAAAAAAAAAAAAAAAAAAAAGGAGTTTTAAAAAAAGAACAAAATCCACGTGTGTGTGCAGACCAGTCCCATTCCCCTCCATGCAGAGCAATCTGTAGCAGAGGGGAGAGGTAGATACAGCCACAACTGTCCCAAGAAGATAGCCAGAGGACACCAATCAGTGCCCTGGGCCATGTCATCTGAAGTGCAGAACTGAACAAAGTTATAAATAATATTGCAAACATTATTCACATTTGAAGAAAATTATGAATAATAAGGATGATATTGGGATTTCTGCCCCGCCCCCCACACCCCCACAAACATCATCCCTTTTCTTTAAAAGGACAAAACAAGAAATCCCACTGCACGACAATTTTTTTCTATCAAATGTCTTAAAATCTGTCCAAGTTAAATCTGGATGCATATCCTTCTATTGCCTGAAATGGGAAGGCACTGCTTGCACAGCTGACTCCATTCACAAGCTCCCCATCCTGCCCAGAGAGAAATTCATGACACAAGTTTATAACCATACTCAGTTGATGCTGTTCAAATGGTAACTCCCAGTCACTAACGTCCTGGATTGATCCAAACTGGCATTACTGCAGTGAAAGGTACTATATCTTATTACACATGCCTGAGCTCTTTAATCCACTCAGTGAGTTGCATTTTAAACATGTTAATCCATTGATAGATGAGAGATTTATGTTGGAAAATCCTATAGATGCTGGGGGAAGGAGCAGCTCAGTAGGTTCTTTGTGCACTTACTGGAGAAAAGTCTACACAGCTTGAGGGTGAAGAAAGATGAGATTAAAAGACCTCCTCTGGGAGACATATTGCATGTCAGATATGAAAAATGTAAAGCAGGCAGAGACAGCATTGCAAATAACCATGGTTAGCACTAGTCAGGCCAAAATGCAAGTAGTAAATTCAAGATACTGGTGTGGGATAGATGCCAAGTGACACAACGAAGAGTCCACAGTATTAACTTTCACTTAAGGATGACACAGAGGTCCAAACAGTTACATTATTTTTAGTCAAGAAGCATTTTATACCAAGTCAGCTACCATGCTAGTTCCTTTTGGGAAACTGAAGCAAAGACTTTGACATCCTAAAAATTATTTACTGTAGCTCTCAATTTCTCTTGCTCATTGCATCTTATTTTGTACTTTGACCTTTCTAATTCTGTACCTGCACCCTTGTGCTACATTCACTTGTACTTGCCTTAGCCATCTGACCTAGTTCCCACTTTTTGTCTGGCTCCTTCTTGCATCTGAGGTCAACGAAGAGCTTGCTATTTACATTCCCTGTCTTTGCAAGGTGGGAGAGTTTGCATTTGAGCCCTTTGTATAGCTTCATCAAGGAAATTAACCCTTTCCTTCTTATGAAGGCTACTGGTTTTATTTTACTGTGCTCCCTCCTGCTCATAGACACCATCAATTCATAGCCATTCACCCAAATTGCCTCCCATAATCGAACTCTTGACCTCCTGTACAAAACACACTGCCCACTACCTCGTTCTAAGAGCACACTGGACAGTCTCTATTCCCGAGTGCCTTTCTAAACAGATGCCCGGGTAGTCAATCCTCCTCCCCCAGGGTTACAGCTAAGTCTTGTGCTTTGGGAGACTGAGTGCTGTTCAGAGAACCTCCGATTTCCATCATCTTGTGCTTTGGGAGACTGCAGTGCTGTTCAGAGAACCTCCAATTTCCATCGTCTTGTGCTTTGGGAGACTGCAGTGCTGTTCAGAGAACCTCCAATTTCCATCATCTTGTGCTTTGGGAGACTGCAGTGCTGTTCAGAGAACCTCCAATTTCCATCGTCTTGTGCTTTGGGAGACTGCAGTGCTGTTCAGAGAACCTCCAATTTCCATCGTCTTGTGCTTTGGGAGACTGCAGTGCTGTTCAGAGAACCTCCAATTTCCATCGTCTAACTCTGGACCGCGGTGCCTGCCCACCTGACCTGACCGTTCTGTCACAGCCTACTTCTGCACACAATCAACCGAGTCCAGCCCCAGCAGTCAGACGTCCAACGCCTCCCTTAACACTGGAATCCAAAACCTGAGGGCTGTGAAAGAGCCTGATAATGGCAATTCAGCCAACCTGGAACAGTTACAAAATGCAGTCATAGCTGGGAATTACTTCAGGTCATTATCCATGGTCTGTTTATTGTAAAATGTACACACGGTTTGAGGCTGCAGGAGCCGGAACCTACAACTCTCTGCCCTGCCTGTGGGTCTTAAACACCAGGCTACGGCACGGCAGGCTGCCCCTCACTTGCTCTTTTTCTTGTCTCGAGAAGCTTGCGGTCTCTGCTGTAAAAGAGGTTCAGCTCTGAGCAGCAGGCAGATACAATGCCCATCCTCATCCCATCCTGGCACCAAGGGCAACTCTTTGGACAGCTGGAAGACGCAGACTTGTATCCCCAGGCTCACAAGAGAAATTAACTCAGACCTCTCACACTTTGAGTGCTCTAAGCTACACACGGGTACCACACTCAGCAGTAGCATCTTAAAATAAATAAATTTTGCCACATCCTCTGAAGGGGACTTGGGAGGCACCTGCCACAGGACATGGGGCCCAGGCAGTGGATTCTGAAAAGGAGACTTTTACACTTGCAGTCCTCCAGCTGCAGCAAATCCTCAGGCATTTGCCTCAGGCCTTATCTGTCTCCCTGGCAATCCTGATTTCAGATGCCTCATCTCAAAACAGCAGCAGGATTACAGAGAAGCACGCTAGCTACCACTCCCCACCTTGCTCATTCTGAGCAGCTCCCAGCCAGCCGGCGGGTTTCGCCAGTCCTCTGTTCTGAAACCCCTGCGTACTCCACAGGGCACCCCGAAATAACTGGGGTGACAAGAGCAGGAAGGCTCTGCATGACCGTTACTGGGCAATCTGTAACTTGTTCTCTCATCAACTACATATCCAGCTAGGCACCTTCTTCTTTCCTTCCAGAAAGAAGGAAGCAGCATTAGAGGCAGAGAGTGAGAACTGATAGATTTAGATTTTCTTTCTTCCTTTTTAAGAAGTGATAGAAACCTGCAAAATGCTGTCTGAAGCCAGCATTTCTTTTACACTCACTGGGACTGAAAAGGGACTTGTTATGTTTCACTCATGGTACAAAAGGGAAGAAATGAGAGCTTAGCACCAAAACCTTCTGGCTCTGATCCAAACCACTCTTCTTTTGAAAAAAAAATAAGGAATCCACCATCTTGCATAGTCTCTATAAAGATGCTAACATCGCCATTCTCCATCTCCATTCCTTCAGGCCTGTGACCTACGAATTTCTGCACCTCTGTGTACTTTCAAGTACCTGCACAACCCTGTCACCACAGTACCTGAACATCTCTCCATGTGCCTTTACCTTACAACATTCCCATCTACAGGCCATTGTCATGTGGCCTTCACACTGGGTAGTACCCAAACACTGTCACTTCTTCCTCTCTAGCATGTCTAAGATGGGAATAAAATATTCCAGAGGGTCTTGAACCTTCTGAAAATATCACCCCAGCCTATACTAAACAAATCACTGTCATTTAATGAAATCCATTTTTGACATCCTTTGGCCTGTACAGTGCCTTTTCTTGGCCACATCTAAACTGATGTCAGAGTTTCAATAGAGCCAATCCTCTTAGTATTTGACTCTCCTTAAAGCCCCAGTTCAAAGTCCTTTAATTAACAAAAAGTAACCAGTAGATTTTCATGTGAGAGGGGAAAAATGGCAAATCTTAATTACGAGAAAAAGGCTGAAAGCCTGACCCAAATAAACCTTGAAGATTCATACAAAGCTCACTGGAAGTTTTCGTACTTGGTGGAGGACTGTTAAAACACCTGAGATTAGAAGCTCAAGTCTGATAAAACCTCCTCTACACCAACATTATCCCTGTCTCCCTCAGTCATCTCCTGTAGCCTGAAGGCAAGTACTTGCCTTGGTTTTCTTTGCCTCATTGTATGTGATGACACCAGCTTCTAAAATCTCTTATACTAGGTCTCTGTTTGTCACATCAGGTTCATGTTTTTCCTCACCATCAGGGTTATTATCCACTCCTCTTCATCCTTCTCAAAAAAATTATACATAAGTGGGCTGAAATTTTTCCAGCACTGTCTCCCACTCTGGACTTCTCACTCATCTTCCATACTGCCCCCCAGCACAACATACCTCCAAGCATCAGCAACTGCTCTGCCCTCCCCCTTCAGGTCCTATGAGGTCCACTCTACCTCCTCACCAAAGGGAATTACTAATTGCAAGGTTAAGAGACACGTTAGTTACAACTACTTCAAAAAAAAAAAAAAATCACACACAAACACACTGGTATATATAAAAATAGTCAAACAATCCACACTCTATTTCATAACACCCTGCCTTTCCCATTAATTTGCTACTTCCCTGATTTTATAGCCTTTGGTTTAAAGGAAATCTTTGAATACCACTTAGCACAGTGGTCTTGACCAGAGGTAATTAGCAATAACAGCTATATTGACCATTTTGTGAACCTTGAAGAACAGCAATTAAACAGTTATACTTAGTCTGAAAGTTCTACCCCTGCTGCTAACACCACAGAGGACAAGTAAGAATGAAAACTAAACCAAAAGATTCATACCCTGGGCACCTCCTGTACAGCTGACACCCTTTGCTCTGCTATCTGCAGTGTAATTTGCTTTGTACACAGCTTCAGTTTATGCTAGTCTCACAAGTAAAGAGAAAAAAACATTTTAGAGAAAACTGCAGTTCTACAAACCTGCAAAATTAGGTTGACCTTTAACTCATCTTTGACGTTTTCCATTGTCTTACAAAAGGATGCAGAATTGTTTATATCACTTGCTCTGCACTGTTACCAGCCCTGTCAAAATTTTAATTTGTGTGTGTGTTTACATATACACCTAAATATGCTTGCAAACACATGCATACCCCTTCCTCACAGTGCAACTGCTAATGTTATAAGCATTAAAAAGAAATGAAAATTATAAAAGCAAGCAGGGAAGAACAAAGTTTTTTTGTTCTATTACAGCAGAGGTTTTAGCAAGTATGGTATCTGTGAACAAGGCTCCAACTGTTGGGCTCAGAGACTGCTGGCAAATGCCAACTGAGCTGGGAAATCCACACGCAGCAGGACAGCTCAGCCCAGCCATCTCTGCACATTACCACAAAACGAGTGTAACCAATTTTGGGTGAGCCAGAAGCAAACTCCTTCCCTGCTTCCCCCCCAAAAAAAACCTGCAGAAGTATACTCCAGACTAGTCTCTTCCGAAGCAAGGACATTTCTTGGAGTTCTCCAGATGGCAGATGCTTTCAAGGCAATCTTGCACAGGGGACGCTTGCAACCCCCTACTAACTTACCTTGTGCAACACACGCCATCCAAGCTCTGGTTTCTTCCCAAGTCCAGCTGAGAGAAAACACCAGGTCTGTACTCTTAGAGCAGGCCAGTAAGATTAGGAAAAGAAAAACGACAGACAACCACTACCACAGATAGGTACCAATATTGCTACTAGGGCAAGGCACTTAGCTTAAGCCTAGATATACCTCAATCAATGTAGTCATAGGACTGTATTTCCTCTGTGAAGATTCACCTCCTCAGTAACATCCCTACTGAAATGATGTACTGTGTTACTGCTACTTTTGCCTGTTCAGCACACAAGAAGTCTCTCTTTCTATTCCAATGTATTGACTGTTCTTCTTAGTCACTGTCTTACAAGATGACTGATGAAGGAGAACAGCCTAATAACTAGGCAGATCATGGGGCTAGGAAATCCACTGCAATGAGGTAGCTGTGACCCAAAGGAATTAGTGCTACAGAAAATAAAATATGTATTTGAAAGGTGGAGTGAAAGCAGCATCAACAGCTTCAGAAACCACATGAGACAGAGCGAGCATGGGCTTCAGGAGGAAGTCCTCCTC
Organism: Buteo buteo; assembly: GCF_964188355.1. Taxonomy (NCBI): domain Eukaryota; kingdom Metazoa; phylum Chordata; class Aves; order Accipitriformes; family Accipitridae; genus Buteo; species Buteo buteo. The sequence continues at coordinate 3,227,238 of NC_134190.1, read as the reverse complement.
TCAAGGTACAGATGGGAGTGAAATGGGAAGCCCAGGGAGCACCGCAGCAGTTTTTTGATGTCTCTGGGCAGCCAATGCTTCCAATACAAACACTCCCAATTCTGCTCACCTCCTATGCCAAGAGCATCAAAAATCCCAAAGCAAGTCAAAGAAATAAATCCCCCAAGCCCTCACCTGCAAGCACAGCTCTGAAGTAAGGCCTTTGCTACCAACTGCGCTAATGATGGAGGCGGCAGATTAGAGCCAAGCACACTCTTCTTTTGGCTAGATACGCCTTCCTATGCTAACTATAGAAAGAGACTTCTTTTTCTGACAGTAAGCTAAGCAGGGATGATGAGAATGTCACAGCAAGAAGAACGTGTAGTACCAAGTTACTATTTTTACAATCGTTTTAACAATATTTTACACTCTCCTCAGCATGGTGTATCTAAGCTATCACCCACAGCCCTACCAGGCAGTACACAAAGGCCTCCAAACAAAAGACTAAAAAGTCTTTGGAGTAAGTTAAGCACTGCAGAGCAGGCAGCCTTGGCTCCAAATTCTTGTAGTTGGAGTTATAAACTCTCTATGAAAACAGTTTAATTTATTTTGAATAGTACTGAAACTTATTCTTTAAAGTTTAAGCCTCAGAAGATACCAAGAATACTATAATATTAGAAACAATATGCACTTACCATACTCCTTCTCATTCAAAGACTGCAATTAAAGAGATGAATAAAAGTTCTTCTAAATATTACAAAACCAAGCTGTGTATTAGCCCAGATACAGGCTGCCTAAGATACTACCATGCCAGGGATGACAATGCTAAGTTGCATGTGTAACACAGCAAATTACTCTCAGAAACTCTGGAAGTAACTGTCAGGTAATACTTCACCCTGCTTTTGAAGTGCAGATCTCTGGGGAAAATGCTGAATAGCCAGTAACTTGCCTAAAGATAAATGATCTCTCTTTTTTTCAGCCTTCTCTGAGCTTGACATACCTGAGACCCTATCTCCTCTATTGTGAAGACACCACAAAAAGAGCGCATGTATGTCATTTATTTTTTTTCAGATACTGAAGTCAGGCACGCATACATGCATGTGTAAGTATATATACAACACAAAGTTAAACACTCTGCCTAAAAATATAAACTTCTCTCCTCATTTAGGATTGGGGGGGGGGGGGTTAATCCTTGTTTCCTAGGTAACCCACCACCAGCCAAGACAAATTCTAGCCCCCAAACTGGCCCTATTAATTTAGCATCCAAACAGAATAATACCTTGTACAGCTACTTCCTTTGCTAAAACAATGTTATGTGGTCTGCTAAACAACTCTTGGCAATTGCCTCAGTTAACCTCAGAATGACCCATTTTAGTATCGATAGTTTAACGTTTCAAAATCATCACAAGCTTGTAGGAAATTGTAGAAAGCTTTCTGCTCTTTTTTTCCCTTGCCTCTCTCGTCTGCCCAGTCCCTGCTACACACATGAAAGTGTCAGACGTTTTCTTTAATGATCTGAACTGCATTACAAGGTTGCTAGTATCTCAAAATGACTGCACAATCTACTCCATTTCATAGGGCTTCCCTTCAAATATGTGTTGTAGTTGAGAATAATGGGGTAGGCTGGTGAACAAGCATCCCGTTTTGAAAAAAAGAAATTGGTATTTCTGGATTTTTGTTCCATGCTGGAACACAAACAAGACTCTGGAAAATCTGGGGGAGGATGAAGAGAGAGGCAAACATACAGAAGGGATTTGGGAAATAAATTCAAATTTTTAACATCTCGGATTTGAATTAAGGACCTTCTGCCTATGTTTTTCCATGTCCTAAGGGAGCACCCTGTCATGAGGCTATTGCCCAGTTGGGTCAGGAATTGCCTCCTCTCAGCACAAATTCTGTCCTTTCCAGACGAACAATTTTGACCAAATTCATTGAAGTAATTTATGTGCATGTTTGTGAAGATGTGACCATTCACCAGTGACAACCCTTACCCCCAACAATTAATTCACAAATTTCTGGCCAGAAGTAGCAGAAAAATCTCAACTTATAATTTCTCATTTGCTACCATAAACATCATTTAAGCATACTGACATTTGTAAAGTTGACTATGGAAATTCATCCACTTTAAAAAAAAAAAAGTAGGTAAATGAAGCTGGGAATAATTTCAATCTCCATATGACTTTCCAGGGAAAGGGGAAAAAAACGGACTTCTGGTAGCTGAAGGTTTTCCAGAACCTACATGCCTGCAGTGTTCTCTCACAACCTTTAAACCAAACTCCCTCTATTTACAACAACAAGTTCTAAATTGCACAGATCTAAATTACTGTATACAGTGACCAAACAGGAGGAATTTCCACACAAATTGCATCATTCCATTAGCAGGAAGAATTTACAGGGAGGGAGACCAGTACAGAGTTTCACCTGAGTGCTCGTAGACCGCCTTACTGATTACAGCACTTGTAACTGGAGAAGCCAAGCAAGACAGAGCTACCCTGAAACAGAACTTCCCCTTCAACTTCTCAGCTGTTTAGTTTGACCACAGATAAATCCCTGCTTTGACACGGGCAGTGGTTGTTACACAAGACGCACTTCTGAATACCACAGTTTCTGAATACCTTGTGTCTGCAGTTTAATGCTCCGTAGTCAACATATCTTCAAGATCTGGAAAGAAGGTTATGGTACTAGATTTAAGAAAATTGCTCTGTTGGTGGTGATACAGGAGTGCATTCACAAATTGTTCACATTTCCCAGCAGAAGTTTAAGCCCCTCTCATCCCCCTCAAGGTACAGCAGGACAACTGTTTAGCTCCCTGAAGCATTTCTCATTGAAGCCACAAAACGTGGGCTTTTCTTTTTTTAAGATTTTACACACAAAAAAGAACAAGCCTGCATTTTAAGCCAGATCTGTTCAGTTATTTGGTTCAAAACATAATCCCACAAACTGTTCTGTCAGTACAACTGAGGGGGCAAGAATGAGTGGGGGGAAAAAAGAAAAAAGAGGATCAGGAATATCTTAGGCTGGCATTGCTGCCAAACATCCTGGCACCCAGCCACTGCTGGAGGCAAAAGACTTTGGCTGTTATGCCCCTTTATAAATATAATTAGTTTTAAAAAGGACAACAAAAAAACTCCACAAAAAAACCCAGGCAGAAGACAGGGCACTGGCAGTGTTCACCAGTGAGATGACTTTGCCACCACAGGGTACCGTCCTTTTGTTCCTGGGTGAGCGATACAGGGATTTGCCTTCCACTGCTGTGTCCCTTGCACATCCCGTACTCAGGAGTGCAGGGGACACAGAGAACGATGACAGGTGAACCATAAACAACGAGCTGCTGAATAGTCCTATCTACAAATTCCTCATTAAATTTCTATGTTCTTCTGTGAAGAAACAGTAAAGTTCTTCAAAGACTGAGCAGTTCTTTGACATCTACTGTACACAGAAATTTAACGAGGAACTTGTGGATAAGACTATTTTAAGCCATTTCAATACCAAGTTTGCTCTATTCCCTGAGCGCAGTTACTTGTTCTTGTACTACAACCTACTCCCAACAGGGGGTGAAGAAAGGCACGAGGGAGTAAATAGCACCTCTGAAGACACAGTACAAAATGTAAAGCAAAAGACATCTTATGAAATAACTGCTCCTGATTTTTACATGCCAAGGGGCGCAAAGACAAGAAAGGGCAGCAGTATAAAACCTTAAGGTAAGCATGGAGTCATTTCAAGTGTTTAGTGGTTTGTATAAATGGACAAAAAAAATGGGGGCGAGAGAAAGCAGAGCATTTCAAGACCAGCAACCGTTTCTTTTCAAAGGCTATACAAACTGGAGATAAAAAGGGGGGGGAAAAAATTACCTAGCAACAACTGCACAGTTTGTGACATTTACAAAGCAGCCTACTAAAAAGTCACTTTAAGTAAGGAGCGGATGGCAAAATTTTTATTATCACGAATATAAAGATAGACTTCAAATTTTAAAGATTAGCTATGCACATGCACACACACAAAATGCAGTGAGCTTGCAAAGGCTACTGAAGTGTGTATAAAAACCAAAGCAGTCTATGTATTTCAGAAACAGCAGTATTGGCCCTGATTTTGATGGGAAAAAAAAATCCTGAAACTCAACTATACCTTAAGCGAAGAAACAGTGATGTTCTGAATACTTAGAATGTTACATCTACCAAGTTCTCATCAGGCTTTTGAGTTGCAATGAGTAATAGTAAAAAAGACAGCTTTAAGCAGCTATTAAAAATAAAAAATGTTTCCCTGAAATACTGAGGATCTGTCTTCCTTTCACTAGTTTCTGTGTCTCCATGGAATCGTCCAGGATGAACAAGACCCGTTTTTTTAAATGTACAATGCAAGTAAAAATAAATCTGCCAGAACTGAATTCTGGGGTTTGGATTTTTTCCCCTACCCATGGGAGGGAACATAGGATCCCAATGCAGTAGATGTAATGCATACTGATCACAGAGCAAAGAGAAAGTAGGGCACATAATAAATGCACATAAAAGGAGACATTCATAACTTCAGGAATAGTGGTGATATAGTTCCCTCCACAAGGAGGGAAACATGCTGATTACTAGCAATCGGAGTGTCTGGAGGGAGACTGCGTACACCCTGACCCTCACCATAAATTCATGATTCACCAAAAAATTACACCTTTTCTGCCGCGGATTCAAGAGGATGCAGGAAGAACCTTCTCATGAACAGCTAAGTTACATCCTTTCTTCCCCAACCTCTCTCAGTATTATGTCATCTCCTCATGTAGATGGAGACCGCTTATAATTCTTTTAGTAACAAGGTAAAATTTTGAAGTTAAAAACATTTACTCTGAAAAATAAAACAAATTAATATTTTAAAATGTGATTATGCACACTAATGAGGCCTATGTTTGCCAATCTATTAATTTCATTTAAATCACTGAGCATCTACCTCATAGCTTTAACAAGTCAATACTAAATCTAAAGAATTACTGCCTGATGCACTGGAACCAGAGCTTCAAAAGCTTTGCCTGCTTCTGCAAGAACAATTTTTTACTTTTTCAGTTTAGCTTAATAAAAATATCTCATTTATTCAAACAATAAGAACCTGATTGGGAGTTGAGTAACACCTGCTTTGTTCTGTCTTTGAATAGTGACTGAGAGTATAAAAGGATGAGATGACCAAATAAAAAAAGGAGTAAATTAATTTTACTAAAAATCTACCTAAAAATAATACCTGTTTTATTTGGCTTTTTTAAAAAGCACGCTTCCCAAAATGGACCTTCACTATAAACACTGCAGTTTATTTACATTTTTTAAATTTAAATAAGTTATTCCGCATTTTTATTTGAAATCAATTTTCAACCACAACGGCTTGATATAAGTTACGAGTAAAAGTAATAGAATACATGAACATTTAATGTATTTTTAACATGATAAAAAATGGATTACATACTATGCTGTACTTTACTCAAGAACGTATAGGTATTACATTTCCTTCATCAGCAACAGAACCTATTTTAGCGTAATGACTATATTGCCACACACATCACCATGTGAACCAAGCTTTCTTTAGTAAATGAAAGATACAAAATAATTTATTTTATTCCCATATTTTTTGCTTGATAATTTAAATCATGATTTGCAAAGGCAGCTTCAAACCCAACCACCCTCACAAAGACAGAGGAAAAAATCTTCTACGATGTAAGACTTCCTCATCACAGCTTCAATAAACTGGAGTCTTTGGAATTCAAAGGGAGATGGCTTGAGCCTTAAAGCAGGAATAACTGTGGGACAAGACTCTGAGGTGAATTCAGGAACTGATATAGCTTGCAAAAAAATCCTTCCACCTTAATTAATCCTGTCTCTCCCTTGACACAATGTCCTGTACAACCTCCAGCAGTGCAGGCTGTGATCTGGAACGTAGCTGTAAGCCAGCGCTGCTGAACACTCTGCACTGTCACACCACTAAATGTTTAAATAATTGGTCCCAATATCTAATGTAATCACCTCTTCTGAAATATTCTATTTAGGGTGCATGCAATAGTAAAAAGTATCAAGCTGGGGGGGGAGAGGGAGGTGATGTACTGCCTATCTTTGAAAGTTGACTACCATGTCTCAGTGAAGATGAGAGAGAGTATGGTCACAGGAAAAAGATACTTACAACATGGAGTTCAGAAGGAACAAATGTCTTGCATTGTCAAAAGTAGATCAGGAGTGTTCAGTTATCAACTTCTATACATAGGCCAAGTCTCTGCTACTGCAGCATTCCCATCAAACAGCCTCCACACTAAATGCCAAGGTCTATGCCGTTTTCTGTAACAGCGCCCATCTCCCCAACACACTGGAACGGAACCAATGAATAATTCATAAACAAATTTCTTCAGCATTTGCAAGTCGTTCTTTGGGCACCTGTTAACTGCCAAACATCAGAAGTGACAATCTGGCATTCACACCAGAGGGCTGTTTGGTTTGGGTTTTGTTCTTCAGCATGCCTTGGGCCCGCAGGTTCATAAAAAATGACTCAAAAAAATAAACATGAAGGCAACTGTGAACCTGCTGTTGCAAAAGAAAATTAGTAAGCAACACTTAGTAAGGCAGAGGGAAGCTTTCCATGATGCAGTGCTGCTCTCGGCACCACAGAGAGCAGTATCCATCCCACCAGAGTCCAATCCGCTAGCCTGAGCTAGGGATTCAGGTCCTTTGCCATCAATCCATGGAGAGAGACTGGCCTGCCTTCAGCTTCTGCGGACGACTTGGGGAGTCAAGGGTAGAACCAGACAGCAGACCTTTTTCTTTCAGGGGAAACGCTGAGATTTCAGTCATTTCTCCGTTCCAAGTCAGGAGGAATCACACTCTTTCAGGAGGACTCGCACTCTTTCAGATATGCACATTCAAAGACAGGGAACCCGAGTACCTAAACAGCCTAAGGGCTAGCGTGCTTGCCTCAGGCTCCCACCGGAGCCCCTCTCTCCTGCCTGGAGCCTGGCTTCCCCAGGGACCATCAGAGCCGCTTTGCTCAGACTGATACGCTCCGAGTTCTCTATGCAAGCCAGAACCTCTACCTCAGTCTCTCCTATCCCACCTGAGTGCCATGATACCGGCTTATAGCCCAACTGGATTGTTTCAGCTCCAGTCTTTAAAAGGCTAGAAGCATTCAGGGGCAGACACAAACTAAACAGGGGGTGAGGGCAAAACAGAGCCGACTGTACGCACCCTTTTTGTGACGGCAACAGGGGACCACGAACATACAGGAAAGCAGGAGCACCTAAGCCCCCTGCCCCGATTCATCCTTGCTTGGCACTCCCATGGGATACAGATACAGAGCACCCAGGTTCCACTGCTCAGTTTTCCTGCTTCAGAGACGGGTCATATAATGGAATTTCCTGCGTCGTCTCCCAAAAGCGAACAACCCAGGGAGACTGGCTAGCTGGAGTGTAGCAAAGCTCTTTCTTCTTTCTCACTTGAAACATCCACTTAGGGCTTGAAAACCCTTTTCCAATAAATGTTCTTTGGTGCATCACTGCTTGCAAAGTGGGAGTGTGCAGTGGGGGGAAGGTGGGAATCTTTCAGTAAAATAAAGCTATCGCTAATTGTTTTCAGTCAAGGATGGTCAGTGTGGTGCATTACAGGTTAAAAGCATGGTATTTGCATCTAAATAGAAAAGGTTTTATTTTGTTTTCCCTTGATACAGCAATGAAAACGGCAAAACACTGATGCTTCAGCGGTAAGTGCCTTTCAATATCCAGCATAAAGAAATGTCTTGTTAACATATCATTATTTATAAATAAGAGCTTCAGAAACGTAGATTTATTAAATATATTCCCTGTTTCTAGCTCAGTATAAACTAGTAACTTTATATTCCCAGTGCACTTTAAATAAAAGAAGGCTAATAAAACGTATAGGACATAAAATGCAGTGAAAAAATAAATCAGGCTGAGTGCAATAATCAGGTTGTACCTTGAGCATCACCTCCACATACAGTTCCATTGAGCACAGTATGTCAGCTCAGACATCCTACTGTCACACCAGCCCCTTGTAACACCATTTTAATTGGGACCAAGCAAGAGCTGCCACCCAGCTCAGCACTTCAAAGTACTAGACTTTGGGTCACCTCATTGTCCATTCCTCCCACTCCATATACTGCAGTGGGTATGGTTATCTCAGTAGGCTCATTTCTAACAGACCAAGACAAACTGTAGACAGAAGCAAAAGCCCTAAGCAAATGATGCCCGCAGGGCCTCAAAATACAAAACGAGCAGCTTTCCAGAGTGACAGGATGTGTGTCTTTCATATGGAGCCCATGTACAAGAGTCAGCAGCAGAAACTGAGTGCAAGCTATGCCCCCACGTCCTGTACAGGACAGAGTTCTCTCTTGATGTGCTGACTCTGCTGATGTGTTCACGTGTTAAACTGTTGATTCTACATCACTTACATAAAGGCAAAGATAACATTCTTTAAAAAGACATGAAATCTACAAAACACGGATGTGCCAGGATCTATAACAAGATCCTAAAAATGTGCTGCAGCCAGAACTGTTTTTCCCTAGCAAGCTGTCTAGACAATCCACTACATCTGAGCAGGCAGTGCTGGGCAACAGCACTTCTTTAAGCACACACCGTGTCATCCAGCACTACAAATCACTTACAAAAAAAAAAAAAGTGAGCTATCAATGCATATGTACTAACAAATAAAAGCACCTCAGCTTGAAAGTTTATTCTGAAGTCTGTGGGGACTTGAATTACCCTTTAAATGTTTCACTACTCATACCTTTTGCACTGAACTGGCAATTTGGCCATCATCTAGAAAATCATTGTTTCTCTTCTCACCTGTTTTGCTTAAAGAAACTGAAAGATATCAGACAAGCAGCTAAGCAGGATATCACAATGAAAGCCAGACAACTAATTCTCACCATGGCTTTAAACTTACCTATTGCCTTCTTGCATTAATAATGCTTTACTCAGCTTTCACTGGTAAGGTCTGCCCCCTACAGCTCCTGAGCCCTACTAGCAAAGTTGAGGGAGCGAAGCAGCTCCCACAGAACAGGAAAGTAGTAGTTTGGGAACATCTAAATTAATGGATTTACACACAGACAGGAAGCATCTAAGGGTGTTGAGGGTGCAGGCTGATGTCTTTGCAAGGCTGCTCTATCATCTCTGAAAGGTCATGGTGATTGAGAGAAGTTCCCGATCACTGCAGGCAGGGAAAGAAAAAAAAAAGAAGAAAAAAAAAAAATCACACCTACCTTCAAGAAGGAGGATCCAGCGAACTACAGGCCAGTCAGCCTAACCTCATCCCTGGGATGGTTATGGAAGAAGTCCACTAGGAACAGCCAGCGTGGATTTACCAAGGGCAAATTGCACCTGACCGACCTGATTGCTTTCTATTACGAGATGACTGCCTTTAGGGACAAGAGGAGAGCAGTGGATACTGTTTACAGAGCCTTTAGCAAGGCTGTAGACAGTGTCCTACAGTATCCTTGGTAGCAAAACATCAACTGGTAAGTGGACAATAAAAAAGGTAGAAAATTGGCTGGATCATCAGGCTCAAAGAATTTTTCCTCTCAAAGGAAAAACATACAATTTATGGCCAGTTTACAAAGCAGCTCACAGTGATCAATACTAGGGCCAACACTCTTTAACATCTTTTATTAACAACCTGGATGATGGTAAATTCATGAACGATACCAAATTAGAGTGAGCGCATGATAGACTGAGGGACAGCACTGCTATTCAGAGGGATCTTAGGCTGGAGATATGGGCTGACAGGAATACCATGAAGTTCAGGGCTATCGCTCGGTGGGAAGGAGTAACCACACACCACAGTACAGGTGCAGGGGGCTGACTGATGAGAAAGCAGCTTTGTAGACTAGTAGAGGGTAGCCTGGCAAACAATTTGAGCACGAGTCAGTGGTGTGTCCTTGTGGCAAAGGCAGCTAGCCGATCACTTACTGGGCTGTACAGCTGAGCAAGTGTGTGGCCAGCAGACAGAGCAAAGTGTTTATTCCTCTCTATTCAATATCCTAAAGACTGTACCTGGAGTAATATGTTCAGTTTTGGGCTCCCGAGTACAAGAAATACATTGATCTACTGGAATGAGCCCAGTGGTGGGCCACCAAGATGATTAAAAGGCTGAGGTACATGGTGTACATGAAGAAGCTAAGAGAACCAAGTTTGTTCAGCTTTAAGAAAAAAAAGTTTCTTGCTGCCTACAGCTATCTAAGGGGAGAGTGTAAAGAAGATGGAGGCAAGCTCTTCCTGAAGGCACATGGTGACAGGACAGGAGGTAACAGACAGGAGTTACAAGGAAAATTCCAATTAGATGGAAGAAAAACTTTGTCATCATGAAGATGGTCAGACACCGGCACAAGTGCACGACAGGTTGTGGAGTGTCCATCTTTGGAGATACTCACAACTTACCTGGACAAGGCCCTGAGCAACCTCACCTAACTGGACCTGCTTCAAGCAGGGAACTGGACCAAATAACCTCAGAGGTCCCTTCCAAGCCAAATTATTCTGTGACCTTGTTTAAAGAACAAATCTCACCATTTGGATCTAGATGTGACCAAGTATAGAATGGCATGTGATGTGCTCAAGAAGTAGGCAACTGCAAAATCTTCTCACAGCTACCAAACTGAAGCAGCAGCTTTGCTGTGTACATGTTCCCTGATCTGCAGGATGGGCAGACAAATCAGTTGTATTTGAACATTTAGATGTTTTATCGCTGATGTTATTAAAGCACCTAATTGTTCTGACTCCCACCACGAAGGAAACGTTTTTTGCAAAATCTCGTTTCTACAGTTAACACACACACCCCCCCCCCCGGCCCTGAAAGCAAGATCCGACTCCTCGCCCAGGTTCCAGTTGAGTGCCTCAGCAGGCAAGATTTGGAACCCAAGAGCACCCTCATGTGGCTAGGTGTTGCTATGAGCTCTCCCTCCTCCAGTTACATTACATGCAGCACAAGCAAAATTCACATTTTATTCACAGGTTAATTTCCCCACCACACCACCAACTAGAAGCGGTACCTGCGCCAGAAGTAATATTTCTGCTGCCGCCCAGTTCTTCCAACAGACCCCACTCAAGTCGTCTTCTTTCCACAGGACTGGGTGACGGCCACGCAGGGACTGTCGAAGGGCTGAGCAGGGGCACCAGCAGTCAGAGCCAGCGAGAACCCCGGGCAGCCCGCTCCAGAAACACAGCGCTGAGCCTGGTCTCCTGTGATACCTCTTGATACTGCTCACGCCAAGCTGGAGACTCAACTTTACCACCTCTCTCTTTTCTCCCAGTGTTAAAGGACCGTTTTCCCTCAATTTAAGATAAAACTAGAATTTCCTGGTAGCAGATAAGGATTTTTTCTTTTCCCTGCCCACCTTTTTTTTTTAAAAAAAAAAAAAAAAAAGAGAGGTTGAGAGAACAACAGCTGCACTCCTTCTTCCCAGATCCCCCAACCACTGCAGCGTGCCCTTCATGCTGCACGGCAAAGGAAAGGCCTCCCCACCATACAAGCCTCGCTCGCTCCGCCTGACCTGCATCCGTGCCCTGCCTGTACCATCCCCTCTCTCCTCGTAGCAGGTAGGCTTTCAGAACAGGCATGGGCCCTTCACACGCTACATTCAACCTGGCAGATCATTTTAAACTATAAACACAAGCACTGTAAACTGCATTAGAAGTAAAGAAAAAGAATGGCCTCCTTCCATTTTCACGTCAAAGTCATTCAAAAGCAGCAGCAAGGCTGGTGCAAAAGGAGTGGTCCGAAGGCCAATAACTCAGGTCTGAACATACCGCTCTACCACCAAATGTCTCACTGAAACCATTCTGACCCAGAAGAGATTTTACAAATCTCTGGCTGGCTGTTTTCCCTACTGCCTGTAAGCTGAAAATTTAAAGGTGGCTGAATAATAATTTTCAAATGTGGTAGCCCCAAAAACATAACACTGTCCTCCAGGTTCCCTGCCCTGATGACTAGTGAACACATGTAACAACTTCTCAACTCCCTGTTTTAGGGATAGAGAAGATGTATATTGTTTGATTAGCACCAATGACAGGAGCCAAATGAATTAACGTGTGATGCAAAACATTACAAAGCTAATACATCTGACAAAATTAAGAACATAGTCTATGTCTGATTATTGTAGAAATACTCTTCATTAGCTAACATATATATGTATCCTATGCTGAAATGGACAAGTGAGTAAAAGGAACAAAAGGACTGTATTTTCAAATTGTACGTGGTGGTCTCACAGTAAACCATTGGCAGAATATCTTATGTACAATCCCACAGTAGCTTGGATTGGAATAGCTCTCTGCAGGTCATCTAGCCCAGTCTCCTATTCAAAGCTAACCCGTTAAAATTTAAAAACAGAGAACATTTCACTCTACTAAGTGGTACTTTGGACTTTTCAGATCAAGAATGGGTAGATTTTTAAATTATGATGATGAACCAGCTTGACTATAAGTTACTGTATGCAGAATAATATATAAGCAAAATGTTACTGCCCACATTATGCATGAGATAAGGATAATCCCTTCAGCCCTTAAGGCTTTGGAGATTTCAACTTAAGAACCAAAAGAATTTGCGGGTGGCAGCTCCAGTTTCTCAAGTCTTTTGAAAAAACACTTTTTACAATGACCCTTCCAATACAGCCCTCAAAGTCCAGGAATGCTACTTACACTTACCACTGAATGTAAAACACTTCATGCAGTGTATCAAATCGCCTGGTGGAAAACATGTGGCTAATCCGAAACAAGCACTATACACAAACTTCCACATACACACTCAAAAGAGAGAAACATTACTGGCCAGATAAGTTTTTCACTGTCAAAGATGCCATCTCTGATCTCTGAGTGGAAGCCTCAAGGAAGAAATTTTTCTCTGTCAAGTTGCCAAATGACAAGCCTGGAAACTAAAATTAATCAATGATCATCAAAAATTATAGAGATTCTAGAACTGTTGGCTTCATTGCATGCTAAAAGTATTTCCTGAAATGCAACTCACCCATCCACATTCCATGGTGGGTGTTCATCCCATTCTCTGTCCCACAGGGGACAATGACCTGACAGGTGGCAACTATTCTTCTCACTTAACCGGTCTAACTGATAAACAAGTGGAACTTGGAGAAAAGTAGCTTCCAAACTGAATGGAGCTTGAAGCGCACTGCTTCCAGATCTGCACAAAAGCTTGCACAGCTGAAAACATTTTTTCCCCCCAAATAGTCTGTTAAAGGACATTACCTCTCTGCCTACCAATCTTAGTCTCATCTTAAAAGAAGGTAAAATATGTAAATTCCAATCCAAAGCCTGAAATCAGCAGGAACCTGGTCAACCATCATTGTGCTAACCAAAATTCTGAAAATAGGATTAAATGCTACCACCCAAACAAGACCCCTCTCCTCCCTGAATTATGCTACCTACACAAAGAAAACAGCAGGTCAGCAGTCAAGACAGCTGTTTACCTGGCAGATACATGTCATTCCACTTTCAGATGATAGTCGGACCCAGTGACAATTCAGCATGAACTGTGCTAAGAACCAAGACTGCAACTTGAAAAGAAGGACCCATGCGCTAGCATGAAGTAACAGGCTCTCCATAGATCACACATACTAATAAACCAGAAAGCAGGATTAAGACACGAGTCCTTGGCATTTCTCAGTCTCTGGAAAGAACCAGCCTATTTTTTATTTTTTTTCTAATATAAACCACATTGCATCACCTTACCTTTCTCCAAGAAGAAACTCAAGACAAAAACATTTGAGGCAAGAATGCCCGGATGTCTAAAAACTGACTACTCAGTGTAACATTGGTATTTAATCAGCCTAGACAAATGGCATTTATGCAGATGTTCATTGTGGGAAAATAACAGAAGATTGGCGAGCAGGACTGTAAATACGCTGAAGTGACTTGCAGCTGGGGTGTCAAAAAACGCATCTATCATAGTACTCACTGTTTCATCTTGTCTGTTTGACAAGTAGAACATCTGTGTTTAGATAACATAGGCCTGTGATAGACTTAGAGGCACCCTATCAAATGTGCTTGAGATTCCTGCCCCGCTGTGGGACAGATCAAAGCACAGTGGTAAATTACGCCTGCGCAAATCCCTAAAATACAGGCACAAACAGCAGGTTCGGCAATCCTCTAGCATGGACCAAGCTCCGTGGTGCCTGCATCCCTGCTTGTGTGCCTCTGCCTGGGTGCTGCTTCGGGGATCCCCCAGTTGGCAAGGTAATGAAAATAAATTTACTCTTTGGATTTCATCCATGGTTTTGTGGTTGTTCCTGTGTCCTGCCTGTGCCGGCTCACACATTCATCAAGTGATCACAAGCGTAAGCAGCATGCTCAGGAGGAGGAAGGGGGCGTGTTTGGAGCTACAGAGTCTGTCTTCCAAAGTAACTTTATATGTGATGGAGCCCTGCTGTCCTGGAGATGGCTGAATACCTGCCTGCCCATGGGGAGTGGTGAATGAATTCCTTGTTTTGCTTTGCCTGTACACACAGCTTTTGCTTTCCCTATTAAACCATCTTTATCTCAACGCATGAGTTTTCTCACTTTTACCCTTCTGATTCTCTGCCCCATCCCACCAGGGTGTGCGGGACTTAGCTGCCTACCAGGGTAAGCCCACAACACAGGGACAGTGTGTCATTCCCTGTGGCTTTACAACTACTCATGTTACGCCTGTAGTTCATGAATGGAGCAGCAAGACTTTGAAGCTATTGCCTCATACTTTATGTATCACTTGTGCAGGTAACGTCAGTCTCTTCCCCTTCTATTGCTGAGCTCATTCATGTCTCCCTTGAAAAGAAACAGCTGGTGATCACCGTTACCCTCATGCCTCTCACCACTTGTCTCTCCTGTATAAACCTGCTACACGCCATGCATTCCCAGAGCGACCTGCCCACCTGGATCCCTCACCACAGCATCTGTAAGTCTGTAGACAAATTTATCACAAGCCTCCCTCTCCCCTCCTTGCTCCACCACACAGCCAGGTGGCCCAGTTGCCTCCAGCACAGGGAAATCAGGGAATAAAAAAAAAAAAAACAACCAGCGTTGCACTGTGGCCAGGAACGTGCTTTGACATAGAGCTGTGTGTTCCACCCTGTAACAAGCAGGCAGGCCTGCAGCAGACATACTGGCCTCATCCCACCACCTCACTGCGGGGAGTACATGTTTCTGGGTCTCTCACATTAAGGAAACTGCAAACCACCACATGCAGGGATCATGGTTGCAGAGAGGCTTCAACAATCATAGACTATTATTTGGGTCCCTCCCTTCCCAGCTGTCTTTTCTAAAAGGAAAATGTCTCTCTGGAATATAGAATTTAAGTAGATAAACTTATTCCTTCCTTTTATAACAGCTGAATAATACTAGATAAGGCTGCAAAAAGGTATGCCCTCCTACTGAGTAACTTCCAACACTTTTCAACAGGACAGAAAAGGTCACAGTACAACTGTTCATTCGAGGCCCGTTAGCCTGAGGAGCTGAAGAAAGATTTACACTAAATGGAACTTTGAAGCTTGAAAGAGTATCTACTGAAACATAACACTAGCCCAGAAAACAGACTGACCCAAATCCCTTTTTTTTCAAGTTTTCTGAAAGAAAAGTATTTTAGTATTGGTTTTGTAATGGTTCAAGAAACATAAATTCCCCACGAAAATAAAAGAACAACCTTTTTAATGAAACTGTTACTGATTTGTCATTGATTTATTAGTTAGAATTAATCATATTTAATTTTAATATTTTAGCAAAATTATATGTATGTTGCATTTTATATATTTAACCAACAACCAATGTTGCTGTGAAATCCCCTGTATAGCCCTGTACCAAGGCCGGAGAAATTGGCTAAAATCATCTAGTAGGAACATTTAGAACTTAGATAACAAGATAAAGAAATTAAAATCTGATTATAAAAGAGTTTGGTTTGACTAAGAAGTAGAAAATTGTGAAGCATAAATATGGGAGTGTTAAGTTTGAAATGTAGCCTTAGGAACTTAGGAGCTTAGAAAATGTATAATGTGTAACCATAAGAATTTAAGTATTGTTCAAAATCATTTAACCACAGAAGTTTTGACAAAGATTGGTAGTCTTGTAATGTTTGTTTTAAAAGCTAAGGAAACCATTATGGACACCAGTTTGCTGCTTGGAAACACCTGAGAGGTCAAGAAGCGGACAAGCGAGGAAGACTATGAACGACCACCAGAGGACTCCTGAAGACCACCAGAGACCTTCACTGCGCCTGCGTAAAGGTTATTTACATATGCTAATGATTTCCCGGAAATCTAATGAATATGTATAAACTTTCTTGGAAATGTAATGAATATGCATGAATAAGTTGTAATATAAGGTGTATTGTTTTGGTGTTCAGGTGTGCGTGGTTCGTGATGAGGACTCGCCCGCGCACCCGGCCATCAATAAAGAAGTGTCTGCTTATCTACACTAAATTGGTGTTGATAAGTTCTTCATTCCGAGTTTTTTTGGTAACAAAACTACTCTGTCTGTTTCTACTCTGTCTCTCTGTCTGCATCTGTAGTTTAAAAAAAAAAGTTACCCATTCGGTATGCAAAAGATTTGTAAATTCCATTAAAAAAATTAATAGTGTTCTATTTGGACTGAATTATTCTAAAATGCCTGAATAGTAACTCAGACCTCCCGCACAGACCCACACCTGGATAGACAAATTATTTTCCAGACTTCTGTTTCTTTCATCTGCAACATCAACTAAGAAGAAACCAAAATTATGTATTAAAAAACCCCAAAGATTCTACAGTTTTCAACTTACATATTTATTTATAACAAATTGAGAATTGCCTCTTCATCCTTTGAATCTCTATTTCTTATTTTCTTTTGTGTCCTGAAAAGGTCTAAATATTGATGCAGAGAAAGACGAGGGGAAATAACTGTTTCCACCATCCAAAGAACTACAACTGCTGATGCAGCCAGGTGCCATTTCCTCACACAAAGTAGACCTGAATTCCTCAACAACTAGAACGCCATTAATTAAAAAAAAAAAAAAAAAAAATCCTTTTGGCCTCCTAGTTTCACACAGACACCGTTATAACCCCCCTTCCTCAACACTCTCCCCAAAAGATCAACAAAAGCACTCTGAAAGTAGTCTGTTAACAAGGATGCACATAAACCTGAAGAGAAGGAATCTAAACCCCTCCACACCCGCGCGCAGTCATGCACAGACAGAAGTGGTGGCAGCTGCATCCCAGCAACAACTGTGCTTTTGTTATGTATTTAACTGCACAGCAGCTGTACAGGGAATTCAGCTACTAGAGAGCATGGTGCATGGTGTAAAAGTCACATACTTTCAATGAAACCAAAGTGCTGCTGCCCATAACCAGCCAAGGAAAACCACGTCTCTGCCGGGTCCTCAGCTCCTCTCAGGATGTCGAGGCCCAGACAGAGAAGCATATTGTGCACCTTATTTACAGAGCACCCACAGAAAAATCACACCACACGCCCACACATTTGCAAGCTGGATGCCTCTGCTGAACCCAAACAGACCAAACCCTCTGAACAGAGGGAGCCAGAGAGCCGATTAAATAAAGTTTACATCCTTCGTGGCACATATAACATACTAGTGCTGTTCTAGAGTACGCCAACACTTAATTTATCACAAGCCAACTGATGCCCTGAGTTAAGTAAAGAGTGCAGGCAAAAGAAGAGGTTAAAGTGTGAGTTATTTACCAGGCTGTCACACTGCCAGTGGAACCCTTGTAGCAGATGACTGCATCTTCACATTACTATTTTCTCTTCATGATTATGCAGATACTAACTCTGTGAAAGTAACTACACATACATTTTACATTTTTTCCCCTAAAAAAAAAGTAGTTTTAAATATTTTTGCAACAGGTGTTTGGTGAATCTAAGTTTTTATCATTTTATTACTACTATTTTAAAATGTAATGTTACATGGATAACTTTTTGTTTGGGCTCAGGATTCAGTAATATGGCAAGTTTTAAAACCAACTTCAGAGAAGGAAGGAAAACCCTTGTGATCCACCAGAAGCGTCCTTCAAGACATTTAAACACCTACTTGGAAAAAATCAAACAAGTCACATTCACTTTGAGACTTGCCTGCCACACCAATGAGACCACTCCAAACAACTTCAAAAGATACAGCCTCTTCGGAGTGATGCTTTGTTTAGTGTTTTGCTACTTCTGCCCCAACAACCTCCAACACTCAAAGGGATCAAAAAACATATATAGGAAACTTGTATTTTAGTGTAACAGATTAAGACATTTATTCTAAAAACACATTTTTTCTAAAACTTCTCAACAAGAGAAACAAACAAACATCACTCAACTGCAGCTTTGCTCAGCCTCAGCGGTAGCCATCAAATGCCAGCAGGCACTAGGTAAAACTAGATACTTGCATTAGTAAACAAAGGGAATAAAGCATTATTCCTTCAGAATTGGAACTACTTAATCCTTTCTAATCCTTCCTTTGCCTAAAAAATTAGGGGAATAATTTTATGTTGTGGTTTAACCCCAGGCAGCAACTAAGCACCACCCAGCCACTCACTCACTTCCCCCCCACCCAATGGGATGGGGGAGAGAATCAGGGGAAAAAAAAAAAAAAAAAAAAGGTAAAACTCATGGGTTGAGATAAGAACAGTTTAATAGAACAGAAAGGAAGAACATAATAATGATAATAATAACAATAATAAAATGACAACACTAATAAAAGGATTGGAATATACAAAACAAGTGATGCACAATGCAATTGCTCACCATTCGCCAACAGACGCCCAGTTAGTTCCCTAGCAGCGACCCCCCCCCCCCGCAGGCAAACTCCCCCCCAGTTTATATACTGGGTATGATGCCACATGGTATGGAATACCCCTTTGGCCAGTTTGGGTCAGCTGTCCTGGCTGTGTCCCCTCCCGACTTCTTGTGCCCCTCCAGCCTTCTCGCTGGCTGGGCAGGAGAAGCTGAAAAATCCTTGACTTAGTCTAAACACTACTTAGCAATAACTGAAAACATCAGTGTGTTACCAACATTCTTCTCATACTGAATCCAAGACATAACACTGTACTAGCTACTAGAAAGAAAATTAACTCTATCCCAGCCAAAACCAGGACATTTTATTTCTGTATGAAATCAGGAAACCCTACACTCTGGGGCCCACCATACTGTAAATTATATTTATTTACTCTAGGTCAGTGAAACTGCAGCAACCTTCCCCCATACTCTAAATGCCCCTCAGCACTGACTGCTAGAAAGTCAGTTTTCAGAGTCATGTGCCAGATAAAGGCTTTTTCAGATAACATGTTGAAAAACAGTGGCATTAAGTGGTTTGTTGGATTACTGACAAACATACCTAAAAGCATTCCCAGGGAGCAGAGCAGGAGCTCAGTTCCTATTCAAAAAGAGGCATCAAACAAATGTCTTGGTATTTATCTAACAAGTTCACCTGAAATTCATTGGTAGACCAGTACATTTTCAGATTAACAGTTCTACAACAAAATAGCGTTCAGGTATAGCCAATCTTCAATTACAAATGCAGTATACAGAGCATTTACTACGTAACCAGAAGTAATATAATAGTTTCTGAAGTCTAAAAAACATATTGAAAAACATTTTTTACACCGCTGAAATAAACAGGGGAAATGAAAAAGCCAATTTGTTCTTCTTGAACCAAAGTTTAATCAAAACTCATTAAAAGACATTGTAAGAATGCACTGCCACATGAAAATATGGCAAATACTCCCCTTACCTAACGTCTAAGTGAGCTTCCCCAGAGCTGTAGCAAAACATAGCAGTGCAGGACATAGCTCAGTTAAGCCCTTTGTAAATTGAAGTATGACATGCTGTGACATAAAGCACAATGCATCCCACTCTTTAAACCACTGGGATATACTTCTGTATGTGCATTATAAACAAACACCTCAAAACACTTCTCATTTGTTTACCCCAGCAAGAATTATCACATTCAACAGACTTGACCACGCCAGTCTTGAAACTTCTGAGTAGTGTAAAACTGTCCTGTTCCTTAGTGATAATTCAATTCATCCCATTTTGCTAAGCAATTCCAAAATGAATTTCAAGTAACATTTATTAACCAAATGCTTCAGACTTAAATCAGTTGGATTAAGAGGTGTGGTGCTTTTTTTCTACAAACCTCAACTTTTTAAGCTATCAAACTACCAAGGCAAATGACTTTTTAACCAAAAAAAGACAAGAAAAAAAAAATCTGAAATGAGTAGAAGGTCACATTAAATAACTTATTTAATTTTAACCACTTGAAGCATTTTTAAATAATCCACTCAATCATAACTAGGAGCACAGACAGCTGTTTCTAGCTCTGACACTGTAAATAAAGCATTGCTGAACACTAGCAAAAGACAACAGGAATACAGGCACAAGGAAGACAGGACTGCTTAAAGTTTACATTCCCTTGGTTAGTGTTGCAAGCCAGTGAGAATGACTACAAACCAGAATTAAAGACAAACAGAAAAACAAAATAGTTTGATACTGAGTCCAGAAAAAAATGTTTTGAAAACACAAAAGGAAAAGGTGCTTTGCAAAATACTGGTATCAGACCAAAAAAGGTAAATTTCCCAAAGTGTGCATTTTGTCCCTAAATCTGAAAGGGAAGATCCAGAAGATG
Source organism: Buteo buteo (assembly GCF_964188355.1). Lineage (NCBI taxonomy): Eukaryota > Metazoa > Chordata > Aves > Accipitriformes > Accipitridae > Buteo > Buteo buteo. The sequence continues at coordinate 3,206,671 of NC_134190.1, read as the reverse complement.
AATCAGTAAAAGTGAATCTATTTAACCTTAGCAGGAATGGTCTTACAGCTTCAACAAAGTACTCGTGTTAATATTACTCTTTGGTAGTGTTTCTCAGAGCTAACTCCAGTTTAATTAACTGTGTGTTGAAAAATCTGCAAGTAGAGACTCTCCTTTTGCATGAGTAATATTCTTCTTTACCCTGTATTTTTTCAGCTGACCCCTTACTAACTCAAGAATTGCAACAGAGCATAACTAGTATCAATATGAGATTCTGTATCGGTTCAATTAAAGTCAGTCTAAAAGTTGACTGTGGGGAACTTCTGTGTCTCTAGTCAGCATAACTTCCTTAATGCGATACCCCAACTAATTTAAAAGACTAAAACTGTCTTTCCAAACTACTAAGAGTTGAAAATACTGCAAAGCCTGTTTGCACCTAATATTTCCTCTTCCTCAGGCAAATTAAAGAACAAAGATTCCAACTCTGAAACTGAAGATTGGAAGCTCTCACCTTAAGTGTTACTAACTCCCAAATAATTTTGAGGCTGCTCTAATGAAAGAGAGGAACAAGCCAGGAAATTTCACAAGGATGCAGGCATTTTGCTTGAACACCAAGCGTTGTGGGAAATTTCATATCTAGCATTCTGAACAATGCTGAAAGATACTCCTGTATTTTTCATAGTTTCCTCCTGAGTCAGAGCTGGAAGAGGAAGAACATGAGTCTGAAGAGATGGATCCCTGTATCATACAATATTTTGCTTGTCTAGCTTGGGGAAGGAAAAAGGAAGATATCACTGAGATGCACAATGCGGTGAATTCAACTGCCTTCAAAAAACTGGTTTCTGTAATAGAGCTGAAAGCATCTTTTCCTCTATGAACGTTAAAAGCGGGGAGGGGAAAATAAAAATTTTAAAAAATAAAATCACGCACCAGGTTTTAGTATGTCAAGAAAAGGTAATGCAAACATTCTCTATAGAAATGATCATGCAATCATTTCTAAAAATGGTTATAAAAAGTAGCAAAGCATGAAATACGTAGCTGAGAGGACAACTTCATGCAGAATGGGTTTGCACAGTACATACCCAGATAGGATCTCTTGGGAGGTGCTTTGATTTCTTCATCCTTACTATCTGCAGCTACATAAAAAACAGTTGAGGGGAGGAGGAAAAAAAAGGAAGGAAAGACAAACAGACTTGTATGATTAAATGCAACAGTGGGTCTTTTAGTTACAGTTTAGTCAGTTAGTACATTTGCTTATAAAAAAATAATAGCCAAAACAAAACATGCCAGAAATTTTAGTCTCCGTGCTTTCTGTAAGGCTCCCACCCCATGATGTTAAGTTAGGGTTGAGCAGTAGGAAGTCCCATAACAGTCTCAATGCACAACCCAACAGCAATCTACCTAGAGGAAGAAAATGAAGACTTAAAAACAGTGAAACAGACAGCTTAACTCTTACTTTATACACTTTTCATGATGAGAGAAAACAGGCTGTTACCTCAGCAACATTGAGTATGTAGATATGTATATATAATCAGCTAAGACAATACAGTTGCCTTGCCTCCTGTGGAAAATGCTGTTCTAAAATAGTTTCAAAAAGCCTGAGCTTAAACCAATCGTATCAAGGACGGAGTAGATCCCATCTGCAACCATTCTGCATGTTAATTTTTTTCACACTAGCCTTCCTCTGCCAGCTGAAAACCATGTATTATGCAAGAGTGCTTTCCGGTGCCAAAACCAGAGCTCTTCAAGGGATCAGAGTGCTATAATAAGACACAAGTTATAAAGCAGGTTAAGACAACCAGCAGTTGGAAGGAAGACCAAACTGGATCAATGACCAGAGGAAATCACCTTCATGTGAAAACAAGAGCCCATGTTCTACTTAAGGAGCCTGAGCTGTACTATAGTAAGAGATGACTAAGAGCCCGCTCTTAACAAATTATGTCCGCTGATTTTCAGTATAGTTCATACATTCAGGGTGCTCAAAATCTGCCACAATGCCTTGGGCATAACCGAAATTGAATCTTTGTGAGAGAGAGGTGGAAGGGTTATTTGGGGAAACAGAAAGAGGATTCTTCATAAGAGTGTCTGTCTCTCCAAGAATATGAATAGACTGCCCTGGCCTGCCAACATTTTCAAGAGTGAGGAGGTGTTTTTAGTTGTCTGTATCTGTGAGCACCTTGCTTCAGCCTCCTCTTGATTCTCGAGTCAAGACACGGCACATGCACATTTTGCTCTTCAATATTGAACTCTCTAACATGGTAGCACCATCATGGCCCGGAAATACTACAACACTTTTAACAAAAACAATTACAACAAAAGAAACTACCAATGAACCTTGACCCTTTCTGTACTGAGCCAACAACACAGCATACATATGGCTGCACAGACACCAATTTAAAAGCGGGCAATGAATAAGGAGAGCTGTTGTTACCACAACAATAGTGCCAGGAGATCTGCATTAAAGCAGTCAAGATGCAATTAAAGTGGTGTTAAATAAGGGATAAAAGATGAGGAGGTATTGTTCATGTCTGCTGATTTCATCTGAAGACTCTTTAACACAAAGTATTCATATGCAGGAGAGAGAGAGCTGTTCTGTCACGAGGTTTTAAAATAAAGTCGGGGTGTTTTGTTGTTTTCTTGTTTTGTTGTTTGCTTTGGTTTTTTTCCAATTCAGAACAGTTAAAAACAGGCTATACAGTCCACGTTTAAAAAAAATAATAAAACAGTTGGATATATAAAGAGGACTTACTCTGTTTCCAATCAGTACATGTAATTGAAGGTTAAGGTTCATGTATCCAGAACAAAAAGTCAGAGAAGGCAGCAGCAGCACAAGATGGGCTCCACCAATTTCAACTTACTTTCACTTTGCAAGACTAAAAGGGGGGGTGGGGGTGGGAGGTGCCATAATTGAGAAGTAACTGAGAGAAAAAAATAAACTATTATGAGTTTTCCTAATAAGTTCTCTATGTAGAGCCTAAAAGAAATAATCAAACATCACTGGAAAGCGTCCAGGGAGACTGTATTTTTCATGCTATGATAGTTACCCTATAAATGGAAGGACAAGCATTTTGACTGAATTGCTTTATGTCTATGTTCTGAATTGCTATTGATATGTATTTTAACCCAGTAACACCACAAACAGGCTACAGAATACAGAACAAGCTTGTCAGGATTAGGATAGACTGCTCCTTAATGCTTCAAGAAATTTTAAGTAGATTCCTTCTGAACTAGTTATTACTTAAGGGACTTTATTTGTGAGAATAAAAACAAAAGAAAAAAGGCAACTCCCACATAATTCGAAACACACTAGTAAACATATACTAATGTGACTCAGGGGGAAATACCACATTTAATAGTAATACAAGAAAATGGCAAACTCCCTTCCACAGAAATATTCTATTCTGTTCCCTTCCTAAATATTTTGGATTATTTTGCAGAAACATTCAGAGGGAAGATAGAAATTAAAGAAGAAAAATGTTTAAATTGAAGACCAGCCATCTGAGAAATAATAAATTATATTATCCTGCAGAAATTGTATACTTTTCCCTCAGGATTCTGCAAGGTTAATCAAAAACACTGGCTTCAAACCTAGCTTCTCACTGCCCCGGTAAACTATGAGGAAAGAAAGTAAGTACACAGATTTATCAGCTTGCCCAGATCACCATAAAACTTAAGAGATAAGATTAGGTGTAGGATTAGAAACACGTATCTCACTGTGCTTGAAATACAAACCTATCCTTCTGCCTCACTTGAAAGGAGCTTTGTATGCATTTATATGCTTATTCTGAGCCATCGCATTATAGTTGGCCTTACTAAAAATGAATCATAGGTAAGAAAAAGATTTCAGCTGTTCTCAAAGCTTGTGGGAGGATGCAAGCCTTTCAATGAAAACAAATAATTAAGGTCCACAAGTACGTAAAATCAGTCTCTCTAGCTAATTAAACTCATGACAAGCTGAGTTTCAGAAAAAAAGGATCAAATGGCACAATGCAACCTTGAGGAGTTTCCATTACCTGGTAAGTGAAAGACTGATTACCCCTTAGGAGACTGTATGTCTTTCAGGGAGAGTTGTTTGAAGAGGGCTATATACTAAACTGAACAGCCTCCCTTTTTGTCCAAAGGTTACCGAAGGAGTCTGCCAGACTGCGTCTGTGTGTGTAAATGTGCACGAGGATAATTTCCCCTCAGAAAGGGCAAACAGAGAAACTTTTCTGCCACTTCACAAAACACCAGCACAGAGAGCAAAGGAGGGAGAGAGCATACATGCCCCTCCCAAATGCTTCCTGGATTTTAACTGCTGCTAAATCTGACTGAAAGTAGTTTTAAAGTCATTCATCCTGCCAGATTAACAACCCTTGTGAACACAGCAGCTTGTGTTTGGGAGCTGGAGTGCAGCTGCTCTTCCACATGAATTCACTTACCTGAATAGTTTCACACTACACTCCACAATGAGCAGGAATGGAAGTAGCTTCCTTAGCTATTAGATAAATTAGCCTACTGCACAGCCAGTAGCTGCTGCCTTCTACTGATGGCTGTGGATATCTGGAACTGGATCAGACCCTCAATTATTAGGGAGTGAGGGAAGAGAACAGATGGAGAGAATAAATCCTAAATCCATATTGGCAAAACAACTGACAAAAAGCTGACAGCATTAATTCTGTTCTTGTTGGTAATAAGCTGTAACATAAAATGTTGTAAGTCAAAGTCAACACAGAGAAACACAAAACCTACCCCTCTCACAATTCTTATCTGGGAAAAAAGCAGGGACTCTCCACAAAGCTTGAACATTTCCTTAAATGAAGAATAATACTCTGGCCCTGACCAAAATTATCAATGCCTCAAAATTAACAAATAACCAAAATAAAAAATATGTGAAAATTCCCACGAATCCCAACTAATCCCACACTAAAGCCCAACGAAATGGTATACAAAAAGACATAGTTTTGCGGCTATGATATGACAGCACCTCCTATTTTTACAGCCAATAACTCAGTAAGTAGAAAATAAGTTATGTACAAAAGCAAGTGTTTGCAATCGCAAAATAAAATTTCAGATAATATTGTATGATCATACCCAAGAACTTGGTAGAAAGTACCGCTGAAGAAAATAACTTCTTATTCTGGCCAAAATCTTAAAAAAAAATCCAGGTTAGCACAATGGCATAACAGCCAGCTCTATATTCAGGGCGTGGTGTGAAATATTAAGGAGAACTCTGATTTCTACACTGAACCAAGACCTGTCTGAAATAAAATGACAGGTTTATATATTTATCTGGAAAAAAGCAGTTTCAAAAAAAGTTCAGGAAATGCTACACTGAAGTAAGCAGAAAGGAGACTGGATTGCAATTCATACAGAACTTTTGTCCAAAATACAGCGCACCATGCTTTCAAAAAGATTTATCCTGCAAAAGCCAGTTCCTGTCACTAACCTGCAAAAGAGCGGCGTTTTATGTTTAGCTCGTTGGACACACGTACTTCAGTGCACAGTTTCAGCATCAGTAACATAGTAATGATCATGATAATGCTTTGCCACAAAAGAGGGGATTCAAAACGCCTTCCACACCTAAAAAAAAAAAAAAAAAAAAAAAGGAAAAGAAAATATATAAAACATCTCAAAGGTGACAAGTCTTGTACTCAGTTACTTTCATTCTTTGATCCTATCTAAGCACCTGAAAAAGGAAATCCTAACTGTAACAGGTATGAAAGGCTCAGGAAGAGAGAGTCACCAGCCAAATTTAGATGCACATACAGTAGATCAGAGTCACAATCCCCTTGCAGAAGTATCCAAGAACCTTATTACAACGTCACTGTGGACTGATCCTAGAAATTCTGAAGCCAGAAGCTTAAGTCTTTGTTTCCAAAGCCAGCAGCAAACCTATTATTTTGAAAGGAGAAGATTCATTGAGCAGTCAAGGCAGTACAGAGACCAGAGAGTTATGCCGCATAAATAACCAGTTATGTGTTCTCTCCACATACACACTCTGTAGATTTCACAAGGACTTCCGTGCAAAACTTACCTTTCTCAATTTTCCATTTTTAAGGTGAAGTCATAAAAACAATAGCACTTGTCCTATAAAGAAATATGTACCCACAGCTACTAGCTTGCTACATTTAATGCAATGTCTTCCTGGGGCAGGGGGGGTGGGGGGGCTGCAGTTTATGCTTTGTCTGCCTCTAGACATCTGAGTGGAAAGACCAGGTCTGCAGAACACACCAACCAGTTCATCAATTTGTGCCTAATTTGGACCAAGGTTGGGGGACGTAAGGAAGTCCAAAAGAAGTGCGAACTGAACATACGTGATTTGTCCTCTCCTGCCCCCCCCCCCTTCCCCCAGTTTAATTTCTGCTCTCTCACAGATGATGCTTGGTGAGAACTACTGAGCCCTTCCTGCACATAACACAGAGGTGATCTTGGATTGTGGCCAACCTTGACTGAAGGGCTTACTCTTATGTGATTGCACGAGGTTCTGCCGTAGGAAAATGAGACCCTTCGGTGAAGACCAGTGATGCTCCGAGCTCCTCTTCCTACATTACTTGATGAAAGATCAGCAATCCCCACCAGACAGACTCAATAAGTGCATTAGAGGTAAAGGGTGGAGGTTTTCATATGCAGCCCTCAAAGGATATTAGATTTACAACACGAAGGCTGCACATCACGGTGAGCTGCTTCTCTGTGCTCAGTTCTGCCAGTTTTTACACCTTGAAGACAGGGATGCTGAGGAAAGAATTTGGTGAAAACACATTGCTATGCTCCCCAACTCCTTCAGCCTGCACCGTGAGGCACACAGGCTTTCTAAATTTCCTCGCAGCACAGTTACTAAGGCAATTCTCCGAACACATTGTGCTGCCCGAGATCTCAGCCTCACAGGCATGACAACCATTGCCCTCTTCTTGACAGCTCTGTTTTATAGCACCCTGGCAAAATAGAATTTCTTATGCTTGGGCTACTTTCATGGCCAAGCTCCATGTTAGTAAAAACCAACTAGGTTCACCATCACACTCTCTCACACAATACTGCATTTCCACTATAGCCATTTCACCAGAGAGATATTTTTTGTTGTGTCAACTAATAAGGAACAGGAGAGAGACTGGAAAGTCCTTAACTAGCTTCCTTGGAAATCTTCCTGCACAGAACAGCCAAGCAGCCCACACAAACGAAAATGGCCAAGTATTTCCTGCCTAACGACATACAGCTAAGGAAAAGTACAACGCCTTGAGCCTCCACACCACTGCCAAAGACACCACCAGTAGCTACTGGAAGAATAGCAGTTCCATGTACCTTAGTCCCCCTCTTCTTTTTAGCATCGATGGATTTGTGGTGGGCCACATGACAGCCATTATCGTAACAAATTTGGAGGACACTCTGAGGCAGGAAATAAAGAACACAACTGATGCATGTAGTCGTAGGCAGAGTGCACTCTGGATAAAGCCTTCACTGCACCAGGAAAAAATGCAGGGGAGAACAAAAGTTTGGCCCAGCCTACACCTGATGTCCCTGATCATTCAGCCTGTGTTGCTGACCATGGCCAAGTTCCCCTGAACTACTGGAATTCAATACTGTTACATTTGTCTCATATTCAAGGAATGAGAAAAAAAAAATGTGAAAGACTTACTCAGAATTACAGAGCAGTTAAAACTGCTTACATCAGGTTTAGAAAAACATCTCCAATTACAAATGCATTTTCATGTAAAAATATAGTAATGCATTTAAGAGGGGCTGAGCCAGCAGCACAATAAACTAGAAGCTATTATGATGGTAAATCCAGCCACAGGTCACTGCAAGGTTAGTTTCTCCCTGCTGATGAGATTATTGGCCATTCAGTAATGGATGCCTCACAAAAGTATTGCTTGCAGTATAAACATCCACCCACTACAAACACACCTAAGCCTGCACACCTGCTGTCTGATGATAGCAATTTGCCATCACCACAGCCTTACTGGAAATGAGGCTGGAAGTATTGCTGCAGATCCTCAACCCCTTAAAAACTGGGGGGGGGGGGGGTGTAAACCAAAAATCACAACACAGGAGAGGTGAACTGGAAATTTAAAAATTCTTGTAGGGACTTCAAACAATGCACAACACCTGTAGATTATTTTTTACAACCCTCCAACCAAAGACAACAAAGGTTACACAACAAAACACACTTATGTGAAATGCATCTCCCCAAACACCAGCCCCCAAATTGAGTCTCACAGGCAACACAACCCTCTAAGCTAGGTCACATCTACAGGAAACCAAACAGCTGCCACAGAGACCAAGAGGCAGAGCAAACAGGACATGGCCTCCACCACACTACCTGGACAACAAGACTGAAGAGAATAGCAGTGCCAAGGACCACTGTCGGGTTCTTGAAGCTTTAAAAGCAAAGCCAGAACACTGATTTTGCTCAGGATGACTGAAACAAACACCACTCCAAGCTGCTTACTCTACGTCGCATTGATATTAGGGCTTGCCAAAGCAACACTAATCCAGTTTAAGACTCCCCAAGGCAGCTTGAGCTAGGAGCACAGCAAGATGTGAGCCCTGCAGGGAGAGCGTGCTGTTCCATGTTCTGTTTACTTTCTGCCTCACAGACATTTTTCCTATCTTTGCCTAAACAGGAGCCGGGAGGGGAGGAACATCAGATTATGAGAGGAAGATGAAGAGCCTTAGGATACTAGAACAGGCTCGCAGAAGAGAACAACTCTGAAGTCCTGGGGATGAGGGGTTCACCATCATTATTCTGCATTTTCACCCCACTACTACAATGTTATGTGACAAAGTGAACAACAGTGACATTTGCAGTATTCGGGGAACTCAGACTTCATATGTCAGCCTACAAAGAGACAAAGAGCTTTTCACTGTTTACTTAATACTGTAAAAACAAAAGAACTCTTTTTCTTGTGCTAGTCAAACATGCCAATAAAGGGGTGGAGGTGCTTACATTTTGTTAGTGTTTCAACAGCCTTAAAAGGATTAATGCTAATGCACGTTCAAGGTGATAAAGACATGAGAAGTGCACGTTCAAGCCAGAGGAGAGACTAACTAGTCATTGAGCAAACTACATCATTCCATCGCTACAACTCAATCCTGTGGCAGTAGTCTTGCTGTATCAGCCCTGGGCCTACTTAAAACAGCAAATGCCAATTGTGCAAAAGAAGCCCAAACTAGACCAAACACAAAAGGTTTGCTTATCTCTTTTCCTAAGACAGCTCTGAAAAGAAACCCACTGCTGTTGGTGCAACCAGATCACCATCACCCTGACCGCCCTGTTTCCTCCCACGCTGCTGGGTGCCATTCCAGCTCCCACCCGCTGGCTGCTGTCCCAGGCGGACTCCCGTCTGGGGCAGGGACTCCGTCCCGTCCTCTGCCCGTACACTGGCAGGGCTAACACGGCACCGCTTCAGCTCGCAGAGCCGGTTCCGCTCACCGCAGGGGTGGAAACCACTGAAGTTCCTACAGACCTCACTGCTCTGGGTCCACTTTTCCAGCTCTTTGGGAAGTTACAGGTGCTAGGGAACACAGAGAGCGTGCGGGATACCGCACGCACCACCGGGGCCACGACAGGTAGCCCAGGGTAGCTGTCTTGAAAGACATCCCATACAATTACAGAATTTAATCAGCAGGAAGAACAAGAAACAAATTAGTGTCACAACAGGATCTCTTGATACAGTTTCTCCTTGACACCTAAACTTCCAGGACTTTATGGAGCACCCGAAACAAGCTTCTCACGTGGGCATACAAAATCCTGCTTTACCTTTACTTTTTGTACAGAAGAGCAGTGCATTTTGTCCTTGCTCTCTGGCATTTATAAAAAGGAGGAGGAATTGCGTAACGCTCTTGCTCTCAATATCTGAGCAAGATTCCACCAGCAGGCCATATGTAACGCAATCTTTCAAAGTTGTAGTCACTCTGTCAGCTTGGTTGACAGCATCATCCCACCTTCCCCACATGGTAAAAGCTGGCAAGATTCATTTTAGTAACAGAAGTCTTAAAAGCAAAAGTTTCTCCTTCCCACAGGAAGTCCTACAAACAGGCACCACTGGCCCACCATCTGAAGCCAGAGCAACAGCTGACAGCAGGGACCCGATCCACAAGTAGCACTGTACGTGTTACAGCAAAATAAATAAATATGTAGGAATCCACCCCAGACAACAGCAAGTCCATTTTCCTATAAATTACCTCCAGCTGCATACACGTCTCAGTAAACCTCTATTCATAATAGGGAGCTTATTCCACTGACTCCAGCACAGAGAGCTCCCAGTTCTACTGCCATTACAGTCTTCAGAACCTCCTTTGTTTCAGGTGAACTGATGTGGAATGCATAGAGGGTTACCTTTGCTCAAAAATAACAGACTCCATAGTTTTCACCTTTTCCCTGACTGTCTGAACTTGTTTCCACAGTTTGTCTTAAGGCAACTATTTTGTGAGAACAACTCCAAAATTGGACAGCTTTATTTTCTGTTGTTTGGATTTCTATGGTGTTGCTGTATGAGGTTTAGGCCAGTGGCCCACAGAATTGCATCTCAAAACCTTTGGAAAGAATATTGTCTTCCTGGAAAATATATAAAACATATTATACTACTACATAAAACATTTTACGGACTGCAAAACTGACAAAAAGTCCAAAAGCCTCTGGGAATAGCAGGGAGCATAAATACTTTTGGCTGAACTTACTCAAGATACAAATAAAAATGCCTACTGCTGACTTCTAAGAAATCTGCAGTTACCTTTCATCTAGCTATTTATTCTGATTTTAATAGTAAAAGAAACTATAATTTATCTCATCATAAGCTCTGTTTTTAAAAAAAAATGGGGGGGAGGGGAAGAGAGAGAAGGGGAAGAGAGGGAGAACTCACAAGTAAGTTTTTCTGCATCCTCCACCCCCAACTGATTACACAACTCTCGCCCACCTTCTTGTTCCTGTTTTGATCATGACAATGCAAAGCTAATCAGCTGGCAGATTGCAGGCCACGTGAACCAAGAAGATATGTCTGTCTTGGCTGCAACTGAGTTCAAGTGCCATGGTCCACTCTGAAGCCGGCCCACTACTTCAAACCAGCCTAGGACAGCTTAACCAGATGATTGACCACCTCAGAGCTCAAGCATCAGTAAGACTCGCGGTATCCCTTCGATATTTTAACCAGTCTTGAACAAGAAATCAGAGCTAACTCTAGCAAGCACAGTAAGACATTAGCTAACAAAAATGTTAATGAAGTGTCTTACTAAAAATGCAGAAGGGAAGAAAATTGGTATCAGATTTTTTTTGGAGCGTGCCAAGCATCTTCATATGTACCAGAATTACAAAGGTGTTGAGTTTTGCACTGCCTCTTCCTCTTTACCCACAGCACAGACTTTCTCCAGGCTGATCAGTCCAGAAGTTGAACCGAGTGGAGAGTGAGAAACAACGACCTATGGCGTCTGGAGAAGACAGACAGGAGAAGCAGTACGGACAATGGCAGAAGGACTAGAACAAAGGAGTAACTGATACCAATCATAAATCACAACCAACAGCTACACTGCCACCCCAAAATAAATGCTGCTTTGAAGTGTTATATAAAATTACAACAATAGATTATTGCTAAAGTAAAGCTAACTTGATATCAAGTCTAGTCACAGCACAAAATCTGCTTTTCACACTGGTAAGCAGAAACCCCATTGTGTGATGCTGTGAGCACAGACTGTCTACTTTTCAAAAACTTTTTTTTTTTTGTCAGAATCCTCTTTAAAAGGGCCAAAAGACTTCACATACAGTCAACACACTGAACCACAAGTTTGCATGGTCAAACTTCTACTTTCTTTTTCCTCAACAAAAGCCATGTGTGCATAAACAAAACAAAGTGGAATCATGCCTGTTGCTATCCATATGCAGTTTTCATTCTTGCAGACCAGTCCTCTCCCACTGCTTTTCCACAAAGTTCTGGCATATTGTTGGAACAGAGCAAGGCCAAACACACATAAGTGAAAGCAGAAATGTCTCTTTAAAGATGACATTTTGAGACATTGTGAAACAGAGAAGCGTGAAAAATGGCTTAATAGATAATGTGTTACTGTCATCACTAGCAAACAGAAGTTCTTTGAGCACACCCTGAAACTAAGGGATTAGGTGGGAGGAAGACAAGGAGGAGAGACATTGCACTGAGTCCTCCTGACTTTAAAAGATGGCTTACCATTGGAGACAGTCCTATTGGAGGAAGAGAAACTGTGAAAACAGGTAACTGGAAACAAGATTGCTGTCCTTGATCTCATTAGTGTTTTGTTCATTGGCTACTGTCACAGCGCAATACACCAGCTGCAACTCTATTGACACATAAAACATGCCAAGAAGATTAGGAAGTAAATACTCTATTTGGAGGGGAGATGAAAGGTCAAACTTCACCCACTGCAAAACCAAATGTCAAAAAAAAAAAAAAAGAAAGGGAAAAAAAAAAAACTCAGAGATAACTAAGTACAGTTCTACGAACACATGGAATCTGCCAATTCACAAAAAGGAAATGAGGGAATTGCCCCCACAGCTGAGGTGAACAAGGTATAGTAGAACCATAGGGGAGTATTGGGACTGGGTCTGTTTTGAGTGACAGAGATACAGAAAGGCCAGCACTACTCAAGAGTGAAAATACAGAGGAAACATGGCATAAAATGCAGGAACTGTCTCTTCCTGTTGCTTATGCATCTGAAACAGGTAATATTCCACTCTGTGAGCCTCAAATTCAAGAATATATGAAATTCAGGGAAAATCTGGAAGTAACAACAGAAACGAATTACAGAAATGTATTTGAAGTTAAAAGAAAAAAAAAAAACAACCGCGAGCCATCCTAAGAAATAATTAAGGCCTGAAAAGCAACACGGACAGTTTTTTAAGGCCTATCACTTTACGTACTTATTTTTGGAGCAGGGTGGAAGGGAAGTCGGGAGGGATGAATCTGGCACAAATCATATGCTTAATAACCAGGGGTAATGAAGAGAAACTAAAAACAATTGAAAACAGCAGCTATATGTCAGTAAAGTTTTCAGAAGAGAGACTTGGAGTAAGGCCTGGGCTGGTGTCCTAAAGGGAAGGAGGAGTCATCTTACCAACTGGTACATTGAAAGTCAAGATTAGGGAAAAATTATACACAAAACAAAATTACTTGTAGGAGCAGTTCTGTTCTGGCACAAGAATGGATCAAATTACTTAATAAATTTAAAACAAAATAAACAAAAACCTTCTAATTCCCTCTAATGAATACTACATACACAATTAAAATAATTCTGCTGTTTATGTCAAATTATTTGGAGTGCTGTGTCCCAGATAATACATCAGCCATAGGTGACATTAAACAACTAACGCAAAAATTGAACTGCCAAGCTGCTCCATGGCTGCATTTTAAATATGTTCACAGAAATCAGAGGCTCTTGCTCTGCTATCTTCCTTTAATCATCCATATGCCCAATGATAATATCCACCCTCAATGCTGCTTTCATGACTTATTGGTGTTTATAACAAACTACCAGGGATGCCTAACCTTTGTAAGTAGAGAAGCAAAATATTCTCTCTCAGGGAACACTGAATTATCATTATGCAAGTCTTCTTTTCTGTCTTTTAGTTCAATAGAACTAGAAAGAGAGGATTCATTGTAAGTACAGACAGAAAGGTTTCTGCAGGCTCATGCCTGCAACCCTTCCCCATAGAAGCGGCTGCACCACGAGCCAGCAGCATGCCTTACACTCCCACTGTAGCCAGACACACCTATGCACATGCTGTGTGAAGCCATTCCGTGCCATCACCAAGCTCCAAGATGACCAGACCCTACACAGAGCTAGTATGTGTCAGTGAGTGATAACTATTATGTGGCTTAAATACTCACAGTAAAAAATTACATAATCTTATCAACGTAACTGCATTCTCTCTCTTTTGAGGTGTTGACAAATCTTTTGACATAAATTACAACTTTTCATTACTCGTAGTACTTATTCTTCTGCACATCTCCTAACTAGATATACTTAAAATCAATTCAAATTAAAGAGCTTTCAGTTCTTCCATAGTCCAAGTCTCATTTAACAGATGTGCTCGCCTGGGTTACCTAGAAACTGCCAGCATCTCCATTCAGGTGCAAGTCATTTGTACATTTCAACTACCTCCAGTGAAACAAAAAATTAGACAATTTCTATTTCTCAAACTGTCAACTCAGTTTTTTCACTTCTCCTCCCCCTGCCTGTTCTACTTCCCTTCTGCTCTCTGCTTTCTCCAACAGCTGCTCCATACACTTCTCCCCAGGAAAACATAGGTCCAATGCAACAAGTAGCTCTGATCTAGTGTTGACCCCTCAGTTTGACTGCCAGCTGTGGTGCCAAGAGAGGGTCCCCTGTTTTCTCCACTCCAGCACAGGACTTACATGTTACATTTTGCTGTGGAAGAATCCAGGAATCTCCTCATACTTAAAGAGTCAGAGGAGCTTTAAAAAGAAACTGGAAACCAACCAAAGGATGTAGCCTGCTGTCTATCAGTTCTTTGTGGACTACAAAGCAGTATTTTGTAGTCAAAATATTCTTGGAGTAACTGCTTTTAGTTGCAGTAATTTCCCAGACTATTTCATCTTCGGTTTCTCAAGTACATTCCCAGTGTTGTAGCATCTATATTATACGAAGCAGTGAGGAATGTAAGTTACTAAAATTCATTCACAGCAATCACGCCCTAATAACATTTTCTTTGTCCAGCAGCACAAGACCTAAATATGGTAACAAACTTGCTTTTAAATATTTAAAGTGGTGCTGAAAACAAAAAGCATCTGCTTTGAAAGGTATCCCACCCATCAAAGAATTAATCACAGAATTATCAAAGAATGAATTATCAAAGAATGAATATTTTCATCTGTAGTTGTGCATGGCGCTCTAAAAGTAAGCCCCCTCTGAAGCCAGTTGGCATCCCGGGAAAATGCAAGAACATATGGCAAGTGTCCCAGTGATGTTAATACCAACTGGATGCTAGAGTAAGCATGTGGGACTGGGGCCTTCACTCTGAGAACGGTGCTAGAGGGGCAAGGGAAATGTAAAATACAGTCAGCAAGAAAAAGAGATCTGACTTAGAATAAACCTCTTTTAAACCAGCGAGTTAAAAAGTTGCATCTCGGGACATCAGAGCACTGATAATCAGATCTGGCAAGGGTAACAGACAGCGCTCCTGAGCCCAGTTCATTTCACTCGATGCAGATTCGCCTGCTGGCAGAAAGAGTATGCTGATCTTCAAGAGAGGGGAAAAAGCACGCAAAACATACTACTTCCTCAAATATTCCGAATCAAAGCTTTACAACCAGCAAGCAAGCAAGAACCTTTAGGACCGGGCAGGCACAGCACGCACGCAAAACCAACTTACCAAAAAAGTATCCGCAAAATGTTCGCGACCAGCAACACCAGGCAGACGTAGGTGGAAAAGCCCTCGGCGTTCTGCGTCCGGCGGATGTCCCTGTACTGGGGAATGTAGGGCACCACGCCGCCGAACACCATGGCCCCCGCCGCACCCCACGACACCAGCTGCTGCATGGGGACCAGCAGCCACTCCAACCCACTCGCCTCCATGGCGGGGAGCGATGGGGTGGGAGTGGGGGGGGGAGAAGGGCTGCCCCGCGGGGGGCGGTCAGGCTGAGGGATCGCCTTCCGCTGCAAGTTCTCCCGGCGGAGGGAAGGGCGGCTTCAGCCACGCAGGGGCTCCCGGACGGGATGCGGCACCACGACTGCGCCCGCTCTGGCCGGGCCGGCACCTGGGGACAGGGACGGGGCGTCAGCCCGGCTCTGCCGCCGGCCACCAGCCAAACCTAAACCGCAACACCCCCCCCCCGCCCAGCCCCCCGCGACCCTCCCGCCCTCACACGGGGAAGGGAGGAACCCCGGCTCCGGCGGGCCCCCCCCCAGCCGCTGAGGAGACACAGACCTCCCGCCGCCGCTGAGGAGACAGACAGACAGACCTCCCGCCGCCGCTGAGGCGCGGGGAGAGCGCGGACACAGGCCGCCCCCCGGGTCGTTTCTCTGAGGGAACCTCCCTCACCCGCCCGCGGTTCCCCGCCGCGCCCCGCTCATCCGGAGCCACGCGAGTCTCGCCCGTCTCCCCGCCCGCCTCCCCACCTGCTCCCCGAGCTCCGGCCGCCGCCATTCCCCCTCCTCCGCCCGCCGCCGCCGCTCCGCAACTGGCGGGGCGGTGAGGAACGGGCCGGCGGCAGCGGCGGGCCCCGGGCGGGCCGTGACGCCACCGATGACCAACGGCGCCTCCGCCAATGAGCGACGGGGCCGCCCCGCCGGCGCCGCCGCTGGGTCTTAGCGCCCGGCCCCGCGGCGGCAGCCCACGCCGTGTCACCCCCTCCGCGTCAGTGTCACCGGGGAGGCTGCCCGCGGGTGGAACCGGCCCCGCCGCCGCTGCTGCTAACCTGGGGCATTACTGCCTGGCCGCCGCCCGGGCGCGCTTTGCCGGACACGTTCCGTCCTTGTTTGCGTGGGCTCCCGCCGCTCACGCAACAGGGGAGAAAACCGGATGGTTTTTCCCGCGACTGGGTGATGTACGGCTTCGTGACGCGGATCAGCAACTGTAAATGGGTTGCTGTGAGTCTTGAAAGGGGATGAAGTGAAACTGGAAAGAAATGTTCGCTTCGGGGCTTCTGCAGCCTTCTGTTTATTTCCCCCACGGCGGCACCTTACGCAGCTGCAGCCGTTCCTGCCACCTGGCGAGTTTTTCCCGCGTACACGCAGCCCGTGAACCTGCCCCGTTGCTGCAGAGGGTATTTTTCAAAGAGTATTTTTGGGGAACCTTCACACAAACGTCCAAAACACTCTCCTACGTAGATGAGGTGACCGGTGACAACATTGGGACTCGCCTTTCCCACAGGGAAGTTAGTAGCTCTGCTACTCGAACGAAGCTCTACTTCATTCCAGGGACCTGAAAGTTTCATTGTCGAAGCTAAAAATACACAGTGGAAATCTTTAATTCTGGTTTTTGGATGAGGAGCGTGAAGTTCTTGCTTTCAGAGCATCTGACTCATTCAGAGAGGGTATAACAATCAAATTATGTATAAACTGCATAATTTAAAACCTGTTCTATTATTTAATGGCTCATATTCCATATATCACTCGTGCATTGTTATAATCATGCAGTTATGCCAACTTCTTCCCAAACTTTTCTTGGGAGCCCTTGCCACACTATTTTTCCTTAAGCACAAAGGTCTTAGGCCTTAGGCTGAAACTAAGAATAGCCCAGATTAGAAAGTCAACTTTTGTTCATGTAAATACAAGTGTTTTGAGAAATTATCTGGACAAAATAGATATTTTGAAGTAAGGGTTACCTACATAGAAGAAGCTGCCCAGGCTGACAACAGTTCTCCAGGTTAGCTTCCAGCGTAATTCCAGGACACTTTTAAGTCTATGCGATAAAAAATTTCATACAATATTAAGATTCTAAAGGACTCAACTGGAAACAGACAACTGCCTTAACATAGGTTCTTTACCCTTACTTGAAACTGTAGGGGTAAAAATGCTGAATTACAGCATGTTGCTGTGAGAATGTAGTTCAGTTTTGGTTACTGAAAAATGTCCTAGTTGTTGGGGAGTTAATCCCCTGATGTAAGCTAAACTGACTAGTAATGCCAGGCACTGGGTAAGGGGAGGAATGACAGGGTGGCTTGAACTCCTCCGGCTGAGCAGCTGCACGAAAACTCGTGCCAGCACCAGGGAGGGACCGTTCAGGTCTCGGAATATTCTAAGCAGCCAAGGGCAACTTTCTTTGGCAGCGGTGCCAGCCGAAGGCGCTCGCTGACTCCAGCATAGCACACAGCCCAGAACGCAGAATATCCAACCACAACAGACCCAGCAGGACTCCAGCAGGAGAGTCCCCTGGAGAAAATTTATCTAAAACCTGGGTGATAACAGGTGATTGAAGAGAGTCTTGCCTCATCGAGGAAAAATTCCGCAACCTGCAGCTCTGAGTGCAGCCAGATGAGAACGCTCAGCCTTGTGAGGCTTTACATCAAACTAGTTTTCTTTGTCCGGTAGGTAGTAACTGAGAGGGAGCTCAGAAAGACCGCTTCCTTGGTGTAAAAGCAGAGCCTACCGTAGAAACAGCAGTACTGCTTCACTGCCAGACAGCAATCCTCTGTTTCTAAGTGAGGAGGTGCATTTATTTTTCCATATGGACTGGCAAAATTCCCCATTTAAAAACAAAAAATAATCTCCATTTGCTAGAACTGCATTACCCCTTCAGAAAACAGAAGCAGGTGGTATGTTTCACACCAGGTCTTTGAAGACTAATGTTAATCTTTTAATGACAACTGCTGTAAGAGAATTGAAATTGAGTATGTGAGCAGCTCTAGCCACCTAGTTACAAACTAGCTCCTAGCAGTTAACATGTTGGTGACAGCGTAGTCCCTAAACCTCCAACCGTAACGAGAACTTTGATTTATTCCAGATTAAAAAATCCGATAGATATTATACTTGTAAAGAAATGTTCCTATGGTATCTGTAGATACAGTTTAAGGAAGCTGAAAGTGGTGAACAGACATGGGATGTTTTCAAAGGGATTTTAACATTGGTAGAGGTCAAAAAAATTATTATATAAGGTCTTGTTTTGCAAACAGGTCCACTGAATTAGAAGAATAAGCAGAGGCTTGTTTCAAGAATTGGCTCCATGGAGTCATATTCCTAGCAGAAGGACACTAGGGCCCATAGGACACAGGAATCAACTGCCCAAGTCGGACCAGTTTCAAGACTGAAGCCTTAGCTCCTTCTTTGCAGTTTTTTATAGGAGGAAGGTGGCTGTTGATGCTTCACTTGTAGTTACTGCAGTAGCAAAACTAGCAGATTGTTGCAAGTCTTCAAACCAGTCTGTTGTTCTGTCAATTGATTTTGAAAGATGACTATTAAAATTATTTTGTATTCTACGTTAGAGAAATGCTGTTGCACTGAAGCAAGCCTAGGAAGTCCCTGCAAGACATAGGCTAAAGACTCAGTGCAGATAAGCTCTAGGTCACTCCTTGAACACATTGCACAATAAGTGTTGTCATAAGGATTACATGAATTCCTACGGTAGCCAAATTCCTTTCAATTATCACATTATATCTCATTCTACAACTATAGTCACGGCGAGATTAAAAAGAAATATCACTGTACTGTTCATAAAGCAAGTAAATGGGTCTTAAGTACCTTGAAATTGGCCATTCCTGCCCGGATGTATTATCACTAGATCAGCTGTCCTCTCCACTTTTGATTTTCTAAAGCAACCCCACTGCAACTGGTCGCAGTAGGTACCTCCTGGCCCCTTCAAACACTGGTGAGCCCTGGGTTTTGCCGCTGATGCACAGAATCAAGCAAGCATTAACAGGAGATAATGTTCTATTGCACATCTTCACCGCTTTTGCTTTCTCCTTCTGCACTGGTCTTTGTAAACAGAGCAGTGAGTATAAGCACGGGTGGAGGACCCGCCGGCGTGCCAAGGAACTCCCTCGCCACTTCCAAGGAGGACCTCTGACCAACGTGCCCAGCCCACGAGCCCACCTCCGGGCAGCAGCGGCATGCTCTGCACCGGGGAGCGGGAACCAGGACCCCTTCTCCAAACCGTTCCAGCTTTGAAACAACGGGCAAAGTTCAGGCGAGGGGAGAAATAAACAACAACATATCACACCGGCACGAAGTTGAACCGGGACCGCTTAACCCACAGCCTATTCTTCTGTCAAAGGGGTCCAGCTGACTGCGACCATTTCTTCCACACACGGTCTTCGTGTGCCATTGCCCGTGTCCCCTGGCCACAGGGTCACCTCAGCTGGCTGGTTGCAGCAGAGGAGCCCACAGGCAGCTCCTGCTCGGCACCAGCCGCTGCACTACCTGTGCATCCTTGCCTGCATCTAACAGTGCAGCCACAAGTTCTCACATCAACAACCTTTAGAAGTAGAGTTGTTTTCTCGTAAGAAAATATGCAATAACTCAAAGGACCAGAAACGAGGAACATCTCCACAGATGGGACCTGCACAGCATGCCGTGGGAGAATCCATACAGGCTCCGTCTAGTGCTGAACCATGGTGCCTAGCATCAGAAGGGACATAAGGTTTACTCACTATCTATATTCCTCTTTTTATTCTGTCTTACTAAATGGCTATTTTATGAAGCCATTTTTTGTTCAACCTTTCTTGCTGAGGTGCAGAAAGAGCCCTACACCATCTCCCTCTCTCCCACACTTCACCCCTCCCTGGGGCGGAATACTTACTAATTACAGGATCATTGCATTCACCAAGAAGCTGCTGATACTGGGGAGTGAGATGGGAAAGAGGGAGTGTGGTGGGTTGATGCCAGCCAGCAGCGAAGCCCCTACGCAGTCACTCATGCTCCCCCTCAGCAGGATGAGGGAGAGAATCAAAAGGGTGAAACCAAGAAAAAATAAACCCTCATGGGTTGAGATAATAAGTGAAGAAAAAGAATAAAAATAAGTGATGCGAAGGCAATCACTCACCACCTCCCACCAGCAGACCAATGCCCAGCCAGTCTCCAAGCAACAGCTACTTTGGAAGAAACTACCCCCTCCCAAACCCGTTTTTATTGCTGAGTGTGATGCTACACGGTCCAATATGTCCCTTTGGTCAGCTGGGGTCAGCTGTCCTGGCTGTTTCCCCTCTCACCCTCTTGCCCACCCCCAGCCTATTTTCAGATGGGGGCAGAGTGAGAAGCAGAGGCAGCTTTGATGCTGTGTAAGCACTGTTCAGCGATAGTGAAAACACTGGTGTGCTATCAGCACGGTTTTGGTCACAAATCAAACACAGCACTATACAGGCTGCTATGGAGAAAGTTAGCTCCATCCCAGCCAGACACAGCACAGGGAGTGAAATGCAACTGGGGAAATCCTTAAACTGTCTTTATCTCTGAAGAATGAGTGAAGGTGCAAGTGCAGCGTCTTAAGTCTCACCAGAACTATCCTTAGCCGCTTCTGACTCATTTTCTCTCCCTCTTGGTGAAGCTGTGGAGTGGCTTGGAAGCAGAGAGAGAAAAGAAAAATGACAGGGAAACTATAGCTTCGGCATGATTCAAAATACCACCATATGATCTGGAGTCAGTAGCATTACAAACTACTTTTTCTTTCTCTGTTCCAGGACAAGAACAAAGCGCTTCTGGTGGCATTTACACACTGTAGCACACTCCTGTTTTGCTTCTGTTGAGATAAGCTCAGCATCTGTGGTACACATAAGAATGTCTTCTACACATAAGGACAAACCAAAACAAATTTACGCTGCCCTTACCAGGAGCGGAGCTGGGGGGCAACCAAAATGCAACTTTATTGTGCGAGTAACAACGGAGTCCAAGACCATTGATAACCGAGACCAAGACAAGACAGCTACAAAAGTTGCAGTCTCATTTTTCTGAAACCCCAAGGAGCTGCAGTTATAGGTCCTTTTCAACTAACACAGCATTTATCCCAGAGAGAAGCTGAACGTCCTCACGTGTCCTCTGAGCCTCTCCGGCCAGCACCAAAAACGGGAGCAGCCTTGAGAGGAAGGGGGCTGACCCCAGTGTGACCGGACCTGACCCCAGTGTGATTCGAACACACAACCTTCTGATCTGGAGTCAGACGCGCTGCCGTTGCGCCATGAGGCCACGCCACTGCCCCCCCACGGAGGACCCAGTCCCCACAGCTCCTCAGCCCCGGGGACACTGGTGGCAGCCCACGCTGGCAGAGACCCTCGGCCGGTCCCTCTAGGTCCTTGTCACTTCAGACGCCTTTTACCAGGCACGCTCGGAACGTGCACCCGCAAGACTCCTGCTGCCGAACGCCGTGGGAAGCGCTCGCTGGAGTTCGGGGTGGGAAGGCGTCCTCTAGCAGCTCATCTCCACGGAAGACCTGTCCTACCCTCAGCACCCCCCTTCTGCCGCAAACATCTCGCAGAAGAAAGCAAGCGAAGCAGGCCAGGCCACTGTCAGTAAAGGTTTTGGTCTTAAAAGCATGTTTGCAAAGGATCTTTGTTTCGGAGAAGGAAGCGCAAGCTTTTTCTCCTGACAAAAATAGCCAAAGGATCAGATTTCCACACCCTTGGGTTTTGATATCACGCTCCTTGCTCACTGATTCAAACTTTGTTGTTAGAGCACATAGCGTTTATCCTATGGCTGACGTTGCCCAGTGTTATTCCCCATATTTGCCCAAATCCACCCATGTTTTCTGCAACCGTAGTAAGTGCTTTCCACTAATTCAAGGTGAATTTAAACTGCCTGTACCAGGAAAACACTCCAGTTGTCTTCTCTGGGATAAATTACCTCCAAAGCTGCAAGGAAGCATGAACACAGCTGCAGTCTGCTCACAGGAAACTTTAGCCATGGTTCTTTACAGCTTCTGGAAAAGCAAAATGTGCGTCTTCAAATGAACCATTCCCTCCTTCACCCAGCTTCCAGCCTCTTCAGCACAGGCTCTTTAATCAAATTTTGTAGAAAAATACTCTTCCCATCACACACCCCACCACATGCCACGTTTAATCTCTGTGTACAAAACACACGCTCTGCTCTGGACCACGAGGTACCTGGAAGAGAGCCACACAAGGCTGCGGGATCCGAACACGTGGGGTCGGATCACCGTCCTTGTGCCGCAGAGGCTGCCCCGTCTTGCCCTTACAGTGGAGGCTGGCAGAGCCTTGCCTGCTACACACTACGTTTTCTTCAAGAAAACTCTACTATGCATGTATGACACCCAACATAAGGAGCAAGGCTGCGGGGTGATTTCAATGCAGCCTCCAGATCCAACCAGGCATGCCACCAGGCCAGAGAAACAGACCCCGCTGTCTTTTCCAGTGGGGACAAACACCTCCAGCTCCCTCCTGCAGCCTTTCAGGAGAGAACTACTCGATGAATGCTCCTCCACCTTCATGGCCCAAAGACCGTAGGAACAAGGCTGGAGCAGAAAGCAGCATGGGAGGTAGCATCTCTTACCAGCCATGCCCAGGAAACATAGCTAGAGATTTCTGGATTGCCACATAATAATTCAGTCAACAGCAGCTAGACGGGTGATTTCACACAGCCACAAATTACACACAACCCTTTGCAGAGCTAAAGGATGCCACCACGCCAGCTTCTGTAGTCAAACTATCTGCAGCGGCTTTTCTGCTGCTCCTACATTTATCCCCCAATGCAGAACACTTACAGGGAAAACTATCCCATTTTCTGTTACAGCTACTTAGCAATACATGATGTCCATAATACACACAAGGAACTTCTGATAAAGAATATTCTTAAGGCTGTCAGTTTGCTTTCTGGAGAAACTTGCAGAAAGGGGCTGACTGAACAAGTTTCACAATAAGGGGATTTGTGAGCAGCAGTCCCAAGCAGCAACACTTTGACTGAAGGCAGAGCACCTCCATCAGGGATCGGGTTTCCCGACGGCTGGAATTACCCTCTTCTCTTCAAAGACACAGAGCCTGAAATTCGAACCATGCACAAACACCCAAGCTTTTAGTATTCACCTCAAATGACTTGTCTTTCAAAGAAGCACTACAGTTGTCAGACACCATTGACCCCAATGCCTTTTCCCCATGCCTGAAGCATTTGCATTTCACTCACCACATCTTTCCATGCTTTTAAATAACAGCAACTTGTTACTTCCACTGATGTTACCAGATGAAAGGAAAGTGATGTCTTCACCAGTAAGTATTCCAGCGGAACAAGCTTTCAGTGAACTACACTGTGCTGAGTCAAGAGGAACAGGTAAATGTTAATAGTTTGCTTGCAAGAACCATTCAGCACCATTTAGGATTTCAGCATACAAAAGCTGATGACCTAGCAAAGCCAGACGCTTTCTCTGCACATTGTGTCCCTCTGAACAACGATTGCAAAGTGACACAAGAGAAAATTCCTAAGAGAGAGGGAAAGACTAAGCACAGCATGACTCAAAGACCCAACCCTACAATTTGGTAGCAGAAATACCATGACTGTGGTGCAAGAACTAGCTTGTACCTAGCCCTTTTTCTCTTCAGAGAAAACTTTACAATTGACCATGCCTCTGCCAGCAAGGGGAGAAAAAAACCCAAAACCCCAAAATTTGCAGTGTGATTTGCATCCTGCCTTCTGATCTACAGCCAGACAAGCTGCCATGGTGGCCCAGGAATACTTGCCTTCTTGTCTCCTTCCAGGACTAAATTTCCTGTTTTCTTTCTTACCACACATGTAATATTAGGCTTTTTTTTGAGACACCCTCTCTCTGTCCTCACCTCCATTCTAAAACAGCGTGAGCCAGACAGGCTTGGAGTATGTGACCGGAGTATTCCTGACCCCTGGTATATAAAATCTCATTTGTCAGCAGAGAGGAGAGGGAAGGGGCTTTAAGTAACATCCAAACAACAAGAGTAATGCATTTCTACAAAACAATTCCTTTATCGCTCCACACCACAGGCTCTTACAGCACGGCGTCATATAGTAGTGGCATTGAACTGGGAGCTTAGGACTATAAATGCTTAAACATACTTTTATTTCCTATCCTACTACCCTGATTTCTCCTTCCAACATTGGAGGGACTGGAATTTCCCTAGGAAAGAGCAAGAGAAATAGGCTTTGGATACCATTTGAGCATAAAAGCACAATGGGAAGAGTTCACAGCACAGAACTGCAATTCTGAAATAGGATGGAAGCAGATGGCTCCCCAGCCTCCAGGTCGCCCTGGTTTTTATTTTTACTTCACGTGATTTATACCAAGAGGCCATATTTAAATTGAAAGTGACTAAAGTCTAAGCTTTTAACTGAATGGAAGTAGCATAGAGCATATTTGGCATGGAAAAGGAATTTCTATTGTCAAATCTTCTCTTTTGTTCCTTTCTCTAACCCCCTCAAGATCTGTTTTTGTATTCATTGCCAACAGGAACTTCTTGGTACCCTTTTAGTAAATGAAGTATTCTTTACTTACTGCAGTAAATACTGTTATGAGCACTGGTAGCACTGGTTGTTTACTGGTTCTCAGCTAAACCTCTGCTTTTGAAACCACCAAAAAAAAAGAAAAAAAAAATTTGCCTGGCTTCCCTTAGTCCATGGACACATGCCTAACATGGATTACTGCTTTTAAAATATGGCTTATCTTACATTCCCAGGTTTCAGACCCTAGAAATGTATGTAACAGCTCAACTCTGAAAAACTGAGCCCTCTGGGGCAGGAGAGAATAGAGGACAGCTGAGAGCAGCAGTTCTATTTTAAATAAATTCATTGTTAAGCAAAGTCTTTTTGTTGTTTGTCTCTTCTATCCTTAGGTTTTCTGAACTTTGGAACTTTTCCATGACAATTTTTGGATTTACAGACACTTCCATTTTTACTCCATAAACCCAGCTATGGACTATTGGCCTAATTCAGCTCCAGATTTGAACCAGGAAGGCCATTCAAATTAGCTGTGGAGGCCACGAAGTAAAAGAACCAGACCTTTGGAGGCAGAAATATACAGTAAAATATTACCTTCAGTCTCCTTCACACTTTTAATTGCCCTACCTCCATTGCTATGCTGGCTGGATACCACGGGGGTTTCTTTCTGATTCCACTGACCTGCCTCGCAAACAAGAGGAGCTATTTACAAAAAACCTTTACCGAGTCATGGAGTCATGCTTGGTTTCAGTTGAACTCTAACCTAGCCATTGCTAAAATGTGGCACTACAAAGATTTAGTGCAATTCTTGCAAACTCATTGGCTGTATAATGCTTGCAGCTCCACGTTTCCAGCTGTTTCTTTACCCCTGCAAGCCCTTGACTGCAAATAGGACTCTCTGACTTTGTTCAAGATATCTGGACACAAGCAGCCAGAGTCACCTCAACTTCCTCCACGGGAAAATACTGCTGCCTAAGTGGGAAGCTTATGTAGCTGTTCTGGCAGGAGGGAAAACGAGGAAGACTATGTCTGTTACCAGGAGTAAAAACGCAAAAATAGTACAGCTATACTATCTAGCCCAAAGGGAAAGGAGATTTATTAGCAAACAGGTAAGAAGAAACTGTTTCTTATTATTTATGCAGCAGAACAAAAAAAGCTATGTGGTTACAGCTAGTGGCTATGTACAAATGCAAAGCATATCTATATGCATATCATTGTTCAAATTGTTTTATCTAGAAACTTTCTAGAATGGTAACACTACTAAGGCACTCAAGCTCTGCAAAACTTGCTTGTTTTTTCTTTCGATAAAGAGAAAGGCTGTCCTGGTTTTGGCTGGGATAGAGTTAATTTTCTTTCTAGTAGCTAGTACAGTGCTATGTCTTGGGTTCAGTATGAGAAGAATGTTGATAACACACTGATGTTTTCAGTTGTTGCCAAGTAGTGTTTAGACTAAAGTCAAGGATTTTTCAGCTTCTCATGCCCAGCCAGCAAGAAGGCTGGGGGGGTACAAGAAGTCGGGAGGGGACACAGCCAGGACAGCTGACCCAAACTGGCCAAAGGGGTATTCCATACCATGTGACATCATGTCCAGTATATAAACTGGGGGGGAGTTTGCCTGCGGGGGGGTCGCTGCTAGGGAACTAACTGGGCGTCTGTTGGCGAATGGTGAGCAATTGCATTGTGCATCACTTTTTTTGTATATTCCAATCCCTTTATTAGTGTTGTCATTTTATTATTGTTATTATTATCACTATTATTTTCTTCCTTTCTGTTCTATTAAACTGTCCTTATCTCAACCCACCAGAGTTTTACCTTTTTTTTTTTTCCTGATTCTCTCCCCCATCCCACTGGGTGGGGGGGAAGTGAGTGAGCAGCTGGGTGGTGTTTAGTTACCTGCTGGAGTTAAACCACAACAAAGGCAAAGAAGAGAATCTACAAGAGTGGAAAGATCAGGATGTAGAGAGGAGAAGCTGAGATTATGAGTAGCAGGCAGCAATGCGGAGGTTTGATTTGATGCCAGCATCTCACCACAGAGATTTAACATGCCATCCCAAATGAGGTGGGGAAGGTCAAGAAGGAAAACAATTAAGTTTATTACGAAAGACTGTAAGTGGTAGGTTTACAGGAGATAACATTTCCAGCACATGAAGTCACTACTAACTCAGGAGAGAAACTTTTTGTGGATGAAGGTACTGTTATGTGTTTGGCCTATCTCTAAAGTAATAGGCTAAGGAAAGCTATTGCCCAACAGTGATATTCTCCTAAACATACAGGCACAGTAGATTGAAAACCTCGTCATTTACATCAGGCAACAGTTACAGCACGCAGGACACCTGCGTGGGCAACAAGACACCTCTGCGATAGATGCACCAGGAGCTTTTTGTGCTCTGAAGCTGAAAACCGCAGGGATGACCTACATGCTAGCACGACTGCAGGAGCCACGGCCCAGCTCTTGCTGATGCCTTCGGTCCTGCCTCCTTAGACGTTCTGGTGCAAGGAACGCCAGCAAGCGCGGTATTTTTACCACTCTGTATCAGAAAACTAATTACATGGGGAAAAGGAGACAAAGCTTATAAAATAAACCAACCCCAAACTTGGGCCTTTTTGGTCGACGAGCATCTTTCTGCGTTTAATTTGTCCCTTCTGTCCTATGAAATCGTAAGGCCTCTTGCAGGTCGAACCTCGACATCCTCCTGTAGTCACCGCCCCGCAGAGTTACGGTTTCTCTGGAAAACAGAGGGAGAGGCACCGCGAGGCGCCCTTTAACGATTCACCCCGCTCCCTTCAGAGCGCCCAGCCCGACCTCACCCCCACACACCACCACCACCACCACCACCACCATCCTCCCTTTCCCGCTGCCGAGCCCGCCGGCGGGGCGGAGCAGGCGGCTCCGGGGAAGCGGGCGGGCCGCTCACCTGCCCGCCCAGCCCCGCCGCGGCCGGGGAGCCGGAGCCGATGGCGGCCGCCGACCCGCCGGGCGCCGGGGACCTCTCACAGCTGGTGAGCTGCGGGGACGGGTTTTTTTGGGGGGGGGGAAGGAGAGGAGGTGGTGTGTGGGGGGGTTCCCTGGCTGCGGGCGGGCGCCTGCCCGGTCCCGGTCCCGGCTGGGCGGCGGGTCGCCCCTCAGGGCTGAGGGGAGAAGGGCGGGAAAACGCCGGCCTGGGCCGCAGCTGCCCTCCGGCCGCCGCCCGGGGCTCCTGCTTTTTAATTCCTCTTCCTCCCCACCCCCCCAGGCGGAAAATGTGCTGTATCAGCTGCAGGAGAATTTTCAAGCCCTGACTGAAAAGATAACGCTGAGAAATATCCTCTTTCGAAGGCGGGTTGGGAGCTGCGCGGGAGAGGTGGCCTGCGCCTGCCGTTCCTCCCCCGGACCGGGCTCGGTGTGTGTGTGTGTCCCCTCCCTCGGGCGTCGATGTAAAGAGGGGGTTTTGCTTTTTAACATCAAATTCAGATACAGTGACTGACGTTGCTGCACCCCTATGAAGTAAAGACAGCTGAATGCCCCCCCCTCCCCCCAGTTTGTTTTTCCCCTCACCAAGAAGGAAATACTAAAAAAGGTTTTACTAAAAGTCCTGTCAGCTCCCAGGGAGCTGGTCTCTGTGTGGCAGTTCTGGCTTTCAAGTAAAAGCAGCATTAAATTAGGTGTAAAGATTCTGAAGGTATATTAAAAAAGCAACCTTCTTCAAAAGTGCCACTTAAATTAGCGTATTGTTGATTTAAACGTTGTTGGTTTAAAACCAGCTGTTGGCTGGGAGGCAAGCCCTCAAAAAGAGAAATTGAGACCTGAAGGGGCTCTGAGCTTTCTCATTAGATGTACTGACAGAACCTAGCTCTGCTTTCTGAAACTGCGAATTTATTACACTTTCCATTTTTTATGAAACTCCACCTTTCAGGAAGTGGCTGCTTTAGTGTCAGAGAATAATGTTTTAGCAGCATTCGTATTCTGAGTGTTTAGGTTGACTATATGGTATCACCTAAAATACTCCCTCGGAAAGAAAGCAATCTCTCATGCAGAAAATACTCCAGTTCACTCATGGGCATACAGGAAGGCATTTGATAATATTTAGAACTTGAATGCTTATCTGTTGCAAGAGACAGTGGGGTTGTCTTGTAATAATGCAACCTTGTGCATGCTTCATCCTGCATTAAACATGAATAAGTAAGAGGCTGAGACATCTGGAAGAAAGCTGCTTGTTTTTCTCACAGAAGAAAAAAACCCCCACCTATAGAATTCTAGAATTCTTATTTATAAGTAAGTTATCTTTAACTTTTTACTGGAAGAAATGGGCGAGCGCATTGATGACCTCGAGAAGCATGTTGCTGACCTGATGACAGAGGCTGGGATAGAAAACACCGATGAAGAGTTGAGAGTAAACAAACTTAATTTTTACTGTATTTTATGTACTTCCACTTAGTTTTGAACTATGGGCAGCACCTAGCATGAAAATACTGTTTATGTATTTAAAAGCCAAGTGAATGCAGGTATGATAAAGTATACTGAGATTTAAAAAAATATTTAAAACTACCTTGGCTTTCTTTTTGCCAAGAGCCAAAGAATGCTACCACTTTGAAAAAGAAAAACTGTAGCTTGCTACATCTCTTCCAGCTGAGTGCCACTACAAGGGGTAGCACAAACTAATCCCGAACATGTAAACCGAGGCTGGACATTTGTAATAAAACGTGTGGCTTAAAGCACTCCCACCCACCATTCCTGTCCCTCAAGTATGCTAACCTAGCTGATTGAGGATTCCTGCTGGTCTAAATTTATGTACATCTGCTTTTAAACCTGGTTCAGCTTCCCAATGTGGCTCAGAGCACACCTCTTAAATACGTTCACCCCGACCACAGCAGTAGTTCATTCTCACAGCACTAAGATGGGGGATGGAAGGAACAAGGATAAGTTTAGTATTATTGTCAAACACTCTGTAATATAAAATCATGCTACAGTTCAGGATTGTGTGCTACATTTTAAGTTGCTATCTGTTGAAACTGCTACCCGCCCTGATGAATGCCTTAGTCAGTGTTCTTGGTATTTAGGAGACAGGATTGCTTCCCTGTTCTTGGGTGCAAGTGATGTAATCTTCCTGTTGTTTTGTGTTTTCCCGATTCAAACTGAGACACACCAATTATTCTTGTCATTTGGAGACTGCTCACACAGTGAAAAACAGGAATATCTGTAAATATATTGAGCTAATGTAGGCATCCCTCATTCAGATGCCTTTTTCATTATAAACTATGAAACAATTTTCAAAAGTATAAAAGTACAATCCATGAAAATGTATTTAACTGCACAGAGATCGTCCTACTTTTATGCTGAATCACATTCATGAATAATTAAACCACTAACCTACTTACGCACTGTTTCTTTGCAGCACTGAAATGAGGATATGATCAAGAAAGATAAAGGGAGAACAGCACTGCACTGAATCTGGGAGTTTACAATCAGCGTCACTAGTCACAAAAGCATTAGTGAAAACAAACGTACTTGCATTGTGTCACGATAAAATCTAAAATTTTTTTTTTTTTTTTAATTATTGCCCCAGGGAAAAAGGAGCAAGCTGGGTTTATTCATCTAAATGGGACACTGTATTTCCTGTAATTGGAAAAGAACTGTTAGTTTCAGGGAAGGCAAAACCCACTATTTTGGATCGAAAACTATATCCTATATAGTGAACTTATGCAGTCACAAACTTTTTCAATGTATGAAAATGTATTTAATTTATTTCAGTAATATTAAAATTTTCATCATATTTCTTTGTTGCGTTTTTAACTTAAATGTTCTCAGATAACAAGATCCTTCTATGACAAAACTCTTCCATTTGCATGTGCCATTTTGATGCTTCTTTAAATGTTTTACGTTACAAAATGCACCTTACCTTATTTGATGTTATTACAAAGGTGCCTTTGCAAAACTTCATAGGTCCAATGAATGTAAACTGTTCTGCACTAAAAGAAATAGCAGTATTTGCACAGATCACAGCTATTCAGTTGTTACTCTTTTCACAAGTCCACCCAAAGCTGTGCACACCTGTGCAGATAACATCATCAAGGTTTGCATAGTGCGCCAATTTCAGTTCTTTAACATTAGTCATTTTGATGAAAGAGCCTATTTTAAAGACTTGGAGATAGATAAGGAATTCCAGTTACTAAACATGACCTAAGCAAGACATGGTAGAGTCAAAGAAAACCAGACATCTGCGCTAACTTTAAGGTTCTTGTACACCAAAACGTTGGCGCTTTTCGCAGGAAAGATTTTGTTTGAAACTTAATGGGAACCTCTTGCAACAAATGGAAAAGCTGAGGCATTACCAGGTAAATACCTCCGCTAATGAAGGATAAATATGCTTTTTAAAACTTTGGCAGGTGTTAATACTTCATGTCTATTACAGAGTCTTCATTAATATCAAGAAATCATTCTCATCAATGCTTTAATCAGTGTAGATTTGCAAGCAATGTCAAACTGGGGGGAGGTTGATATGCTAGAGGACAGGCTGGAGAAATGGGCCAACAGGAACCTCATGAAGTTCAAAGGGGCAAGTGCCAAGCCCCCCCTCTGGGACAGGGTAAGCATACAATGCAGGGCAGTTGCGGGGGCCTGCCCGGCAAGCTGACCCTGCGTCAGCAGGGTGTCCTGGGGACAAAGGCCGCAGCCACATCCTGGTCAGTATTAGCACAAGTAGAGCCAGCAGGTCAGTCCCCTCTATTCAGCTCCTGTGAGACCACACCCAGAATACTGTGTCAATTTTGGGGCTCCCCAGCTCAAAAAATACATAGTTATGAGGGTGCTAAAACAGAGCCACCAAGATATGGTGGAGTACAAAGCATACAAGGGTTTGAGAAAATTCTGTTAGTTCAGACTTAGGAAAAGACTATGGCTTCTTGCTGGCAACAACTAGCCCACGGTAGAGCATGGGGAAGAGTCAGACTCTTGTTGGAGGCGTTTTACACGAGGGAGTTAATAGACACAAGCTGGAACACAGGAAATTCCAGCTAGATGCAAGGAAGACTTTTTTCAACTACAAAGGTGCTCAAGCAGCAGAAGAGGCTTTCCAGAAAGGCTGAGGAATCTCCATCCTTAGAGATACTCAAGACTGGACGCAATGCTGGGCAACCTCATCAAGTGGGACCTACTTTGACTGGGTGGTTGGTGGTCCCTTCCAACATAAATGATTCCATAAGTAATAATCACTGTAAACCAGATTAATTCAAGCAGAAATTAGGACCCTGTGTTTTACTTCCTTAACTCATTCTAAACCCTCTAAAACACACTTGACAGTAAAAAAGCATATTCTACTTTGTCTTGTGACAAACAGGACTAAAAATACAGGTATCTCCTTTCTGCATAGCCCGGCTTGTTTTTTTTTAATCCTGTAAATATGCATGTATCAGTTTAAAAAAAAACAAACCAACAAAAAACGAAACAAACCCAACCAAAAAAACGCACACAACACTGGCTCCATTACCACAAAAGAAAAGTTGTCAGAAATGCAAATGGAAACTTCAAAAGCCATGCCACAGTGGAATCCAATCCAGGTCTCAGGAGTATATATCCATTTTAGTATAGCATTAGACAAACTGGAAGTGAAATGAGAGAAAGCACAACTCATCCTTTCTTCAGCTGTTGACTATGCAGCCAGCTCCAGAACTGCAATTACCCTGTGGCACTGCAGAATCTCGAGTACTTCAAACTAAGTACTGTATGCATAATCGCCATGAAAAAGAAGTCCATCACCAGAAGTCAATAAAGTTTGGGGAGAGGCATATACACAAAGTCATGGAAGATGTTTTCTCTGAGTTTTGCTAAATATTGATAAATGCACCTTAGCATTTTATTCCTATTTTTAGTGGATACAGAAGACCAAGATACTATGCAAGAAAATCCTGACAGAAGTGATAAGCCTTCATCTTCAACATTATGACTTTGCATCCAATTACATTTGTTTTCATTCTCAAATTTAATAAGCTAGAGAAAATTAAGGTGAATAAGTGGAACTCACTTTATTCTTTTAAAAAAGCTATACTGTAGTTTTCCCAGTTATTTGTGTAACAAAAGCAAACAAAAACAGTCTAAATGTTTTTCTGCAAACGGGCTTTTGGTGTACAAAAATACATAATACCAAAAGGACAACACAGAGTAAAGTCTTTAAAAAATGAAAATAAAAAAACAACCCAAAATTCAGCTACAGTATTACTGCAGTCAGACAGTTCCAGGCTTCGTGTCCTCTACTTTCCCAAACAGAATTCAAACCTTTTAAATAATTCAAAATATGCTCAAAGTTGAAGGATTTGTAGGGTTTTTTTCTTTTAATATATATATATATGTACACACATACACAAGAATAAATTTAAGTGGATCTAGGGTTAAAAAAAAGGCATCTCCAAAGAAACGTCAGTATCTGTATTTAGTGGAATAATCTTTTGGCGATACCACCAAACCTCGACCTTTGCGGGCTCCTCTATAAACAGTTTCTATAATGTCAATCATCTCTTGCTTATCTTCCATTGCCCAGTTGATCTTGTTGTTATTACCTGTACCCAAATCAATCATGATGTGTTTGTTCCTTTAAAGGGAGAGAAAAACCAGACAAGTTAATATGGTATTTTAATTCAGAAAGAAACTTTATATCCCCCACAAGAATGGTTTGTAGGATTCAAAAAAAGCCCTTATAACATAAACAGTCTTGCAAAATAAGCCTCAAAGAAAAGAGGTTGCCTGTCACTCAAGTTGGCATTTTACTGCCCATTTCTAAAGCTAGAATAAAGATTGCAAACATGCCCCCAAGACTGCTACTCAGTGCAATTATCCTTCAGCATATTCCTCATCGTTTGTATTTCTTTCCCACTACTGTCTTAACACCAGAGAGAGTTCCACGCTTGTCAGTAGCACATTTTATCTCATCAACGTAGAAGCCTTGGCTCCAAAAAACCGTAATACTTTGGGTATATCTTTAAAACAAGTTTGACAAGCTTGGCTGCCGTATTACTGCAGTATTCTATACAGGGAGTTTCAGATTTAAAACTAAAACCAATGGATAATAAAAACAGTTTCCACTATCACTAATTTGTACTCTATTATATTGGAAAACAAGCCATTTTCCTATTTAATCAGTTTACTCTTGTAGAGCAATGAAAATATAAGCATCACTATGCTAATAAGCACTTAGAAATTATCTACCTAGACACTGTATTTGACACACACAAAAAAAATTTAACTGAGTTACATTCTAGAACCATCACGTACCTGAAGAAAAACATGACTGTACAGGGATCGTACAACTCGTACATCTTGTTGAAGTCTGGTACTTCAGTGATATCCACAAGATAAATAACAGCAAAGTTTTTTACCTAGACAGAAGAAAACAGGAAATATAAAAGCAATATATATTACCAAGCCTTTGATTATTTGTATTACCAATTAAAAGACATAAGCTTTCATTATTGCAACATTTATTTTCCAAAATATTAACTCATAAAATCCCAGTAAACAGTATTGCTGCTATTTTTAACCACAACCACCAATTAACATGGAAAATATTTTTAAATATAGCCAAGATGCTCATTTCACATCCAGTATCAACTGGAAAGATACAATGCTAAATCAACATCCAGAGAAACAAATGCCCTTTATATACAACTGAGACCTCACAGTGACACGCACAGCTCTAAACAAGTAGAGTAACTGCTTTGTGCAAGCCAAGCTGACACATGTTGCCTCTGTTGTCAGCTGCTTATAGACTTCAGAAAATTAATGATCTAAAATGCCCTGGTGCCTGCCTCCAAGCATTTTTTTCCTCTCTAAACCATCTGATTTGTTTAACAAGGCTCATTAAATGAAAGTAAAACTGATAATTTAATAATAAAAACTGATAGCTTTTATGAGAGGTGTAAAGCTAAAACAGGAGCTTAAAAACTTAATGAAAAAAAGACCTTGATGAGAAGCTATTCTCTGGGCAATTCTGGTAGAACAGGCTTTCATTTTGCAGAGTTACTGAGTTAAATGCACAAGAATCCTTCCCCTTTAATGTCACAGTTAATGTCTTCATTCCCGAAAGAAAACCATGTCACATTTTTATTTCCTAGATGTAGCATATTTGGCCTCAAGTGGAATTAGGGGAATTTTTAGTTTCTAAACTTAGCTCATGCACGGACAGTAGAAATTAACACACACACACTAAAATATAAGTCAGACATCTAAATGACACAAACCTTTAACTGTAAGGTGTATTATCAAGTACTCCTGCATTATACCATGAACACGCAACCTTGCACCCCCCGTCCTTCCTTACATACAAATACGATTTTGGTCCTTCCTATCTGACTGTGCAAAATTGCCAGTCTGAGGTTAACACGTGGTCTGAGATTTATGACAAACTTACTGTTTGTCACAGTACTTCACACATGTTAATTTTGCTATCAAGGTCTGGAAATGCTATGATAAGTATAAATTTCTGCATGATGTAAAGATATTTTATTTAGTCCACAAAACAGTATTAGACTGTACCAGAAAAATGTTATATATGGTGTACCCTGTAATTCAACATCCTAGCAGGCACTCTAGTTGAGAAAGTATGGAGATGTTTGTTTACAAAAAACCAGAAGCGCACAGTAAATAAATTTTGATGGACTTCTGCTTCAAGACAGTTTCTAAATTATAAAAAAAATAATCACACTTCAAAGATGTAAATAAGTATTACTAGTGAAGAAAGGAAAAACCCTTCTGGAGTGAAACAGCATTTAAATAGTTTTTACTGTGCTTTTATGGAGCCAGTTATAGTCCTAGACTCTGTCAATAATCTAATGAAAACATCCCATTTAAGCCATGTTCCAAAACAAGCAAGACATAAAGCCTTGAAAACCCCAGTTAGTCATGATACCAAACTCTACCACCCTCTGAAGTCTTCATTCATACCCATTTCAGTTTTATATGAAAGATTTCTAAGAAATTTAATGGGACGTTCAGAGTCAACAATTTAGCTGAAAAGTGGCTGAAGTTACTCCCTGGTTAGCCTTAGGAGGCAAAAGACAGTTGTGGTTTTCTGTTTGGTGTTTTTTGGGTTTATTTGTGTTTTTTTTTAAAAAACAAAAAATCCGAAGAGCCATTTTCATTTTCTCCTATCAATTCTACTTCCATCCTGCTGGCATTTTTAGCATCAGCAGTACAGCTTTGCCACATGGGGAAATTTCTGCAACACATTTGGCAATTCCGACAAACTAAACATAATCTTTGAACAATTATTTAATTTGGAGATTAGAAAATAATTTTAAGTTAAACCAAGCATTAATACAACATTCTTAGGACCTGCTTTGTTCACTGAAAGATTAGTCCAAGGAGGTTATATGTTGCACCAGAAGACCACTATGAAAGCACTGCTAAACCAAAATTTTACTTCCAAGAACTGTGTACTCCACATAGTAGTGGAACAACAAAACTTTTAAATCAGCTTTACACTATATAGATTTAATTTAGTTGAGCTGTTGCAGAACCAGAAACGCTTGTCACTAGCAACGAACATCAACAGCCTGAGATTTTAGAAAAGAGAACGAGACTATTCAAGTCTTAAATAAGTTATTACATAAATCTTACTCAAAAGGACTGGATCATTCAAATCACCTTTGCACAGCACATCCACAAGTTATCACTGTTATCCATGTATCTCAGACATTAACTGAATCTTCCTTCTCTCCTACCTACTTTTATAGAAGTGAAACTGATGACAGTCACCTGCTCAAAAGCTTGTATGAAGTCTAAAGCAGACCTCAAAGCTAGAAACGGACTCTCAAATTTGAATGCAGAACTTTGCAAGTGGGTCTATTCTTTCCCCTTTGCTTTCTTAATTTCAAATGTGACCACATTACCACTCCAAAACCACTCAGCTTGCAAGTGCATTGAGTAAGGATGTGTTTTGCTGAGTTTGGACACTGGCTGCCAAGGTTGCCCGTGACATGGGCCTTGCCATGCAACACTCCGATATTTGTAGCAGCAGGAGGTTGGGATTCAGGCCTAAGAATGAGCTAGATAAAAACGTGGGTAAGAGGCTAAATAAGGAAAGGGTGATGCAGAAGCGCTGCAGTGGCCATAATACCTACAGTTTAGCGGCCATGGCAGGCTGGGCAGGCTTGTCACCAATAGGCATTTTATTTCAATGCAAGACAAGCCCTGCAGAACTACTCAAATGTGTCTCTCTGCACAGTATTGACCAGTTTTACAGTCTGAAGCAGCACTTGCTGTCTCAGAATACTGGAGCCAAGATGCAGTACAGAGCCAGCTTCACAGCACTACAGAGCAGCACCTGAGCCAGCTTCACACGCAGCCGGTTCTAATTCACAAGGCTTTAGCTTCTTTTTCAGCAAAAGCAATTGAAGTATTTCTGGATTCAGGCTGGTATGGATGCAGTAGTTGATCTATACTTGAGCTAGTAAGTCTGTGGAGACAAACCAAAGCTTAACCTCTCCCCATCCATTGGGCCATGAATCCATTCCCCAGACAGAGCTGTCAGTTCAAAAAGCACGTTCCTATACAGAACAAGCTTCACTATCATTGGAAGGCAGTGGTTGCTGAGTTCTCTTCCTGACTTTTGAGTTATAGCTGGGCTTACAGTATGGAGACCTCAGAACAAGAATTAAATAGAACTCTGAGCAAGCAAACCCCACTAAATAAAAGCAGTTGCAGCTGCTGAGGTGGCAGCTGCAACAGTTGAGACTACACTGAGGTTGTTAGTGTAAAGCAAAATTTTGCCATCCAGACAATATGCAAAAAACCTTGTGGTATTTTATAAGTTGAACACATAATAACACAAGTTTATTCTGAAAGTACTTAACCTCATAACATACACTAAAATATAGTAAATTTGTTGCAGCAAGTCAGCTGCTTTCTGGGGAAAAAAAAAACCAACCAACCAAACTCTAGTGATAGACCTCCTTTTGGACAGCTTGCTCAACACCTGAAGATAAAAACATTTTCAGCAGAAAAACAAGACAGGTATTAACTTTCAAATGTATTTATTTCTGACACTGACTTCCTTTAGCCATCTTTCAATTCAAAACTTTCTCTATCTTACTGGGCCATTGTAGCTGCTGTCCATCGGGACAGGATGAGTAAGAAACTAAAAATCAAACAGCAGCATGAATTCAGAATTTGGGCTTCAATTTTGATTGGGTTTTTTTTATTCTTAATTACTGTAGCTTCACAGATTAGTCTACGTTACTCAACATGCATATACAAAACCCAAAAGTACAGTATTGCCTAGCCACAGTTACAGACTATCTTAATACTTGACAGACCTATATCTGCTTGGGTGGACTACTATTAAATCTTTAAACTGAACGGCTCAATATAAAGCAGAGGAATCTATGGGACCCTTAACATCAGATAGAGATTCCGTATCCTATCTTGATGAAGACCATACACTTAGCTGGTAAATAGGAAACACGGATGTAGGAAAAATCATATGCCAGGTGAAATAAGTCTCATTTGTCCTGTGAAGTTCTCCCTCCTGACTTTCTTCATTAACAATGTCATTCCAAAAAAATTAATACATTCCTACAACATAAGATTGCCACAGAATATGATCAATAACTAGGAAGAATGGCAACGATCATGCAGTCTCTTTATATTTCTTTCAGGGGTAAGGAATACTCTTCTTTTGTTAAGATTTCAGCTCCCTTTAAGAAGCAAATCTCACAGCCATACGTTACCTTATGGACCAAAGCTCATACAGCAAATACCTAAGGAAATCTGAGACAAGATCTTACAGTCCATCTTTCCATCTTCCTAACCAGTTTCTAGACAATGTTTTTTATGTTTAGAAGTTTTTATGGACATGGAAATCACAGGAAAGAAAACCCAGGAACTAAGACTAGCTTTTGCAATACATCATTCAAGCTGAAGGCAGCTAGCAGACTTGCATTACTGACCTGAAAGAGGCTGCACACACAGTAAGTGCAAACTTGAAAGTCTGTACTGTCAATATTTATTTGAATTTTTTTTTCTTGCTCATTATGCTCTAAGTTTAGGGGATAAATTTCTAGGGGAAAAGAGAAAGACATACTGCTGAGAGCAATGCTTACAGCTAATAATTTTGAAAAGACCATACACATGAGTAAATGGATTAGCTTTGCTCAGCTTTAATTACAAACACCAGTAACTATAATACCAATACATTTTTAATAGCTCTCTCTTTCCCTGCCCCCCCTTCTTTTCCTCTCTCACTTTTCATGTAACCTTAACAGAAAGGCAGAGGCACAACTAATGTTTGAGTGAAAGCCACAGCTATTCACACTTCTGATCATGGTTAAACAAATGCAAAATATTTGAGCAATCCTTCCTAAACCCACATGGACCCAATACAACCTATTGGTTAAAGTGACCTGGTTTCACAAGAGGTTATCTGATTTACAGTATTCAGTCCTACATAAATCATGGTTTTAACATATTTCTTAAAAAAAAGGAGTATTAAAGTAATTTAGCAGCCAAACCCCTGTATTTCAGGAGATAGGTTTTTATACTTGTGAGCCTCCTTTAAAAAAAAAAAAAAAAAAGTGTATTTTTAAAAAAGGTGTTCCAGAGGAATTTTGTGAAACTCAATCCTTAGATGTTTGGCTGAAACCCTGACAAAGCAAGAATCTAACATCTTACAATTATAATTTGTTTTGAAACTCAGTGAAACATTGCTTCTTTTTCATGTAACATTGGAAAAAAAACCCCACCAGTCAACTGTAAGTGGAGTACATTTCAGTGAAAATAATCTGCTTTGTATTGTCATATAGTGTTGTAGTTTCTTTTCCCCCAAAAGGATTCAAACGGAAAAAATCCTGTTTTCCTATTATGAAGTACAGATAAACATTACTGCTACCCAAAAATATGCTGCAGACTAAAAGAATATTGCACCATGGTAACAAATGTAAAATGTGGCTACATTTTCTTCAGATGTAGCATGCAATTACAGCATGTTAACATTCTGTATTATTCTCTAGTAAAAACACCTGTACAATTGGAACTTTTACTCACTCTTTAAAACAGCAGAGATCCAAACATGGCTTGTAAGCAAGAGGATGAGGAAGGATTTCCCCCTTTAATTTGCCATTTCTGCAGAGGGAGATTTTTAAATAAGAAGTTACATTGTTCTTTCTTCCCCCAGA
This sequence comes from Buteo buteo, assembly GCF_964188355.1. Classification (NCBI taxonomy): domain Eukaryota; kingdom Metazoa; phylum Chordata; class Aves; order Accipitriformes; family Accipitridae; genus Buteo; species Buteo buteo. Next base: position 3,166,756 of record NC_134190.1, on the reverse strand, counting down.
CACCCCTAACTGCCAATATGTCTGCCAAATTGCCAAGCATCTTGCTAAAAGTTGATACTAACAGTATCTGAGCATAAGACACTCCCACCACGTTAAACACGAAACAACTACATTAAACCATGTCGCAACTCCTTACTGTATTCCATTATGTCTTAGCTTTTGGCTATGGGTATAAATCTTTCATTGTAAGGGTTTTAGAGACAGAAGTTTGTTTATTTAAAAATAACATTAAAAGAGAAAGGAGTCCACCAAAAAAAGAACTCTGTACGCATACAATTTTACATGAAGACAGCAGACTCCTTTTCCTACCCAAGTTACCTTTTCTGGTTCAGATTTTTTTGCTTCATTTTCTATGTGGTTCAGTTAAAGAAGAGCTGTCAGTTTTCTATGTCTATCACTATGCAAAGCCTCTACCAAATATAAGAACAGGTAAATCATAGCTGTTCGTAAACAGCCCAGTTTTTCTTCAATATCTGTCTTTCTTGAGTGAGTGACCAGCCATCAGCAGGCATTCAGTTTCCATCTGAAAACAGCTTCAGAGTTTGGCTCCTAAAATTTAATTCAGCCCATGCAACTCAAGGGAATGCCATCTGCCTCCACGAATAATATCGCCGACAGATTAATCAAAACCACCCTGTATATTTTAGGATCTCAGCATTTTTAAGAGTCAAAATGAAAGTAACTTTTCAAGTTATTCAAATGGAAACCTGAAGCTACTATACATTCTGATTGTGAAGTGACAGTGCTGCACTTCCTACAGCTACAGCAGTCCTACTACCAAGCGCTTTTTTTCTGCTTGAATGCTGATGTTCGTTAAACGACAGATTACTAACCGGCAGCGATTCTGCCTTCAGAACTTGCAACGCTCTTTCCCCCCCTCTTAAATACTTAAAACATCAGAGCAGTGGATGACTTTAGGAGATGCTCACGAAAGCAAACCAAGCTCTCTCGCTGCCTCCTAAAGCAGGAATACCTCTCCAGAAACCGAGTTATAATCTGCCTCAGGCTTCGTGTCAGCCGTTTGAAACGCTGAGTGTAGAAAGCGACCGTCCCAGGTTACCGCTCCGCTTTACCTTCTCGGCAATGCTGTATAAGACTTCATCCATTTTCATGCAGGTGGGGTCCCAGTCGTGCCCGAAGCGAATGACCACGACTCGGTCCTCTTCCGAGAGGATGGCCTGGTCCACCTGCCAGCCGTTGTGCAAGTGCGGTAACATGTACGACATCCTGAAGGTGGGGAGGCGGGCCTGCGGGACGACAGCAACCACCCGGCAGCTGACAGCCCGGCCTGCCTTTGCACGGCCCCGCCAGGCCCCCACGACGGCACCCTCGCCCCGCAGGCCCAGGCCCGCCTTCAGCGGCCGCGGCCTCCCGGGGCCCAGCCGCGATGCCACCTCGCCGGGCCCCTACGGCCGGGCCGGGCCAAGTTCCCCCCACCCCACCCCACCCCACCCGTCCCGTCGCGTCCCCACCGCACCCCGTGGGCGTCCTTCTTCTCGGCGAAACGGGGAGACGGAACCACAGCGGGAGCGGAAGCGGAAGTGAGGACAGACGTTCGTACGCTGGGAAACGCGCTTCCGTCCCGCGGAGGGGGGCGGGGTTTCCCTTCAGTGGGCGGGGCGGAGCGCGCCGAAAGGGAGAGGGAGGAGAGGGGAGGGGGAGAGGGGAGGCCGCTTGGAGCATACCAAGTGTGAAGGCGGGAGGGGAGGGGCGGAAGAACAGCTTGGACCGTACCAAGCGGGGAAAGGGAGGGGGGGCGAGGTAGCGGAGGCCCGAGTGGGACGTCACCGCTCATCGCCGCGGGTGTGACGTGGCAGAGGCCTGCGAGAGCCCCTTGCGTCACAGCCCTGCCCAGGGCCAGGCGCAGGCGTTGCCCTCTCAGGGGTCTCCGTGCCCCCATCCCACCCGCTGCGGAGCCAGGCCCAAAGCGAGGGGGAGGCCCTGGGCTGGGGCCTGGGCCTGGGCGATGGCCAAAAGGGCAAACCAAAATGGCGGGTGGCCCTGTGGGGGTGTCCCCGCTGCCCGAGAAGCCGGCCGCACCCAAACGGGTGGGCAGGTTGTGCTTCCCGTCTGCTGGCCGGGGCTGCGGGCCTCTCCCCTCACGAGCGGGACGAGGAGCTGTGTGGCGGTGGTTGGCGCAGGTGGGCCGAGGGGTGCTGCTGGGTGGCACCGGGAGGATGGAACGGAGGTCACCGCAGCCCAGATCTCCGAAATGTCTGCTGCTGACCGCTCTGGGGGTGTTAAAACACTTGCTGTGCCTCCATTGGATTTGATCAAGGGGATCCTGCGACAGAGTGAGGGGCTGCATGCATCTCCTGGTTATGGAAGATTCTGTCGCCGTATTAACCCGCAGAAATGAACATTTTCATGCTTGAGCCAGTGCTAGTTGTGGCTTGAGTGCTGTGTCAAAATGCAGGTATGTTTGAACCAGCTGGGTCACAACTGCATATCCATCTTCTGTGTTCCTTCCTGATGCTCTGTTGTGGTTTAACCCCGGCCAGGAACTAAGCACCACACAGCTGTTCACTCACTTACCTCCCCACCCAGTGGGATGAGGGAGAGAATTGGGAAAAGCAGTAAAACTTGTGGGTTGAGATAAGAATGGTTTAATAGAACAGAAAAGAAGAAAATAATAATGATAATGATAACACTAATAAAATGACGATACTAATAATGAAAGGATTGGAATATACAAGTGATGTACAATGCAATTGCTCACCACTCGCCAACAGATGCCCAGTTAGTCCCCAACCAGAGATTCCCTGCCCCAGGCCAACTCCCCCCAGTTTGTAGACTGGGCATGACATCACACAGTATGGAATACCCCTTTGGCCAGTTCGGGTCAGCTGTCCTGGCTGTGTCCCCTCCCGACTTCTTGTGCCCCTCCAGCCTTCTTGCTGGCTGGGCAGGAGAAGTTGCAAAGTCCTTGACTTGGTCTGAACACTACTCAGCAACAACTGAAAGCATCAGTGTGTTATCAACATTCTTCACATACTGAACTCAAAGACATAGCACTGTACCAGCTACTAGGAAGACAGTTAACTCTATCCCAGCTGACACCAGGACATGCACCCAGCACCCAGAGCTAACGCTGCCCGTGGGAGCTGAGCTGCACAGCCCTGGGCTGTTCTTGCACCTTGGTACACTTACGCTCTCTCATCTCTCGCAGTCAAAATCCCAGTGCTTGGAACATGCTGGGTAAATGTTTTTGGTTGTTTTGAAACCAGGACATTTCAGCATTAGGTTTCAGAATCGAGCTGGCCATGGAGATAGGGTGTCCCAGGCCAGTCTTCCTGCTTCCTGAAAGGCATTATGTGTTCTCCACAGGAAGCTCATTTAAAAGGCTAGCTTGCAGCAGACAGGGAGAAAAGCATAGTTCCAACTCCAAAAAAATCCCCACGGGCTTGAGCTGGGGCTGTGGGGAGCAGTCGTGGAACAGCAGCCTGAATTTGCACCAAACTACTTTCCCCTGGAACTGCGGCGCTCCCCCCAAAAACTACCAAACCCCTCCTTTTGCGCTATCTCCCTTCTGGAAAATTCAGTGCCGGGAGAAGAGAAGGTGGTAGCCATTTCAGACCAAAGCACTCCGCCTTCAGCCGTCCCCGCAGAAGCGGGCGGTGACACCCGGGCACCCCCCCCTCCCCGGCGGACGCCGCCCGGCCGTGCCGCCGCTTCCCTGGAAGCGTTCACCGGCGTTACCGGAGTCCTCCCCGCCGCGGCTGGCAGGGCAGGAGTTCCCCCACACCCCCCCAGTTCGCCGCTGGAGCTGGGCAGAGGTAGCCCGGGGCCGGGGGGGGGGTTTGCAGGGGGGCTGGAGCGGGTACACCCGGGTGGGAGCAGGAGCCGTGAGCTGAAGGCTTTTCCAGCTGAGCTAGGATGGAGCTGTGAAAAACATCGCCAGAAAGAAACCAGCCCTGGTTAATTCTTTGGTTGTTATTCGGGTAATTCGTTTTTTCTTAATAGAGAAGTTAGTGGGAGGAACTTATTCTGGGTAACGCGTGCTGTTAGTTTGAAACAGAGCTGGGAAAAAGGACGTGGGTTTGTTTTGCTATGATTTGGCTAAGTCCAAAGTGGTAGAGCGGTGCCAGTCTGCCAGGAAGTAGTGAGTCAAGCTCCACGGAAGAAATAAGGCCAGCTTCAGTTAGCACTGAAGTTAATACTTCAATGTGGTCCTTTTTATTTGCCCACTTGTCTCGATCTGAGTCATATTTTCCAAGTTTTCTCTGCAATGCGAGGACCAGAACTTAGTACAGATACATTACATCAATGTGTTACATACGATTATAGATGTGTACATACACAGAAGCAGATAATCTTAGGCAAGTAGAAAATGTGAGGAGGCACAGCTTTAAAAAAAAAAAGAGAGTTAGCGACACTGCAGATGATACTAGTCCAAAACCAAAATTGTCGTATCCTTAACAGGTGTCCCATTTAGCACACTGGACAAGACATCTGATAACTGAAGAATTATGCTCAGGAGCAAAGCATTCAGTTTGCTAAAACCGATTCCCTTGATGTCTGGCCAGTCAAATTTGGCTTATAAATTTATCCGTCCAGCTATTGCTTCTCATGGACATTGCTGTCACAGGAGAAGTGTGGATTATAGACAGAGGTACAAGACACACCCCGGTAGTGCTGGAGGACGAACAATAAGTGCTCCTCAGACCAAGGTTGGTATCTGGAGAGCCCCCTTCCCTCTGCAAGGTTCCTCAGAGTGTTTTTAGTTTACTGCTATCAATGTAATTTTTTAAGATTGTACCTGGTACTAGCAGAACCCCAGTTCTCGAACCAAAGCTGCAGTCTATTAGTGGTTCAGGTGTGCATCAAACGTGGCTGAAATTGTGGCGCACTCAGCATATCCACGCTAATGAAAAGATTAATTACATGTGACTAGCCTGCCTGTAGTGCACCAGCTGGTTTGTTTAAAGCCAAACCAGCTCTGCTGCGCTGCACTGTACTGTGGCTTCCTCACGGATCACCTTTCTGCTTGGGAAGTTCAGGAAGTGCTTCTGAAATGAACGCAGGTCTCACTCTGACCTTTGTGAGTGGTGTTTTGTAATGGAGGAGGAAGCAGTGATGAAGGCAAATAATGTAATACAGTGCCACCTTACTGGCTTCTCCCAGTCAATTCATCTTATCTGGTGCCCAGTCTTCCATCGCTTAACAGCATAAGGTTTAGTTGCCTTCTGGTCTGAGTAAATTGCTGCAGGAGCATGAGGTTGTGACCATCAAGAAGCTGGACAATGCTGTCACAATATGACATCAAATCTTGTCTTTTGTTCTATGCCTCATTCCATCTGGAGGACGAATCTAGTTCAGCCTTCTAAGGTCACGTTGTGTGATACTCTAAGCAATATACAGACTACAGCTGGGGAAATTTGCACAATTTTCACAACCATATGGGGCTGGCAGGGTTCAAAATACTTCAGTTGGCAAGAAGTAGATTAGATATATTTAAGAACATGGTATTCCTTTGCGATATGGTTCCACTATTCATCTCATTGCGTTGTTTGCTGCTGTTCAGAACCAGTTATCAGAGACACTGTTCGTGGTGAACAGCAGACCTGTCCTAACACGGAGGCTCCTTCTAGCCCACGTAGAGCAGCAGACTGGAACTGAGGCAGAAATGCAGGTCAAGGCCAGGATAAAGCAGTATTACTGGTGTCGAGATTGAAGGCATTTAATAGATGCAGTTGGCATAAGCCTGAGTTTGCTCAGGATGAGGGTAAATACGGTTTAACAGAAACTACCAATCTGCATTGACACCTTTTTGTCACAGGTTTGAATTCTGGTTACTTGCTGAAAGCTTGTGTGAGAGGACTGAAGCAGCAGGAAATCTCTGCCCAGCACTGTGTGCCCAGAATAAATCAGCATACTGCTGTGGAAAATTGTCCTGATTCAGTTAGCACAACGTCAGGTTTCCTGGACCCAAGCCTAGGACACAGTATGGGATAGAGACCTAAAGTGAGTGGAGCACAGCAAACAGAATTGTAGGAAATTGGGCACAACTGTTGTTAAGACATGCAGCAAATCTTCAGCTGCCATTTTTGTCAATAAGTGCTGCCTCTAATTAGGCGTGTGGCTCTCTGTGGAGCCCCTGTGTTATTGCAGGATACGATACATTGGCATGAGTGTTGCAGAAAGGACTGGGCTCAGAACTGTCTGGGTAGGGGAAAAGTTCTAGTATGAAGGACCGTGTTGTCAGTGGGACTTAGAATATCACCTCCAGTGCTCTTCCCCACTGGTTCAGCTTATAGGCATGGGTGTGCTAAATTTTGCGGGAGGTAAGTTCAGGTACAGATCTGGATGTTTAAAACACTGAAGGCAAGCAGTGTCGGAGCTGTCCAAAGATAGCCCTTCATCGTGCAAATTTGTTAGACCTAAACCATTCCTGACAGATGTTTGCCAGACCCATCTGAGCCTCAGTGCCTCCCTACACTACCTGTGGCTTCACCAACCGTAATCAATAGGCAAGAAACTTTGAGTAACTTTCTAGCAGCCTCTGTTTCATACCACTGCTTACAGAAGTTAATTTGTGAATGAAGTTCAGAAGTTACCAGATTTGTATGAAATCAGTATTGATTCAGGACTAAATTGAAACTATTTGAGAAGAACACCTTGTAGGACTGGATTTAGATCTAAGGGGGTGGACATTCCTTGGTGCTATAGTCTAGGTGCTGTGATAGTAAATCAGCACTTAGTGAAAATACTGGGAAGTTGTCTAATGCACCACGCTAGTACCAAGTGACTGTGGATTCATTCTGTATCGTTAAAAGCAGTATTGAGTTCCATCAGTTTCCTGGTTTACAGGTTTGAATTTAAATGATCACTACAGCATCACTCCTTTAAAGGTGTTCTCCTAAACAAAGGAGTATTTCTTCTATTCCCCTGTTGCAGGTCATGGCAGAAGAAGAGTTGCCGGGGGTTTTGATTCTGGATATAGGAGGAACTCATGGTGTGCTAGAAAACCTTGCAGCACTTTTGAAGAAACACTTTCGCCTTATCACCATGAAGGAATTTCTTCAAAACAAAAAAGAAATGAGCAAAAAAATCCAAGCTGTTTTCGTGTTTGAGTGCAGGCCGATTATTGACCGAGAGCTTCTAGAAAGCCTGCCTAATTTAAAGGTAATTGGAAACTCTGGGGTTGGAGTCGATCACTTAGACTTGAAAATGATTTCTAGCTTTGGGGTAAAAGTGACCAACACCCCACATGCCGTGGCGGACTCAACAGCAGACATAGGAATGGCCTTGATGCTGGCCTCTGCCAGAAGACTAGTGGAAGGTAATGTTTTAAATTTTCCTGGATCTTAGCTACTTCTCTGGCATATCTCACTTTTACTATGATACAGATGATCTGTCTGAATCAATATTTGGGATGCTTTCATGGGGAAAAAAATTTCTGAGGACTCCGTTTTCAGAGGCCTCTGCTTTTCCTATATCCTGCTTCTTCGTAAGGCGATGGTGACAGGAGTAACGGTTTTGTCTAAATTATGCACTTTAAATTCACTTGTGATATCCTGTTTGAAATGAAGTCTGGGGCATAATTCTCCTCTGGCTGTTCACTGGGTGGGTTGTTTATAGCTGTAAAAACTGAATACAAAATGCATCCAAATCAAATGTCACCACTTCTCCATTTCCCTTGGAACAAGTGTTAGGAGCTACAGGAAGGTGCAAAGCATTAGTGCCCATGTCCCCATCTCTAGAGCAGTAATTAGTGTAACTCTTCTTTTTTTTCCTGCTTCCGGGAAGAGTTTTTCTAAATCAATACGCTGTATTTCTAGAAGAGCATCAGCACTATTATTAAAATAGCTGATAATCCTATTGACAAAGTTATTCCAAACTGTACCACCAACATTAGTTTGTGTCCTTAAAGGTAGGTCCTTTCCCCACATACCCTTGCTACGCAATGCCTTTCAGGGGAAGGAAGGTGTCAGTAGAACCTATCACAAGAAGTTGCCTCTGTCTTGAGGGACTCATAGTCTTTCTGTCACTGCTGCTGCACCCCTGAGCATGAAATAACACCTCTTTCCCCGTGATGTGTTCTCACTGTTGCGTCTTGCTGGACCTCAAGTTCTTTGTATAAAAGCTCATAGAGATCCGTGGCTGAGCTGGAAGTTGCAACCGTCACCCCCATTCAAGCAGTGGGGCTGCTTTGGGTTGTGATCCAGGAGAGAAGGGGTGAGATTTACCCCAGCTGAAAAAAAAGTGAATTCAATGCTTGCGGGGTGGTACGTGTGAAAGAAGCTATTTTTAAACTTTCAAGAAAATACTCCAACCGTGGAAAAGTTAATTCCCTGAGGAGCCATTCCTCCCAGCACAGTACCCACCTGGCAGGGCAGCCCTCCTGTGCTTCTGGCTCCAGCCCTGGCTGCAGGGAATGGCACCATCCAGGCCCTTCCATAAACTGGTCAAAATTAGCAAGGATGTTGTTTAAGGGGTGCTCTAGAGCCCCACCGCTGTGACGGTGAGAAACTTTTTCTTTCCCCCAAACCTATGTTTATGGTCAGTTTGTACCCATTTAGCATGTATTTACATTCAGGCTGCCAGATTGCAGTTTCTCCAGACACGAAGTATTTTGCTGTTGACTGGCTGGGAGTGGAAGTAACCAGAGCGACGCTTGGGATCATCGGGATGGGCAGCATCGGTTATAGAGTGGCTCAGAGAGCCAGAGCCTTCGATATGAGGATCCTGTACCATAACAGGAACCGGAGGTAAAAACATTTGGGTTTTGCATGTAATGAGTCAGGGGGCCGTGACGGAAACCACAGCTCTGCTGTGTCCCCAATCTTCCTAGGCACTCGTGACAGTCGTGAGCAGCGTGAGGAGCACCAGCGTGCCGCTGCTTCTTCCCTTGGGCTCCCTACTGCTCCCTTCCCCCTCGCCTCCTGCGCTCGCTGTGCCCTGGTTAGCTACTAGCAGTTTGGAAGAAGGGCCGCGTAACCTTTCTGAAGATGTTGTCCGAGCAAACGAGGCCTTGTGCCCTCATTGTGTCCCCTGTCCTGCCAGACTCTTCTTACGGCTTCTGGCAGCATCCCTGGCCCACCCAGCCAGTCATCCCCCTCCTCAGCCCGGCCAGATCACTCATCACACCGGCACCGATGACAAGAGTCTTAACTTCTGTTAGTTTTATAGCTCCCTTTCTTTCAGACTTCGCTTCCCCTTCATTCCTTTTCCACCCCAAGTCCTAACTCACATGTCAGGCAAGGAGAGACTACAGGGATTGGCATAGACTCAGGAGAGGAGAGTGGGGTCTGACTGCATCCCCAACCTCCTATACCTAATATTGCCTACGTGCTTTGCTTTCACACATACATCACACCTTCAGTGTCCCACCACTCTTCTAGCCTTTTGCTCCCTCTAGCGCACATGCTTCCCACCTCCTTCCAACATCTGTACCTGTCAATGTCTTTTCCTTTACCTTGGCCTCAAACCTCGATCTCTGTGCTGTTCCTGATCTCTCCTAGGGTTGATTGATTGTTAAAGCCAGTTAGAAATAGTTGTGTCAGTTTGGGGGGGTGTGTGCATTTTTCCTTCAGAAGAAAGGAGGAAGAAGAGGCAGTTGGTGCCCACTACTGTGAGAAGATGGAAGACTTGCTGCAGCAATCTGACTTCGTTATGGTGGTTGTGAGCTTGACTCCTGAGACTCACAAACTGATTGGGAAAAAGGAGCTTGGGCTGATGAAACCCACAGCTACTCTTATAAACATCAGCCGAGGTAGGATGACCTAAAAAGACTGTTTGTGGCTCTACAGTTAAGGTTGTGTTTTGTCTGATTGTGTTGACATTCCCCCCTCCAACCTGAATCTGTGATATCCTTGTATTGTTTGAGTCATGAAGTAGCTGGCAGTCTACAAATGAATGACTTATCATAGATCAGATGCTATGTGTTCAAAGGTCCTATGGAATTTAGGGATGCTCAGCAGATGTTCTGTTCTCTTTAGCCTTATCCTAAAGACAGCTTTTTTTAGTGGGAATAACTGAAAGGTTTATCATCACCGATGATGAATGAGGTGCAAGGAGAAACCTAAGTTTCATTTGGAACAGCTATGTAGAAAAGAAACTTCACGTGGGATTACAGTTCTGTTGGCACTGAAGAAGCATACGAGAGAGATTATAGTTTCAGTAAAGAAAGCAGAGATAAAAGAGTGGAAGGCTTGAAGAGATTAAATGATTTGTCTATAATAATACAGGAAGTCAGTGTCAAAATGAGGAAAAGATTGAAACCAGTCACATCCCAGGAAAAGCCTTATGCAGTGGACCATAATCCTCCTCTAACTAAAGATTAATAAGTAAAATCTCTGTTTTGTTTAGTTAATGGTTATTAGAAAGACATTCTACTTTCTAACAAGATGAAGATCCTGTAATTTTTCTCACTAGACCCTTGAGACCTTTCCCCACTGCCAGGTAAAAACATGTTCATTAACTCATCATGATAGCGAGATTTCATTTGCATGCAGGTGCAGTTATTGATCAAGATGCATTGGTAGAAGCTCTCCAGAGTAAGGTTATTAGGGCTGCTGCTCTGGACGTGACATACCCTGAGCCTCTGCCAAGGTAAAGAAACCTGTTTTCCACTCTATTAATCTGAAATGTTTTAAACTGTGTGCAAAAGTGTGCTCATAATCTTGATCTCCATGGGGAGTCTCTTTCACTGTTTAAGGCCAAAACCTCAGCCTGTCTCGCACAGTCATAAATAAATGACAAACTATTAGCCTTTCCCACATCTGTCAGTTCTTTGCCAGCCTAACTGACAGGCAAGGCAACGAGACCAATAGAGGCGAAGAAGAAATGGGTAAGCAAGCTTCCCACAGCTTTCTGCTGGTTCTGTGCTTGTGGCCCTTTTATCTCAACAGTTCTTAACAACTAACATGGGATAGCTGCAGAGTAAATTCCCTGTGTAAAACATTCTGTTCTTTCTGTTTCTTACAGAGATCATCCTTTGTTAAAATTAAATAACATCATCATAACCCCTCACATCGGAACTGCAACAGTCCAAGCTATCCGTATGATGGCAGAAGAAGCAATAACAAATATGCTGGCTGTTCTTAATGGCCAGCCCATTCCAAGTGAAGTGTTTCCCAAATGATGTGTGCCAGATGATATCAGTAAATCTCATATGTGTGGGAAGGTGCTATTTCTTACAGTACCACTTTTAAACTAAAAAAACCCAACCTGTTCCTGCACTGCTCTTGTCATGATACTGCAAAGCTGTCATCTCACTAGACTTGATCTGTACTGTGATTTACAATTCTGAAAAATAAAGTGGAACTAATAAAAGGGACTTGTTTGAAGATTTTAAACTGAGCAGTTATGCACTTTGATATCTTTAGTCCATTATTTCAATGAATACCTGTATTCTCTTCCCAGTACTGGCTGCTACATAATGATAAGCAAGTACACCAAGCAGTTTGTGTAACACTCTCAAATATATTAAGGGTGAATTGAGCAGTAATTGCCTGCAGAAATTTGGCTGTATCCTGAAACACTTTTCAGCCAATATTGCAATATTCTGTTTTTATATATATGAAGAAAGCAGTCTCCTTTGAAATGATTGTAGGCCTAAGGTTTTCTAATGTAAGAAGAGCTTTGCTTCATCTATATGTTAAAGCAAAGCAGAGCCAATTACTGAAGAAGTATCTTTGATTTTCCTGAGGGGATCCTTTGAAAACCAAAGTAAATACCAAGAGATTTAGTTCTTCCATGCAGACGAAAATGATGCTTTTATCTTGACTGGCCATGAAACAGTGGTAGATCTACTACTGAAATCACATGGGTGAGGGCACAGCCTAAAGCAAAATTCGTGGTCAGTCCTAACTTGCAGCCCAAGGCCAAGCTTTTTCTTACACTCTCTTTCCTATGAACAAGCCACAAAGTCAGAAAATTCAGCAAAATGTTTGTCACCTCCATAAAATCAGGAAGCCTTTCCATTATTTTGCAATATGGTTAGGCTTCTTGAAGGGATGGTCAAACGAAGTTTTAGTACAGGAAGTGTAGACAGGCCAAGAGTTAGACATTTAGATGCAAATAGTGAAATACTACTAACAAGACAACAGCAAGTATTGCAATAACAAGACAACAGCAAGTATTGCTATAGGGGATTCCAAGATTTTCAGCCCTTAAAACAGCTCTCCCCACAGCTCTTCCCAAAATTCCTACGGAAAATCAATGGTAGCTGTAAATAGTCTATTAAAAAACCCCAAACTTGTCAATTCACAGACCCTCTGGGAACCACAAACAGATGGTCAGTGGTTCCTGTAAAAAACCCGATGTTTTAATTTGAGTGCATAAGTCCTTGGAAAACACTTGCCTAAGCATCTATTAATTTGTTAACTTATGATAGCCTCAGGAGAAGGCACTGCAGTTAAGAATTCACTGGTGTCTCTTCAGGACAGGAATCTGCAAAAGTCTCTGCAATGAAGCATTTAAAAATTAACCTGGTAACAAAGTTCATGGTGAAGCTGTGCAATTTGTTTTCTCGAACTAGATTTGGTCCAACATTTTTCTTAACTGCTTAAACACAGCAGTTTGTGATTTCAGGGTAAGGAAGGAGATTTATTGCACCAGACTATTGATGGTCTGCAACTAAGTAATTAATGAGAAATCATTGTGTGTTATGAGCCTGGTGGCAGTGATACGAGACCTTACAGACCATGAGGGACAGAACTTGTTCAGACTTGATCATGTGAATATGTGTGTGTGTAATTGGTAGTATACGTAGAAGAGCTGCTTTCTTGCCTCGGTTTATCTCCCTAGCTAAATATGTGGTTTGTAGGATCTTTTGTCATAGATGTCACGAAACAGGACATGAAAGTGATTCTTCTTTAAAATATCTGGAAATAATTATACGTCTTTCTTCTGACACTTCGTGTCTTTCTTCTTTGTGCAGATCATGGGAGAAGGAGAGCTACCTGGGCTTTTGGTAGATGAAATTGGTGGCAAACATGGGATATTGCATGGCCATGTGGCATTCCTGAAGAAACATTTCTACCTCATCACCATGAAGGAATTTCTTGAAGACAGAAAGCGTATGAGTAAAAAGGTCCAAGCGATCTATTTGTGGTGGCACAAACCAGTCATTGACCAAGAGCTCCTCCAGAGCCTACCAAACTTGAAAGTGATTGCGAATTCAGGAGTAGGGATGGATCACCTGGATCTGAAGCTTGTCGCTAGCTTCGGTGTGAAGATGGCTAACGCTCCACGTGCTGTTTCCAGCAGCACAGCAGATACTGGGATGGCTTTGCTGCTGGCATCTGCTAGAAGACTAGTGGAAGGTAACATCTTAATTCTTTTGTGGTTTCTAAAAATTATACAAGATTTACCTACCATTATTAATTTGACTTTTTCTACGGTTATCTGTAGGGCACATAGTTTCACATAAAATGTGAAAATCTAAATATGTTGGGTTGGCAAACAGAATAATCGGTATTTTCATATATTTTTATATATCATAAATATATCTAAATTATTACATCATACACAAACATACAAAACATATATTTCAACCAGGTATAAATAAGATCATATAAGTTTAGTTTTCACAGGTCACCAGCCTGGGTTTAAAAGATTTGAGCAGAATCTAATCACATTTGATTCAAATACAGCTTTTTGCTTTATAGACCAAGCAGTTTTAGAAGCTGGAATTTAGTTTTTAGAATAAATATGGCAGTAGATTTAGTTTAACAGTTTCAGATGAACAATACACTGAAGTGTACTTCCTACATATGGAAACTTTAAATGTCATTACTTCTTCAGCAGCACATTTTCAGTGACTATGACATTTGGCTGACGTAGGACGCGCTTCTTGATGTGATAGCGTTACGGTGCTATTGACCAAAAGCGAGGGATGCCAAAGATCAGTCGAACGCTGCAATCACAGGCTGGCAGCAGAAATTAGAGTGTGGGAGGCAGCAATGGAGCAGGATAAGGGTATATGCTGAAAGCTGGGGCTGACACAGGCATGGGCATCTTCTCAGGGACTGAAAGGGATGGATGCAGAATTGGGGAATTTAAGGGACGTTAGAGAGCAACAAGGCAGCCTGCTCCAGCTTCTGCTAGTAGCATCCTTTCTAGTTTCTTCCACAATATTTTCTTGCCATTTCTCCAAATAGACCTACCCTTGGCTTGGTTAGAATGCCTCCTGCTTCAGGAGAAGATCCTCCAGATTTTTTCTGTTAAATTTACCTGCCTTTGATTTGTCAGCTCTACCACAGGATTCATAGAAACTCAAAGGAGACTTGTCTCCCCCTAAATCTGTTTCTACCTCACAAGGAGGAGACAGATTAAAAGGGAGATTAATTTCTTGTTCCCATCTACAGAAACTATGCCTGGTGGCATTTCTGTTAGCTGTGCCTTGGCAGAGCGTTTTACCCTGAGGCGTTTTTTGATACTTTCACAATATTCTGCTTATGTTTTAGAAGAGCTGGCAGTATCAGAAGACTGAAATATCAGAAGCCTGTCACCTTGCTAGCAGACTATTAAGTGCCATCTCCATGCATATATTTTCTGTGTTGTCAAACTATCCAAAATCTTGTAGGTTTAACAGATAATTATGGAAATTAGTGACTAGTGATTTTTAAAGAAGTCACACTTTTCTTTCCAAGAGAGTGGCAGAGGTGAACAGGAAACCGGTTCTTATTATTCTAAATAGCAAACCCAACATCTGGTGTTATTCTCCACATAACATTTCCAAACTCTGCAGTGTTACTGGCAATAATTATTTTGATTGGTGATGCAGAACATGGCAATGTTTTTATGAGTCTAAAGCAGTAAAAGGATTTTTAGGGGAGATTACATCAAAAGGCTTTTTGTAGTATGCTGAGAATAAATGGGAATGTCACATACAGGTGGCAGGGAAGGATGATATGTTAGGGAGTCACCTAGGACATTACAAAACCCATTGCTATTTAAAATTGTGCGTAACCGTTAAAAGTGCGCTATAGTAGCGCAGCAAGCCCAGACTCTTTTGCCTTGTTCCCCCCGTGTGGGACCCCATTCATTTCTCATATTGGAGTGTTTTTCTTGCAGGCTATCACATTGCAGTGTCTTCAGGTATGGAGTACAGTGAAGCCGATATTCTGGGAGTTGAAGTTACTGGAGCTACTCTAGGGATTATTGGCATGGGCAGCATCGGATATAAGATCGCTCTGAGAGCCAAAGCGTTTGAAATGAACATTTTGTACCACAACAGGACACGGAGGTAAAGATATGTCTTCACCCTAATTACAGCAGAAAATTGCTTTTAGATAGTCAGTATTTCCTTTTCAAGGAGTTATGTCAGGAATATAGCAAGAAATAAAGGAATAGGGCCAAGATTAAAACAAAAGGGAAAAAGAGCAGTTGCCTCAAATCAGTCTTGTAAGGAATTACTTGGTGATTAAACATTTGGAAACATAAATTAAGTTTTATATTAGAAATTCCAAGGTTTCCTGGAGACGTGAACAGAAAAAGGAAAATCAAGCTTATACCTTTTTTGTTCTTATCATATCTTACTATAGTGACACACAACTCTAGCTTTTGTTTATTTTTCCCCCATCTTTCAAAGTTCAGGCATGATCTTGTTGAAACTAAATGACTGGAGAACTAGGAAATGTATACCTTGCTCAGTATTAAAACTGATTAACTTGATAGTGACACATAACTCCAGCTTTTGTTTATTTTTCCCCCATCTTTCAAAGTTCAGGCATGATCTTGTTGAAACTGAATGACTGGAGAACTAGTAAATGTATACCTTGCTCAATATTAAAACTGATTAACTTGAGAGCTGCTCTTGAGAAAACCTTGTTTCTCTTCAAACCAGTAGGAATTTTGGCAAGTATTTAACTGGATTTCACCCTTTATTTCTAGCCCCTCCTAACTTGTCTACCTGGGAATATGATCCTTGTTAGAGATGCAGCACAGGGGCTTTTCTAATATAAAGGTGAGCAAGATCCCCATGTACAACTCGAGGCTGTTGCAATCAGGAAAGGTGCAGCCAACGAGCAGAACAAATTTTTACTGCTATAAACCACAATCTACCCTGAGAGAACTTTCCTCCTCCCTGACTGAAGGGAGAAGCTGCAGTGCTAGTACGTGTGGCTTTCAGTGATTTTCTCCGTATGCAGACTGCAGAAGGAGGGTGACTGCTCTAGCTAGCCCTAACCAAATCGCAAGGCTGGATGAGGCCAGAAATTTCTAGCCTTGCTTGGCATTCCTGCTACTTCAGAAATTACAAAACCAGCTGAGCAAACTCACATTAAAAAAAGTACTAGTGAACACCCTCCTTAAGATCTTTCAGAATTTCCTCATAAACCACAAAAAAGAGAAAAAAAGGCAGAAATCCTTTTCTTTTTTTCCTGCGGATCATCACTAACTCCCTCTGTTTAATATTTTTCAGTCTTTAAAGTAATATTTATGCAAGTGCTGTGATGAATAACCAATGCACAGTGCAACAGAAATGAAAAACCTGCTTATTTTAAAGTACGTTTGCACTTCAGGCTTATGTGCTGAAGCGAGGTGCACTCTGCATGCTGCAAAACTGGCTGTAGTCCCAGTCTGTTCTTTATCCACTTAATCTTTGGTTGTTGACCTGGACACTGAACGAAAACAATGAAATGCATGCGTTAGGAGGCACATGCTCCAAAGTCACACTGAAGTTATTTTCTTAGTGTGACTTCTTTCTTTATTTCTAGATTAGGGCGGAGATAATTAAAGCCATTCTCTTGCAATCAGGAGCAGAAGATTGTACGCACAATCGCCTATCATTGCTTCTTTAGTTCCTGAAGTTCAGGCAGCTAAATGTACAAAGAACAGGAGAAATGGCAAGTATTCTTTTTTATTGTGAAAAGTTCAAACTAAAAATCTCTTTCTACTTTGGTAACTTTTTGTGTTGAACGCTGTATTTTGTGAAAGTCCTGGGGCAGCCGGCAGCCTGCCAAAGAGCTGCCTTGCTGATTCCACTCATCAGAAAATGCCAGGCTGACTGGAGGATGCCAACAGGGTGAGGACCACCAGCACGGCCAGAGCTCACACTGATGAGTTCTGGTGAATACCACTGCTCCGGTTGGAGCGATTACTGCATCCTGTGAGGTGCGCTTTCCCCACGGGGGATCCTGGAGAACGGACCGTGTGCTGCCGTCGGTGCTGGTGCTTGGCCTTAGTCCACCTGCAGACTTTAAAAGAAGCCCCTGGACCCTGCGCTGCAGCAGCCGAGAGGCAGGCATGCAATCCATCCCCTGCTGTAGGGCTCGAAGCCTTCCAGAAGGACCCAAAGAGCCAGCTGAGACTAACTTCACCTCTGTCTGCCACCTGTTTGCTACATGAATGTGATAATCAGAACCTTTAGTTTGTATACCAGTGACATCATTGAAGAAAATATTTTCGTGACTGATGCCCTGAAATACAGCGTGATGCTTTTTTTCCCCACCAGGAAAGAGCAAGAGGAGCGAGCTGTCGGCGCCACTTACTGCGAAAAGATAGACGGCTTGCTCCAGCGGGCAGATTTTGTGATGGTGGTGGTGAGCCTGACACCTCAGACGCACAAGCTGATCGGGAAAAGAGAGATGGAGCTGATGAAGCCCACGGCTACTCTCATTAACATCAGCCGAGGTACCATCCACAACCGTTGACTGGCCTGACGAGAAAGTACGAGCCAGCTCCCGGTGCGTTACCCGCAGCGCCATGCTGCATCCACCGCACAGCTGGCGCACGCAGCGAGGACAGATCAGGGGTGGCGAAAATTCCCCTCTCTCCCCTTCTGTTCTCTTTCCACTCCCAGAGCGTTTCCTGCAAGTGACGCTCAGAGACACTCTTATTCCAAACCAGGTGCAGTAGTTGACCAAGAGGCGCTGGTGACAGCTCTGCAGACCGGTGTTATCAGGGCCGCAGCTTTGGATGTCACCTACCCCGAGCCACTGCCCAGGTTTGCCATCTCTGCTTATTTCTCAGAAAGGATGGGTGAGCCCGGCCAGAGGCAGGCAGCATCCCTGCAGCTGGCAGGCATCTGGCAGAGGCATCCTCACCCTCCCCTGGGGTGGAGGTTTGCCTAAAAGTGCCATGAATACGAATGGGATGCAAGCCCAGATGTTGGGTCTGATAACAGGGCAAAGGGAAGCCTGGGCGCCGGGAAACAGCAGGAGGGGGCTTGTGTGCCCAGGGGAGCATTAACCCCCCTCCCAGAATCACCATGGGGAGCTGCAGCAGTGCTTCGCTTACAAATTGCTTTACCTGAATGGGTGGAAGCCTTTTGAGTCATCCCTCCCTAGACCTGCTGCATCGCCCCAAGGTGTCCCTCCTCGCAGGCTTGTTTCCCCAGCACAAGGCTGAAGTGCTGCACATCTCTTGGCTACTCAGCTTCTGTAAAAAACCACCTCTTTTACCAGCATGGTGCCTCATGGATTTAGCTGTGCTGGCTGCATTGTGGGTCAGGGGGAGTTTGGTCTTGGTGTGCCAGGACATCACTCTCCATTATCTGACTCTACACACGTAACTACAGCTCAGAGCCTTGTGTAGGGTTAATGTGTCAGGAGGGCTTAATCCTCTCTTCTGACATAGTTCAAATTGCTGCCTAATGGCAAAAGGCTGTTTCCGGACAAAAGAGCACAGTATAAACTCTTCACGTGTCCTTTTAAGGTCCAAAATTACTTGAACACAGGTGATCAGGTTCTGTGGATGTAAGTGGGACTTGTAAAGTTATATTAAATTAACTTTCTGTTTAAATGCAGTGCAAAAGCCAAAGTAGGACTCCTCTTTATTTGGATGAACAACAGTAGGTAACTTAACTATCTCTTTTTTCCTTTCTTCCAGAGATCATACGTTGTTAAAATTAAAGAACGTCATTATAACGCCTCACCTTGGCATTAAAACAGACAAGGCCACCTACATGATAACAGAGGAAGCAGTTGAAAACATACTAGCGGCTCTTAATGGTCTCCCCATACCCAGTGAAGTGCTCCCTAGCTGATGGGCAAAAGGATATCACGGCTCTCTTTTTATTCTTCTGTTTCCTCCCATCGGCTCTTAAGGTTTTTATTCTTAGATTTTCTCCATTAAGAGAAACCGGTTCCAAGTGGACACGGAAAGCGCTGGCTTGGTCTCACATGTCATTAAAAAACAGCTTTTACATTTTAATTTCCTTGCAAATTGGAGGAATACATTACTTTTCACTTCCAACCATAGATAGATGCATGCAGGTTTTAAGTGGCTCCAGGAAAAAGAACTTCTGATTGCCAATGCACTTCTTGCTAGGCTCCCTAGTCCTAAAGAAAATGTCATTTTTAGATTACATAATTCACTTTGTTCCCATTCTACTATCAAAAACAACAAAGTAAGCTACCTGGCTAGAAAAATGACGGACTTTCCATATGGACATCTGCATTTAAACTAGCTCCTGAGACGCAAAATGCTGAGGCAAAAGTCAGTTTTCAGAAATGTACTCAGAATCACTTATTTAAAGCAGACTGGATTTTAGAAGACAATTTAAAGAACTAGCATTAAGGAAAATTAGTCTTCAAGATGAACATGCTACTATGTTTGTAATACCAAACTTATGTGCAGTCTGCCTCCAGATTTTCATCTTTGTGCAAATATTTGCAAGAACGGTTGGAGCCCTCTAAGCCTCCAGCACCATCCTGTAAATTAGTGGGAATACAAAAGGCTGTAAAAACACATGCAGCATTAAAATCCAAATCTATACACTTTCCTTTGTATCACTGCTTCTGGACATTCGCAAGAATAATTATATTTGTAACAAGATAAAACAGGGAAGCTTTACAGTAGCTTCACTACTGTAAAGAGAAAGAAAATACTTTGACAAATTGGTTTTGTTACTGCAATTACTATTATGGAAAAAAAATCAAAATCCCATGGCTTTCCTCCACTAGAAATAGCACCTATATTACAATTAATCATAACAATTCCACAGGAAAAGGATCTCTTTAAATAGAAGAATGCTCATTCACCTCACTAAAGCTTTGTGGGAAACAGTTTGCTATCCTCTCAGTTGTCTTTACGTACTCCCTGTTGTCTTAATACAAGTCCAAAAGACAAATAAACCAATATGCAACTCAAAGTTGCAGTGCTATGCTTTTTAATATGTAGTATGACTTTATGAATAGTACGATTATTTAATCTATCAGTGAAATTTATAGCAAAGTTGCCATTAAGTGCAGCTAAGATTTTGCCTGTAGTCTCATGCATCTTTACAGAGCCATTTCCACTTCCTTTTTCTTGCAGAAGGGTGTCACTGGTGCTTGCCAGAAGACACTTCCTTCCACCAGTTTAACATACGATGATGTTACCAGCTCTTGCAGCTCAGGGAGTCAAGACATTGCAGCTTTTCGGGAGCAGCAAGTTGGCTGGCAAGAATTTCAAGACTGTCCCAGGGACCTCCCTGTTTTCTGAGGTCCAGGTGCCCAGTATGCCTTTCATTGTCACCTGTATAACGTTGACAAAAATAAGTTGAGCTTATTCTTTCAAAGTAAAAGGCTAAGCAATAAATTACAGAGCTGAAAACAAAGCTACAAGAAGCTAAAATAGCAGAAAGAACAAAATACCTTTTATTAGTTCAATATCCTAAAACTGGAAAAAACACACAAGTTTTTGCACATGCAAACTTTTCTCCAGACGTGAAGCAGCAAACATAAAATCAGTACTTCATTTCACTTCTATGTAAAACAATAGAACATGCTTGGCATTTCCTTGGACTTTTACTTGTACTTTTGCAGATATTTCATGAATTTGTGTGGATTAGTTACAGAAGCGTCCTGCCAGTGGGTGCTTTAGACAGGAAGACACAGCGCTAGACAACAGGATACCTGTCAGTCCTTGGAGCCGTGGGTTCACTCGCACACACCTAACAACTTGGCATTCCACAGACTGGAAATGGTCACTTGAAGGACAGCTTCCCAAAATGTCTTCAGGAAGCAGCTACCTCTCTTTTGGCCCTTTGTTTCCTGCCTTTCCTTAATTTATAAATATTCATTGAATAGTATTGAATTAACAGACATACAGTTAAGGAAACTTTCCTGTGCTTACTAGATGCTGTTTCCCATCTCTGCTATTCTACTTGGATTGTGCTTGGAAAACACAATACGTCCAATCTTAAGATTACTAAAAATGGATCAAAAAATGCAGTGGCCACATAAGCAAAGAGATGATCCGTTACAGTTCACTCCGTTGATTCAGATTTGTTTGAAACATTTTGACGGGCAAACAGTACACAATCTGGATTTTAGTGCTGCTACAGTAGTCTGCTGGGAAAGCTGGCCTTACCTATAGCAAGCAGATGGTTAGTGATAACACTTTATGGTGGTTTAGAGTCAGTGAAAACAAATGCATCACTTGGGTTGGCCTTGCCTGAAACAACAAACTCGCGAATACAGATTTCCTGCCTCTGCTTTTTTTGTCCTATGAATCCTGGTCACGTATGATATTGCTTTATAACACATAATGTAGACATGGGGAACATATGTCCTTATCCAGTTTCAAGTTTAAGCTACTCTATACATCCCAGCTGGGAAATGTATTACATTACATTATACGAAAGTCTTATAGGCTAACGCAACACTTCAAAAGTCTAGTCCTAAGAAACAATTATGATGCAAGCGCCTTATTAACACTGCAGGCATCAGCTTGCCCTGCAGCATTACATGGACACCAATGGCAATATTTAATAATGGGAATGAAGTCCACGGGCTGTGCAATACCTCTTTCCTCATACCCACAGACATTAGTAATTTCAGGGAACTTTGTCACAATACTGGCATAATAGATCCCTTTCTACCATAGAAAACCAAAAGCACACTGCAACACTATGTAATTCAGCTTAACACACTACATGGAGGTCTAAAAGGTACTCTGCAAATTAAATCTACTTAGAACATGATAGTGTGCTGGTGCAACACTCTCATCTTGTTTTACCTTAATCAGACTTAGCTTATGGTAACTGTTGTTCGGTTGCTGCCCACGCTCTTATTCTGTGACATTCTGTGTCCTAGTAATTTGAACAGCTCTTCAATCACTCAAAATATAAATGGTTTCCTGACCTCTTCTGCACGTATGTTGCTATACAGATATATCTCCTATAGAGATATATATCAGCTCCTGAACCATAACTTGAAAATCAGATGTTCAAGTTACACAAAAAAACTTTGAAGCCGCCTGATTCTCTCCACATCTAACCACATAACACGCCCATTTTCTTGACATTTGATATGTATGTCCTGGATTTTTGCTTGAAAAAGAGTAACATTCCTTTGACTATTATTTTTTGACTCCTCTGACTAATTGCTCCTTCATTTTGTTCATTCAAATTTGTTGATTTGATATGCAAAGGGAAAAACTACTGTATTTTCCTTCCAAAGTTTTTTCTTTTTTACCTTCACTACTAAAATGTGGTAGACCTCCTTCCTCAGTTCATGAGGCAGAATGACTTGTGTCTTTGAGAGGGGCTTTACAATGGTCCTTTGGTCTCAGGTATTGTAATGTAAGCAGTAAGTTAAAAGATCACCCATTATGTCTTATCAGCAAACTTGGAAGCAGTTGATGTGAAACAGGGAATGTGTAAGCATTTTAGGGTTTGTTGCTTTCTTTTGAAAGAAGAAAATTCAAGTAGACTTAACTAAGAATCCAGCTAATATGCCATAACTCCATCTTGCTAGTTAATGAATTTTTGCTTTAAAGTTTAACTGTCTGAACTTGAAATCCATGTAAGCAAATGATACTCAAAAATCATCACCAGGATAATAAGAACTATTTACGGTTTTGTGTAATCATTACAACATTTTATTATACTTTACCTTTTCATTAGTCATTTTATAGAGGATTCGGTGTTAAATTTGACTGCCTTAAGTGTTCAGCATAGCAAAATGCGTTTGGTAGAATTGAAGACGACACGATTTTGTAACCCATTCTTTTGCAAGGCGCTACAGTAGTCAGGCAAGACCCAGCAGTTCCCAATTGCTGGTTATTCCATAGGGTGGAAGGTGAGAGATGCCCGGTGCCCGCAGCAGCGGTGTTCCCCGGCTCCCGAGCTGTTCTCGCCGCAGCAGCCAGGCGCCTTTTCCAGCATTCTGCTGGCCACTTGCCCAGCAATGGGGACGGCTCCAGCACAGCTTGAGCAAGCAGAGTACTGAAGCTGTACTCCGTGCCCTCCATCACTGGGGATTCACAGTCCCAAGTAACCTCGTCAGGAAAATTTTCAGGCGTTTCTCAGCTGGGATAGGCCCAGGAATGGCTGTAGCCGGGCTAACAGCCGCAGGGAGTGAGCACCTGAGCCTGCCCCAGTGGCTTAGCTCTCGAAGAGGGGTTTTGAGGGTATTCTTAGAATCCTTTAGGTTGGAAAAGACACTTGGTGCGTGCAATGAGATCTGTCACTGGTGCCTGCCGGTCAGAGGGTCAGAGACAATGCTTCGTGCCGTGTTAATGTACGTGCAAATAGTGCAATGACTGACAGAGAGACCGGACCATAGCTTGTATTCAAAGACAGGATATTGAAAAATGGTGTGCTTGATGTTAATGCAAAATCCCAATTATTTTCAAATTACTACGAGCTCAGAAACACAGTACATTTAAAAAAACCCCACAACTATTTGTGAACACCTGTCGCTCTCTCCTGGCTCCCCTGAGGGGGTTGGGGGTCCCGGGGTCTCCGTGCCCCTGGCTGGGAGCGGGAGCCAGAGCCAGAGCCAGAGCCGGAGCCGGAGGCGATCTCTCCCGTTCCCTGCCCTCCTTCACGGCCAGCCCAGCTCCCTCCCATCCGTAAGTCCCACCCGCAGAGAACTGCAAACGCCTTCAGAAAGGGCTGGAAAAGCAGACAGCACACCGCGCTCCGGCGGCTGGAGATTTGGGCAGGGAGGACGGACGGACTCCGGTCCCGTGGAGCAGGCGGTGCGAGAGCAGTGGGGCCTCGTTCCAGCAGCGCTGGAGCTGGGGATCCCGTCTGTGCTGCTGAGCCCGGTACAGATTTTGTGGTTTTTTTTGTGTGTGTGCCTCTGACACGAGGGCTGTGATTCCCGAGCGGCTGAGGGGCAGCGTGTGGGTCTCCTGGCTTCAGCCTGGGGTAACTGGCTTGGTTCGTCCCAGAGTTGGCAGGGTGAAGAGTTGTCGGGACGCTGGAGGAGGCGGGGGAAAAAAAAGGTAAACTTGTGTTCAGGAAGTAAATTGATTTAACTCCAAAGTTCATAGTTGTGAAATTATAGCTCTGTTATATTAAACAAGATTTTTTCCTGAGATAAGCTCATTAATTACTAATTACTTAATATGGTTGCATAGGTGGCAATCAAAGGCAGAACTTGGGGGCTAAAAGACACCCTTCCACTCACATGGCCTCATTCTTAAACTATCAAGACTTTGGCCTTTGAATATTGAACAGGATTAACACCTGGTAGCTCTTTTGTTTAAGAGTTAGCATAGCTGCTGTGCCAGAAACAAGGTTTTCTTGTCCTATTGACAAGAATATATCGAAATTGAAATTCTGAGTAACACAGAAAACACAAGACAGGTTCTGCATGTGGGAGTGACTAACTTCAGCCAACTCTGTTATCGAGTGGGAAAATAGCATGTAATGGAGCCAATCAATTCCTGTTTTTTAAAAAACATATAATGGGCCACTTGAGGACATACCCTTTTGGTTTCTCATTGCTTTTGTAGAGGGCATGGAGGGTCAGGACCTGCCTTATGTGCTAATTGACCATATAGGAGGGAAGCATGGAGTATATGAAGACCATGTTGAGTTTCTGGAGAAACATTTTCATCTCATCACCATGACAGAATATCTTGAAAACAAGAAATTTCTCAGCAACAAGATCAGAGCTATTTATATGTGGTATCACAGACCGGTTATTAACGAAGAGCTGCTCCAGAGCTTGCCTAACTTGAAGATAGTTGCAAGCTCCGGAGTGGGAATAGATCACTTGGACCTGAAACTTATCTCCAGCTATGGTGTTAAAGTGTCCAACACTCCGTTTGTTGTTTCCACTGACACTGCAGACTTGGGGATGGCTTTGATGCTGGCATCTTCCAGGAGGCTTGTGGAAGGTAATAACTGAAACGGTTTTAGTCTTTTTATAGAAAAGGTGACTCTTCAAAACATGCAGTTAGAAAGTGTGTGCTGATGCAAAGGTAAGCTTAAAAGTAGAAAAACAGGAAAATACAGGGATGAGGAAACAGTTAAGACAAATCTGTCATATTGACAGTAACTTGCACGCAACGCATGCTGTTTGCAAACAGGCGTATCAGCAAGGTAGATGTGTTCCTCCTTCAGACAGCCCTAAATTCAGGCCTCTTCTCCCTCAGCCCACACCCACTTACTCGTTATACTTGTTCACTGCAGTCTTGCTTTGCAACTTTAAATAAAAGGGAATTAAAAGAAGGTATTTTGAAGGAGGCTTGAAACCTGTCCTTGCCAAGCTGACATGTATCTGAGTCATTACAAGCAAGCCCTCCAGAAACCTGTCCACCATGCTCTATCTTTCTTTTCCCAGTCAACTTTGGTGTATTGGCAAGACAGCAGGGAATCTGTATTGGCTTTACTGAAAGTCTTGACTGATTCGTCAGTTGCACCATTCAGTATTTACAACGTAGGTGACATCCATGGCGCTGCCAGTTTCGTGAGCCCTGCCGATGAACCACCGTAAGTAAGAAGCTGTCTTGCCGAAATGCGTTTCAACGGCACAATAATCAGTGCTGTGGGCAGAGAGAGATGATGGGCAGGTGTGTGATGTACATCGAAGGGAGGTTGCTGCTGTGGCCTTACCTTCCTTGTCTGCCTGAGAAGGGCTGAATACGTTCCTATCCTAAGCAAGAAATCAATGTTAGATGTCATGTTGACAGTGCAGCATTATTGTCCAGAAACACAGTAACGTGATGTTACTGCTCCTGTGCTTCTGCCTTGTCTTATGATAAAAAGTGGGGAAAAAAGTAACCAGATGGCAGGACATCCTTTACGTGACGTATTTCCTTCTTTTCCCTCCTCCAAGGTTATCAGATTGCGGTCTCCCCCGACACAGAGTATTTCCCCGCTGACTGGCTGGGGGCTGAGGTTTCTGGAGCCACCCTGGGGATCGTGGGAATGGGCACCATCGGCTACAAAGTGGCCGAGAGAGCCAAAGCCTTTGAAATGAAGATTTTGTACCACAACCGGAATCGGAGGTAAAGCTGTTCGCAGGTCCATGGCAAGTCTATTTTGCCACTGCTTTTAAACGTTATTTGTACCTTTCGCTGTCAAACTGATCTCCTGTTCTCTCCGTGTTAGGATAGGACGCTGTGCTCTCTGCACTATTGTTATTAAATATCGTGCTAGGAAGCCGTGAGGCCAGGTTCGCCCAAAAGTCCAAATCATCAGGCGATTTCATGGTGATAAGGCAGGGCAGAGGCCAGATGGGTGCTGAGGGGAGCTGGAGACTGGCACTGCTGCAGCATTGCTGGGGTAGGGGCTGACGGCCCCCAGGGGAGCTGCCTCGGGGTCCTGGGATTTGGAGAAGCGCCAGGGTGCCGGACTGGGACAGCCAGGGCTGGTGGTGCCCTCGGGGCCATGACAATAAGTTGCTGCCTTATTAGTGGCTCTTTATTTTGAGTGGCAAAGTACACACACTCGCTTCAAGGTGGTCATTTATTTCCCGATTTATAGAGAAACAAAGTCAGGACGGAATGGGAGAGACACATCTCGCTGGTCTCCCCGTCAGTCCAGGGCTCCCTGGGCCCTTCTGTCATGTTGGTGACATTGCAGTAGACCGGGGAAAGGAGAAATAGCCTGGGAGGACAGAACTCCTGTGATTTGGGCAAGGCAGGGACGCAGGCAGAGATATCTCGCCCTTTCAGATCCAGCTGACAATGAAAAGCCGGGCTTGCCAGCCCGTTTGCTGTCTTCTAGATGAGGTGTCTGTGCCCTTCACATACACCGTGACTCCCGCCAGGCCCATCCCATCCTCTTCTTTTGTGGGGATCTGATGGGAGCCGGGCAGTACGTGCCCGACCTTGTCCTGATAGGGATCAAATGCACCGGCAGGTCCTGCAGCGTGTGGTTTCAGTGAACCAGCACTGATGCGCAGAGCAAGCAGACTGCTGCTGACTCAGATTTCTGCAGGTTTAACCCCTGCCCTGTCTTGTGTGGGTTTCCTCAGTAATTTTCAGACAAGTTACTTTTCACAGGGAAGGGAATTCATGTCAAACATCAGTCTCACTTTTGGGTTGGATAAGAATCCCCATTACAACCAGGAGCTGTGACACAAATGCATTTATTTTATTATTTATTCAGTGCATTTACATGATTCTCATTTCTTACTTTCCATCCCCACAGGTATAGTACAGCACATTTGTGTATAGTGCACTTGGTATTCTGGGAAAGAGCTTAACATTTTTCTTTACTGCCTTTCTGTCAGATAACTGGCTAACTGCTTTGCACTACAGAGTGAAGAAAACTATTAAGAAACCTTTTCTCTAATGGTGATTTGAACTTTTTCTTGTTGCTTACTACTGGAGTTGAATTTTTTCCCCTCAGAAGCAAGGAAGAAGAAAGTGCCGTTGGAGCTATTTACTGTAAGAAGATAGATGATTTGCTCCAGCAGTCCGATTTTGTGTTGCTGTCTGTGAACCTGACTCCACAGACACACAAACTGATTGGGAAGAGGGAGCTGGAGCTGATGAAACCCACAGCTACTCTCATTAATACCAGCAGAGGTAGGGTGCAGAATAAATGAAACTGTGTTACGGTTTGCTGGCATAAAAAGTCCTGGGAAAACCCAACCCTAATACAGAGTCACTCTGAAATTTTCAGTAAATTCTCTGATTACTAGATTATTTAGGTGTCCGTGGTCATATCTCAGCCAAACATTTAAGCATTTCTGTAATTATGAGCAAGTAGGTCTCTAAAACGTTAGTGAGCGTGGAGGGTTAGAAGCCCATGTATATTTGCATAACCTCCTACTGAAGCTTTTTACTTATTTAGTGCAGTCTTGTTGCTAACATGCATCAGGGTGGCACAGCCCGCTCTGAAGTCTGGCACTGTACTTTGTTTTACGGTGCTACGTACTGCCTTCTAAAATTCCTGACTGTCCAACTCTGATGCACGTACCCAAGGTTCTTCCTCCCACTTCACCACGGGATCTCTGCTGCCGCTGCTGCTTTGTGAACATCGCCAGCCAGGCCGTTTGCCTGACTGCCATGCCCAAAAGGATGGTGAGAGAACAGTGTGGAATATGAAAATAAGAGTATCCTTCTTACTGTAACCCAGGTCTGGTTGTGGATCAGGATGCTTTGGTGGAAGCCCTTCAAAACAAAGTTATTAAGGCAGCTGCTCTGGATGTGACGTATCCTGAACCTTTGCCAAGGTAGGACATGTATTTCAGTTAAATATAAGTGAGTGTATGTGTGTGGTTCAAACTACGTACAAGTTTGTGAGCACGTGAGAAGTTGGATAATACTTTGTTAGTAGGAGTACATGATGTATCTGTGCTAGTCCTACTGAAACGATGTCCCCAATCCTTCCGTCCTAGCCAAACCAAATTCACAGTGACTTATTTGGACGATTTGTTGCACAAAAAAACCGCAAGCTAGGCAACAGTCTGAACGCCTCTGAGTAGGCTTGGGTCATGCAGTTAGTTTTTAATTATTATTTTAGATATTTCCCTGGCTCCCTTCAGGTGACGAAATAACAGGTGAATGCTCTGTGAGTGGCTAGCTCAGCATTTCTTTTCCGTTCCCAGGGATCACCCTTTGTTAAAGATGAAGAATGTTATAATAACTCCTCACATTGGAAGTGCCACCAAAAAGACACGCCGCCTTATGATGGAAAACATGATGGAGAGCATACAAGCCGGTCTTGCGGGTCTTCCTATCCCTAACGAAGTATTACTGTAAAGCGGCCTGCGTTTAATGTTAATGCCATTAGTGTTTATCCTGGTGTGAGGAAACAGTAATTTGATCGCTCTTCGTGTAACTATCCCGCGTGTGTTAAACAGATAAAATCGATAACGCGTGCCTCTGATTCGTTTAAATAACCCAAACCGATTTTGTGTGGAGAACTGCTGTTTTTCTCCCGTGAACTCCAGTGAGAAACGCCGGAGGGCCCAGAGCCTCGCACCGGTGTCATTTATTTTGCTCGCACCCTCTTAAAACGGCCCGTGGACCTGACACCGGATCGGCGGCGGCCGAAGTCGTCCCCCGGTGCCACCGAAGCACCGCAGCCTTCCCGAGGCTCCGGCAGCCCCGTCTTGCGGGGTGGGGGGAACGTTGTCGGCGGCCTTTTTTTTTCCTGGGGCAGCCCCCAGGTTCGTCTTCGCTTCCCGGCCAACTCCCGTACCCCCACACGACCGGAGCCCGGGCACGGCTCTGCCCGCCCGGGGCTCGGCTCTGGCGCTGAGGGTGGCGGGGGTGTGAGCTTTCCCTCAGCTCGGCGCCCCGCCGCCCGCCTGTGCCCGAGGGCACCTCAGCCTCTTCCCGCCTTCCCTCCCCGGGGCCTCCCCGCCGGAGGCCGCCGCTCCGCGAGGGGGAGCCCGCACCGCCGCCGCTACCGGCGAGCGCCGGGCCGGGCCGGGCCGGGCGGCGGCGGCGGTTATGTGGAGCGGGCGGGCGGCGGCGGCGGTGCCGCGGTGGTGGCGGGCGTTGCGCAGCTCCGCCGCCCTGAGCGGTTCCAGGAACCTGCTGAGGAAAATGCTCCGCAAAAAGAAGTAGGTGCCGGGCGGAGAGAGGGAGGGAGGGCCGGGGGTGGTTTGTGTGAGAGGATTTGGTTTGTGTGAGAGGATTTGGCGGGTCTCGGGGAGCTCCCGTGCTGCCGGTAGCGTGGGGGAGAACCACCCGCCCCGGTGCAGCAACCCCGGTGCGCCGTGGGGCTCCGCTGACGGCCTTGTGCCACGTTACACCGATCTCTGAGGAAAGCGTGGGGTTGTTCTTTCCACCCGGCCCGGCCCGCCATGCAGCCGCGGGTGGGGAGAACGGCTTGGGGGGGCTGTGACACACGGGTGTCGTCGTGTGCCTTCAGGCGGGCGGCCTTCTCCTGACACGGGGAAGCCCGTTGTTTCTCTGAGCTGCTGAAAGGTGAAGCTGATTTCCTTTCCTCTTCCCAAAAGAAAGAAGTTTTGGTACGAGAGCCCGACCCTGGGATCTAAAATGGTAAGTGGAAGCTTTTGAGGCGTTGCGTTTATCCGCGCCGGGAGGAGCAAGCTTGGGCTTCTGCCGTTGTGTCCCAATTTTGGGAAAAGCGTTTTCTGTAGGAGAAGTAGCACAATTTTGTGAATGAACACTAGGGCTCCAGTTTCGCTATGACACGCCAGGATTGCTGTGGAGAGAAGCCCTTCGGTTCCCCGTGGCCGTTTCCCTCTTCCGTGCTGATCTTTCGTCTGCGCCAGCAGCAACACCAGCACTCTCTCGCACGCTCTTGAACCCACAGCAGAGAACTGATCCAGGTTAAAACTTCTGGATACCAGCTCAGTTTTACAGAAAACAAGTTTCCCTGTTTGTTTTTCAAACAAGCAATGCTTTTCAGTTAATATGTGCCATATTTTAGACAACAGATTTATTAAGCTATATAGCTTGCTACAAAATAATGAAGAAACTAAGAAACCTTGACTGTAATACATGAAGGTCAAAGATTTAGTGAACAGAAATACTCTTTATGGAAACACCTGATACATAAGACCTATATAAAGCCATCGCAGCTGCAATAATGGCATTCTGAGAGCGTACTTAGTAGGGTGCACAAGACTGTATATAATTGCCTAATACAAGTTCGTAACTACTGATTAATGTGTTGTCTTTTTTTTTTTAAAGATGTATAAACAAACCAAGTTGGCCTCTGTAATGAAAGATGACCAGACAAAAACTAGGAAAGAAGATAACATACGCTGCAGAGTCTTGAACAGTCTTATTCATAAAGCTGTGACAGAGATGATGGCTACCTCTGAAGTTAATCAAGAACTTTATGATCTCAAGCTGGAAATCTGCAAGGCAAGTGCCAAAGCTACAGCTCGTGTTGAGCCGCTTTGACTACACCTTGAGGTCAGCATGGCATGCCAAAGGAGCTCCCCTGGATGTTGTGATGCGCGTGTGCAGGAGGAGTTTTACTGCATTGCTTCTGATGTGGCAGGGCACAGCAAGGTCTGGATTCACCTTGCGCACTGGGAGAACTTTGCCACTGTTGTACCTGGCTTAGTAGACCTTTGCCGCTTTGATGCAAATGCAACTTAGGCCAACTAAATGGTGATTCTCCTGGTATGACTTTTTTTCTGTTACTCAGACATGTATTATTTGCCTTGCCCTTTCAGAAGGAGCCTGGTTTTGCCAATGTAAGTGTATCTTTCCAAGACTCTTTTCTTCATGCAGCTGTGTGAGAGTTGATACCTCATTGTGTCCCTCACCAGCATCATTACACAGGTAGAAGACCTAAGTGGGGCATGAGCTTAGTTCAAAAAAAAAGGCAAGCCGAAGAAAATGACATTGGCAAGCAAGGTTCCAGAAAGAATTGGAATTTGTACCTAACTGTAGCTAGTGTTGTCATAGTTCACGGGTTTGAAAGGGATGTTAAAGCTCTGGTTCAGGAACTAAGTCAGTCTCCACATTCTTGTTTGTTGTCTGTAGTTTTTTCTTCTACATTTGCTGTTTTGCCAAGATTAAATGATACCCATGTTTGGCTTAAAAGCTTGATGGACTTAGTTTTGTTAGTTAGAAGCATGGAAAAATACTTGCACCTCATAGCTGCATCTGGGACAAGGGGTTTGGCATTTATGGTTCAAACAGACGTTTTTGCCAGCTGAATTCATTCTGTCTTCAAGCAAGTGATTAAAATTACATGGGCAAGTTGAATTGGCTCTGTATGTGCAGTAGCCGTCATATAGTATTTGTCTCTCTCAGGCTTTGAGGATTGCTCGTCTAACTCAGATGGCAAGTCTGCACATAAAAATACTGGCTGGTTTAGGCAAGCCACAGCACTTTCAGGAGGCATTGCTGTAAATGAAACAACTTATAACGTGAGAGAGGGAAAGAAACAGCCTTCTTCCAAATATAGTACAGCTTTTACTATAACTGTGTAGTGCTTAGTGTTCGTGCTGCACTGGGACATGGCTGAGACTCGGTCCTGATTTACTCTTGAGCTGATTCTGGTCTGATACCATTACTTCTGTTATCAAAAGAAATCTTCTAGCAGGCTTTCTGAAATCCATGAGAATTTGGTTTTTTTCGGTATCAAAAGTTAAAATTACATAATAGTAATACAGATAAGAATTGTGCTTCAGGTCTGATACATCAAACTTTTATCTGCTCAATGATATTATTCATGTGATGATGAAGAAATGGCTTGTGTTACATAGGATTGTTATGTGCTTACATCTGACTCAGTGTGGGAGATGGGGAGGGTTGATCCTGCAGTAGAAACAGCAGGTTAATGATCACGGTGGGTTTTTTTGTAGAGTGGTGGGTTTCCTGAGGGAGGAGTTAGTTAGTGGTGGAAAGAATCAGTATCTACTTTGGTTGTTGGGGACAGTCCATTCTGCCCTAGGAAAGAGTAGCACTGTCGACAGCAGACTGTGATGCAGTTTTCACTCCTGGGAATACTCTGATGGAGTTGTCTTTTCCTGCTGATGTATGTAGACACCTATTTGTTTGAAGAGTTGGTTTCTGGACTAGATGATCTCTGAACTGTGCCTTCCAATGGGTGGTTTATGCTTTCTTATCCCTCTTCCCCTGCTCCTTCCTTCGGTTGAGCCAGATCGGTTGTTAGAAGTTTGCTGAGCGTGCTCTCATAGTGAGAACCTGTTCTATAAGAGGCTGCTGGCTGCGATGAATGACAGTTACAGAAATCTTTCAGAATCCAATTTATGTTCCAGAAGTTTATTCTTCAGGAAGATTGTCAGTCTCTCTCCTGTGTGTTTTGGCCCCTGCACACCATGCGTTTTCAATTGCATGCATGACAGCTATGAATAGTAGCTGTTAGTGAGCTAGGGGTTCAGGCACTGGAGGTTGCCAGCAGGCTTTAGAACTGGAGAGGCTCTTACATTGCAGTGGTATGGAGGGCATCCTCTTTTCTGTCAATATCAAAAACAAACACTGGGTGACAACAAACCAGGCAGTGTCACAATTCCTTCTGTAGTGGAAACTTACACTTTCAACTGTATTCCAAAACAGCATGCCATAAATTGTCATTCTGGACTATTGGTGGTGGTAGCACCGTTGCATTGACTAAATGTAGCACTGTCAGTAACGTTGCAGATGTTGACAGACTTCTCCTCCATTTAATCTGGGTTGAAGGGGAGATTAGGCAGTGACTTGCCTAAATAAAAAAAGTTCTTTCAGGTACTGACTGTAAATCTTACTTGGTGCTAAACTCTACCTCTATAAAGGCACCATATAATTATGGTTCTTAAGAGCAGAGATGGAAGATGTTCTCCTAAGAATTTACATATCCAGTTTGGGTCACTGTATGCTTATTCATGAATTAGAGACTTTGTTGTGTAAGAAGTGTGTGTATATCTACAGTTTAAAAGAAATGTTTGTCTTTTTGCAGGTGTCCCTGGCATCAAACTTTTCAGCCTGTCGTGTGTACTGGAATCCTGCTGCCACTACAGAGAAAGAAAGTTACGTTGAAAGCGTACTGCAGAAGAGTGCTCCGCGTATACGGTACTGCTATGGGATAAACAGACCACTTCATACATTCATAGCCATGTACCATTCCATGTGCCATTTCTTAAGTATTCCTAACATTCTATATCTGACCTGTTAGGGTGCTTTAGTTTTTTAGATGTTTGGAGTCAGAGCACCTCCTGTGATGAGCCTCCCAGGGAAGGATGGCTGCATCAGACCAGCTATGTATTCTCCTGCTGGAGCACAGCTGCCTTATTTGGCTTCTGTGCTTTCCTAGGATTGGACTGGGCTGAGCAGAAAGAAAGAGGAGTCTGGATGAAGTTTCACTTCACTGTGCTAGTGGTGGTGGACAGGACATGCTGTGCACGACAGTAGGCCAGAATATGATGCTGCACAAGAGGACTGGCAATTACAAGTTTCTCCTTACAGATTCACTGAGCAGTTCTGATCGCTATGGACAATTTGGACCACTGGAAGGGATGACTGATATTACAGAAATCCTTTGCAATACTGACACCAAAAA
The DNA here is from genome assembly GCF_964188355.1 of Buteo buteo. Classification (NCBI taxonomy): domain Eukaryota; kingdom Metazoa; phylum Chordata; class Aves; order Accipitriformes; family Accipitridae; genus Buteo; species Buteo buteo. The sequence continues at coordinate 3,132,690 of NC_134190.1, read as the reverse complement.
ATAAATGTTGGGATGCTACTGTGTGTTATAATGCTTTTACCCATTTTTGGCAGAGGGTCTAGTGAGTTTTCAGGATATTGCAGAGATTTTTGTCTTTCCCTCTTTCCTTGGCTTACCCTCTGCTATCCAGCCAGTCTGTTGGAGGATCAGGACTTCACCCCATGGGGAAGGCAGCACTGAAGCACACTCGTAGGGCCATCTCCTTTCCCCCCATTTCCCTAGGCTGTGTAATTCCTGCTCCAGCACAGTCCTCTCTTCTACTCCCAACAGTTTCCACTCTTTGACAAGGAATGTTGCTGGCTGGGAAGAAGACAAGGGGAGCCCTGTCAGTCCTTCCTGCAGCTCGCATGTAGGACTAGTTGTCGTGCCCTGCTGTAAGGGCTCTGTCCCCCACTGCTCTCACCCCTACAGTGGGGATAAGGAAGCCAAATGAAGTGGGGAAAGAACTGCGCCAGCCTGTGCATGTAGGAGACAAATACTCGGTGGTATCTGCAGCTAGTAGTTATTGTATGTTATACGTTTGGAGTTGGGATTCTGCAGTGATGTATTGCTTAGCACTAGCCTGAATGGATACCCATCAGACTGTAAGTTTTGCAAACCATTATCTTTAAATTTGCAGCACTGCTGGAATTAATTTAATATATTTTATCTGTACTGGAGGTGCTGTATTGTTACTAATACTGGTGAATGCTGTATTTTTGCCAGGTATCTTCTGACAAGTCAGCAGATTCTAGGAAATGTACCTCCAATAGTATTTTTAAAAGACAAAGAAGCTGCAGCTGTAAAAGAGGTAATTGTAATCTTTGACTCAGTGTACAAATATAATGATATGCAAACATGGTGACTTAGTATACCATAATGCTTAGGAACACAGAGAGAATGATCATTCAATTGCTCTACCAATCTACATTAAAAATCAGTCTTTGTCTATACCCTTTCCTCTTCACGTTCCAAAGCTTTTTAGCAAAGAATCCTGAGTAGGACTGATGCTTATATACAAGGTAAAAGAATTCTTGTAGGTATTGCCTCGTGAAATTTTTCTGATGTTACTATTAAAATTTCTGAAGTGAAGTGTTCAAAGAAGCTTGTAGGCCAGACCATTAGGCCAAAAAAGAAATCCTAAAAAATGAAATTATGATTTTAAGGAATAATATAGGATAGGTAGTTGTCTGTTGCCTGGTATACAGATTATAGAAATGAGGTCTGAGGAGCTGTCTTCCACATTTTAAATGTTATGTTTTTTTTAAAATTCCATTGAATCTAATCAGTGATGTTTAATTTTTTTTTTACCCCAGTCTTTTTCCATCTGTGAATTGTTAAAATTTTTGTTTCTAGGGAAGTGCAGATCTTTGCATAGAGGATGTGAGCTCACTCATCCTATTATTTTTTTTATTATTATTATTTAAATTTTTAAAATAATCTTTACTATTTCACATTTTCTGTCAAGGTGTTGATAGTTTTAACTAGTTGAAATATTGCTAGAATAACGATGTTTTCTAGGAATTTTCTGTCATTAGGACTGTAAAGTGACATCTTTTCAATAGTGAGGTATTCAGAAGAGAAAGGTGACACCGATTGGAATTTCCTGAAAAACGTCTCCTCAAGCTGTTGATGCGAATGTGAAGAACATTAGTTGAAAAGAGTACCTTCGCATTTCTGTGCCCTGAAGTGTCTTGTTCTTAGATGTGTTACTGTTACAAGCAATTACTGTTGGTGACTTACAGGTTTGTGCAGTGTGTATTAGCAGAGCTGGAAGGGATAACAAGAACTTCAGATTCTTTAGAAATGCAGTGAACTGCTTGAACTTTCTGTGGTCAGAAAAATTCTGAGTTTCATGCCAATATACTGATCCACAGTGCAAATGTTTTTCACCTGCATTAGCATTAACAAAAAGCACAAGAATAGAAATGAACTAAACACTTCTGGAAGCCATTTATATTCATTATTATGCTCCCCCTAATTGATGCAAGGAATTCTGCACAACAAGTAACAAATGATTATGGAAGCACTTTGTCACTACTGTTACTCTATTATTAACATACCTAGATGGAGCTACAAATATCTACTCCTGCAGGTCCTGCCTTTCAGGTCTGTTACTGTGGAACCTGTTCCATTCATCACTGTTTCTCAAACTTTGTTAAATGACCACTTGCTCTTTTTGAAGAAGAAAACACCTGGACTACCTTACCTTCAAGTTCAGTGCATAGGCACCAAGAAAGTTAACCACACAAGACAAGAAAAACCCTCCCTGTATAGCTTCTGTCAGTGAATGGCACTGGGAAGCACTTAGGTGAATCATCTTTTCACACTTTGCAGATCATCAGATTTATGTAATCCACAGATTTGAAAAACAGGGCTTGAAATAACGTAGCTGAACCTAATTTTTAAGTATTGGAAGACAGGGAAGGACCATCCAATTCAGCTCCTAGAATACGCTGAATTAGAAGGGAAGTAATGTAAAGAAAAGTAGGAATGAAAGTTTCAAATGAGAGAAAATTTTCACAATTAGGTACAGTCTATAAGCACTGAATATACTAGTTTTGTAGCATTTACTGGTTAGGTGCCATGTTAAAAGGGAGTTGGGAACTCAATATTTACATGTAATAGAAATACAAACTTGCAGAAAGGGGGAAGAAGTGAAAAAAATCTCAGTGCAAGGATGTTATGAAAAAGGATTTGCAAGACATAAGACCAAATAAAACAAAAATTATATATGTCACACAGTCCCTAGCCAACTGTTCATAATGTACATGAGGCAAAAAACTTTGCAGGAATCCCTGGATCAGGTACTCTATTTGACACAAACTTTCCAGGCAACAAGTATAAGCAGTTCCATGTAAATGGAAGAAAAGGCTATTTTGAAATGGTTTTGCTAAATATTCCAAACATGTAGAAAATAAAATATTTGCCATTAGGTACTTGTCTGTTTCTTGTGTAGGTGTCAACAAGGTAAATTTAATATGGGACCTTTAACATGTAGTGTCTTCATGTGTTAACAGATTGAGGAATTATTGTCAATTGCTGATTTTGGACCTCCAGAAGAAGAAGAAGAAGAAATATTATCTCAAAATGATTCTAGGTGGGTTTTTTGAGTTGGAATTGTACAAGTGTCCATTTTCATCTCTGTTGGCGCACTTAAATTGGGTATTATTTGACATGATGGAAAGTATATTTTAGTTAGATGTGTATGTTGTTGTTATAGAGTTCAGCAAATGGCATTACAAGGAAATAGGAAGTAAAAGAGAGAGACTTCTTGGAAGACCTTACTGAAAAGGCATCTCAGCTTTTAAAGAGATCAGTTGGGCCCTTTTATCAACAGAAGAGGCTACAGAATAGCCTAGGACCAAACTAATATGTCATCATCCCAGAAATTAAATGTAGAGGATGGCATTTTATTTTGTGGCTTAAGCTTTCTTTACTAAAGTTACACCCATTTATTAAAATTAAGGGAAAATATTTCTTAGTATATATGCTCTGGTTTACTTTCATATTTTAGTGCAGACACATTTTTGTAGGCTATTTTGGTTTTGGTTCTTGTGCACAGGTACCTTGCTGCAGACCACAGGTTTGCAAATATGGAAAGTCTATTTTTTATATACGTGGACCTCTGTTAAGCTGTGGAGAATGACTGCATTTTCACTTGTAACAGTATAGTGTATATGCTTTCAGAGGCAACTAACCTATAAGGTGATACCAGAAAACAGTCTTAGAAGTCAGCTGTGTTTGATGCCTGTACTCTGAGTGACATAGTCATCAGACTTGTCACATGCAGACCCAATACTTGCTCTGGTATTAGTATCTTTACTTTTATGAGGGAAATATTTTTAGGATTTCTAAGAATTCAAGACTCAATGTGTTTGTGATAATTAAATGAAAAAAAACCCGCTTTGCGGCAGTAATATTTGTTTCTTGCTGGTAACTTTCTCATGAGGATAAAAGCTCTACATTTACCAGTACTCCTCTACTTGGCCACTTTTTTTCCTGGTATAAGTTTGGTTTGTTATACATGAGTTACAAGTTTACTGACAGATCTCCCTAAGTTAACAAAAAGTAAGTTAATTTAGCATTCTTCTGTGAGGGATTTTTGGCTATTGAGGGATAGGACTGAACAGTCTATTGGAATAATGGTTCTGTGGACTGGATGCTCTCAAAGCCAACAGCCTCGCGCTTGTGGGCTGCAGTCTGTTGGTGGAAATGCTTTGTGTGCCTTAACGTCTCACAGGATGGTCATCAGGTGCAAGTCAGAAATAGCTTCTTGGGGAAAATCATTGTTGTGACAGACTTTCCCACAGGGCACCTAACCTCTTCCTCTGTTTCTGTCTTGTGGAAATACTTAAGTCCAGCTCGAGGTGCCATATACTGCCACTTGTACATCTGTCTGACGTGTTTTGGGCACAGGCTGCTGCTTCTCACTTCTTGGAAGAGCTGGGAGAAGTCTAACTTCCTTAGGGCTCCCAGGTCTGGTGCTCACGCTGTTACCTATGCACACTTTTTCCAGAAACAAGCAGTTTTATCTGGAATGTAGTTGCTTTATTGGCTTCCTCCCATTAAATCTGTTGACACGCTGGCAGGCTTATGCACAGCTTGTCCTTGGACGCATAGTCTGGTGGTATCTCTTCCTTCTTAACATAGGGAGCACAATGCGGAACACAGTGCACTAATAAAGTAAAACTGAAGACTCCAGTTTATTTCTGTGTTACTCAAGTTGTCACAGTTAGCATTGCCCCTTAAAATATACACGGGGAAAAAAACCCCATATTTGTTTTCCTTTCCACAGTGAACTGTTCTCTTCAGCAACTCAATCTTCAGATTCACCCATGCCGTCTAATCTTTTTGGTATTGATCATGAACTGCTGAATAAGCAGATAATGGACTACAAAAGACTGAAAGTGTCAAGAGATATAGGAAGCATTGCCTGGACAGAAGAGCAGAAGCAGCAACTTTCCAAGATTCAAAAGAAAATGAAAAAGAAAAAAACAAGGAATCCTCCTGATGATGACATTACACCACAGAAATACTTACTGGACAGATACGAAGATGATGACTGGGATGATAACACTGAATCAGTCTTGGACTGTGATCTGGAGGATGAATTACAGGAAGAGGTAGATGAATTGGAGGCGGATGATGGCAAAACTCTAAGTCAGCCTATGGATAAACTGAAATGAAGTGAAAAAGCCACTCCCTTTAAAATGGAGGCTGCCAATGCCGAAAAAAAGACTGCTATACATACTGAAAGATTAGTTTTGTACAGCCTGTTTACCACTTCCTCTTTTGAACTAATAGGTTTGCCACATGTGGGGAGGTTTGCTAGCACAAAGTATGTAAGATAAACAAAAATGCTATTTGTGACATTCTGTTAAGCAGCTTTCAAGCTGCTGCAGTTGTAGGACTTTCAACCAGAGAGCAGTTCGTAATAACAAAATATACATAGTGAGCACTGAGTTAAAACTTCTTGCAGTTCTGTCAAGTATTTCCAATAAAATTATGGTGTCTCTGTCGAAATAAAATGTCTTCTTTTTTTTGAGTGATCTGGATAAAAATAATCACAAAGTGATGGTGTCTGTTATTCTAAGGTCAGGAAGGAAGAGGGAAGCAAAATAATGACAGTGGTGTTCAAAGAGCAGCCTTCAGCGCACAAAGACCAGGACAGGGTATTCTCTAGAGGACCTAGTCTAATGGGGGAACTCTTTCCACAAGAAGGTGAAACTCACTGAAATTATGGCCAATAAAGTTACAACCCTGAAAGAAAATAAATTTATTTATTTATTTTAATATTTAGAAATTTACAGTTGTGCAAGGGGAACTGCAGCCAGAAAAGAATAGATAACTGCTCATCTGTTGGGTAAAATTGGGTAAAGCATTGACCATGACTGAAAAAAATGTATTAAAAACTCAAAGGCAGAGACAAAGCGGCAGGGAGGAATGCCCCGGTAACGTTTGAGATTTGGAAATGGATGGTGAATCATATAAAAAGTGAGAATAAAGCTTTCTGGCTCAAAGCAAGTAAAAAAGAATAGCATGAGTGTATAAAGTCAGAAGGGCTGAAGCTTCAAAATAAGTTACAACTAACAAGGTAGTAAAAAGGAATTCTACCAGAAGTAAGGAACATTTAATTCCATTAGTTAATGGGGAAGTAAAGAAAGGCAATGCAGGGGAGGTTGGACTATGCTATGTTGCTCTAGTTTTTCAAAAAGATTTAAAAGACAGCGAGTATAAGCTCCAGAATACAAAAGATAGTCTAAAGGATTTTTGGGTTGAAGAGAGGAGTTCAGGTCAGCAAAGAACACTGAAATTCACTGTAGGTTATTTAATAATCCCCTTGAAGCATATTCTGAAGATTGATTGCCTGTAAAAATATGGAGAGGATATGGGCTACGAATGTCCATAGGCTATTCTATAAGCTGTTCAGAGCTTGTATTGAATAAGGGCCAGGATCTTATAAATGTATCTATCACTTTTATTAGGGTACATACCGAAGCTGTAGCTCACATTAGTACTTGTCTAACTTGAAGTAGGTGAACAATCCCACAAATTTCAGCGTGCCTTGTTGGGGCTTCCCAGGAGTTCTTCCTAAATTCCACAGGACAGACACACTTTGAAGTAGATGCTTTAGTTTGTTTTCCAGTGAGTGAAGGTATTTATCATATCAGAAACTGTTCACGTGCAGTATCACCGTCAATCAAAGCTAGCCATGATTTTGTTGCAACTTGGCAACAAAGCTCTTAACTTTCTGAATGAACGACAGGAACCTGTTAATTGGTACTTGCTAAATGAATCCACCGACTACTAGTGTTTCCATCTTTAGTTTCTGCTATATGTGGGACTGTCCTGCCTCTACTGAAAGGTTAAAAAAAGAAAAAAAACCCCAATGCCCAGACAACCTACATATTAGGCTTTTGAAAGAACAAAGAGAACAAAGTTGATTACCTCTGCTGCTTGTTTAGTTCGGACATCTATAAGCTACGTTTGCAGTTCATAGCTTAGATTTCATCTAAAACCAACCAAAACCATTCCCACCGTCAGCCCTGACACCTTCGCTCCCTCGTTAAGCGAGGGAGGGCAGTTGACCTCTTCTGCTTGCCACAGCGAACATCACAGAAACCAGGCTCTGTTCAAGAAGAGAGACGGCCCAGCGCTTAACGCAGGGCGTCCAGAGATGGGACATCCATTCTGAACCTGGTGATGAGGAAAACGAAGCAAACCCAACCAGCTTTAGAAGAGATGGATATCTTAAAGCAGGACGGGCTGGAAGGAAGAAGTGGCCCAGGGGATATCTAGAGAACGGCACCAGAGTAGAGGGGTGGGAGCAGCTCCCCAGCCTCCCCCCTCGTTAGCGCTCTGCCCCAGCCTTGCCGGCATCCCGGGGAAGCGCGGGGTGGGCAGCTTTCTCTGCTATGCTACCCGTGTAATAGTAACCTTCAGGCTTTTATAGCTGCAAAAGGCAATAAATGAATGTTACGGTCTATCTGAGCAAAATGAACTATAACTGCTTGCAGAGTGCCTTGATTTAGTTTTTATGTATTCTAGTTTTTATGTATTCTTTAACCACAGATGGGGAAGGAGCTTCTGGGGCCTTCAGACCTGGTCCCCTACCTTTAATGGCAGCCACTTGCTGCAGTCCTGTCTTCAGCTGTTAATCCTCATTAGCAATATGTAGCTGTGAGTAATTGTTATTTAACATTGGCAGAATCAGACCTGCAGCTGAATTTAAGCAATTGGTGCCCCTGTGAGCATGGGCTACACCACTTGTGTTTGAATCAATGGGATTAGTCACTGACAGTTTTAAAAAGCACAAGAGCTTTCATTGCTTCCTATCACCGTCAATCCAAACCTTCCCAAACACCCTGGGACCCCACAAGTGTATTGTTCAGATCTAAGTTTCAGACTCAAAGTAAAGAAATACCTCCGTTATCCCTCCAGTCTGGTTATTTTCCTGAAGACCTGGTCCTATAAAGTGCTAATTTTGAAAGGGACATGAGGGCATATAGTTCCTCTGCTTCATTTTAGCCAATCAGTCTGATATCTCTGACCCCTCTAAGACCTTGCTATGTAAGCATTTAAGCATTTTGTGTCTTTCCAAAACAGAAGCGTCTCTCCAGCGGAGTTGCTGAGTAACACTGCTGTGCTGCAGACAGGTTGACAGTGAGAAGTTTACTAACCCTCTCCAAAACATATGACTCAGGGAGGGCAACAGTCTCCTTACTCATGTGAGTCAGAAAAGCCGCTGACAAAAAAGACATCATGCCATGGAAATTAGAAAACCAAGACGCACATCTCATCGAAATCTTATTTTCTGTCCAATGAATTACTTATTTGTCATGAAAGCCAATCTATCCTTAAGCCTTGCTTGCATATGTAAAGCCAAGAAATGTAGAATAAAAGCTTGGCAAAGAGAAAGAAATCAATATATTGCGCAATGCTTTGCTATTTTGTCTTATATCTAACTCTCTAAGAGGATAAGTGAAGACAAAAAGGCTTAGTTTTAAAGATTTCAAGACGCTATAGAATGTGCCCTATCACACCAGAAGAAAATCTTCATTAACAAGGAATAATGAGTTGCACACCTGTTTTTCTTGCACTCAATCACTGCTGATAGCGCATTGCTGCACTGCACTCATTTGTACTTTAAAATCTGCTATGGTGAAAGACCTATCATCCTAAACACCTAACCAACAAAGCATCACACTTCAAACTATAAGAATAAAAATGCAGAAAGGTTTGTCTATTGTGGTAATTACTTCTAACTTTTTTTGGCGGTATGTTCTTCAGGTAGTCCATCTTACCTGGTGGGCTTTGCTCAAACTTACTGGAAAACAAATTCTAATGGAGAACACTTGTAGTTAATTTCAGTTAATTACTCTCTCTTTGGCTCCAAGGAATAGCTAAGGAAAGCAAGAGAGAGAAAACAAAGCCATGGGAATGGGCGTAGGAAAATGGCAGTGTGTTGGGGTTTAACCCCAGCTGGCAGCTCAGCCTCACACAGCTGCTCGCTCACTCCCCCGCCGGTGGGGTGGGGGAGAGGATCAGAAGGGTAAAAGTGAGAAAACTTGTGGGTTGAGATAAAGACGGTTTAATAGGTAAAGCAAAAGCTGTATGTGCAAGCAAAGCAAAACAAGGAATTCCTTCCCCACTTCCCATGGGCAGGCAGGTGTTCAGCCATCCCCAGGACAGCAGGGCTCCATCACGCCTAACGGGGACTTGGGAAGACAAACGCCATCACTCTGAACATCCCCCCTTCCTTCTCCCCCCAGCTTTATATGCCGAGCATGACGTCCTATCGTCTGGAACATCCCTTGGGTCCGTTGGGGTCAGCTGTCCCGGCTGTGTCCCCTCCCGACTCCTTGTGCCCCCCCAGCCTCCTCGCTGGTGGGGTGGGGGGAGAAGCAGAACAGCCCTTGGCTCTGGGTAAGCACTGCTCAGCAGGAACCAAAACCTCCCTGTGTTATTAACACTGCTTCCAGCACAAATCCAAACGTAGCCCCATGCCAGCTACTGTGAAGAAAATTAACTCCATCCCAGCTAAAACCAGCACACAGTGCAACAGCAGATGTGTTGAGATTGGTGGCGTCTCGTAAAGTAGACAAGTTCTGCAGCTGGGATCCATGGGCTGCCAGATTCAGCAAGTTACCAGGGACAACCTGGCATCGTTTCAAGTGATGATTATTTTATTCTTCAGGTTCAAGCAATATTTGTAGCCTTTTGTTGAACCACCTGCAGTTGCAGGATTTATACCCTTTCTGTTATTGCTGGTGTGTAAGTGGCTTTCCAAATAAAGCAATGCGTATATGTCTATTCCTGGCTCCCACACTAAAGCCAGAAGTCGGTATCTACTCTCTTTGACATGAGGGTTTCAAGGGTGCTAGACCAAGAAGTCTGTGAGTGTCTCCACTGGTGTGTGTCTCGGGAGAAGGAGGCTTCTCTATTTCTACTGTTTACTTCTTCAGTGGAAAACTTTGGTTCAGGATTTTGCAGCAGTCCACAGCTGTGCTTCATGAGACCTTACTGACTTTATTGACATTGCTAACTTGTAATTGAAAATCATCCCCTGATTCTCCTCTGAGGAGAGGCTTCAAACAAACAGCGAGGAAGGAGGAGCTGCTTCTGCTGGACTCTAAGCAGCTTAATACATCTTTGGCTGCAATCAGACCAAAAAGAGTCTCCTAGGAACACAGGGTGGCTCCTGACAAAAGAAAACCTAGTACAACGGAGCTTGGGTTCTTCTCCTGTTGGCCTGATGACAAGCTGCAATAGCAACCACAAAATCACAGAACAGTTGAGGTGGGAAGGGACCTCCATGGACTCTCTAATCCAACCCTCCTGCGCAAAGCAAGGTCAGCTACAGCAGGTTGCCCAGGGCCGCGTCCAGTTGGGCTTCAAATATCCCCAAAGATGCCTCCAAAACCTCTCTCAGCAACTTGCTCCAGTGTTCAACCACCCCCACAGTAGAAAAGCGTTTTCTTTTGTTCAGACAAAATCTCCTGTGTTTCAGCTTCTGCTTGTTGCCTTCTCTGTCACTTGGCAGCACTAAGAGTGCCTCCTGCCAGATATTTATTAACATTGCTGAGTCCCCCTGAGCCCTCTCTTCTTGAGGCCGAACAATCCCAGCTCTCTGTCTCCCCTTGTATGAGAGATGCTCTGTGCCCTATACTGTGAACAATTAATAACACTGAAATAAATTATCAGCTTAATATTAAGCCTATGCTTAAGCTAAGCTAAATGAGGAGGCAAGACTTGCTAAATACATGCAGCTTTTCTAGAGCATGGTGTTCCCAAAGAGGGAGCAGACAATTCGAAACAAAAATGCTACAATGCAGAAGCACCTAACCCAGTCCTCCATCAACTCCTGAACTCCAGGGAACACCCGGACATATAACAAAAATCCCCATCCACTGCAAACTTATGGCTAGAAAATATCTGGAACTAAAGCAATAAAATACCTATCCAGCATAAATCCCATGGTGCGGAAAGAAAATCATGTCTCTCATTTGACAGGCTAATGGAAAGAAAGGATCAGTTGTGCTAGAGAAATCTCAAACCTTCTTAAAATGCTGAACTGAGCACCAAAGGGAGTGCCTGACATTTTTGTCCTAGCCCGAGGTTTTTAAACAGGCAAAAATCAATGAGAAAAGTATGTTGAAGATGAGGCAGCTTCATTCACAGAGCCGAGTGCTGCTCACACAGTCAATCTGTTTTGCCCAAGTGCTTGGCTGGGGACCATGTCATTTTCCTGAGTAACAGTCAAGCCAGGCTTTAATGATTACCCCCAAAACACAAAGATGGAATTTGTCAGTTAATGGACTCCAAACAGCTGCATCGATGGCCAGTTTTTCTGGGGAGGAAGCTGAACTCTCTCAAAATAAACACTATGTTTCTCCATCTAACTTTTCACAGTTCATATATAAAGAAAGCCACCAAAATGCTTACTTCACATATTTTCTTTCCCTAGGCAGCACAAGAGATTTGAAGAGCTGACATGCAGACTGGTATGTCTGGTATGCTTGGTAGATTCCACATGGTTATTATAGCCCACAGAGCGTGCGTCTCCTTAAAGAAATATCGAAAAAGAATATTCGAAAGCAAAACAGTCAGCAGTGATATGCTCAGATACAGTCTCCTCATTAAGAGGCCCTGAGAGTCAAATCGTTCGTCACTGCTGCTGACTCACGTCGCGTGGTCATGACTTTGAACACAGTGAAAGAAGCTTGGTAGGAACCCAAGTGGTGGAAGTGGATGGCGGAGCTCGGAGCAGACACGCAAAAACAGTTATGCCAGGCTGCAAGGTGCTGCGCCAAGCACCCACGTGCCACTGCACACGTGGGCAAGCCCTGAACAGGAGATCCACGTGGGCTTTCTCACCTTCGTGGCCCTGCTCCCCTCCCGGTGGCAGTCGCTGGAGCTGTCAAGCGGGACTCGACATCTTCCCAGCAAGTAGGTATTAGGCCCAAAACAGCTGAAACCGAGAGCAACACCACTGCGTGCCCCTGTAGTATGTTATGAAGGCTTACAGCACAAATGGGAGCCCTTTCCATCTACCATCAAAATAATGAGGTTTGCTACAGAAGAGAGGAAATACTGCCTAGAGCACAGTTCCTTTACAGAGGATTTTGGGGTAGAAGCAAGAAAGTCCTGCAGAAAATGCACAACCGTGTTCTCCAGGCTGGATGCAATTATTCACCTTATCTGTACTCAGATTTCACCCCTGTCTGAGAACTACGACTACACTGAAGCTCCCCTTTCCCAGGTGGGAATGGGATCCGGCTCCCGCTTTGCGGGAGACCCCCGCCTCTGCTGGGGGAAGGGAGGCGAGGGGGGGGACAGGCTGCGGGGCTGCTGCAGACCTACTGCATCCTGCTAACGAGGCCTTGCTGCAAAACTAACATCTAAATTTGGCAGTTTAGTTAGTTCAAAGAGCCTTTGTTGAAGAACATGATTCCAGCAGCTGATAAGCAGCAAAATTGTGCATATTTGGTCAATGGAAAGTCAGTTCAAGTATTTTTCTTCTTGTCGCCGCTGAAATGTATTGCAAGAAAAGGGGAAATGTCTTTCAGTCTTTCTTCTCCCAAACTCTCATCTGTTTGCAAAGTTTCCACTGGAAATCAGATTTAAAAAAAATAAATAAATTGTATTTTTGGCAGTTCGTAACAAAGAATGGCAGAAAAACCTGTGAGGGAGCAGGCTGGGACAAGCTCCATGGCCTCACCAGCACTCGAAGGCTAACAGAAGACAGCCAGCTGCTCTCTGTGCGTCACTCCGATCTGGATGCTTGAACTTTAACTTCCTCATTGGTACCTCCGACTGCTTTGTTTAAGAGCTTGACATTTTGTGCATTTCTATTTCTGTCACAGCGGCAGCAGTTAGTGGGAGTCAACACTTCTGTTAGAATAAAAATGAATTCCTATCCCTTGGTCAGTCCCAGACGGGCTGCCATTTACCCTTTGGTGTATGACTCCTGGTAATTGTTTTCCTCCTGTGTTAGATCTGTAGGATAGAAATCTTTAAAAATCATTATTCTGAGAGCATCCCTTATCAAATTTTTACTTTTTATTTACATCGATAGGCTGTTCGTGGGCAGATTCATAAGATGCTTGTCATGGTAAATAAACATCACCATTTGCAAACACAAGCGGTCAGACTTGCTTCTCATTTTCCCCATAGGTTTTGCCTTTGAGTTTTATGAACTATGCCATCACTTTGGCTTTTTGATCTTTCTGGGGAAATTTCCAGTAGGGTTAAGAGTGGGATAGGATGTTGCAGTCCCAGTGAAGTGAGACGAGATGAGCAGAGGCAGAACAGAACTGGTCTGTAAAACAACACTGTCTCTGGTGCTGTTGTGTTCATCTCTGATCTCCAGGTGCTAGCATTTTTGAATATGTGCCATCTCCTGGATGATTCTTAGCTGTAACAAAGTTTTGTTTGATAGTACCCAAATAGCGTTGTTTCACACTTATTTCACACAACTGTTTTTTCCCCCTTTTTGCTTTTGACGCTACATTCCCACCTTACCTTATCTTTACAGATGACTGGCTTTGACAGTATTTATTTTTCTTTTCTCTCCTCAGACAGGTCAGCAATTTCAAGGGAAGCCAGATGTTATGGAAGAGTTGATGATATATGGCTGTACACTAGAAGAGAAAAAGGAGAATGCACTTCAAACCACTGCTTTCATTCACCTGCCACACAGCCTCTTTAAAAAACTGAGAAAGTTCTCTGAGTAACTGCAGCTCACAGAGAGTTCACATTAGGTTGGTACAGATTATTTTGTCCATGCTTATTGCTGTGGTATTGGATAACAAGTTCAAGATCTGTTTAATCTAGAGAGGCTCTGTTTCAGATCCCTGGCACAGGGAGAGGCTTCCCTGTTCCCTGAAGTTGTGCTCAGGCACCTGTGGCATCTGTGAGACCTGCTGCTGCTGCTGCAAGAAATGCATCAGTGAAGCAGCGTGGGATGTGCTTGACTTAGCTGTGACTGCTTTGCAGACCGGAGTTAGATATAGTAAACATACCATGAAATTTTACAAGTACAAATCTGAAAACATATGAGAGTATTGGGGAGAGAGTGAGAAAAAAGGTGCCATTTCTGCATTAGACTGTTGTTTAATTTTTACAGGGGCATACGCCTGTCCACTAGCACATTAAATCAAACTGGTAGAACTTTAAAAGTTTTTCTAATACCTCTGTCTGTATTATAGCAGTAGGCAGTGTATATTTAGAGAACTATGTAGCCACATGGCACAAGACAAAATTTTTTAGGAGTCTCTTCTTTAAGCTATTAGTCAGGACCTTTACAGCATTACTTGTCAGGTATGAATACAGCTTTTATTACATACAACGACAGAATGGTTTGGTTTGGAAGGGACCTTTAAAGATCATCTAGTCCACCCCCCCTGCCATGGGCAGGGACATCTTCCACTCAATCAGGTTGCTCAAAGCTCCATCCAACCTGACCTTGAACACTTCCAATGATGGGGCATCTGCAACTTCTATGGGCAATCTGTTCCAGTGCCTCACCACCCTCATTGTAGAGAAATTCTTCCTTATATCTAATCTAGATCTACTGTCTTTCCATTTAATACTGTTACACCTTGTCCTATCACTATATTTAAAGAACAGTGCAATCATCAGGCACAGTCAACGTGAGTTCACAAAGAGAAAGTCCTGTTTAACTAATTTAATATCCTTCTATGATAAGGTCACCCACCTGGTGGATGAAGGGAAGGCGGTGGATGTAGTTATTCTAGATTTTTAGTAAGGCTTTTGATACTGTCCCTCACAGCATCCTTCTGGACAAGTTGTCCAACTGTGAGATGAGCAGGTAGACGGTGTGCTGGGTGAACTGGGTGAATGACAGGGCTCAAAGGGTTGCAGTGAAGAGGGCTACATCTGGCTGGTGACCGATCACCAGTGGTGTTCCTCAGGGTTCAATTCAAGGGCCAGTTCTGTTCAATATATTTATCAATGACCTGGATGCAGGAGTTGAATGCACCGTTAGCCAGGTTGCTGATGGTACCAAACTGGGAGGTGCTGTTGACTCTCTTGAGGGACAAGTGGCCTTGCAGAGAGATCTAGATAGATTGGAGCACTGGAGACTTTAGCTTTTGGTCAGCCCTGAAGTGGTCAGGCAGTGGGACTTGGTCATTGCTGTAGGTCCCTTCCAACTCAACTCTTTGACTCGATTCGATTCGACTCTTCTCCCTCCCTCCTTCGTTCCCTACCAGTACAAGCTGAGGGAATCTTTGATGACATTTCTTCCCAGCCCTGCACTAGCAGAAGGGCTTGAATGGGTAATCATGTCCCAGCACGGGCATTGGCTCTGTCGCTTTCTGAGGAGGAGGCATGCACCTTCGGATGGGTATGAGGGCTCGGGATCATCTCGAGATCCTTTGATCACCTCAACAAATTTGCAAAAAGCATGTGGGAACTGCGGTTTTTGAAAGTCTTCTATGTTCATCCAGTTGAGCTGGGTTTCCACAGGATGGCAAAAACCCCA